>NC_132851.1:51340978-51973478 GCF_048164855.1 Canis lupus baileyi | reverse complement strand
ATTTTGAAATGTGCTGCTTAGGTATGTGCAGACGCAACTAAAAAACTCTTGTTCCTTCTTCACTGTCTGCCCTCAGAAAAAGTAATGGAGTCAACCATGCACAAAGCCTTCCAAATGCTATCTGCCTACTGGATCTGCTAGCTGTCCACTGGCTTTGCTCAGAAAGAGCCACATTTTATTGAATTACTGTTTGAAATGTGGAAAGGATTATGGTTAGAGCATCTAATTTAGTCTTTCTTTAGCACTGCAAAGGGTCTTGGGAAATATTTAGTCCTGTCCTCTCATTGTATCATCGAGTAAGTCCTATACAGATAGATAAAAAACAGCTCACAACTCCACGACTAGTGAAGTCCACACTAAGACCTGGCCTAAATTTCATAAGTCCCTACTATCACTCTCCCCATTATGTTGCCTCTCTCTGCTTAACATGCTGGATGTCCCACTGCAGCCCTCCATCCTACAGCTGGTTAGCATTTTTCCTCATAAATATCCAGCCTGGAAAAGTTTAAGAGAAGGGCACATTTCTTCAGAGGCCCTAAGCACTAAAAAGATCATTGATGGTGCATCCACAAGGTATTAAAAATGAAACTATCCTAATACATAATATATGTATAAAGAAATCCAGAGTTATTTTTCCCTGATGATGTATTTGATGGTTTGTTTGCGATATCAGCATCTAATTATTTAAAAGAATATCTTTATCAGTTCTGAGTGACTAGTATTCTAGCTCAGACTAATTCAGCCTGTTAGATAATCTATCACTGATGATCAGAATCTAGCCCTTTGTTTCTGGTGCAATTTCACATTTATAATGAATATGGTATGGCTAAGACTGGCTAAGCATATACCAACCTCACTTCACTCTCCCTTTGGACTACATTTTAAGCCTCCTTTATTTTTATTTTTTTAAGATTTTAGTTATTTATTCATGAGAGAGAGAGAGAGGAGGAAGAGAGTCAGAGACACAGGCAGAGGGAGAAGTAGGCTCCATGCAGGGAGCCCGACATGGGACTTGATCCCGGGTCTCCAGGATCAGGCCCTGTGCTGAAGGCAGCACTAAACCATTGAGCCCCCAGGGCTGCCCATTAAGCCTCCTTAAACGTAAGATGTAATTATATTTCTAATATTGGATCACTGGGATATGAAAATATATACCACCTCCAGGGCTGATTTCAAGCCCCCCACCCCCACCCCCCGGTGTAACCCTCCATGTAACCTCCCGTGTAAGTTTCTCCATCCTCCTGGCAGAAAGGAAGGGATTCAGGGGACATAGAAGAGGCTGGAGCCACAACACGGAAGAATCACTGGTCTCTGAATTATTTCATAGAAATCTACTTGCCATATGCCTGGATTGAATGCTATGTTAGAATGAAATGCATTTCTACTGAGTTGAGCCACTGAAATGTTGGGGTTTATTTTTTGTAGCAGCTAGCCTACCCTGATCAACTCTGATTAAATTACATCCTCATATTTAAATGTAAATCAATGCCTCTCACTCTTCTAAAAGTCTCACAAACTTTCCTAATTTATATTTCCATTTCCATATACTGTCAAGTCACAGAATTTGGGAGTGCTTTTCATATGAAATTTTCAATGAATATCTTTAACTATATTTGGGCTTTTCTTATTTTGGGTATATTTATCTCCTAAAGTTTCTTCATTTAAAAAAAAAAAAAAATCAGCCCATAGTACAGAGCTAATCCTGCCAGACAGTGCATTACTGCTTGAACATTTTTGTAAATGGTTACTATTTTTATTAGTAAGAATATTAAGATATGCAAATGTTACGGAGAATACAACTCCCCCTATACCCTCCACTCATCTTCAGAAATATATAACCTCACTGTAATTGAAGCCTATGGTGAACCCCTCCTCAATCACATTTCCTTTGTCCTTGCCAAACAGAGCCACTTTCTTGAATTTGATATTTAACACTTCTATGTATTTCTTTACCATTTTAATGTAAATATCTATTCCTAAGTACTATCTAGTATTGTTTTGCATGTATTTACGTTATCGAAATGTATGTATACATAAAGAATGGAAAGTACTATATGTATTCTTCTCAACTTGCTTATATTGGTTAACACTCTATTTTTAAATTTCATCCTTATTGATAAATGTGAGTCCAATTTTTTTCAAGGATTTTATTTATTTATTCATGAGAGACACAGAGATACAGGCAGAGACATAGGCAGAGGGAGAAGCAGGGAGCCTGAAGCGGGGCTCAATCCTCAGGACACCAGGATCATGCTCTGAGCCGAAGGAAGATGCTCAACCACTGAGCCACCCAGGTGACCCCATGTGAGTCCAACTGATTCATTTTCACTGCTATATTCCACTGTATACCTAACCCACAATTTTTCTCTTCCATGGACTTTTAGATCACTCCTAAAGTTTTGCTATTAAAAATATTTGCTATTTAAAACTTCACTGTGTATGTCTCCTCATGTACATGGACAAAAGTTTTCACTGAACGCCTCATTTAGACCTAGAACTTCCAGATCGTAGGGGCTATTAGTTAAGATAAACTAATTATGCTGCAGCAACAAATAACTCTATAATCTCTGTAGCTTAATACTCAATAGTAAGCACTTGTTCACACGTTTGTTGTCCAGGTGAGAGTGTGTGGAATATTGTGTAACAACACCTATGTACTTGACTTGGAAACAAAATATTTCACTTCCACTCACATTTCATTGACTTACTCAAGACATATAGCTATTAAGGCAGCAGGAGAATTTAATCCCCCATGAGTTAGATAGAAGAACCAGGTGTGTATATTTAATTATTCTCAGTATTTGATTTAACATTAATGTCAGTTAATATTAATGCAATATCTTACTAATAATTCCAAAAGTTTCTCCAAAACATTGCATCAACAAGTAGTGATGCTCCACATCACTGTCAACACTTGACTCTGTCAGACTTTTTCGTTTTTGTCAAACTGATGGGCATGAAACAGCATCTTATTGTGGTTTTAATCTGCCTCTCCAAGGCTGATAATGAAGGTGGCTGCCATTTCACAAATTTCCTCTTCTATAAAGTACTGTTGCTATTAGCACATTTTTCTGCTGAGTTATTATTCTCTTTGGAGGTATAGTTTTTTCAAAAAATATATTCTAGATGCTAATTCTTTGTCAGTTTTATGTGTTGCAAATACCTTTACGGAGTTTGTTGCTCATCATTTCACTCTTATTTATGGTACCTTTGGATGACTAGAGATTTTTAATGTCAAATTTATCATTTTTTTCATATGATATTTTGTTTTGTGTGTCATGCATAAAAAAGTCTTCCCTAATCCTGGGTCATAAATATAATTTTTGCTAGAAGTTAGTTTTTATTTCACAAGTATCTGTCTGATCCACCTAGAACTCACAGGGCACTAAGTGTGATACACAGATTTCTTTTTTTCTATTTCTACAATCAATTTTCATAGCACCGTATAATTGAATACCTGACTTTCTTCTTCAATGATGTGCTAGGGCACCCTGTTTTGCATAGTTTCTAAATAAGAATGAGTCTGTTTCTCAGCTCTCTATTCTGCTTCTTTGACCTGGCATTTTTTCATATGACTAGTTTACACTGCTTTGATTTCTACTGTTATATGGTAAGTCCTGCTTTCTGGCCCCCTGGTGTCTATTTTAATTAATAAATATAATCAACAAATATTGGTTTCACAAACACTATGTATCAGGAAACTTTTGAGAGGCTGGGATTTCATCAGAAACCTGATGAAGCAATCTCCCTGCCCTCATTAAGCTTCTGTTGTAGTAGATAAGATAGATAGGCAATAACAAATTACAGACAGTACCAGTTAGGTAGTAAGCTAGTAATCGATACATGCTATGGAAAAAATAAAACCAGACAGAAAGACAAGAAATTCCAGGGGTGGAAAAAGCTATCATTTTATATAAGAAAAGCTTTCCATATGAAGGGACATCTGAAGAAGGTAGAGGAGAAGGTTATTCAAATATCCAGGGGAATGTGTACTCAGAAGGAAGTGGCAGTACAAAGGTTTGGAATTTGATATTTATTATTTCCAAATATTTTCATATAAATGCTTAGTTTTCTGGGAACATAATCTCATTCTTCTTTAAAATGGTCTAGGCTTCTTGGGGATCCCTGGGTGGCTTAGGGGATCTCAGGGTGGCTCAGCAGTTTAGCGCCTGCCTTTGGTCCAGGGCATGATCCTGGAGTCCCGAAATCGAGACCCGTGTCGGGCTCCCTGCATGAGCCTGCTTCTCCCTCTGCCTGTGTCTCTGCCTCTCTCTCTCTCTCTCTCTCTCTCTCTTTCTGTCTATCATGAATAAATAAATAAAATTTTTTTAAAAATGGTCTAGGCTTCCCTTGGCTATTTGCCTTTCTATATACACATTTATATATAAATTCCTTAGGGAGCAATTTCTTATATTTTTATATGAAAAGAGTTTACTATGGACCATTTTTAAGTCCCGATAAGCAAAAACAACACTTTCTCCATTGATACTGTACAAATTAAAACCTAAATAAAATATTTATACAACTCTATTTTCCTCCACTGAAAATAAGATCACAGATGAGCCTTTGGCATCCTAGAGTGTCAGGTTAGAGGGCTTGCTGAACTTTCCTAGAAAATCAGGACAAAGCTATTAGTAAATTATACCCTTAATCTGGCCACACTGGGTCAGAATTCCAATCTCTGCAATGTGACTGCAACTCTGTGACATCACACAAGAAAATTAAGCACTTTGATTCTCAACTTTCTCATCAGTAAAACGAGAGCCACAACATACTTTCTCCCTTTAGGACTATTGAGAGGAATAAATAAAATAATTTATGTGAGCATGTTTATCAGTAACTAGCTCAATGCAAGCTCATGAAATTTGAATTAGGACATTCAGGCAACCCCTGTTGTATATGGTTAGACATGTTTTCTAGGAGTTCATTCAGGGTTTTTGCCAGAGGCCGCAAGCTCTTATGGATAAAATAATTCCCACAATCATTCTCTTACAAAATGCCCTTCAAGGATCCCATTAGCTGTAGGATAAAAACTGAATTCAATCATGGCATGCAATCCATTCATCATCTGGCTCCTGGACATTTTTCCAACCTCACCTCGGTCTCCCTACCATACATACCCTATGGTCCACCCACACTCAGGGTCTTTGCACATGCCGTTCCGGCTTCCTAGAATGCCCTTTCCTCTTTTGTTCCTTAAGATTGCCAGAAGGCTATCAGTTCTGCATCACTTTCTCTGTTACTTACAGGCACACATAGGATATCATCCTGTGCTATTTAATCATTATTTTCCAAGTACGAGACATTCTTTTTTGTGTGTACTAAAGCTTTTAGGCCAGGTCCGATTTGATTGGCCTGAAGAGGATTGTAAAATACAGTTGAATTAACTCAGGGCAGAATCCTTTAAAACCTGTCACCTACAAAATTGGATGTGTCCTAATAGTCCAAGATAATACTGTTATTGGCTGAAAAATTTGGGCCAGCATCCCTTTATGGCTCTGGAAATTTTACAATGACCTTAATAGAACCCTGTATGATTCCTACAGTTCAGTATGAGAAACTCATCATTACTTGGTATTGAACAAAAAACATAGTATAGATTGTATTTGGTCTTACATGCTGGTAACAGTACCTATCAGATGAAATCTTTAAAATTTACAAAATTTATTTTCAGTGCTCCCTCTTGCCTATAAAGGCACCTTCCTGATTTGGTGAGCATATTAATTGCTTTCTTTGTAGGGAGATCTATGCCTAGGAAATAAACTTGGCTGACCAGCCTATGAACCCAAATCATCTATTTTTTGTATTGATTTAGCACTGACTCACTTAACCTATTAAAGCACCTAATTTTGCCGGGCAATATAGCAGGGTGGAATTTCTCTTATATTTATTGCTCCTCCCAATAGCCTTGTGAAGTAAGTGGTCATAAATGACAGTTGCAGAACTTGTGCGCCAAACATCCGTACTGCAGCCATTACACAACCTTCTCAGACACTGGCCAATAGAGCACTCAGATATAAATGTATACTGATAATTACATTTGTCTGAATTTTGTTTTGTCATTTTTTCCTTTCCCTCCTATGTATTGTGCCATGTATTACAGCAAAATGCTTTTATGATCTTCCTACAATTATATTTGCTCCTGTTTCTGCATCTCACATACCATGCTAGGATTATTTTTTATACATTCCAATCTCAGGTCTACAGCACAATTTGATCCTCCTTTCTCTTCTACCAAATGTATTTCCAGAAATGATGCTAGGAAAAACTTGCTTCCCTACAAAAATACCATTAAGAAAGTTCATTCTATTTGTTTTTTGGCCAGCATTGCCCATTTAGCAGACAATTTTATTGAGCTATGTATATTGATGTGTGCATCTTCTTGAAAGTTCATCGCACGGTGACTCCAACATTGCTGTCTGCCTATGGACCATAAGGAGAAATTGTGAGGTGTATGAGATACAGCTATCAGAGCTAATTTTCATTCATACTCCTATTGCATCACCTAGCTGGTTGTTCCTATTTATTACTCTATCTCCAAAGCTTTTAATTATTTCTATTGGCAGAAAATCTTACACCTGAACTTTACCAAGCCAAGTTTGTAAGATTGATATTGGAAAGTGCTATGGAAAATATTTATGAAATCCCCTCCAGGGAGTGTTTTCAACACAGTAATGAGGTATCAAATCACTACATCTTTACTTGAGTGACTTCCACAGCCTAAGTCCTGTTTCCACTCTTTCATGGATCTAACTCAAACTCATTCTTCCAAATTCAGCTTCAGTGCTGCCTCCTCCAAGAGGACATTTTTGCCTCACAGGGTGATTTTGACACCCTTTTCCGTGCTCTCATTACAACCTGTACACGCTCCTGTGGTAGGACTTACCAAGCTATACCTTAAAGGTTCATAGTCGTGCTGTCTCCCCAAGCAGAGAGTAAGCTGAGTAAGAGTAGGTATTTCATCTTATTTGGGGTTGCAGCCTGAATACAATGCCTACAGGAGGCACTTAATAAATATTTAATGAATAAAGGCAAATGAATAGTGTTATTTTCTTTCTCTACTTCAGAAAGGTTCATTACTCAAGGCATGCAAATGTGTTTAATTTTTTTTGCCCCAAATGAAATTCTGCATTCCTAACATGTATTAGGAGTTCCACAGATATTTATGTGTAAGAAATGAATAAATAAATAAAATATAAACTCCCCAAGTACTGTTTTTGCTCTCAAGCTCTACACAACCTTAAGAGCAGGAATAAGGATATGATCTTATTGCAAAATAAAATTGATGTATTCCTGATGATCCTTTCAAATAATAAAATACAGGTGCAAAACCTGACAAAAACAAAACAAAAACTAAAGGAATTGACTTTACAATTCCACCTGTCCTAAGATTCCTGTCTCTTTGGCCAAATTATATTTGCACAGAACCTACAAATGATTACACAGCATGCTTACATTTTAGAGCTTGGCTATCATGGAGAAAATAGTCTGCCAAAGATAAACAAAGCATCTTTTAAAAATATCTTTGAAAAACCTGTGAGACTTTTGTGACCAACTGCTTTATCAAAATGAGATATCTACTGTTGCCAATTAGTACAGTGTTAATGAAAAGCAAGCTTTAAGGAGCTTATTGCTTCTTTATTGCACCTGCCCACACGTAATCCTCTTTTTACCTCTCTACCCGGCTGTGGAGATTGGTCTGATAAAAACATGCTACAGATGAATTGCTCAAAGGATGTCAGAAGGGAATGTTTCAGCACACATCCTAATACTATTCTGCAATTGTTATTTTTCATGGGTGTCCACATCCTGGTAATATATCCCTAGATTTGACTGTAATCTTGCCACTGAGCTCGCCTGCAGGTCTCATAAACTTGTTTTAGTGTAGCCTTAAGTCACAGATTCTGTGGAACCAGACAGATAGTACTACCCCATAACATCCATTAGAGAACACATCTGCACTTAGATCTCCTACTAATAAATGTTTCCACAGGGGAACCACATTCTGTCGTATGAAAACCTACAACATTACAAAGCCACCAGCTGGCCACGTGCCTATTGCCTTTGAAACTGGATTAGCCATTCTTAATACATGCACGATTTTCAATCATCCTTGTATCCTCCTGATTCATCGGTCCCGACATACTGAAGCATAAAAATGAAGTTTGTTTATACTTTGAGTGATTTAGGAGAATTGGGTTAAAAAATATTTGGTAATTATTTTTGGAAGGCTCCCTGGCTCGAAATCTTTAAAAAATGTAAATTTCAGGAAACTAGAGAACAATATATTAATGCACAAACAATGGAGGTTTTTGTCTCACATAAGTTAGGAGCCACATTCTAACTGTTGCCAAATTTTATATGTTAAGGGCAGTGCTGTGGGTTGAATGGTGGCCGCTTGAAAATACGATATGTCCATGCTCTAACCCCTAAGCATCATGAGTATAACATTATTTGGAAAAAGGATCTTTACATATGTAATTAAATTAAGGACCCTTAGATGTTATCATGCAGGATTATCAGGATGTGTTTTAAATCCAGTAACAAGTGCCCTTATAAGACATGGAAGTGAAGGACAGACACAGAAAGGAGGCCAAGTAAAAATAGAGGGAGAGACTGGAGTTTTGCAGCCACAAGCCAAGGAGTGTTTGGAACCACCAGAAGCTGGAAAATACAAGGAAAAAATCTCCCCTCCAGCCTTCAGAGAGAGTGAAGCCCCGCCAACATGTTGACTTCAGACTTCTGGCCTCATAATTGTGAAAGAATAAATATCTGTTCCTTTAAGCCACCAAGTTTGTGTAAATGTGTTGTGACAGCCCTAGGAAACAAATACAGGCAGTTCCTAAGGAAGATGCAGCATCTGAAGGCAAGCACATACTCCGAAGTCAGGAATTCCTCCAGAGGTGCAAAGTCACTGTGGAGCTTCAGGACCCGCACTTTCAAGGAGCGGATACCAGTAACGTCTAAATATAATCAGATGTTCTTCTACAATTTACTTAAGTTTCTTTCTCTTCCCCCTCTAACTTCTCCTGCACACCCATTTCCCCTTGTTTTGATGAATTGGAGGTCCCCAGATGATCTAGGGAGCCAACTAATGAGGATGTGAGATAAAGTAACATTTTATTTGGGTTAACTGGGTTATATTTATGTGGTTCTAATTTATTTACATGTTGAAGTTATGTTAACTGTTCTGTTGTAGGAGTGGTTTCCAAGAACACCCTCTACTGATCACTGACCTGCTGACTTTACCCCAAAACGCAGGATCAGACATAGCCTCATGATAGGGTCATGTCCTGACACCTGTGACATCAGAACTACATGGAAAGAGGAGAAAAAAATAAGCCTTGAAGTGTAAAAGCCAGAAGCTAGTCTGAAAAGGGGTGCTTGGGTGGCTCAGTTGGATAAGCATCTGACTCTTGATTTCAGCTCAGGTCATGATCTCAGTGTCGTGAGATTGAGCCCTGCCTCAGGCTCTGTACTGGGTGTGGAACCCGCTTAATTTTCTCACTCTCCCTCTGTTCTTCCCCTCATTTCTCTCTCTTTCTCTCCCTCTCTCTCTCTCTTTCAAGAAGAAGAAGAAGAAGAAGAAGAAGCAGCAGCAGCACCTAGTCTGAACATAATCTTACAGTCATTAGATATGTAAAATTTTAAGTTAAATCCTTATTGAATTGAGTCAAAATGAAATTTCTCTTTCTTCAAGAATATACACAAAAATGCAGTGTATATGATTACATATACACCCTACACTATCAAAAGGACTAGAATGTCCTTCCCTATGTTTTAGGGCACTAAGCCATAGCAGCCCTGCAAACCGCAAGAATCTGTTTATGAAGTCATGTGTCTTCTGCAACCCAACTCTCGATAATAAAAAAATAAATTGCCATTGACCATGCAGAGAAAAGCCTTTAAATAGAGGCTATCTTTATAGAATTGATTTTATAAAACTGCTGTCATCTGAAGATGTGATCAAAAAGCATGCAGCCAAAAAGTGTAGTTGATAAATATAACTATGGGGCTGTATCAGGTAATAAGGTATTGTAAACATAATGTTATTTTTTTTAAATTCTGTAATGTTTCTGGTACCTGTTAGCTGTAAAACAGTATTTTAATCTGTTGTGATTTCTCATAAGAAATGAATTCACTCATGTCAAATGTTGTATTCTTTTTCTTAAAGAGGGCTCCCCAAATTGTGTATGTTTCAGTCCTAAAAAACTTGTATTGGCCCTTGATGCCAGGATATCAGTTTGGGTTTGGGGGAAAGAAAGGCAGGGAAATGTGCCCGTGGATGTATAGGAAAATAAATTCTTGGGAATATTTAATTTATTTTGGATGATTTTGAATGCATCTCATCTATTGTACTAGTAATGATGTAATGAATTTTCTTTCTGGAGGTTCAAAGACTTTACATTTATTATTCCAATTTTCTCTCCAGGGAGCTGAAACACACACAGCATGGTATTAGTGACATTTTTTAGAAAAGAATATAAGTTATGAGGGATGTCTGACCTGTGAGAGTTCACATACTTTGAAGCAGAACTAGGACTCGGACTTAACATTTTGACTTTTAACATCCTCAGTACATGTGATGGCTAAATGTCTCCTTCTTAGGAAAGAGATTTTTTTTAAATGCTTCTTGGATTATACTTCTGAATGCATAAATTTATGTCCAAATAACAAATGAATTGATTACCAAGCCTTCAGGCAACCATTTCAGCTTTGTCTGCCTTCTACTAGTTCAGAGAAGCGATCTGTACCTGTGTTTTTCATGTTGAGAGGAATACATTAAGAATTCTTTTTGTTATTATTTATTGACTTTTCAAAGCCTTTCTACCAAAAGTCACATTTGGCATCTCTGAAGAGGAGAGTTACGCTTTCACTCCTAAATCTGACTTTACAGAAGTATCTTCTAACTGCCTCGCCACATCCTTCTCTCCCACTTCCATATGCGGAGCCTGAAGAGGACATGCACCTGAGCAAAGCCAACACACCTCTGAAAAAGCCTGGGTGCAAAGAGGCAAAATGCTGTGCACATCATCCTTGTTAGAAAGGTGGAAGGTGAGGAAGAAAGAGAAGAATGGTCACTATGAACCAACCAAAAAAAAAAAAACCAAAAATCCTCTTTTCCCATGAATACAAAGCATGTAAAGCTTGGCTTTGCCTACATGGGGTTGTATATGGAATATTGGACTGAAAGTCAGAAAATGTGACTTCTAATCCAAACTCTGCAAGCAAACAGGCATGTGACTTGAGCCACATCCCTTGCTTTCTGTAAAATGAGGCATCTCCACTTCACAATCTCTAACTTGCCTGCCAGCTCTAAAAGGCTTTGATCCTATTTTACACATCGGAGCACATGCATGTCCAAAAGAAGCAGTTTTGGAGAACACTAGACATGATTTACAAGGAGAAGGAGGGCAAGCAGGATGAAGAATAGAAGGCTGAAGGGGTGACTTTCTCTCTAGAGGAAAGAGACACTGCTATACACTCTAAATTAGAAGTTATCCTCAAAAAAAGCCTCTGCATAGATTTGCAGTCTCCTGAGAGACAACGGAAGAAAATCACAGGCTGCCAGTGTTGCAGCAAGACTGCAGAAAAAGGAAGAAGATCCAACACCAAGGCAGGAAATGTAAGGAAGGATTAAGCCCTGTATTTGTGTCTTTGTCACTTACAGGAATAAATGCCCAAAGTCTCTGTTGTTTTAACATCATCCGAAGCTACAATTGTTCTAAGATCAGTCGTTGTAAGTCCAGCAAAATCCTATTTGTACAGAGTGGGCCAAAACTAGGGTCATTCCCAAAAAAGTGGATTTTCAGGAGGGAAAAAAAGGAAAATTGGCAAGGTATTCTCATGCTCTAAGCATCAGGACTAATCTTGAGCCTCCTTACATTTCTGCTGCGGCCCAAATCCTGACTGCTGAGGGAGTCTTGGGAGCACCTGTCACCATGGTAGGAACTGAAAAGCAGGCAGGAGAGAGGGTTCCCAGAATCTCTGCTTTCTTGTTGCTGTGAAATGTGTCATTTCTTTCATTTTGAAGAATCTAGGGATATGGCATTAAATTGGTAAGAAGTGTGAGAGAGTAGAAAGTCGTACAGCGCAAAATGAATGCTATTTCTTAAAGTCTGTTTAACCTTTGGAATACTAGTGAAGTGCTGAGAGGTGCTGCGATCACAGCGTGCCTATCAATCAGGCAGGTGCAAAATTACTGTGCTCTATGGCTATTTTCTCAGAGAAATAATTACCCGATGTTTTCATTAATACCATATTCTTTTAAAAAATGTAATTATACCAGATGTGATGTGAAAGCTGTTTGTATGTATATATGTGTGCGCGCACACACACACACGAATATACACACCCTAAAACTTTAGACTAAAGTCCTTAGAGATAGAGAATAAATTGAGAAGCTTTATTGATTAGATAAATAACTGACATAATTAACTGAAAAAATATTTTTTTAATTTCATGTAGGAATAATCCTTCTACACCTTTCTACCCAGCATCCTGCTTTTACTAATAGAATACATTGGATGAATTTCATTATTCTTTGATAACTGAAACCTTAAAATGCTTTAGATTTGTCATTAGGAAGTTTTTTTTTTCATTGTGCTATCATAAGAATGGGAAAAAAACGATTTACTTAGATTTGGACTCATCTGCAGGTACACAGATTGTTGTTACTATTTTGAAATCACCAGTGGGTGCTGATTGCCAATGCTATTCCCCTTAAAATCTACTATTTTTTAACTCTCACATACACAAAAAGGATCCTAGCTATTGCAGTGCTAATAATTGGCTCCCAGATAATCAAATTTTATTCTACTGGCATATCCCTAGCAATACCTGGAGCTTTATCCCCTTCTCTTCTACTCTTATTATGTTATCTTGTCGGTTTCCACATCCTGATCGTCAGGAATATACCAGTCCAAATCTGATGTCCAAATTTGTATTCAGGCCAGATCTTACTCCTGAGTTCCAGACTCACATTTCTGACGGTCTGATAGCCATCCCCACTGTGACATCCCACAGATTCCTCTTAAACTCCATATAAGACTAAACCAGATATATCCCCTCCTAAACCCCTCCTCCACCTATATGCCCTGTATCTTTTTGTCACATACACCAGATATTTAGAAATTACCCTAGATTCTGATCTTTCCATCACCTTCCATATTTAATTAGTCACTTAACTGGCTTTTGGTTATATTTAATCACATTCATTTCCTATGTCATAATGGAATCAAAGCTCTCCTCTTCATCTAATCTACTGCACTTCTGGTTCAGGGCTCATTATGTCTCAGCTGAACTTGCTCCCTTCCAAACCATCGTCCACACTATGACTAGAGTGCTACTTCCAAAATCAAAGGTACATCACCCCTCCTGCTTAAAATCCTTTAAAGATCCTTCATGATGTAAGGATAAAATTCCAACTCTTTAACACTACATATAAGGTTTATCATAATCTGGTTTCTATCTACTTGCTCAGCCTTTTGCCCTTTCAGTTCTCAATATGCTATGCTCTCTCACCTCTCCACAGAGCAGCATGCAGAATGGCCTCCCTGAAAAATTCTTATCATTCAAAGTTCAGTTCAACTATCTTCCCTTAACCCACCTTCCCTGATCCCTTTCCCCACCCTGCTACTTTGTCACTCCTCGTTGGTGTTCCCTTTCTATTTGGCATGTATTACTATTATTACACATTCAAAATGTGTCAGTATTTATCTTGTATTCGACCCCGCTCCCTGCAACCTACTCAAATACATTGCTGGTCTTCTCTCCTTAGTGAATTATTCTTACAAGCATACAAATATTTTGTAAAATATCTCTCCTTTAAAAAAAAAACCCTCTTATAATCTCATATACTCTTCTAGTTATTGCCCTATTTTCCTATCCTCTTTGCAGTTAAGCTTTTTGAATTACGTACACTCATTGTCTTGATTTCTTCACTTCCTGTTCATTATAAACTCTTTCCAACTCCACTGAAAGTGATCTTGTCAATGTCACCTTGGACTCCAATCTTCAATCCTCATTTTCTTCATTTTATCTGTAGCATTTTATCACAGCTAATACTTTTCTTCCCTTTCAAATACTTCTTCATTTGCCTTCTAGGAAAAAAAAGCAGCTTCTCCTACCATTCTGACTGTATTCTAAGTCACTGTATTGGTTAATTTTATATGTCTTTTTTTTTTTTTGTATTTATTTATTTATTTATTTATTTATTTATTTATTATATGTCAATTTGACTGGACCAAAGAATGCCCACATAGCTGGTTAAATATTTTTCTAGGTATTTCTGTGAGGGTGTTTCTGGAAGAAATTAGCATTTGAATTAGTAGATTGAGTAAAGCAGAAGGGTGAGCATCATCTAATCTCTTGAGGGTCTGAACAAAACAAAAAGGAAAAATTAAAGTCACTTTCCTTGGACTGTTTCATCTGCAATATTGATTTCCTGCCCTCTGTGCTCTGGTTCTTTGGACTTGAGACACAATTTGGGATTTATGCCACTGGCTCTGGCTCTCAGCTCTAGGAACTACACCACTGGCTTTCCTGCGTTGCCAGTTTGCAGACAGCAAATCATGGGGCTTTTTATCCTCTACAGTCACAAAGTAATGTGTGTGTATTTGTGTGTGTGTGTGTGTGTGTGTGTGAGATATATATGGATATATGTATATGTATATATGTATAGGACATTATGTGTGTATGTATATCCATATCCTTCTGATTCTGTTTCTCTGAGGAACCCTGACTAACGCAGCCATCTTCACTAATCTCTTCTCACCTCTCCTACTTCTTACTGTGTGAGTGTACCAGAACTCAGCTGGTCCCCTTCTCTGTCTACACCCATTCCCTTGGTAAGTTAATTTACCCTCATACTTTAAGTACTATCTTTGACAATTCTCAAACTTGTATTTTCTCAGGCCAAGATCTCTTCCTTAGACTTGTTATTATTTGACAAGTTCTTTCTCCACCTATCTCTTGAATATTTCAAAATTTACATTTCCAAAACTGAAATTCTTGTAACTTTCCCATCTTGCCATCTTCTAAATCTCAGTTCATGGCAACAGTATCCTGTCCATTGCTCATGACATAACATTTAATGTCATATCCTTGCCTCTTCTCCTTTTCTCACACTTTGCACCCAATCCAACAGCAAATCCTGCAAGCTATACTTTCAGCGTATACCCTAAATATGACCTCTTTTACCACTTTCACTCTTAATATCTTCTTCTAAGCTACACTTGGATTATTTACAAAAGTCTTCCAACCTTTCATCCTGCTTTCACCTTTGCCTACTATGGGTTATTATCAAAATAGTAAAGTTGATCCTATTAATACATAAGTAAGATAATGTCACTAAGCTCAAAATCTTTCAATGGCTCCCCAACGGTCTCAGTTTAAAAGGCAAAAGAATCATAGTATAGCCTAAGAAGGCTTACCCAATCTGTCCTCCCATTACCTCTTGGATCTTATCTCCTATCATTATCCCCTATTTTAGCCACATTGGCCTTTCTCTTGCCCCATGAACAAATCAAGATAATCATGTTTCAGGATCTTTGTATTTTTTCTTCTCTGTGCATACAATACACTTCTCCTAGATTCTGGATTAGCTCACCATCTCACCTCCTTCTGGTCTCCATTCAAGTGCCACTTTTTCAGTGAGACTTTTCCTAAGCACCTTATTGATAATTGCAGTCTCATCCCTCTTACTTACCAACACCATATTCTCTCATCCCTTTTCTGTTTCACTTTCTTATGACAAAGTATCATCTTTTGAATATCTGTACATCGTATTTGGTTTTTGTATCTGCCTTCACTAGAATGTAAGCTCCATACCTGAGTTTTTTGTTGATTTTATCTACTTTGTATCCCAGTGTCTAGAACCATGTAGGCACTTTCTAAATATTTATTGAATAAATGGTGAATATATTAGGATATATATATATATATTTAATATATATAATCTAGAGACATGATCTTAACAGAAGTAAAACCAGTTTAATGAAAGCTACAGTATGTTCTGCTGGGGGTGGGTGGTGAATATAGTGAATGCAAAGGATGATTTAGTATGAAATAGCAACTTCATCGAATGATTTAAAAAAACACTTATTTTGTGTAAACACAGTGTACAACTCCAATAAAGTGGAAGTATGTGGGAGAAACTGCAAAAAAAAAAAAATGGACAGAAGGAAGAAATACACTTTTAGAGCCCTGCAGACTGGCTGAAAAGCCTTAGTTATGTATTAATTAGATGCAGAGTGATTTAGAGGGATGCATAATTCCCTGAAGCAACATGAAAAGTGATGAAAGAAATGGAGAAAAGAGGACATGAGGGAAAAGAAGAGGGAAAACTAAGACAGGAAGCGATTAAAACAGCATAACTGAGACATGGAACTAGTTAGTCTTAATTGGATGGGAAACATTACCAATTCCCTGTGAAAGATAGGTCAAAATAAAATCACACTATTATAATAAGTTTCTAAATAACTGTTTCATCTATTTTAAGAGCTTAAAAAGACTTTCAATATGAAGTTGACCATAGTGTGTATATTAGAATCAAGAAAGGCTCACTACTGTAACAAACTACCCTAAAATCTGAAAAAAATCTAATGAAGATTTCTTTTTCCTACACTTTCATCACAATGCAGTGAGGGTCACTGGAGGAGCTCTGATACATAGTCATTTAGGGATCCAGTTGCCTCCATCTAGTGACTTTGTAATCTTCAGGTCCTTGGAGCTCCCCACTAGATCCTCTCCATCTGGTCAGGAGAAAAAGGAACTGGGCACATGGAGTAGGTTATGGGCCAGTCCTGGAGGTCAGTGCAGATGCCTACAGCTCATCAGTCAGAACTCAGTCACATGGCTGCACAAAACTAAAAGAGTGGTTATGAAATACAGTGTAGCTATATGACCAGGAAGGCCCAAAAAACCATCTGTCAAGAACTGTGAAGAGTTTGAGATTAAAAATTTAACCAGCTTGCAAACTAATAAGTTATCCAGACACAGTTCCATGGATGCTGGTAAAAGACATCAAACTCCTGGATCAGAGACAAAGGATAATTTATTACACACAACAATAGCAGTAGCCAGAGTATCAGCATTTTTTTTTTTTTGGCCAGTTTCCAGACCTCCAAACCCTCAGGTGGAGTGGATCAGAGGATGCCTGAAGTAGACTGTGTTTCAGAAGAGGAAGCACGAGCTTATAGAACCCAAATCTCTCATAATGGGCAGTAATCATGCCTGATCTTTGCTCTAAAGAGAAACACTAGCCCATCTTTCACTGTTGAATGTTATACAAACATCTTTGAAAAAATGGTTAGGAACAAATAGTAGTCAGTGCCTCTACAGGAATACAAGAGACCCATGGAGAATTTTGTCCCAAACCATATGAAATTAAATAGTTCACAATTACTTAAGGATTGAACAAACCATATCTAATGAGCTATTGACATCTTGACATATGTGGAACTGTGATCTAAAACTCTTCATGTTATATTGTTACAGAGATTAATCCAGATTCAGAGCACCTGTGTTTCACCTTTCCCCATGAAAATGAAGAAAAGTAGGAATTGTTGCAAAAGTAAGGCATTCAAAAATATACACTTTGTGGCAAACAGTTTATCAAAGGAGAAAAAATATCAGATTTTATATAACTAATATTATGCTTTATGTATTATTATTCCATGTTATATAGTTGAATACAGCTATTTGTAAATTAACTTTGCATGGAAATATTTATACCATTGCCCCGACACTTAAAATGATAAAGCAAACTCATTCTTGAAGCAAGTTTAGGCTTAAGAACACCATCTAGGAAAAACACATCATCCCTGGGATGAGATGCTGAGGTGACCAAAGGAGAAAGGCACATATCTGGATATGATTAAAGATACATGCTAACTTTTTGAAAAAGTACTGTCATTAGAATCAAAACAAATTTTAAAGCATGTTATAGAATTGCTAATTTTTATTAAAATGTGTTTTATTCAACCAACATTTGTTAACTCTCAAATTTATGCAGATGCTAGGCTAAGCACTGAAGCTAAAACAGTAAACCACTATTACTGATTTCAGAGATCCCAATTGGAAAGACGTGCTTATAAATAATTATAATGTACTACAATAGTGATATAAACAGAATGATATAGCATGTACTATAATTTGTACAGACAGAGGGCTATTGAATGCAATGGAAAGAAAAACTAACTCTCCATGAGAGTCTCTTCACTAACTCATGGGAGTCTTCATAGTAGTGACATTGGATCTAAGTCACTGAAGATAAATTGGAGATACCCAAAAGGCCAATGTAAGAAATAAATTATAGAGAGACTGAACTATTAGCATGAAGACCAGACGGCATGATAAGGCATAGTGGGAAAGGGCAGTTCCTGATAATAGAAGCTTTGGGGTTTAGAGAAAATGGTCTGTGAGAATGGAACTGAAATTGGGACCAGATTTGGATAAGCTTTGAATCACAACAAAGGGATCTGGATTTATACTGATGCAAGTGTATGCAAGTGTAGGCTTACACCAATTATGTTCATCAGTGTAAAGTTCAATTTAGTTATTGCCATTTGTACTGCAATTTTTAATCTCTGCCTACTTACATGCCAACAAACATCTGTTGAATGCTAGTTTACTGAATGTCAGATGGTATGCTAGGTGCTAGGAAATCCACTATGACTAAGATATGATTTCTGCCTTTAAGAAGTTCACAATCTAATTTCTATGATAAATCCAAAAATACATTTAAAAATAAATAAAAGAAGAAATAAGTGAGTAACATGGCAATTCGGTGCTATGATGCTGTGAGATAATACATAGAAGGTATCACAAGAGTGCTTAATGGGGGGCCTTCAGGAATGAACAAAAGATTCCAGGTGGAAATGACCCAACATCAAAGTTGAGTCTCAGACTGAAAAGTAGGTCACACTCAGAGTGGTCAAAAGCATGTTCAAAGCTATGCAATGAGATCTCCTTGGTCAAGGAGCAAAAGAGGTCAAGGGGGCAACAATGACAGATGAGTAAAGTTGAAACTCCAGTCTTGGCCATTAGGCTCCCAAATGTCCTAGCCCCTGCCTTGTCTCTGATCTTGATTTTATCCCCTTCAATCCTCTCCCTTACTCTCACTATGTTCCATCCAGAACAACTTTCTTGTTTTGCCAAACATTTCTCATTCCTGCTTTAGGACCTTTGCATTTGCTGTTTCCTACAACTAATGTGCTCTGCCGCTGATAGTCACATGCATGGTTTATTCACATGGATGGCAAGGCTATTTCTTCAGAGAGGCCTTTCTTCTTCAATCTATCTAGTACAGCCTGTTTTACCATTGCAAATCTGTCATATTACCCTATTCCATTTTCTTTATATAGCATTTATCAGTACCTGATAAATTACATTTATTTACTTATGCATATATATTGTCTGTATCCCCTCATAGAAAGATTCTGAGAACATAAAACTTAACTCTTATTCACAATTACATTCCCAGTACACAGAATAGTACACAATAGATGCACAATAAATACTGGATGAAGGAATACATCAAGAGCTGAATGGAAAGTATATCACCATCATATTTATAATTTGGAAGGGTATCCAAGTTGCAGTGAGGGGAAAGGTAGACTAAGAAAATCAGTAACAGAAGAAGACAATTTGGGCAGAAAATGATGAGGTTCTGAACTAAGTTATTATTGGTAGAAAAATAAAGGAGAGGTTAGATACAAAAGGAGGAGACAGTAGACAGACAGTGGGGTCATTTGTTTACACATAGATCCAAAAAAGGAAGAGAAGATGGATCCAGTTTTGGACAAAGTACAGAAATATAAAGTGCAGATTTAGATCAGCTATGAAAAAAACTCCCTGGGGCTCTATCTTATGACTAGTCCCTTTGGGAACATAGCAATTGCATTAAATGCTGCTTGTACCCATAAAATGTATTTATTAATCTCTCCTTCTATACAATACCTGTGAAGGACTTTTCTTTATGGGATTATATGAATTCAATCTCTACTTTGGAAAATTGAAATCATTATTATTATGGTTTTATTATTACTACCTGTAGCTAGTACAAGTCCCTTCTATAATAGGTATAATTCACAAAAACACAGTATAATACAAAGTTCTCCCTATTTGCTTTTTCCAAGATAGCTGTCTGAAATATAAATATTATGGAGATAAATTTAACATTTTCCATCATAATCAGGTTTCTTATTTAACCTCTTGGCAGAAGATTTTTATTGGTTCTCGTTTCTCCTGATTCAGCTCCTCTTCCCTAGCCATAGAACTGTCTCCATGAAAAGTAAAATGTACATTTGTAATTCTTATTGTCAGTGAAATTGTTTTATATGTGTTAAGTGTGAACAGATAAGCAAGGTCTACAGCAATTGATAGTCAACAGAATCCAAATTTCTGAATTAGAAGATCTTGAAATGCTTATATTTAAGACCTTAATTTAAAGTTCGATATTTAGGGATTTAATGTATAACAAAATACTTTGACAACATGTAAAATGCTCTTATCTGTAAGTGCAATACACTGATATAACTGCCACATCTCCAAAATTGCTAAAGTATAGGATAGTTAGGGAACATCTCTTAGGATAAAGAGCTACTTTTTAAAATTTTTCTCCTCTTTGGGGAAATGTTAATTTTAAAATTTTAAATTAGATATACTCCAAAAAAAAAAAAAAATCTGAAATAGCCCCCAAAGATAGAGTGAATTTCTATCATTCTTGCCTTAAGTTACAACTATGAAGTTGTTAATAAATATATTTATTATGTATCTGAAAAACTTCTTAGAAAAGCAAAAGCTGGGTGCCCCTACTCTGATACTTTAACATAAGGCAGCCCTGGAGAGTAAGTTCTATAGCAAGCTTTTAAGAGCCAACTCCAGAAAAAAATAAAATAAAATAAAAAAAGGAGGGGGATGAATAAGCTGCCTGAACCTTTCACCTATTTGATTATCCATTGATAATATTATCTATCTGGTAATACCAATCTGGACTCTTTTTTTCCATTTTGTGTTTTCCTCTGTATTTTGCATTTGAGTTATTGTATCTAGAGGGTACGGTATCACTTCACTGGCAATAGGAAAGTTGTCTGGATCGATGTGTCTGTTTTTGTGCCAGTACCACACTATCTTGATGACCACAGCTTTGTAGTACAACCTGAAATCTGGCATTGTGATGCCCCCATCTATGGTTTTCTTTTTTAAAATTGCCCTGGCTATTCGGGGTCTTTTCTGATTCCACACAAATCTTAAAATAATTTGTTCTAACTCTCTGAAGAAAGTCCATGGTATTTTGATAGGGATTGCATTAAACGTGTATATTGCCCTGGGTAACATTGACATTTTCACAATATTAATTCTGCCAATCCATGAGCATGGAATATTTTTCCATCTCTTTGTGTCTTTCTCAATTTCTTTCAGAAGTGTTCTATAGTTTTTAGGGTATAGATCCTTTACCTCTTTGGTTAGGTTTATTCCTAGGTATCTTATGCTTTTGGGTGCAATTGTAAATTGATCAATGGAACAGAATAGAGAACCCAGAAGTGGACCCTGAAATTTATGGTCAACTAATATTCGATAAAGGAGGAAAGACTATCCATTGGAAGAAAGACAGTTTCTTCAATAAATGGTGCTGGGGAAATTGGACATCCACATGCAGAAGAATGAAACTAGACCACTCACTTTCACCATACACAAAGATAAACTCAAAATGGATGAAAGATCTAAATGTGAGACAACATTCCATCAAAATCCTAGAGAAGAGTACAGGCAACACCCTTTTTGAACTCAGCCACAGTAACTTCTTGCAAGATACATCCACAAAGGCAAAAGAAACAAAAATGAACTATTGGGACTTCATCAAGATAAGAAGCTTTTGCACAGCAAAGGATACAGTCAACAAAATTCAAAGACAACCTACAGAATGGGAGAAGATATTTGCAAATGACATATCAGATAAAGGGCTAGTTTCCAAGATCTATAAAGAACTTATTAAACTCAACACCAAAGAAACAAACAATCCAATCATGAAATGGGCAAAAGACATGAAGAAAAATCTCACAGAGGAAGACATAGACATGGCCAACATGCACATGAGAAAATGCTCCGCATCACTTGCCATCAGGGAAATACAAATCAAAACCACAATGAGATACCACCTCACACCAGTGAGAATGGGGAAAATTAACAAGGCAGGAAACCACAAATGTTGGAGAGGATGTGGAGAAAAGGGAACCCTCATACACTGTTGGTGGGAATGTGAACTGGTGCAGCCACTCTGGAAAACTGTGTGGAGGTCCCTCAAAGAGTTAAAAATAGACCTGCCTTACGACCCAGCAATTGCACTGTTGGGGATTTACCCCAAAGATTCAGATACAATGAAACGCAGGGACACCTGCACCCCAATGTTTATAGCAGCAATGGCCACAATAGCCAAGCTGTGGAAGGAGCCTCGGTGTCCATCGAAAGATGAATGGATAAAGAAGATGTGGTTTATGTATACAATGGAATATTACTCAGCCATTAGAAATGACAAATACCCACCATTTGCTTCAACGTGGATGGAACTGGAGGGTATTATGCTGAGTGAAGTAAGTCAGTCGGAGAAGGGCAAACATTATATGTTCTCATTCATTTGGGGAATATAAATAATAGTGAAAGGGAATATAAGGGAAGGGAGAAGAAATGTGTGGGAAATATCTGAAAGGGACACAGAACGTACCGACTACTAATTCTGGGAAACGAACTAGGGGTGGTAGAAGGGGAGGAGGGCAGGGGGTGGGAGTGAATGGGTGACGGGCACTGGGGGTTATTCTGTATGTTGGTAAATTGAACACCAATAAAAAATAAATTAAAAAAACACAATAAGAAACCTATGCAGAACCATGAAAATAGTTTAAAAAATCAAGTGTCATTGGGGATGGAGGATAATGACAACTTTCATACATTGCTGGTGGGATTTCCAACATACACTTTGGAAAAAAACTGGGCAATTAAAAAAAATTTTCAGCACATACCCTGTGACACAGCAGTTTTACTTTAGTTAGTTATATGAGTGAAATAAAAGTGTGTCCTCTTCCCCCAAAAAAACACTCACCAAAGAAACAAAAGGACAAGAAAATGTGATCTATGTATACAATGGAATATTACTCAGCCATTAGAAATGACAAATACCCACTATTCGCTTCCATGTGGAGGGACCTGGAGGGTATTATGCTAAGTGAAATACGTCAATCAGAAAAGGACAAACATTATATGGTTTCATTCATTTGGGGAATATAAAAATTAGTGAAAGGGAATCAAGGGAAAGGAGAGAAAATGAGTGAAAATATCAGTGAGGGTGACGAAACATGAGAGACACATAACTCTGGGAAATGAACAAGAGGTAATGGAAAGGGAGTTGGGCAGGGCGTTGGGGTGACTGGGTGATGGGCACTGAGGGGGGCACTTGGCGGGATGAGCCCTGGGTGTTATGCTATAAGTTGGCAAATTGAACTCCAATAAAAAAATAATAATAAATAAAAAAAAGAAAGTTGTCTGGAGAAAAATATAAATAAAAAATACATCTAAAAAAAGAAGAAAAAATTTTTTTCAGAAATGAATAAATATGCTAACTGTTCATAGTTTTGTAAAAAAAAAAAAAAGAAAAGAAAGAAAGAAGAAGAAGAAGAAGAAGCAGCTTCTATTCCTCCTAAACCAAGGACTCTCTGCACAGAAGAATCAGGTTTTTTTCTAGACTGCTCTGAAAGGCTTTACAGCAGAGTAGCCTGAAGCACAGAAAAGAGGTAGGGCATGTTCTGGTAGCTCCTAAATGGTTTACAGGCCCAGAGACAGAACATCTAAACACATACCCATGGGAAGGTCTTATTAATTTAACAAGAGCTATTTATGGTTGTTTGATCAGAGACTCATAAAGCTCTATGAAATCTTCATTTACATTCTACTAAAACTTTCAGGAGTTACCCACTCCCTGAAGACCAGTGACTGAGCTTTCTAAAGGTGAAATTACTCGTATAACGCTGGCCAGCTTGGGTTAAAAATGCAAAAGACTCTCACTTATTATTCTAAGAAGAGTCAAGAGCAAAGGGATCAGAGATGATTAGTCAGAGGCCTATATTAGTGTATTATTTCTCTCAACAGAAAAATCTGAAGAACTATTTTGTTTGTAATTCAAAAGGAAAAGAGTAAGGAATGGGTTGGCTACAAACAGGAAATACCAACAAATATGGGGGTGATGGGACTGCTCTCATCATAGATTATCATACTATTATATACATTTGTTAATATTCATGAAACTCTACTAAAAAAGTGAAAATTTTACTGTATATAAACTAAATATTAAATGTGCCAAGGGCAAGTGGAGTACATAAAGATTTTTTCATTTGGGGACAAAATTCCAAACTTCTATGCACTGTGTGATTACATGGACTCCTTTGATTCCTGATTGATTAAAATGTAACAATGGGGTACACCATGGGCAAATTAGATTTTTTAAATGCCCAGATTATTTAGTTTTGACAATATAAGAATAGTTTATAGAATGTAAATTATTCTGCTCCTGCCCTACATTTTACCTAATTCCATAAATTCAGCTCCTTACAAAATGCTCCCCATTTGCATTCATTGGCACAGACACACACACACACACACACACACACACATACACATACACACACACCCCAAGGGTTGCTCTCCCAACCGGCCTCTATTTAGCATCTGCTGTGACCAATTGCCTTGCACATCATTAACCGTAAAACCTCAAGTCTACTCTCATTGCCCCCTGACCAGGTATTTTCCTTTGGTACATCCCAAAGCACTAATGTCAAATGAAATCCCTCCCAATGCCAAAATTCTACCTTGCTGTACTAAAGCCAGACTGAGCTCCAGGCATAAAATGAGAATGATGCTTTCCTTACTGCAACAATCAGACCTAAGCCTGAGGCCAAGTTGAAGATCAAATATTATACCACAACCCTACCCTCTCACCAGACATGCCACACACACCTCCTTTCTCTTCCTTCATCCCTAGGCTAAGCACACAGAAGTTCACCATACAGATCTACTCACACAACTTATTATCTGTGGATCTTCCACTGACACCTAAGGGGTATGAGGCTTCTCTGAAGGCTCCATTACCCTTCGCCTACTACTGTTACACTCTCTACTACTGTTGGGGGTTAATCAACCAAAGCTATTAAGAAAAACTGGATTATTTACTAACTCACAAGAAATCAGAAAATAACAAATAGAAAAATGGAGGAACCCAATTGTACCAGACCTTAGAAATATCTCCCATAAGGCTTTCTTCTCTGAAAGCTTTGACAGGTAGAAAGTAGTACATTTAGTTCAACTGAATTACTAATATCTGAACAGATTCTCTTGTATGCATTTCTAAGGTTCTTTGTATTTTCTGCCAACCCAAAAGAACCTTCTTAAAAGGGTTTTAGAACAGGGTCACAGAAAGCAGTAACCCAAAGAAATAAGTTCATATTTGCTCACATATATGGCTAAGGAAATACATCACAGATCAATTGTGAATCTCATTATTAAGAAATTTTAGGCTGTCAAAACCTTAAAAGCCATATTTTCCCTATAACACATAGATGCATTTTTCCATTCACCTTTCTTATAAAGGTCTCCATTAGAATAAAAAAAATATATTGAATGACAATTCTAAAGAGAACTAGTCAACACTATAATTTTCCATATGAGTTATCTTAGAGTTTCTATTATATATTCCATTAAAATTGCTATATAAGTTATAGTGACAGGCCAGATAAACATTTAAGTTGCCTTTCCTTGAATAATGAGTACTACAAAGAGAGAAAAGACTTCTCTTTTATTGCTTTTATTGTCAGAGACTCCCAGGTAAATAAAGTGTTCACTGTGGTAAGGTATATAGGTATATATCCCTGTGTTAAGAATATGGGCCCCCATGTAAGGTAGCTGGGCACTCTCTGAAGGTGAAGTTGTTTCGGTTTATTTCATTAATATTATTATCTTTGAATTAACTATAAGGCAAAGCATGAGAGGGCTTTTCCAATCCACCTTCACTACATGCAGGTTATATGGCCAGGATTTAAAACTGGAATGTCTACAAGATCCAAGTAGCACATATAAGTGGGTGATGGTGGTGGGGTATAAAAAACAAAGCAGTGTGTTGCAGTAGGGACTATGGGGAAGGATGAGGGCGTACTGCATCCTAAAGAGGCAGATGCTACTGATGTAGAGCCCTTTGTTGCCAAGAGGCAATGAGGACCCAGTCAGGGGAAGTGGGGCTATGCCAATGTTTAAGAGAAGCTTAGAACTGTGAATACATCTTATCTGTCTGTGGAATTTTTCCAATTTAAAAAGTTGACTGAAAACTTAAAACCCTGAGCCAAACACACCATGCTTGCAGGGCCAATTTAAAGGGCTGCCCCTTAGGTTCATCCTTTCTATATTGATTGACCATATATCAATATATGGTCATTTGGCTACAGTACCCAGATATTTGGTGCGACACATCTGGATGTTCCTGTGAAGGTATTTTTTTAGATGAATTAATATTTAATTCTGTAGACTTTGAGTAAAGCAGATTATCCTCCATAATGTGAGTGGGCCTCATCCAGTAAATTGAAGGTCCAAATAGAGAAAGACTGCCAGCAAACAGCCTTTGGATTTGAACTGTAACATTCATTCTTTCTTCATGCTTTCCTGGGACTCCAGCCTTCTTTCTGGGCTACGCCGTTGCCAATGACTATGCACTTGCAGCTTCCACAATCATGAGAGCCATAATCTTTAAAATGAACTTCTTTCTCTTTCTCTCTCCCTCTCATTCTATTTCCATATGGATATGGATATATATTATTAAAATTAAATATACAATGGAGACTGGACTTGAAAATTCCCTGAGCAGACAAAAACCATTTAAGCCACATAAGCAAAACTTAATTTAGCTTATTCTGCAAAATAAGTGAAACTTAACTTAGGCTATTTCTTGTAAGTGCCTCTGATGATCACAAAAGAAAGTAAGCATCTTCCTAAAAAACAATAGAAGGTAAGCATTTTTAACTAATTCCCCACCATTTGGAAACCGCCATCGTAATAACCAATCATTGCAAAGGTTAAATAACTTCCTCATTTTTACTTTATAAGAAATCCTATAATGCCATCCCCTTAGCTTTGCATCAGTTTTCAACTTGATAACTCTCAGTTTGTGAAATATTCTTAAATACACAACAAACTTACTAAATAATATTTAAATTGGTTTTAATTTTGCTATTTCTGAATATATTACTCTCTCCCTCTTTCTCTACAAGTATAGATACAGATACAGGTATAGATACAGATATAGAGAAACCCTCCTATTGGTACTGTTTCTCTGGAGAACCCTCACTAATATACCAGTTTTGTTTATCTGGGACAGCTTGTTTTCTCAGCATAATTAAGTATCAAGATTTTTACTCTCCAAAGTTACCAGTTTGGATAATAAATTATTTGGCCACCCTATTTATTGAACTTTACAAAAGCAAAACCTAGCCAGTCATTCTCATCTAGCCCATCTGCTCCACTGTACCTTCCTCCCTAATAGACTATAACTGGTTTCAAACCAAAGCTACAGAAATATCACCTTTATACCATAAGGGTTCTCCCTCTCTGTCTCTCTCTTCAAAACTAGGAATTTGAAACATTATCTTATTTGAATTTTTCTTGTTTTCCTTTTTTCATTCCTGATTTACATGTGATCTTAAGTGGTAGGCTGCTTCAGATCCTGCGTCTTTTATTCAGTAACTCTCAGTCTCACATTACAGGACCCTTGGCTTTTCTCTCTGGAACTGCTCTTACTCATGACTTTCTTTTGTTTTCCCTCCTCCCACATTATTTCTCACTCATATTACTGTGTAAAAAGGGTTGTGGGGGTGTGGGGGAACACTGTCCACACTATCATTCAGGGCCTCAACTGCTTCTGTCTACCTATTTCAGCATCCCTAGAGTTTCCAAGAAATCCTCTACATTTGGCTGGCAGATAAGAGGAAAGAAAGGGCCTGAAAATTGAACCAGACCCAGGTACATCTTACTTCTGCCCACATCCTATTGGCCAGAACCTAGTCAGATGACCCACCAAACTAAAAGATAGTCCCACTGTGTTCCAGGAAGAAAAGGAAGTAGAGTCTGGTGAATGCACACATGCAATGCCTGCAATGCTTTCTAAAGGTCAGAGGTATAATGATAAAATGCAATTTGGTAAATACTATTTTTTGATGAGCTAAGATTACATAGCACATGGATGCATCTCCTGATGCTCCAGCCAGACAACAGAATTTAGAATCCCAAGAGGAGCAGATGCATTGCATGTCCTTCATTGAATTTTCTATCAATATCATCCAGATTTGAAATTTCAAGGAGAAAACTGGTATTATAGCTGACGAATAAGTAGAAAACGAATAGGACTGCAATTTTGATGCAATAGACAATTGACCTTTATAAAAATAGAGTGGAATTTCAGTCCATTCGAAAAAAGGAACATACCTGAAGTATTAAGTAAAGCAGTTTACTATGATTAGAGATGACTAGTCAGAAGACTGGGCAATGGTCTTAAGCTAATTCATTATTAATAAATTCAGTTTTATTTTTTCAGATGAATTAGGAAAAAAGAGTTACCAATTCCAGCCTAAAATGAAGATAGTATCTACAAGGTTAGAAGCAATCACTTGCTTAGAATTATAAACCTGAAAAAAAGAAGCCTTCTCAACATAGATGGGAAACCAAACTTCCTTCCAGTTCTCTCAATGAAATCCTATCACTGATAATTATCTCTCAAAATCTGCCCTGTCTTAGGTCTAAAGATCAGATCTCAAGTGTCCTACTGACATGATCTAAGAGTTAAATTTGTTAGGTTATACCCAAAATTAAAATAAAACAAATTATTTACTTCTTAGTTAATGTATCTTATTAGCTTAAAAAGTTTTTTTTAATTCACTTTCTTTTTCTGTTTGCCTTTATGTTGATTCCTTTTTATTATTCCCAGAGCCTGAATTATTCAATGGGACTGGCATCACACAAATGTAATCTACCTTTCATGTTTTGATAGAAGAAAAGCAGTAATGTCTCTGGGAAGACAATCAAAACAGATTCCTAGTAGAAGCAAAGCACATTTTCCTCCAACTCATCCTTCCTATTTGTTGAATTTTCTCAGTCTCATGAAGAGCAAAGTGGGTATGGAAAGCTTCCAGATGTCTCTCTGCTAACTCCTACCCCTAATCTGCTCACTGAGAAGGGAGGAGATGCGAGAAATGGGTTAGATTTACTAATATTTTATTGGATTACAATTCCAAGGGGCTATGGGGGATTTTGATGGTACCAAGGGTTAGTGAGACTCTATGCGGCAGGCATTCTCTTTGGTTCTTCTTTCCTCCATTAGACTAGAGAAAGAAGACTGCCTTTAGGGCCTGATCCTCAACAAATAAGGTCCACAGTCTCTGTCTTCATCTAGTTATAATGCCTTTGAACTCCTTTTCTCACTGTCTTAATTTAAACTTATGTTACGTCACCATTGGAATGTTAAATCTCAGGCCTGGACATGAAATTAGGGAGAAAAGAATAGAGAAAATCTTTCTATAAGACAGTGCTCAATTCAACTTCCTTGAACTTCAATTCAACAGTCAAAGAATTAAATCAATTGTTTAGAATTCTGGGTTCCTAATATCACATATTATATTTATAAATTCATCTATTTTAACTTTAACAAAAATTTCAAGCACTACTTTTCTAAGCATTATGATAAAAGGAAGAAAATCTGCCCTAAGGATGATGGTAAGTAGAGAAAAAGTGTATAGCGTAGCCTCATCACATTGACCTCTGGAAGAAACCTACCTGTAAATTTCACTAACACCTCCCCGCCCCCCGTACGTACACACAATTACATTTACAAATTAATTTGCCTACAATTTTACATTTAAATTTACAAAGCCCTTTCCATTACCAATCTGTCAGATATTTAAGGCATACTTCACCCCTACAAGTATGGAAAGTTCCTGGTAAAGTAGCTGTCACATTGTTTCAATATGAAATTGATGTAGCAGCTGATTTTTTGTTCACCATTGTCTGCTTCCCAATGTCACATCAATTCCCAAGTGATAAATGTAAACTGATTTTAATCACTATAGTCAAATGGGTACATACTTCAAGAAACTTCAAGGAAGTTATTATCTAAACCTATAAAATCAAAAAGCTGGAATTTTCCACAGAGATCATTTGTCTATCCGGTTCCTCTAATGGGAGATGGTATAAATTTTTAACCTTCAAAATCTGAGACTAGAGATTTTTTACCCTTTTGGCAGTTAGGAATACATTAAAAACCACAGCAAGTGAAGGATTTGGGTATCGGAAGAGACAGAGACAAAAACATAGAAGGTCTGAGAAATAATTGATACTAAATAATGATATATGATAAATACAGCATTCTTTAGGAGTTTGACCATGGGAAGAAAAGTTAAAGATACAGGCAAGAGATTGTGAGATATCTCAAAATTGGGTGGAGAAGATAATAGAGAAGAATCATATTTAATGCTTTATGGTAAATGTTTGTAAAACATAAACATCTGAAGAAGAAATTTAACTTTAGTTTCATACAAATGAATATATTTTTGACAAAAAGAAACACCAAAAATCTGCTACTCTGGACTTACAAGTTATATCTGTCAGACAGCTCTTGCTGGAAAACATTTCTAATAATTTAAAATTGTTAAATCTCCCATGTTTGTTCAGAACCTAAGACAAGAGACAGATCTTAGGCAAAACCTCGTCTATACAATTTAAGATTCTGGAGGCACACATTCTTCTCTGTCATTTAGAGAGGATGGAAAGAAAGCATTGTCTACACTTAAGCAAACAAGCAAAAATATAATAATATTCCAATCTTTCGAAACCTTAGGCTCTTAGTAGTTTGAGTGTCATGGAGGAACCCTGAAAGAAAATGCCATCAACTTGTCCTTTTCTCCTTCTTGTCATCTGTATGGTATCGCTGTGCCTCTGCACTGGCAATTATCGGTGTTTAAAATTTATGCTCATCTGAGATGGCCTGACTGAAAAAATGCAGTCGTTCATCCCTTGAAAAACAGTCATTTAACTCACCTTAACTAACATGACTGTAACCTGTGATAGCCAACTCAAAGAATATAGTAAATTTATAGCAGAAAAGGAGAAGAGGCCTGCAATGTCAGCTTATGAACAATTGCCTATATAACAAAGTTATTCAGATAAATGGAATAAGCTTTCTAAATAGACTTGCTCCGTTTGTTGTTTACATTGAGTTGATCATTTTGGTTCCATTTGCTAGTGCTGTCTTGTTCTAATTTCTGGCAGTGAAGAAAGGAAAGCATCTTAGCGAAAAAGTATATAAATCTTATTAGTTTGAACACAGCTCTTGAACTGAGTTAGTATTTTTCACTCAGGAGAATGTTGCCCTATTAAAGAAATGACCATGCTAGAATTAGATGAGATAAAGTGTTGTAGTAGAAATAAATGTGAATCACAAATTCAAAAGGACTTACAAACAACCCACAGGGAAACAAAGCAGGGGGAGAAATTAAGGAAACTTTGATTTCAAGTACAAGAAACTTTAGGTTATTGTCCAGCATATTTAAAACAATATTGACAAACCAGTGCAAATAAAGATGTAGTAATACCCATCAACATTTCTCTGTATTTCTTTTTAGTCTGGATTTGTAATCTTAGACAATCAAAAATTAAATTTATCCAGTACTTTCTCTCAAAAAGTTTAATATTTAGGAGATGTGGAGGCATTTATTTGCAATGTATGATCATATGTATATAATGATAAAACTATTAGATAAACGCAATTTAGAAATCCTTCAACACTCTTTATTCTGGAAACTTTAAATGAAAATATAAAATAAAAGATGATTGAGGACATCATTTTCCAAAGTGGATTATACTGGGTATTAACAATTATTTTGTTGGCTAGAGACTGGACAATCTGAGTCATTCAAGAGTTGTGGGATAGGATCTCTGCTCTACCAAATTCTGGCAATGGCTCTAGGCAAATCTCTCCATTTTGTGAGCATCAATTCCTTAATCTGTGAATTGGGGATCTGTTCATTTCCATGATTCCATCTTCCAGTTAAGGATTAAATAAGTATAAATTAAATGTATTGAGAACATACTGTATACCAGATTCTCTTCTAAGCATTTTATATTTATTAAATTATATAACACTCCTAAGGACCCTGAGGTATGTCTTACATATGCTATACATTATAATATACAGTAACTATTACATGTGACATACTCCACATTTATATTAATAGAATCATCATCAATGGTGAGGTCAAGGAGATTATGGAGAAAAGGCAGATCATGTAACCCCTTATAACCCATTGTAAGGACCTTAAGTGTCACTCTGGGTGAGATCAGGAATCATTTAGAGGGTTACAGATGGATGAGGGACATGAGCTGACTTCCATTTTAAAAGGTTCAGAACAGCTATCAACAAGAAGACAAAAAAAAAAAAAAAAAACAAGAAGACAAGAAATAAATATTGGCAAAGATGTGGGATAAAAGGGAATACCTGTATACTGCTGGTAAGAATACAAATTGGTTCAGTCAGTATGGAAAGCAGCATAAAGATTCCTCAAAAAATTAAAAATAAAACTAGGATATGATCCAATAATTCCACTTCTGGGTTATGTTCAAAGGAAATGAAAACAGAATACTAAAGAAATATATGCACGCCATCTATATTGTACATTATTCACAATGGCTGAGATATAGAAACAATCCAAGTGCCTGTCAATGGATGGATAAAAGATATGGTATGTATGTCTATCATAAGAAAGAAGGAAATCTTGCCATTTGTGACACCATGGATGGACCCTGAAGGCATTATGCTAAGTGAGATAAGTCAGAGAAGGACAAATACTGTATGATACTACTTGTATGTGAAATCTAAATAAATCAAACTCATAAGCACAGAAAGTAGAATGGTGGTTATCAGGGGCTACGGGGAGTGGGGCGCAGGTTGGAACTGAGGAGATGTTGTTTAAAGGCACAAACTTTCAGCCAGTAGATAGATAGTCCTGGAGATTTAATGCACAACATAGTGATTATAGGCAACAACACTGTATGATCAATTCCAAAGTTGCTAAGAGACTAGGTCTTAATTGTTTCCACTATAAAAAAAAAAAATGATAATCACTTGAAGTGACAGAGGCATTAACTAACACTACAGTGGTAATCATATTGCAAATATATAAATGTATCAAATCACATTATGCACCTTAAACTTACACAATGTTATATGTCAATTATATCTCAATAAAAGTTAAAAAAATAAAAGGCTCATTCTGACTATGGTGTTGGAAATACATTCCTGAGAGCTAGGGTAAGTGCCAGGAGATGAGGGAAATTCATGTGAAAGATGATGGAGGCTGGCAGCAGGGCTGCAGTGGTGGAGGGGTGAGAATGTTTGGATTCTGGTTATATTTCCAAAGTTGAGTCAGTGGGACTCAACTGAATGTAGGATAAGAAAAAAGGGCAAGGTCAGGGATAACCCAGAAATTTGGAGCTCAAATATCTGGGAGGGAGGCATTGCCATTTACTGAGGCGTGTGGAATATTGTGTCTGGGGTGTACTTGAGGGGGAAAACCAGGAGCTCATAAACTTGTGTACTGCTGTTTCACCATTACTCCACAGGGCACCAGTGGCTCTATATCCATAGTTTTGGAGCTTGTAGGTGCCACTATTGCTGTAATTAGCAAAATGGCACCTAGCAGCCAGTAGGAGCACTTGCAGCTACTCTGCTATTGTACTGCTCTTTCAGGCTCCACCATCCCTTCCTCACTCCTCACTGTGACCCTGGCTGACTCATGAGCACCCAGGAGTCATCACTGCTCACCCAGGGAAAGGGGCTCCGAGCCAACAAAGCTACTCTGCAGGTACAGCTCCACCAGACAGTGGTATACGTAGTAAAATGGGGCAGAGTAGGAAGAGGAAAAGCTGCTCTCTTCTTCCTTTTGCATCATACCTATATTTCTAAAGAGCTCAAATGTAGTGCTCAAAAATTCAGTTACCTAAACAGCACCTCAGATTTTACTTACTTTCACCCCTATCTCTAGGATCAAGTGTTCTCGAAAACTATAGTAAAAATAGATTTGAGTAAAAGCCCCATGCTATGCTAAAATCACGATCACCAACTCTTGTTTTGGGTCAAATTCAGCTATTCCCTAAACAGCTAAACTATATATCCCATTCATGTAAATAAAAGTTTCCTATATTTAATCACTAACTACAAACACATAACAATAAATATATTAACTAAAATATCCAGGTAAGGCTAAATGCCAAGAGTGCAGATCAAGTTCTCTCCCAGAAGCATCTCTACTTGAAAATTAAAACAGACTTTCACTGGGCTTGTGTCACCAGTTTTCCAGGCATGGCCAAATGTATTTACATTCCATCAGTTGACTAATACAAGACTCTATACTTACCCCTTTGGTGTCTTAGCAGTTTAATCCTCATTTTATAGATGAAACTGTATCAGATCTGAGATTTAAATGCAGCCCTCTTTGACTCCAAGATTCATATGTTTAAGTACTAAACCAATTAGAAAAGCAAAGATCAAGAAAGAATGGGAACTATTCGGGCAGAAGTGACAGGATGAAATGCCTTAGTTTTCACATCTAATCAAAACTTAGGGTAATATCCTTGAATTAGACAATTAAAGCTTCATGTGTGAATATTTGAAGAAAATCACAATAAGTAAAATTGAGATCAAGGCGATACTATTCGCATCACTGAAGAAAATTAAGTGATGTGATTAATGGCATGGTCTTTGTAGACAGACACACCCGAAATAGAATTCCAATGTCTCCTCTCACTAATGGTGTAACCCTGACCTGAGCATGTCATTTACTTTGTTGAGCCATAAGAAGATAAAGTGTTTCAAGTGACTTACAAACTACAACTTTAAGAGTTTATACAAAATGAAAGAAAGAAAGAAAGAAAGAAAGAAAGAAAGAAAGAAAGAAAGAAAGAAAGAAGAAAGAAAGAAAAGAAAGAAAAAAGAAAAGAAAAGAAAAGAAAAAAGAAAAGAAAGAAAAGAAAAAAAAGAAAGAAAGAAAAGAAAAAAAAGAAAAGAAAGAAGAAAAGAAAGAAAAGAAAAGAGAAAAGAGAAAAGAAAAAAGAAAAGAAAAAAAGAAGAAAAGAAAAGAAAAGAAAAGAAAAGAAAAGAAAAGAAAAGAGAAAAGAAAAGAAAAGAAAAGAAAAGAAAAGAAAAGAAAAGAAAAGAAAAGAAAAAACATACCTTCAAAAAGCAAAGTAAAATCCAGGCATATGCCAGTGGAGTACACTCACAAAAAGTCATCAGGGGCTGGCAAAACAAACAAAAAACAAGCAAGCCAAGATAGACTATAGACAAAAATGAGTAAATGTGCAATAAGACTTTCCTACTTAACCCCAAACTGACAATTAGAATCCAAAAAGCTAAAGCAAAAAGACAATACACACACTACATTCCAAAAAGACCAAAATAAATAGCAGCAGACAGACATTGTTTCTAGGGCTTATTATGAGAGGGAGTGCAACTGCTTTCAACTATCATCCCAACCAATCTACACCCCACTCCTGTCAGTCAATACAAACAAAAGCCAGAGAGGGAGCGAGGGAAGAAGACTGAGAAGGGAAGAGACAGAGACTGAGACAGAGTGAGGGAGAGAAAAAGACAGAAAACTCTCATCTCCTGAAATCAAGAGAGTCACTCCTAGAAACCAGGAAAGTGTAGTGAAACAGACATTTCATTCTCCAGTTAGATATGTGCTTTGAGCTGTCAGAGCCCTACCACTACCCCAAAGCCTATTGATTGAAAGAAAATTGGAGAAAAAGAGCAGAGAAATTCAACAGAACAGCCTGCGCATCCACCTTGTGTCAGCTGAGAAAATGTATGAGTTTCAAGCAAGTCCAATGGATCCCACAGAAATTAACAGAGACTGGGCTGACTTGCAAGTACCCCTAAGAGGCCAACTGCTGGTCTGAGGCACTCGGCAGCAAGATACAATGAGATGTACTGACAGGGGGACAACACAGAGGAGGGAGAGGAGGAAGATTTGGGACAGTTTGAGCTAGAACTGCTCTCCCATTTAAGTAACCTGTGCAATGGGTCTTTCTGGGACTGCCAGAGGGTCTGCTTGAGATGATAATATAATTAAGTGTCATCAAGAAAAGGAAAAAGGTCAAGAGAGCATGGTTAAAGTCAATGACTGGAGAAAATGAAACCATTCTTATTTGTACTTCATAGAGTTTAACCTGTTAAATCAATTTAAACTGGTTTTAGTGATAATATAGATAGCGAGCTTAAATTGATTAAAGATCCCATACACAACGAAAATGGGCTAATTATGAACCTTTAGGCACTGAATGTTATAGTATCAAAATGTCATAGGCAAAAATATGTACTATGGGGCCAAATGGCTAGAATGGAATTTTAACAAGTAACACTGAGCAAGTTATCTAATTGCTCTGTGCCTCCATTTCCTCATCTGAAAAGTGGACTTAATAATAGGACCTTCTTCACTGGGTTTTTGTATCAAGTTATATAATATAGCAAGCACACAGAAAGCACTATATAACATGCTAGCCAGCAGCAACTCCATTATTTATTATTAACACTAGAAGAAATAGAAACACGCATGTGGATGATAACTTGAATGCAGCACTCTGAATTTTTAACTGCTGAAAAGAATCTAAACAAGTAAATAATAAATATTTGCATAGTTAGAATAATGTAATTGCCATCAAAGGAAGAAATAGTAATAAATAAATAGGAAAGTAAAAAATTGTGACAGCAGTTATAAGCCTTCCTATATAAAAAGCACAAAATATAAAATAAGTAAAACATCAAAAGAAAATAAGGAGTTGACAAAATGCAAAAATACATTATACATATAAAACTGTCAATATAAATATGATATAAATATGAATATGAAAAATAAACAAAAATTAAATAAAAAGGGAATTTTAAAAATCTAACAATTTATAAAAAATTAAAATTATGATCTAATCAATGTTAGCTTCACCACAGGTAAGCTTAGGGCACATCTAAGTAATGCAGTATAAATTGATATAAACTATTGGAAAGCAATTGATAATACAAATCAAAGATACTTCTTGCCCTTAATTTCAAAAATAATATTCACAGAAGTTATACAAAGGAAATACAGAAAAACACAGAAAATGTAGTACAGACAAATGTATTTACTGCAGCATTATTTAGAAGCAAAAGAACATGATTCAAATGTCCATAAATAAGGTATACTTAGGTATTGGATTATCTGTCCTATTAGAATAGTAAGTATTAATTTAAAATTATATTTTTAATGTGATCAAGAACTTCTATGTTCAGTTAAGTAAAAAGAAGGATATAAAATCAGATAAAATATTATCTCAATTATGTGCAAAATTCCAGCAAAATAACAATACAAAGTGAAAGCACAAAAAGGTTAACAGTATGTGAATCTTTTTTTCTTAATTCTATTTTTGGCAATTTTAGTTTTCTGTAATGAGTATATACATTACTCATAACCAGAATTTTTGGTTCATAATTTAAGTTTCAAATAGCAGCAGAGTTTGAAAGCTGAAAGCAGCCCACAACCAAGCCATCCATATGCTGTGTATAAGTGTCTATACATGCACAGATGTGACCTATAATCCAGCACGTGTTATATTTGTATTTTATAAAGCATATTCTCTAACTAGGTTGGTTTCATTGTGCTGTTGCATTCAAAATGTATTCTCTTAAACATTTTATTGCATTTCTTTGTAAGATAAATGTTTACTAGGGATTCATTGCTCTTCTAGGTGAGTTTACTATGGTATAGAGAAGATATATTCTTTGAAGGTTAGTACCCACTCACCATATACTTTTTTCTCTCTTATTTGGTTGTGACACGTGGATTGAATGTTTTCATTAGTCTGAGACTCAGACCTCTTGCCTCCTAAACCTTTTCTTTCTCTTGCCTGTCTTGTCACAGTTTATTAAAAGTACATTTTGTTCTGTGGAATTAGATTCCCGTCTCCTCAGCTTGATGGGATTTTTGTTTCTTCACCTGAGAATTGTATATTACAGGATAATTCAGCAATACTTTAAATCAAGGAATTTAATAAAACTGCTGTGTTGAATAAAATTTAAAGGTACTCTAAAATAGATTAGTCTAAAATATATGGCTTCTCTTCCAGTTTCTATAACCTTTTATAAAGACTTTGAACATTTATGTTCATATGATATGTTTAAATTCAGATTTAAAATGTAAATTATACGCATATATATATGTATACAGATCACATATACATCTGTATCTGTAGAGAGAATTCAAATTGAGAACCATGGAGTTCGAAGGAACAGATGTTACAGGTTAAGTGGCAAGCCCTTTAATCTATCCTTCATTGTTTTCTAATCCTTCTTCCTCTCCCTGCATCTCTCTCGTTCCCCACTCTCTACCCTCTGTGTGTGTGTGCATATACGCATGTGAAAAATATTTAGGCTGCAATTCTCTATCTTTGGATCAAATCTAAAGTAAAGTGGCCTAAAACTGCCAATTACATTTATTTGGTCATTTGAAACTACAGAAAGAAAAAGTAATCTTGGGAGAAGTGGGTGCACCCAGTGATAGCTCTCAGTGCAAGGACCTATAAAGGACAGTAACAGGGTGATCCTCCACCTTCTTCCAGGAGGATCCCTGTGGGTGAACACTGCAGGAATCTGCAGAGTTTAGCACCCATAAAGTGAAGACTGCTTATGCCTGAGGGTTTACTGAAGAGAGGGGACTGCAATCTTTTGGCTCTGGGGCTCTTGTCCCTTCATAGCCATTTTTGTTTTGGTCCTCTAAAGAGATTAGGAAAGCTTTCAAGGAACAAAAGCCACACAGAGCAACCAGAAACAGCTTATACTGAGCCCAGCCCCCTGGTAAGGGGTAGTCGCAACTTTGTCCAGGCAAAAACACCTGAGAATCAGTGCCACAGGCCCCACCCCCAGAACACCACCTGAAAGAATAGGGGAAGAGCAAGTTTATGAAACTCACAGGATTGCAAAACTCCAGCACTAGGAGAAAATAGGATATAGAACTGAAGATTTTTTCTCATGATTTATCTTTCAGTTTAACATTTTCCATTTCTTTTTCCTTTACAACTATTTTTTTATCAACTCTTTGATTTTAAGTCTTTTTTTAACTTTCATTTTTTACATTGATATTTTACAGATATATTCATTGTTGGCTTCTTTTCACCCTAGTAAATCGTATATTTATGTGTATATATGTAAGTTTTGCTTTCTTTACAATTTTGGGATTTAGTGTCATCTAACCCAGAGATGAAAATACACTCAGGACCAAGTGGATTACCCTGTTTTGTCCACCCTGTGAGATTATATTCTCTCGTCCCCTCCTTTTTCTTTTTCCTCTTTTTTCTTTCCTACTCCTTTTTTTCCCTTTTTATTTTCTCTTTTGGTTCCTTACTGCTTCAGATTTGGCTAGTATGTATTTTGCTTGGGTTGTGGCTGATATTTTTATTTTGTTCACTTGTTCATCTATTCTTCTCTGGGCAAATAACTACAAGGAGGAATTCACAACAAAAGAAAGAACTAGAGGTAATTACTCTCTGCCACAGATCTAATCCATATGGGCATAAGTAAAATGTCAGAGCTGGAATTCAGGAAAACAATTATGAAGTTACGAGCTGGACTTGAAAAAAGCATAAAAGACATTAGAGAACCTCTTAGTGCAAAAATGAGATCTAATCAGGTTGAAATTAAAAATACTCTGAGATATAGTCTAAATTGGATCCTCTAACAGCTAGGGTAAAGGAGAAAGAAGAGAGTTAGTGACATAGAAGAAAAGTTTATGGAAAGGAAAGAAGCTGAAGAAAAGACTTAAAAACTAATGGACCACGGTGGAGGCTTCAAGAAATCAGTGATTCCATAAAATGAAAAAATATTAGAATCATTGGGATCTCTGAGGGAGGAGAAAAAGAGAGAGGGCCAGACCATATATTTGAGAAAATCATAACTAAGTACTTCCCTAATCTTGGGAAGGAAACAGGCATTCGAGACCAAAATCAATAAAAAGACATTAACATCCCAACATGTAATAGTGAAGCTTGCAAATTTCAGAGATAAAGAGAAGATTCCAAAAGCAAGTTGAGACAAGAGTTTCTTAACCTACAGCGGTAGGAACATTAGACTGGCATCAGACCTTTTCACAGAGACCAAACTGCTAGGAAAGACAGAACCTGAAAGAATATATGTGACCACTAAAACAGGCCTGCAAGAAATACTAAGGGGGATTCTGTAAGCGAAGAGAGAGCCCAAGAGTAACATAGACCAGAAAGAAACAGAATAGAAACAATCTATAGAAACAATGACTTTAGCTAATGCAATGTCACTAAATTCATATTTTTCAATAATTACTCTGAATGAAATGGGTTAAATGCTCTAATCAAAAAACACAGGGTATCAGATGGAGAAAAGAGCAAGGCCCATCCATATGCTGTCTACAAGAGACTCATCTGAGACTTAACAACACCTCCAGACTGAAAGTGAGGGGGTGGAGAATGATTTATCGTGCTGATGGACCTTAAAAAAAAAAAACAGCTGGGATAGCAATCTTCACATCAGACAAATTAGATTTTAAACCAAAATTGTACTAAGAAATGAAGAGGGACACTATATCATACTTAAAGGGTCTATCCAACTGAAAGAACTAACAATTATAAATGTTTATGCTCCTAACTTGGGAGCAGCCAATTATATCAACCAATTAATAACCAAATTAAAGAAATATATTGGTAATAAAACAGTAATAGTAGGGGACTTCAACATCCCACTAATAGCAATGGACAGGCCATCTAAGCAGAATATCAACAAGGAAACAAAGGCTTTGAATGGCACACTGGACCAGATGTACTTTACAGATGTATACAGAGCATTCAATCCTAAAGCAAAAGAATATACATTCTTCTCAACTGCACATGGAACTATCTCCAGAATAGACCACATACTGAGTCACAAATCAGTTCTCAACTGATACCAAAAGAATGGGATTAATCCCTGCACATTTTCAAAACACAATGCTTTGAAACTAGAACTCAATCACAAGAAGAAATTTGGAAGGAACTCAAACACTTGGAGGTTAAAGAGCAGTCTCTTTATAAGAAATGAATGGGCCAACCAGGAAATTAGAGAAGAATTAAAAAGATTTATGCAAACTAATGAAAATGAAAGCACAACTGTTCAAAACCTTTGGGATACAGCAAAGGCGATCCTAAGATGGAAGAATATTGCAATACAAGCCTCCCTCAGAAAACCAGAAAAATCTCAAATACACAAGCTAACCTTACACCTAAAGGAGATGGAGAAAGAACAGCAAATAAAGCCTAAACCAAGCAGGTGAAGAGAAATAATAAAGATTAAAGCAGAAATCAATGAAATAGAAGGCAGATGAACTGTAGAACAGATAGATAAAACTAGCTCATATAGGAGCTAGTTCTTTGAAAGAATTAACAAGCCAGACTTACTAAAAAGAATAGAGAAAAGACTCAAATTAATAAAATCATGAATGAAAGAGGAGATATAAAAACCAACACCAAGAAAATAAAACCAATTTTAAGAATATGTTATGAGCAACTATATGCCAACAAATTAGGCAATCTGGAAGAATGGATGCATTCCTGGAAATTTATAAACTAACAAAATTGAAACGAAGAAATAGAAAAACTAAACAGACCAATAACCAGCAAGGAAATCAAAGCAGTCATCAAAAACCTCCCAAGAACAGGAGTCCAGGGCCAGATGGCTTCCCAGGGAATTCTACCAAACATTTAAAGAAGAACTAATACCTATTCCACTGAAGCTATTTCAAAAGGTATAAGTGGAAAGAAAACTTCCAAACTCTTTTTGTGAGGCCAGCATTACCTTGATACCCAACCAGACAAAAATACCATCAAAAAAGAGGGAATTACAGACCAATATCCCTGATGAACATGGATTCAAAAATTCTCACCAAGATACTAGCCAATAGGATCCAACACTCTAAGAGGATTATTTGCCATGATGAAGTGAGATTTATTCCTGTGATGCAGTGTGATTCAATATTTGTAAATCAAGCAATGTGATAGATCACATTAGTAAAAGAAAAAACAAGAACACTATGATCCTCTCAATTGATGCAGAGAAAACATTTGACAAAATACAGCATCCACTCCTGATTAAAACTCTTCAAAGTGTAAGGATAGAGGGAACATACCTCAATATAATAAAAACCATCTAAGAAAAGCCCAGAGCAAATATCATTCTCAATGAGGAAAAAATGAGAGCTTTTTCTCAAAGGTCAGGAACATACCAGGGATGCCCACTGTTACCACTGTTGTTCAACATAGTACTAGAAGTCCTAGCCTCAGCAATCAGACAACAAAAGAAATAAAAGGCATTCAAATTGGCAAAGAATAAGTCAAACACTCACTCTTCACAGATGACATGATACTGCATATGGAGAACTCAAAAACTCCACCCCAAATTGCTAGAACTCATACAACAATTCAGCAATGTGGTAGGACACAAAATCAATGCACTGAAATCAGCTGCATTTCTGTACACAAAAAGAGACTGAAGAAAGAGAAATTAAGAAATCTATCCCACTTACAATTGTACCCAAACCAAAAGATACCCAAGAATAAACCTAACCAAAGAGATACAGGATATGTACTCTAAAAACTATAGAACACTTATGAAAGAAGCTGAGGAAGACACAAAGAGATGGAAAAACATTCCATGCTCATGGATTGGAAGATTAAATATTGTGTAAATGTCTATGCTATCTGAGCAATTTACACATTCAATGCAATCCCTATCAAAATACCATGGACTTTCTTCACAGAGTTGGAATAAATAATCCCAAGATTTGTATGGAACCAGAAAAGACCCCGAATAGCCAGAGGAATGTTGAAAATGAAACCAAAGCTGGGGGCATCACAATGCCTGACTTCAAGCTATATTACAAAGCTGTGATCATCAAGACAGCATGGTACTTAGTCACAGCAACTTCTTGCAGACACACCTATGAAGGCAAGGGAAACAAAAGCAGTATGGAATTATTGGGACTTGACCATGATGAAAAGCTTCTGCACAATGAAGGAAACAATCAACAAAACTAAAAGGCAGCCTACAGAATGGGAGAAGTTATTTGCATATGACATAGCAGATAAAGGGTTAGTATCCAAGATCTATAAGGATCTTATCAAACTCAACATCCAAGAAATAGACAATCAAGTCAAGAAATGGGCAGAAGACATGAACAGACATTTCCCCAAAGAAGATCTACACAGGGCCAACAGGCACATGAAAAATGCTCCATATCACTTGTCATCAGAGAAATACAAATCAAAACCACAATGAGATACGACTTTACACTAGTGAGAATAGCTAAAATTAACAAGACAGGAAACAGCAAATGTTGGAGAGGATGTGGAGAAAGGGGAACCCTCTTGCAGTGTTGGTGGGAATGTGAACTGGTACATCCACTCTGGAAAACTGTGTGGAGGTTCCTCAAGAAGTTAAGATTAGAACTACCATATGACCCAGCAATTGTACTACTGGGTATTTATCCAAAAATACAGATGTGGTGAAACACCTGCACCCCAATGTTCCTAGCAGCAATGTCCACAGTAGCCAAACTGTGGAAGGAGCCCAGATATACCTTGACAGATGAATGGATAAAGAATATATGGCATATATATATATATATATATAGAGAGAGAGAGAGAGAGAGAGAGAGAGAAAGAGAGAGAGAGACTATTACTCAGCCACCAGAAAGGATGAATACCTACCACTTACATTAACATGGATGGAACTGGAGGGTATTGTGCTGAGTGAAGTAAGTTAATCAGAGAAAGACAATCATCATATAATTTCACTCATATGTGGAATTATAAGAAACAGTGAAAAGGACCATAAGGGAAGGAGGGAAACTGAGTGGGGGAAAAATTGGAGAGGAAGACAAACCATGAGAGACTCCTAACTGGGAAACAAAGGGCTGCAGAAGGAAAGGTAGGTTGGAGATAGGGTAACTCAGTGACAGCACTAAGGAGGTCACACAATGAGATGAGCACTGGGCATTATACTATATGTTGACAAATTGAATTGAAATAAAATAAAAAATAAAAATAATTTTAAAAGAAAAAGGTAAAAATATATAAATAAATAAATAAAAAAGAAAAAGAAAAAGAAAAAAAGTAATCCACTCATACTCTATCCATCTTTCTAAAAATAAGATAGGAGAAATTTAAAAGATAGGAGAAATTAAAACTTAAAATACTTTCCAAATACTGGTAATTCAGAGAGCCATTGTTATTTTAATAATTTCACAAAAAAAAGTACTCAGTAAAATTTTTGTTACCTTGACAAGTTATTTAACTTCTCTGATCTTCAATTTCTTTTTCATAGAATAATACATTAGTTCTTCTTAAAAATATAATGGTTATTATTCAAAGCAGGAAAAACACAAAGAAGAAAACAAAAGAAATCATCACTAAAATTAGAGAACAATACAACGTACATTTGTTCATGGATATATACAGAAGAAACAGAAAGGTAATTTCATCCATATTAAAACAGAGTATCACAGTATTATTAAATAAAAAGCATCAAATTTATCTTCTTTGAGTTTAGAAATTTAAAATATCAGAAGTGAAAATAGCTAAATTTCAAATAAAATATTTTTTGCTTCAAGAGTTAATAAGTTCTAAATGACCCCTTTAATGTGAAAAAAAAAAAGAAAAAATATATAGAAGTGGACGGTACATTTCCTTTAATGTTAATTTTAATTGTAGAGTTATTCTCATTTTCCAAAAAAAGATATCCTTGAAGTACCATTACCTTATAAATGAATAAAATTTTTAAGTCTACCTGGATGCTTTTTAAAAAAATCTAGAGGGGCCTCTGGGTGGCTCAGTTTGTTAAGTGTCTACCTTCAGCTGAGGTAATAGATCCTGGGGTCCTGGGATCAAGCCCTGGCATCGGGCTTCCTGCTCAGTGGGTATACTGCTTCTCCCTCTCCCATTCCCCCTGCTTGTGCACTGCTCACTCTCTCTCTCTCTCTCTCTCTCTGTCAAATAAATAAATAAAATCTTTTAAAGAAAGAAAAATATAATAAATTGTTTGCCAAGAAGAAGATTCCTTCTGCCTTTAATTAATTATTCCTCCATTAATTACCTTCATAAATTCATATTCATATATTGAATTGAATTTGTTCTAACTACTCTACATCTAGTTGGCTTTTTTCATTACCATTTTCATATGTTCTGATATTTTATCCCTCAAAGACTAGTTAAAATGCTCTTTTATAGAATATCCTTCAGTCACTCTAGTCAGATATAATTTTTCATTTTTTCTAAGCAAGCTTTGTATTATATTTTACTTGAACTATTTTGGTTCTTATTACTTTCTACCTTGCATCCCTCCTACTTTAGTGCAAGCATTTTGAAAGCAAATGAAATATATTTTACATTCTTGAATCACCAATGCTATTTTCAGTATACCTATTTTAACATAGTAGTATCCAATAGGTGTCCAATAAGTACTAATTGAATGCTCAAATTGGCATTTTTATTAGAGTTGTAATATACCCCTGAAACTAAAATATTGCTTAACACTGAAATACTATTTGAAATACTTAAATACTAACTTTTTTCAAAAGCATACTTTATAATTGCTATTCTAATACTTTCTATTCTATCAACAAATTTCCTTAATTTACTGAACACACTAGTAGAAAATATGACCTTTTTACAAGAAGATGGGAGCCTTTACTGAGTATGTACTTAAACATATTTGGGGGGGAAATATCTACCTAAATATAGAAAATGTTTTCACAAAATTGCTACATGCTAATCTTCAAATATTATCTTTAATAATGATGGATACTCACTTAACAGCCAGTTAAAGAGTAGTTGTGTTAAATTCTACCCTAAATTAAATGACTATTTCAGACACTCAAACAGGTTGATGATAACTCTTCAATTAGTGTTGCTCTCATGTCTGGCCTTTCAGAAATGCCTGGGGAAACATATACTTAGATATCTGCTTCAAATTTGTGTTAATTTTATTTAATTTTTAATTAAATTTTAATATTGGGATAATTGATAAATATAATTTACTGAGTTCTATTAAGACATGTTTTCATGACTTGAGGATAACTTTGATTATGAACATTCAAAATGCCTATGAAGAATAAAAGTTGCCAAAGAAACTGAAAAATTCTGAAACTGCCCAGTGTTTGGTGCTAATGGAGTTTGGTATTAATGTTTTGCCAAAAACCTACCTCCAACATAGCTATGAATCTGAAATTTAGTCTTGTGACTATTCTTCCAATAAAAATAATATAAAATATGTGAGGACCCCAGATTATCACTTCTTGTTGGAGAAGAAATACTTAAAATATCTAATGTTTATAACACTGTTCTAGAATAATTTATGATGAATTAGTGCCTTTTAAGCATATACATTTTTAAATTTTTTTCTTAAATTTATGAAATATTTTCATGTGTTCATAAAGTACTTTAATATCAAGCAACATGTACTTTCAGATCTTAAACAAAGGTTTTATCTACATTCCTAACTGGTTTGACCACCACAACCACCCACCCCCACACACACCCACTCACACACACACACACACACACACACACACTATCTTTCAAATCATTTTTTGAATGAAGAAAGTTAATCATGGGGAAACAAAGCTGCAGACTTGATATGCCAATTTATCACTATAAATTTGTACAGGAATCTTTTATTTACGAAATAGAGCATTCCGTTTTGTTCTCAGCAAAATTCAGGAAAGAGTTCAGGGCAGGTCTTATCTTCATTTTACACATGAGGATACTAAGGGTTGTAAAGATAAAAGTGAATTGCCTAAATTCAAGCAAAAGAAAAAAATTCCAGGACCAGAGCTAAAAATCAATTCTTACTTCAGTGCTTTTTCTATTGCCTCCCTTTGCCTATAAATAGAAGGCTCAAGGAACAATCATTATAGGTAAGGTTTTAATCAATAAAAGTAAGAGATACCCATGAAATATTTCAATAATTTCTTATATATTTATTGAGGGCTTATAATGCTCATGATACTGTCTATATGATGCTCTGGAAAATACAGAAATCACATTTTAATGCACTTACTTATGTATTTAATCATCTATTTATTCAATAAATATGTATTGAACATGTACTAAGTGTCAGCCACTGAGAAAAATATAGAAATGAATAAAATACACTATCTACCTACATGGAGATTGCATTAGGGTCATGAGATCAGACATAAAAAATAACTGTAAAGAATGCAGTGAATGTCCTAATAGATACATTTTTAAAGTTCTGGGATATTGTAGTTGTAATAATTACCTCTGCCTTAGAGTTCAGGAAATGCTTCTAAGTAAAAATGGCTTTTAGCTGCAACTTTAGGAAAAAATGCATTTAAATTCTTTTTTTTAAATAAATCATGAGTTGTTTTTTTTTTTTTTTTTAAGATTTTATTTATTTATTCATGAGAGACACAGAGAGAGAGAGAGGCAGAGACACAGGCAGAGGGAGAAGCAAGCTCCATGCGGGGAGTCCAACATGGGTGGGACTTGATCCTGGGTCTCCAAGATCACACCTTGGGCTGAAGGTGGTGCTAAACGGCTGAGTCACCCAGGCTGCCCATTTAGATTCTTTATTGTGAAAAGCAAAGCATATTGAAAAGAAAAAAATCTTAATGAACTTAAGAACATCAGACTTGAGACACTATCTTTATTACCAAAAATATGAACTTCCCATAATAAAGTGCCTTGCCTATTAGAAAAGGTAAAGATTATGTGAAGTATAGTGATATACAGATTGTGGAACAAAAGGACGATGAGAGTTAATATTGCATGAAAATATAATATAGATGTAAGACATTTAAAATACAAATGCCTCTCTCTCTCACTTTTCAACAAAAAAAATGCTGTGAGAGACAAACCAAAATGACTGTTTCTTAGTAATTTTCTTGATTATTCTTTGTATATTCCCTGCTTTATCTTAGACCTAGTGAATTCTAAGCAAAAATACTGTGATGAGACATTCTCTGATTATCAGACCATTCTCCACAATACTTACTGTAGACTACAGATGTGAAGCTTGCTGATGCAATCTATTGAGAGGAATTTGAATATTGCTGCTAACATTAAGTGGGTAAATAACTTTTATCCCTATGTTTTCAAATAAGTGATGCATTTTATGAATGCTTAGCCATCCTTGATATGCTGGTGGCTGATCTTGCCCTGTAATACTCAGTACCTAGGACATCCTAAGGGAACAAAACATGTATCTGTTCCACTTTGGGGGGATCATTAATGAAGACCATCTACTTGACTGGAGATGAAAAGACTGAATATTCTGAGAACTCATTGCAGTTAAACAATAGTCTTTAAATATAGGAACTTCTTTACTGTCAGTTCAGTGTACTTGGAAAAGCGAGAATCTCTCAATTCATCCACTGAGTATGGGTACAATAGGATATAGTATCATGGACTGCTCAACTACCATACACATTTTTTTTAATTACAGCTATTCTGACAGGAATGAGGTGATATTTCACTGGAGTTTTGATTTGTACTTCCTTGATGATTAATACAATTGAATTTTTTCACATGTGTTAGCCATTTGCATATCTTCTTTAGATATATACCTATTGAAATACTTAGCCCATTTTTAAAATCAGGGTATTGATTTCTGTTTTTGTTTTTACTATTGAGTTGTAGAAATGTCTTATACATTTTGGAGAAAAAAACAAAAAAAAAACAAAAAAACAAAAGACAGCGAGTGTTGGTGAGGATGTAGAGAAATCAGAACCCTTGCACACTATTAAAATGAACGCAAAATGTTGTAGCTGCTATGGCAAACAAGATAGAAGTATCTCAAGAAATTAAAAAATAAATACCATATTATTCAGCAATTCCACTTTTGGGTATTTATCCAAAAGAACTGAAATCAGAATCTCAAAGAGATATTGGCAATGCCATATTCTTTGCAGCACTATTCACTATAGCCAAAATGTGGAAACAATTAAATGTCCATGAACAGATAAATGGGCAAAGAAAATGTGGTATATACATACAATAGAATACTTCATCCTTTAAAAAGAAGAAAATTCTGCAATATGCGGCAACACGGATGAACCTTGAAGACACTAAGCTTAAGTAAAGCAAGCTAGTCACAGAAAGACAAATGTTGCATGATTGCACTTATATGAGATTTCTAAAATAGTCAAATCATAGAATGCAAGAGCTGAATGGAAGTTGCCAGGGTCTGGGGAACAAGGGAATGGGAAGTTACTAAACAATGTGCCTAAGTTTCAGTTAAGTAAGAGGAAGAGGCTCTAAAGATTTGTAATATAACATTGTACCTATGGTCCACAATAATGCATTGTGCACATACAAATTTATTAAGAGATCTCATGCGGAGTGTTCTTTTCACAGGAAAATAAAATAAAGTGAAAATATTAAAATATTTTACCCTGTATAGGTAGGTGCCTCTGTGAAAAGATTCACTCATTAAGAGGTAAATAAACATGCTCTTCTACAGTCACCCTCCAAAAAAAAGAAAAAAATAGGCCTTACTCAGATTAATACATTGGGAAAAAAGTTCTTATTTTGATTATAGCACCACTGGATTATTTTATTGATCTAAATATTCAATCTGATATCTTCTAATGTTTAGCTGATATATCAAAATAATATGCTGTTTCTAATAACACTTTAATACTGTAGCTTTTATTTTTCCACTGAATTAATATATGTGTTAAAAGATAATTTAGTAATTGCCTAAGTGGCAACCACTGAACAAGGAGTGTTAGAGAATATAAGGATAAATAAGAGAATCTAAAGACTCAGTCTTGGGGAAGATAAAAAGTCTAGAACAGACTCCTAAAATAGAATCCAATTCAAGCATATAATAGTGCTGTGGGTATATTCTCTCATGTATACAAGGAAGGACATGACTAACTTTGCGTGGAGTCAGGGAAGGCTTCAGGAGGAAGTGATTTCAACCAGGATGGGAAAGAACAGGAATTTGCTTGAAGAAAAGGCACTGTGCCCACAAAGAGAAAACAACAGGCAGAGCCAACTCACAGAATGGGGAAGTAACTAGGAGAATACTAGTGCACCTCTTGCTCTGTACAAAGGAGATATAATGGGGGAAATGGTGAGAGATGAAACTGGAAGAGTATATTAAAGGTAGATAATGAAGGACACAGTTTGTCTCGCTAAAAATAAAGTCTGACCCCATCCAATTGGTATGGGGAGTATCGTTAACAACTGCAAGATGAATTGGAGAATGTAAATACAGGGACAAGACAACTAGGAAGAAGTTTCCAGCAATAATCAGCAGCCTCCAAACCTTTTTTTTATCGTGAAATCTTGTCAGTAAAAAAACTGAGCATTCACTCCCTATTACCTGCATATCTTATAACATCTATTTACATATGTAAAGTATGTCTTAAAGTTCATATAGAAATTTAAAAGGATAAGAAAAAATAAGTAAGAGAAATTCTAGTATGTCTTTTCATGACTTTCATGGGCCATCCTCAAGTGTGTCTGTATCTCTCTTTAGAAATCACCAGACTAGACAACAGTTTGTGGAGACAAAGCAGGGAAGGAGAAGAGAGAAGGGTGATAAACCTGATCTAGAAAGCAGATTCCTATGAAGGCGCTAAATGGACATACAGATGGGAGAACAAGGAAAACTTAAGATTTGTGATCGAGTTGCAAGTTTGACAATGTTTTCATCAATTAACAAAGGGCAGACAGGCTGACGAGCAAGTATATGGGGATTGGGAATAGAGAGATGAGGAAGTTAGATCAATGCAATCAGTTTTGAACTTTCCAGTATAAATGTCTTTTATATAAAGGTCTGGGGAGCTCAGAAGAAAGAGCTTGAAATATACATTTAAGAACTACAGGCATTGGCTGGTGACTTAGATTCTGAAAAGGATGAAATTGTCTGGGGAGGGAGTATAAAAATAGCAGTGGTCCTTAGGCATGTGGGAAGGAGGTTATACTCTTATTTTGAGAAGCCAAAGAAAGGTTGGCTCTTCTCCCCATATAAATGCAGAGCAAATATTTCCTAATTAATTTTAGGAAATTCCAAATCATGCAAAGAGAATAAAAGAGAACACTATTGGGGATTAAAAAAAATACACGGACTATGTCATGTGATGGAATATATTTTAAGAAATCAGTTTGATTAAATACGTTTATAGGCTTAAAATTATAACTGCATAAATTTGGGCCTCAAAATATCCAGCAGAAATTAAACTGAGCACAGAAAATAGATTCTTTTAACTCTGATTCCAGCACAGTGTAAATTGGGCAGGAGCCCAGCATTGTAATTGTTTTTCTAGTGGATAGAGTAACTCAAACAGTGAAATGCACCGCTAGCCAGCTTAGGAAAGGAAGGACACATACCTTTTCTTATTATTAAATTCTTCTCCCATATGACTTGCCTAAGGTAACAAAGAATTAATAGTGAAAATGGGAAATAGCATAGCATAATGTGCTATCTTTTTTATGAAAGATAATGCTCTTGATCCACTATTGGTCGAGTATGCACTTTTAAATTATTTCCCATAAGTGGCAAGAGACTTGTGTTGATCCATCCACAATCTCTGTATTTAGGAGCACTCTGTTTAGAAAAACTACAAATCCACATCTTTCCTTTTCAATTCAGAAATTCTCTGAGGCAACTTTGTAAAACTCATTCTAGGGAAAAAAATAAATAAATAAAGGTCCGTGTTACCTGAATCCACTTTATAGGAACTTAACCTGCAGAAGAAAGAAAATTAATTAAATTCCCACTGAAACCTTAGTCCCCTATGAAATTGAATCAACACAATTTTCTGCCCTTTGGTTTCATCAAACTTGACTGTAATTAATACTTTGAAGTTGTATTTCAAAATCTCACAGGAAACAAGGAGAACTAAAAACTTTCCCCTTCTGTTTGCTTGGGGCATTGACTGATTGACTGTTAGTCTTTGCTTTATAGGGAATCTTCAGTTCTTTAAAAAACAACAGTAACAAAAGTCTATAAATTTCTATTCCGTAATAAGCAAATAGCTACCGAGGAAAAAGGAAATGAAGAAGCCAATCTCCCCAGATTTTGTTTTCTCCCTCAAAACGCCACCACAGATGGGACAAAATCACTTTAGCAGTGTTCCTGGACTTCATCAGCTTTGTATCTATTACCCTCAAAGGCAAACAGCCTAAAAGGCTCTGTCATTAGCTGAGTCCTTATTGGGCTCGTCTACACAGATAATCAAAGGAATTGCAGAACTTCAACTCCAGTTGGCATCTTATGCCTGATTTTATTTAACTAGAAATTCCCTGGCCTTGGTGCCCCTGGACAGAGCATTTTTTATCTTTTATTTGAGTGGGCCAAATGTTTTAGATGTCTTCTTTCTGACACTTGGAGGTCTGAGCTAATGGCATTTGATAAAAGATGTCATTGATTTTCATTCTACTAAGTGATTTATTTGGGCTACCTTTGTTTTCCTACCGACTTCTACCAATTGGGGATTGAATGTTAGCGGTCCCTTTTGCTCTCTAGTTCGTGAAGCATGGCAAACATAAATAATACAACTACATTTCACAGAGGAGGTCAGGAGGAGAAACAGCGCATGCAAAGGGAAGCTTTGTGGAAACAGCTGCTAGGCCTTCCAGAAACAGCTCAAATATAATAAGAACGTCTATGTTTTAGGACCAATGAACTGTGAGGGGAGGAGGAAAAAGGAACATAGTTGTTGGCAGAAAAACATTTGTTTCGTTTCTAGAAAAATTTGACTTTTGGCACTGTCTCTGAATATTGTTTAGAATGTTTTAACTCTTAGAAATAAAAAAGCAGCAAAAATGCTAAAATTTATTTCAATAATCTAGTCATATTCGAACTTTTTTAGCTACTTGTCCATCATAGGCACTGAACAATCAGAACAGATACATAATAGTAGCTATGTATAATAACATAGCACTTCAAGATTCAACATTTATTGAGCATCTAGTATTTACCTAGACTATTCCAAGCATTCATATGTGCCTGAATACAATTAACCCTTATTGCCATCTTCCTGAAAAGTATTATTATATTTCTGTTTTAATAATAATAATAGTGAAAGGGGTAAAATACCACACCCAGTTAGTAATTGGGAGAGAAATTTTCAACCCATGCTCCTTAACGTGAAATTCAATGTCTTTTTTTTTTTTAATTGAACTATATAGTTGACACACAGTGTTCAGGTATACAACACATCTGCACGCAACATCAGGTATATAACATATCTGATACAACATTCTATACACTATGCTATGTTCACACAATTACAGGTACTGTCACCAATGATGCTATTATAATACCACTGAGTATATTCCTTATGCTATATCTTTTGTCCTCATGACTTAATTATTCCATAACTGGAAGCTTGTAAGTCCTGTTCCCCATCACCCACTTTGCCCATCCCCACCACTACTCCTCTCCCCTCTGGCCACCATCAGTTTGTTCTCTTCATTTATAGGTCTATTTCGCTTTTTGTTTGTTTATTCATTTGTTTTGTTTTTTAGATTCCACATATAAGTGAAATCATGTGGTATTTGCCTTTCTCAGTCTGACTTATTTCACTTATCATTATACCCTCTACATCCATCTGTGTTGCTGCAAGTGAAAGAGCTCATCCTTTTTATGGCTCTTTATATATTATTATTATTATATTATTATATATTATATAATATAATATAATATACATCTTATATTGATATATAATATATACATCTTATATTATATATATTATATATATGTGAGATATATATATATATATATATCACATCTTCTTTATCCATTCATCTATCAATGGACATTCAGGTGGCTTCTATATCTTGGCTATTAGAAAGCATGCTGCAATAAACATAAGGTTGTATATATCTTTTCAATTGGTATTTTTTGTTTTCTTTGGGTATATATCCAGTCATGGAATTACTGGATCATATGGTATTCTTATTTTTAATTTTTTTGAGAAAACTCCATTCTGTTTTCCATAGTAGCTGCACCAGTTTACATTCCCACCAGTAGTGCACAAGAGTTCCTTTTTCTCCACATCTGAAATTCAGTGTATTTTTAACTCTCACTGTTACCTCTCTCTTTTCTCCCTCTTCCTCCTCTCTCCCTACCCCTTTCACTTCTTCTCTTTCTCTTGCTCCCCCCCCCGGCACACACACACACACACACACACACAAGTTTCAAAGTCCTTTTCATCTTAACACCTGCTGTCTCTTGTGCTGAAGTTATTAAATTGTGTCATTTTCTAAAGTGCCTGGTGAATTGCTCTGTTTATCAAATTTATGACATGAGATTTAAGACACTGTGTGTGTCAGATCTGTGCCATGCAAAGTCGAAAAGCAATTTCATTGATTTGGCTACTTAAGTTTCAGATAATTTTTCACTGATTATGATAATTATACTGTTTATATCTGACTAATTCTACCCTATGGTTACCTGCCTCAGTCTAGCTTATATAATTATACAATCATAGCCCCATTTCTTAATGGAGACTCTGATCCATATATCCTAATGTCATCCTAAAGAAAATGCCTAAACTATCCAGGTAGATTACAGAACTTGGAGTCTCCAAGCAAGGCTTCTTCATTTCTTTTAGGGAACAGAAAGTCTGTGTAATAAGCATCCTAAAGGTATTTTCATACTACTTCTTGTCCTTCGTTTGCATGAAAACACCCTCATCTATAAATGGAAATAACCACCAGTATTACTGAGACCACACAAGGTGCGTGTCTATGAAACACACTTTTGCATTATTTTTTCTCATTTAATCTCTACCACAATCCTTCAAGAAAGATATCATTGCCTATTTCTTTTGGACTTCTATAACAGAATACCATAGACTGGGTGGCTTATAAATAACAGAAATTTACTTCTCACAGTTCCAGAGGCTAGAAAGTCCAAGACCAAGGCACTGGCAGATTCAATGTCTGGTGAGAGCCCACTTCCCAGTTCACAGATAGAAACCATGTGTCCTCACATTGAGGAGGGATGAAAGAGCTCTCTGGGTTCTCTTTGGTAATGATACTAATCATAATCATGAGGCTTTCTGCCCTCGTGACCTCATCACCTCCCAAAGGCCTCACCTCCCAATACCATCACATTAGGGGTTAGGATTTCAACCTAAATAAGTTTTGGGATGACATACACATTCAGTCCATAAAATTATCTTTCTCACTTTTACAGGCAAGAAAATAGACTCAGAAAGGTTAAACAATTAGGTAAGGAAGATGTTAAATAGAAGACCCCTGGTTGGAATATAAATCTATCTGATTCTAAACTATCTATTCTTTCCTCCCTAAGGCTCTGTCTTCACAGGCTTTTTTTTTTTTTAATCTTTTTTTTTAATTTTTATTTATTTATGATAGTCACAGAGAGAGGGGCAGGGGGCAGAGACATAGGCAGAAGAAGAAGCAGCCTCCATGCACCGGGAGCCCGATGTGGGATTCGATTCCGGGTCTCCAGGATCGCGCCCTGGGCCAAAGGCAGGCACCAAACCGCTGCGCCACCTAGGGGTCCCTTCACAGGCTTTTTGTATGTGAATATTTGCTTGTTTTGTTTTGTTTTGTTTTGTTTCAATTAAAAGCATACAAAAGAAATGACAGAGGCATTGCTAATATTAACTCAACTACTATTTGATACAAACTGTTGAATGGGTAGTTTCCTAATGTCAATGTTATGGAAACATATCACCTAAAGAAACAGTTATTAATTCCAACTGGAGAATAAATTATGAGACTGTGTATAATTTCAGACATTACAACCAATGATAATTTGAAGTTCATAACGGAAAGTTTCTGTCAAATCAGGTATACTCCACCTACAAAGAAATTCAATGCACTGGTCAACAAAATATATTCTTTTATTCTTATTGCTTTGAGGACATTTTAGAAATACAAGCTTAAAAAGATAACTAGAAAATTCAGGACTGTGGATACAATATGGAAGGAAAAAAGATTACCTCCTTTCTTTAGAAAAAAATTAACCTTAGCATTTGGTCATTGTTCATGTTCATACTGGCATCAGGGACTAGTGTCAAACATACTATTATTATTAACTTCAGATATTTCTCTCTGTACTGATAGTTATAGATAGTCACCTCTATATGAATAAGGGTAGGAAAATTTCACTCAAGATCATGTCAGTATGTCTGAGAGATCTATTATTTGAACAAAAGAGTTATACTATCAGACAGAATCCTTGGAGCAAATTTAGAGACTACTTAACTTGGTTATCTGACAAGGCCAGAGGCCAGAGCTCTACAAAATGGCCTTATATAAAGATGTCATAAACTAGACAGTCATCATTCTTTTTAGCCACTTAGCATCTCAGCCTCCTTCCTATGTGGAGTAATTCCACACTTTACAAGTCTTTATAGCAAAAGGAAAGGATTATCGTCCCAGAAGTGAAAAAATATAAGACATTCACTTCACAGGATCCTCTAAAGCTAGGGGTTTTTTTTTTTAATTTTTTTTATTTTTTTTAAAGCTAGGGTTTAAAGATGAACTTGGACTCTGCCAATCATGTGCATCTGTATTAGACTTTAACTCAGCACCTAGACTCCCTAGTTAGCAGCGTTAGCGGTTGCTATAAAAGGTTGAAAAGTTGGCAAACTGTGACAGCTGGTAGTCAATGAAGACGGCAACAGTTTTATCATCAGACCAGTATTGAAATGTAGCTTGGGTTTAAGTCCTACGTCCAAGTACTTAGCCTGGCTCTCCGGTCTCCTAACTATGCTGAGAGCTTCCTAATATCCTTATAATAAATTTCCACCCTGATACAATTAGCTGGAGTTTGTTTCTACTGTTTGCCTACTTAAAAACTGTTGATACAAAACTGCCTCCCTTTTACAATAGGATCAACAGGAGGCTTTGTGCTAACAGGCAGTAAGATGGAACAATTATTATTGAATTAGAAGAGGAATGTCAAACTGATCATTTATAGAATGTCTATGCCTGTAAAGTAACATTAACTCCAGTAATTATCACTAGTAGTCAGTAGCGAGAATCTCCAGGATCCTTTTCCAAGTCTGTTCCTGCTGAATTTCTCTTCCTTTTATCATGAGTTAGATTCAGCCCATCTGCTGCTCCCTTGTAATATTACTCTATTTTTATGATGAATTAAGTGATACAAAAATAGTTGGTTCAATATGTCCAAACCCATTGATATGTTGCTTACTGGGGAATATGGCTCCTAAGGATCACAGGTGTTAAAGTGGATCTAAGAAAATTGGTAAAGTTAATGTTGCCCTAAATCTTGCACACTTGGCACCATGAGGATCAGCTACAATCCCGCTCTGCATTCTCAAGGAGAATGTTTCTGAGTTCAGTTTATCAGGTTCAGGCAAACTGACATCTAGCTAACCTTTGCTCTTTACTATCTATATTACCAACATCTAACAATCGTAGCTGCCTTTCCTCTTCCTGCCCCAGATTTCCATCACAGCCATTACTAAAGTTTGATGTTATTAGCATTTAAGTATAGAAACCTGCTCTAATATAAGAGGTTTCACCCACAGAAATTAGTACTCATAATCTGAACAAAGCCAGACAAAAGTTGATTTTAACTAACAATTTTATATTAATAACTTGGAGTTCTCAAATAGAGAATAAGAACTTTTGTTTTGTTTTGTTTTTAAACACTGAGTTACAGAGAGGGGAATAAACACATTTTGAATTTAGAAACAGTTGTGTTTCTATTAATTCTTTTTTGATCTCAAGAGAAAAGGTGCATTTTTATAATAATTTTCATTGTTTATAATCATCACATTTTTTTGTCAGCATGAAGTCAGGTCCTACCATTTGAGGCCAATTCTCAAATAAGATTCCTACATATAGACATTAATATATTAAGCAAAGCTGTTTTAAATGATATGCCTTTTGAGTTTTAAACACAACTCTTAAATTTAAAGCTTTTTTTACATGCACCCTGTAGAAAGACTTTCTACAACTAACAAAATTTAGCTTTTAAACTGTGCTTTTATTGTATCATTTTCTAAAAGCTGGTGAAATATAAGGATAGTGTTTAAGATCAAAAATTGTGTCAAATTGTGTGGATTTAAATACTGTCTTCACCATTTATTAGATTTTTGAACTAGGGCAGATAACTTAGTCCTTCTATGCTCCAGTTACCTAAAATGAAAATGGGAATAACAATAGAACCTACAGTATAGGTTGGTGTGAGAATTAAAGCAGCTGATACACACAAAGAACTTGGAATTATGCTAGAACAAAGTGAATGTGCAATAGATGTTAGCTATTTCTATCATCATTGTTCCAGATATAAATAGATACTAGGAGAAAGTATAGTAAAATGAGAAAAGTAGGTGCCTTGAAGTAAAAACTCCATAGGTTCAAATACTGGAATCCTTAAAAGATGTAAAATTTGTTTGGTTAAATTTAGATCTGGGTGATATCACCAACATGGCGAAATAGGTTGTTCCTTGCTTCCCTCCCCCTCATAAGAAGAACTACTGACAACTACTCAAGAACAAGACACCACTGAGAGAATCCTAAAACATCGGGGCGAGGCTGAAGCAAGCCCCTGTACCTCAGACCAAGGCAGATTGCTGTAGAAGGATAAAAGAAGTGGCTACATGTTGCCATATTGCTCTTCCCCAGGCTAGCACAGAATCACACAGAGAGGTCTCCCTGTGCCTTTAGTTCTACAGTAGGAAAAGAAAATCCAACCAGCATCCCATGGCATTGGGTTCACTTTGTGGGAGCCCCTATCCGACCTCACACTATGGGGATTGCAAAGGAATCTGTGGAATTCAGCCACTAGGAATCTGTGATGCAAAAGAAGAGAGGGACCTACAACAACCAGCACACAGATCTTGGCAGACGGAGTCATACCTGCCATGCCCAAGTCATAATCCCAACCCATGTTTTGCTCATCTGCACAGCCAAGTTGGGGGCTCACTCTGACCAGGGAACTCAGTGGGGTACAGATCTGCCTGTTATGGGCCCTCACATGAGGAGTTTTGCCAGGCCTAGTGCCTGGTTGGCCCATGCCCAGGCAAGGAGGGGAGTCACAGCAACATACACTGTGGAGAGTATCTATAGGCTCCATCTGACCAGAAAGGCTGGTGACAACTCCTAGAAGCTATGCAGCCCACCAGCACTATAGCAGAGGGATAGGAAGGAAAGGAAGAGCTGATCACCCAGAGCAAAAGCCAGTACCAGGCATGGATGTTTCCTGTGCAATGCACAGGCAGGCAGTTTAACTCACAGCCAAGGCTAAGGGGACCTCCCAGACCTTCCCAACCAGCAAGGCTGCTAAGGAAAGTGAGTCTAGCCTAGAGCAGCCTCTCCCCCATCCACCTAGGCAAAGAGTCTGAGATATAGCTCCACCTTTGTGGAGAGTATCTTCTAGTCCCACCTGATGACAAGAGCTGGTGACAACTCCTGGAAACTGTACAATCCAGTGGCACTTCAGCCAGAGAAGAGCAGGTAGAGCTGGTAATTTCAAAGCAAAATCAGTAGCCCTCTTCAGCCAGGGAACTTGGGGTGCAGGTCAGTTTAAGACAAGACAATGAACAAAAAACTTTACCAGTTTTAGAGTTGCTTCCCCACTGTGCCCTGGTAGAGAATCTAATTAATAGCCCCACTCATCACAGAATATAGCCTTCAGTTTGTCCAACCAGGGGACCCACCCAGAGCATACAAGAAGCTGCACAGCCTATTCAATAGCCAGACATACAGTGGTATTTGCACAGAGATCATAGCATATGGCTTCCCCCATCTACGGGGCAAAGCCAGTGGTCTCACCTGACCAGGGAATTTTTTTTTTTTTAAGATTTTATTTATTTATTCATGAGAGACACAGGAAGAGAGGCAGAGACATAGGCAGAGGGAGAAGCAGGGTCCTTACAGGGAGCCTGATGTGGGATTCAATCCCCAGACCCTGCAATCATGCCCTGAGCTGAAGGCAGACGCTCAACTGCTGAGCCACCCAGGTGTCCTCCTGACCAGGGAATTTAGAGCACATTCTAGCCTGGTTGAAGTCCCCAAACAATGAGCTGTACAAGCCCTGAGTTACACCATGCTGCTCTGCCAAAGCAGGGAAACTAATTCCTAGCCCCATCTAGTACTGAATATAGTATCCAGTCTCAACCATCTAGTAAGCTGGACCAGAGCCCAAGCAACCATGGAACCCATCCTATAGCCTCATTTGTATAGGCGACAAAGCCAGACCATCATATCCAACTGTTCTCAGCCAGAGGCACATACCCTACATCCTTGTGTCCTCAGAGCTTGAATAGTTGCTTTACCCAAAAATAGACTATAGTAATAGGTTCCACTTGCCCAAGGACATTACAGAAGACATACTCAGAAACTAAAACTAAGCTGACTGGTGAAAAATCGTCTCTGCCAAAGCAAACCTGTCAAGTCTGGAATAGGAACCCAATTACTCAAATGCATAGATACCAATATAAAGAATCAAGGACCACATAAATATAGGTAAATATGACATCAACCAAAAGTAACTAATAAAGCTCCAATAACTGACCTGAAAAAAATGGAAACCTTCAAACTGTCAGATAAAGAATCAGAATAATCCTCTTAAGGAAGTTTAATCAACTGCAAGAAAACACAACTGAATAAAATTAAGAAAACAATTCATGAACAACATGAGAAGTTCAACAAGGAAATAGCAACCATCAAAAAAAGAAAAATAAAAAAGAAATAGAAATACTAGAGTTAAAAAATACAATAACTGAAATGAAGAATTTAACCATTTCAAAGGTAGAGTTGACCATGCAGAAGAGTAAGTGACCTGGAGGATAGCACATTAGACTGGGAGTTAAAGAAACAAAAAGAAAAAAAGAATGAAAAACTGTCAAGAAAGCCCATGGGATTCATAGGTCACAACAAAAAGAAATGATATTCACATTATGGGAATTCAAGAAAAGAAAACTAAAAAGGGACAGAAGGTATATTTAAAGCAATAATTGATGAAAATTTCCTGAACCTGAAAAGAGAAATGCACATCCAGATCTATGAGGTGTAAAACATCCCAAATAGGTTAAATACAAACAGGGCTACACTGAGATACATTATAATTAAGTTACCAAAAGTTAAGGATAAAAAAAAAATTAATTTTAAGAATAGCAAGAGAAAAAGCAGTTTTAAACAAGACAACCCTCCCATGAGACCACTAGTGGACTTCTCAACAGAAACTATTCAGGCCAAAGGAGAAAGGAATGGCATATTCAAAATATTGAAAGAAAATGCTGTCAACTAAGAACTCTATACTCAGCAAAAGTGTCCTTTCAAAAACAAAGGGGAGATGAATTTTTCCAAATAAACAAAAGCTGAGGGAGTTTATGACCATCCAGCCTTACAAGACATATCAAAGGGAGTTCTTTGAGTAGAGTTAAAGGAACACTAGTTAACATCATTAAAACATAAAAAAGGTAGTGCAAATCTCACTGGTAATGTCATAAATAAATAGTCATAATTAGATTCTGCAATATGAATATAGTGGTGCATAATTCACTCACATTTCTAATTTAAAAGTTTTAACAAGTAACAAAAAATAACCATAACAACAATAATCTGTTACTAATTACACAATATAAAAAACATGTAGATTTTAACAGCATGAGGGGGAGAAGAAATAAAAGTGGAAAGTTTAGGAATTCTATCAAGGCTAAGTTGTTAACAGTTTAAAATAATGTGTTACAAGTTTAAGATATTTTATGAAAGCCTCAAGGTAACCACAAGGGAAAATCCTATAGTAATTACACAAAAGAACACAAGAAAGAAGTGGTATTTATATACAATGAAATAGTATGCATCCATTAAAAAAAAAAAAAAAAAAAAAGGAAATCCTACCATTTGCAACAACATGGTTGGACCTTGAAGGCATTATGCTAAGTGAAATAAGACAGACAGAGAAAGACAAATACTGTATTATCTCACTTACATATGGAATCTAAAAACAAAACAAAAACAAAACCTGAAATTCATAGAAAAAGAGATCAGACTCCTGATTTTAAGAGGTGGAGGCTAGGGATGCCTGAGTGGCACAGTGGTTGAGCATCTGCCTTTGGTTCAGGGTGTGATCCCAGGTTCCCAGGATCAAGTCCCATATCGGGCTCCCTGCATGGAGCCTGTAACTCCCTCTGCCTATGTCTCTGCCTCTCTCTCTGTGTCTCTCATGAATAAATAAATAAAATCTTCGAAAAACAAGAAGAAGAAGAGGAGGAGGCAGCCCCGGTGGCTAGGAGGAGGGAGTATTGGAGGAAGGTGATCAAAAGACACAAATTTCCAATTATAACATTAAAAAGTGCTAGGGATGTAATGTACAACATGATGACTATAGCTAACACTGATGATATTCAGGGAAGCTTTTAAGAGAGAAAATACTATGAATTATCATTACAAGGAGAATTTTTTCCCTTTTTTCTTCTCTTTTTTTTTCTTTTATTGTATCTGTATAAGATAGTAGATATTAGTTGAACCTATTGTGCTAATCATTTCACAATATATGTAAATCAAACCATCATGTTGTACACTTCATCTTATATAGAGATGCATGTCAATTATTTCTCAATAAAACAGGAAAAAAAACTGGATCTAAATAATAGTATTTATATGCAAGAACTCCCTACTGCTAAAATCACCTGTGCATGGTAGGTGTTGTCAATGCTAGGAAAAAATATATATCCTTTGCTTAAAAAGAGACCTGTTTTTATCACAGATTTTTCAAGAGCCCAGCTCTAGCTTTGCACATACAACCCTTTTGTAAATGTCTACACTGGTACCTGCGTACATCTGCTTTATTTATTTTTCTTCTTAAAGTTACACTAACTCCTCTTGTCCACTCACATTTAAACCCCCATACCAAAAGATTCCATTTAGAAGTCATGCTCTTCTTTCAGAAAAAGAAAAATAAATTGTCTTTCACAAAACAAATATCTTGTGAAATGGAAGTTACTGTTCTTATTGTTTACTCTTTCCAAGACAAATGTGCATTCTCTAGCTGAACTCAAGGAGAATTTTACAATCTCTTGTGTCCAGGCTCAGAAATGTACCATAGCAGAATCCTTCTGACAACTCTGCATACTTAGCTATCTTGGTTGTGGATATGGATGTTTTGCATTTTAGTTGGATCCCCTGCCCTAAAACAAAGACTGAGTGTAGCAATGTTATTTAGGAGGTGCATAAATATAATAAGAGGAGTAGGGAAATTTATGTGGAGTTGGGGGAGGGGAGTATATTAGTGAGGATTCTCCAGAGAAACAGAGACAGTTAAAGATATTTAGATATAAAGAATATTTATTACAGGAATTGGCCCACACAATGACAGAAGCCAAAAAGTCTCACATTCTTCCATCTGCAACCTGGAAAACCAGGAAAGGCAGCGGTGGGATTCACCCCAAGTCTGAAAGACCTGAGAACCAGGGGAACCAATGATATAGTCTCAAAACAAGTCTGAAGGCCCTAGAACCCAAGACCAGATGCACTGATATCACATGAGTAGGGAGTCACAATGTGACTGAGGAGACAACTCTAATTTATAGCAAAGCAATTTTATAGTCTATAGCCATATCCAAAAGAAGAGCAAGGCAAAAAAAGTTCCCACCATGAGGGCAGGAGAAGATGGATGTCTTGGTTCAGAGAGAACAAATTCACCCTTTCTTCACCTTTTGGTTTTATTCAGGCCCCTCGACAGATTGTATGATGCCAATTCACACTGGGGGGGCAATCTGCTTTATTCAGTCTATGAATGCTCTAGAAACACTTTCACATATACATCCAGGAATAATGTTTTAACAGCCATCCTGGCATCCCTTTTCCCAGTTGAGTTGACACATAATAGTCATCTTTACAGGGGGACGGTAATAAATCATAGAGGAATAGCTCCACAATAGTGCTATGGTGACTTTGGGTGTCTCCTCACAAGCCACAGAGGTAAAACTAACTACAATCTGACCCAAGTCATAGTGGAACATCCTATGATCCACCCTGGAACATAATGAGATAAGACATCTTATGAGAGGCAGTCACAAATCTACTTTTCACTCACGTCCCTATCTTACAGGAGGGATCCTACTTTGTGGAAGGCTGCTATGAAGCAGTTTCTCAACTACTTCTCCAGTTGTGGTGAGGCATGAGACTTTCTATCTTGCTCTCTTTGGGTACAGCTGTAGACTATATAACTACTTGGCTATAATTTACAGCAGGCTCCTCAATGACATTGTGACTCACTACTCATGTGATCTCTTATCTGGCTGCTCTTGTCTTGTGAAGTCCTGGGGTGTGAGTTGTTGATACTGTATTGATCTTGTTTTTTTTGTGTGTTTTTTGTTTTTCCTATCTCAGTGTAAATAATAAATTCTCTAAATCCATTTGGACTTTTTTCTCCTTACCAGGTGAATCTATGGGTGTGTTGCAAGCCAATCTAGCAGCTACCACCATGCTGCTGCTTAGGCATGGCTTGATTTCTTGAGGCAAGTAAGAGGTACATTTTAAAGGTATTTGCCACAGTGAAAAACTAAAGCTTTACATATGGGAAATAGTGTTAAATACATACCTCAGAGTTATCTTAGCCAAGAGACAAGAGAGCTGGAGTATTTATACTTCCACACCCATATTATTGAATAAGGGCTGTCTTGGAGGGACACTAACAGCCAGATGCTTCTGGCCTGTGGTGTGAGTTAGCAAAGTGTGTTCCAGCAACCTGAAGATACAAACAATGGAATTTCAGATCAAGTTAGCATGCACAGGGCAGCCCTGGTGGCTCAGCGGTTTAGCGCCACCTTCAGCCCAGGACGTGATCCTGGAGTCCCTGCATGGAGCCTGCTTCTCCCTCTGCCTGTGTCTCTGCCTCTCTCTCTCTCTCCCTCTGTCTCTCATGAATAAATAAATAAAATCTTAAAAAAAAAAAAAAGTTAGCATGCACATAATTGGTAAAGGGACCCAAGGGAATATTGCCAGAGAAATATATCTACTACACCTTGTTATATCAGTGGCCATGTCAAAAGAATATTGTATTATACTTTAGTGATGTTTCTTGAAGAATTTTAATACTAAACATCCCTCAAAGAAGAGAGTAGCTAAGTAAAATAGTCCCAACCTACCTCATCACTCTTTTTGCTTTATTTTTTTTCTATAGTATGAGTTTATATGTTTGCTCTTTCCCCTTCATATAGTAGGAGCTTTCTCTAACTTGCTCACCAATGTATCTTCAGGGCCTAGGAATGTGCCTATTACATGGTAAGTACACAGAGTGTTTGTTAAATGAATGAAAAAAATGGATGAGTTAATGAATGGATAAAATTATTTTTTGATATGTCTTTGATCTACAGACTCTGCTAAGACTGTGTAATTAGAAAAGCCACTTATAATCATAAGTAATGACTCTTGATTCTAGGCACCTGCAGGGTAAGAAATATATTGTATTCATTTTATATCTCTAAGAGCACCAATAACAGAGCCTTGCATATTGTAGACCTTTATATATTGTCCAATTTATTAAACTGTTACTTATAAAAATATGTTATTCCCTTTTATTTGTATGACTATTGATGTTTTCAAACAATTTCACTTTTATTATCTCATTTATTTCTCACATCAGGGCTCTGAAATAGGTTGGTAGGTGTTATAATTCCAATTTTGTATATGAGGAAGTGACAGAGTAGGCAGTTGGTTAGGTATGAACTGGAGGCAAAGGTGGTGATAAATAGGTGACACATTACAAGCCTGAGGGCACAACATCCTGGCTTTGTGGCTTTTAACATCCTGGCCTTATAGCTCTCAACACCCTGGAGCTGACAGACTGTGCCACCATAGCAGAGCAAGCCCTCTCCTCTTCAACCTCTTCCCAAGGGTAATCTATAGCTTTTTATAGAGGAAGATGGCCAAGACAGTTCTGGCAAGAACCTTAGGGCCAAAAACTCCACTTGGTAGGAGGAGTCCCTTACATCATTGGAAACAACCTCTGTTGGAGGCCCCCCTAGCTACAACATATAACCTAAAAAGAAAAGACCCTCCTAACTCTGATGCAGTTGCCATCTCTGGGCTTGTGCAGTCGATCCACACATAAATCTTCCATGGGGAATCCATGACTGGGACCTCCATTCATACAATGCAAGCTCTTCCACTGGTAATAGAAGAACACTATTTTCAAGAAGATTGAATGCGTTTGAGGATGAAGAAACCAATCCAGAGAAGAAGACATGATGGGAGGACCTGAACTAAAATGCCAGTGGGTATAGAGAGGGAGTATCAGATGCGCATAGCAGAATACAACAGATTTGGTGATGAGTTGCACAGGAGCTAAAGAAGAGAGAAAAACAAAGGTGATGAGATTTGGGGCTGGGTCAAAAATCTAATGATGGAACATTTACAAGTAACATGAATATTTAAGAAATGAGAGTGGCTTAGAGAGAATGCAGGAGAAGATGGGGATGGGAGCAGACTATATAACCAGTTTGGGACACAGTCTGGTGCTCTTTCTATTATGTTCTGCTACCTTAAAAAGGTATAGATGCTTCAAAGATTTGATTTTAAATGAATGAAGACAATGTAAACATAGATACAAAGCGGCAAAAGAGTTTGTATATGGCAAAAACTGAATTCAAAATGAAGAGCCAGATGATTCCATTGCCGGGGTCTTCAATGCCATGAATCCAGTGCCAATGCCCAAGCCAATCTGACCCCCCCCCCCCACACACACACACTCATAAATTATATACAAGTAAGTACAATGTGCTTGTTTTTAACAGCCAATATTTAAAGTGCTCTACACTTCTTAAATTACTCAAAATATTTCATTTGATGCAATTTGATGGTCATCTGCTCACATGACGTTTCATTCCTTTATCAGAAAGCTCCAAATAGAATTTTATTGTGCCTTTACTGCAGAAGAATTTAAAACTAGAATTTTTATTTTGTGCTTGTCACATTTAATGATAATAATCACCTTCGATCCATCAAAGTAATTTCATATCCAAGCAAGAGACAGTTCTTCTCTTAAAATTCTGATAAATTTGTTGTGATACAATTGCATTGACTAAGCAATTAACAAGTAACAGGGCTGAGATTGCAACTGTGGCATAAACAACAAAGCAATTTAAAATGACAGAAGTCAGGTGAGTGAATCTCATTTGACAGTCTTACCCAGTTTTAATATCTTACTATTTGTGTTCTGGGAATAATGTAAATGAAGCATGAGAATAGGTTTGTTGAAGTTTCCCCCCCCCCCCTTTTGCGTACTTATTCATGTCATAGCTAGTCATTATGCTGAAGAATTTTAAAAGGTTACAGCAAAATGATGTTTACCTTGGCTTGTACTTCTGAAAGTGTGTGTGTACAACATGCAAGCTGAGGTTCGGATACAGAACACAAGCTCACCTTTTCAAAATGAGCTCTTAGGCTATAGAATGAATGTCATAATCTATGCATGATTTATTTAATACCGTGGAGCCTATTTTTGCAATAAAACAAGACTTCAGGTTTGACATTCGTTTACTGAAAATATAGAAAACAATCTCACCTGAAGTTCTGTATGGACTTCACATTGACATGTGTCACAAAGCTCACAGGAAAAAAATAATGCTTTCTCTTAGGTTGATCATAATGTATTCTCAAGAGTTTATTCTAACTGCATTATAGTTGTAATTTCATTTAATTCACTAACCATATATTCCCAGTTGCACACACACTTTGTCTTCATGCGACTGAGTTTCCAAACACAATTCTGGCCAAACTGAAGCTTTAACTGCTCTTCCACTTTACTAAAAGAGAATATCAGGATTGTAAGTAAGATAATACCAATATAAAAAATCTGCAGACAAAAAAAAATTTGGTTTTCTTTTCTGTTCCAAAAAACATAAATGGATGCCCCCAGTGAGTCATTTCCCAAATGGCAGGAGCACACTTTGGTCATATTGCTGTAACTCACCTCCTGTGAACAGACACCAATGATCAGCATGTGTCTCAGCCACAATTTTGTGTGCAAACACCGTCTTTTGAATTCTTGATTTTAAGAAGTAGTCAAAAACATTTATTATGCACTTCAGTTTGAGCCCTATGCTGAGTATAGAGATCACTTAAATAAAAACAACTTCAAAAAAAGAAGAAATATCTCCCATACAGATAAATGAAAGGCTTTTAGAAATATCATAGCAAAGGCCAATGCGATCCATACTCCAAAGAGGCCAAAAAGATATAGATAGGTCAAAATAAGGTAATTATGACACCATTAGGAAAGATTTCATAATCAGACTCCTAATAGTGTCAGGCTTCTAATTGCCTCTTATTTCATCAGGGTCTAGATGAGTGAATAAACATACAACAAAATAGCCGATAATACTTAGATGTCCAAAAAGAAAATCTTCTCAGTCCAGCAAGTAATTTTGTTTGGCTCTTCTGCTCTCAGTCACAATAGGTATACAATAAATGGACACTGATTTGAACTAAATATACTATCTCAGGGACAGCTTGAAGGTAACTATCTACTACCACAAGCTCCACAATTTGCTCCATGTAAAATACTTTTTGTTAAGAATATCCCTACTGCCCTTTACATTAAGTGGTAATTTGTATTGGTCAAGAATAAATACCCCTACTCTCCTGTTGGTATTGTTACTGCAATTGTTCTTAAAAGACAAAAAATGATAACCTCTAAGTGGGATACTAAAATTCATTATTTTAATCAGTCAATAAAGCACAAAAGTTGTCTGTGATGTAGATTTAAGGGCATGCATAAACATATCTTAACAAATGTATTTTAATGAATAATAGGCAGAAATCAACTCAAGCAAGCACTTGAATAACAGATACCAGTGCCTACTCTGAAGAAAGAATCTTAGTAGCTTATGCTCAAAGGTTGTAGCCTGGCTGAGAATTCTTGTGACTAAATCTGAAAGACGTTAGCACTAGTTCTTCACAGATGTCAACAATTTTGGAAAAATAAAATGGGCAAATGTAATCTTCAAATAACTATTTAAGAAAACTATTAAATGATGACTGTGAGATTAGCAATTAGAGAAGCAAAGTTTCTAGGTATCACAATCTCGAATATTTGAGTATTAAATGTTTGCTGCATGTCCTTGAAGAAGAAGCATGCAAAGAGCATCCTAGAGACGGTGCATGTGAATTTAATAAACAAACAACACTGATGAGACTGCCTGGAAAATTCAGTGGTTGGGGAAGTTTGCTTTTACTTTCTCTTTCCTCCAATGTAAGGGCCTCCAAAACTTTCAAATGCCTAAGGGCTCCCCAGGGCTCATATCCTGTTGTATAGGAGAAAACATCAAATGCATAATCTCATTCCTGTTAAAAATAAGGATTAAGCAATTTTTCCTGGGATATTTGTATTTTAAAGATGTTCTTCAAGAAAGATCAGCACCTTTTCAGGTCATTATGGCAGAGTCCTTGTGAAGTTAAAATCCCAGATTTCTACACTGGCAATAGCTTATACATTTTCTTCTAACTCCCTAGATTCATAACATGACTGTAGCTATTATTTGTTCCTGCTACCTTCTACACAATTGTTGGCCAAATCCTCCTAAACTATAAGGATGTTTATGATGTCCTTTTTAATGTCAAAGAACTTCCACTAACCTTAATGTTAGACACCTTTACCCTCTGTTTCCATGATCATTTCCTAGAAGGAAATCTGAAGTTCATACTGTTTGCCTTTTAACATCCAGCTCAACTGGTGTCCTTTGTTTCCTTCTAGGAGATCCAGGAAGCCTTCTGCCAGTCATCATAGGCAAAAGTCTTTACTAGAATATGAAATAAAGATAGGAAGGGATGCCACAGACATTGTGCATTTAACCTGAGATAAAGAAAATTTTCATCAGCTGATGACTCTCAGAACATATGAACAGATGATAAATGATATGTCATTTCTAAATAGATTGATGATTGACAGATGATAGATAGAGTACTTTAATAAATTGTTTTTATATTTATGGAAGACATGACTTATTAGGGATATTGAATGCATTGGATGACACAGGACAAAAAGAATCTTGACAGACTGGAAAAAATGGAGTAAATCTTATGACATGAAAGTTCATAGGGAAAAATGAAAGGTCTTGTATTTGATTGCCATAAGATTATGAGTATTAGAGCATCATGGTTCAGAGCACAAACTCTGGAGCAGAGATGTCAGGGTTCAGATTCTGGCACCATCACTTGTCAATAGCTGTATGACTTATGACAAGTCATTTGACCTTACTGTGACTTGCTTTCCTTATCTATAAAATGGGGTTAATTATTATAGTTCCATAAGGTGGTTTAAGAATTAAGTGAGTTGATGTATTTAAAGCACTTAGAAAATTATCTGATAGAAAGTTAGTTCTATGTAAGTAAAATGATAGAAGGGACACAATTTCACTGAAGCAAATGGGCAAGGAAACTTAATTAGGGAAGAAAAGACTAGACAAACTCAATTTGAGTTTTTAAAAAATGAGATTAATATTCAAAACTAAAGAAAGAAAAAGCCCCTATGGGTGTATGTTGCATCATAGATTAATAGTTATTAGATCAAGAAGAGGTAACAATTCTGCTTTGTTCTCCGTTATTCAAACCACAGCTGCAGTAATGGTTAATGATAAAGTAAAGAGCATATGAGGGAGAAAGCAAGAGAGAAGAGATTCAAAGCCATACCCAATAAGGAAAGACTGGTTCAAAGACAATAGGAAAGTTTTACCTAAGAAAAAAGAATCTCACAGGAGATGTGAAGGACATGGAGGTTGTCATCAAATATCTGAAGAGTTGTCATATGTAGAGGATTAGATTAGATCTATATTACCCCAATGGGTAAAATTAGGATTAAAAAATGACAGGAAAACTAAACTCAGCTCATTGTATTTTTAAATTTGTTCTTAACATTTCTTAACATTTCTTAACAGATGGAAAGACCTGCCTCAAAATGTGTATATACGATTCCTTTTCGTGAACTGTTCAAGAACAATTGCTGAAGTAGACAGTTTATCTTATTCTCTCTTACTAGTAGTGTCAAAGAAGTGGAGGAAGAGTTGAGGATTGGTGAGAGGAGAATGGCCAGGAGTGACAAAGCTAATGGAGTGGAGATCATCTGGGGGAGATGATCCATAGCCATAAGCAAAGCAAAGCAGCAATACTGTGAGGAGGTAGACCAAATGGCATCAAAATCTAAAGAAATAGTGAGGCTGACAATGAAATCCTCAGTGTAGACATTAGGTGGCCAAATCCAAAAGACAAGTCACTGAGGATTCACTTCAGACGCGGTCTCTTCAGAGAGGCCATTTTCTGATCACAGTACCTGTTAGTCCCTCATAGACATTCTTATTCTCTCTAGCATCACCATGTTTTGTTTTTGTTTGACTTATTGCTGTCTGAAATTATCCTGGTTATTTATGTGATTACTTGTTTATTTTCTGTTTCCCCTCCTCAAGCATAAGCTCAATGACAGTAGGCACCTTTACCTGTTTTGTTTTCCACTGTATGCCCAGTACCTAAAAGAATGTTCAATCTACTATACCCAATAAGCATTCACTCAAAAAGTAAATGAGTGAATTTCCAGATTGATAAACAATTCAAGAACTAAGGCACCCAGAGGCAGTAAAGTCACTGAGAGAACAAGCTGTTGTTCTTTCTAGAAATAACCCCACAACTAATGAGTGACTACCTGGTACATTCAAGCCCAGTGGTTTGAGGATAAGTGATGTGTTCTTGACAATTAAGGATACTTGAGGAAACTGAGAGTAAAAAATGTCTAAGGAAGTTTTAGAAAGTTTTAGATACTGGAAGGCAGGGGAAGATATGGTGGACTATATCAAACCACTATCTCAGTAATTTTCGAAGGATCATCCCAGACCAGCAGCACTGGAATCATCTAAGAACTTCTTGGAATGCAGATATCCAGGTTTCCTATTCAAAACTACTGAGCCAAAATATGTAGGGGTGGAGCCCAGCAATTTGTATTTTAACAAACCTTCCATAGGTGGCTATCACGCATGCTACAGCTTGAAAGCCACTGGGTAACATCATCTACTGAGGCCCTTCAAATGTTCCATGATTCTATAAGAAACAGGACAGGAGTAAGCCCCAGGTGGTAAAGAGAGTTCCTAGAGCATCCCTAGCCCAAGTGTACTCCATGAACTATGAAGACAACAATACAATAGTAACTAGAATAATTCCCCATGGTGTTGTGTGTTTGCCTGTTCTAAATTTAAAAAAAAAAAAAAAATTCTTTTAGTAAAGTGCTAAATTTAACAATGTAACCTATTTCTTTCCTGCAGGAGTTCTCAGAGCCTTCATATTAATAGAAATTGCAACTCTCCAAGAAAAACAGTGGTATAGTGTATTGTGCTTTCCATTTGTATTTGATCCAGAATCCCCATTCCTATGGTGCACCTTTCAGAAGTGCTTTGCTGAACACTATGTAGGAAACACAAATTAAGGGTGGTAAGGTTTTTTGTTTGTTTGTTTGTTTGTTTTGAGATCCAAGAGCCCAAAAAGCAGAAGAGGTGCTGGTAGAACCAAAGGGTCAAGTTTTTGTCCATGACTAGTCATGTCTGTATATCCAAATATCCTTTCTATCAGTAGGACATTGCTGCTCCCGTGTAAGATGGGATTGATATTTATGGTTTTAGAGAACTGTATGCTCCACTAATGGTAATGTGAAGAACAGGTGTGCCAATAAGTCTTGGATTGTTTTTTAGATTGTGAGCAGCTTGCACATCTCCACATTTTTTTATACTCATATAAGTGAAGAATGGAAGAGAGTCATGTTTTTCTTTTTCCCAGTTTAAAGAAGCTAAAAGTGAACTCGGCTGTGATTCATTAAACAGTATTACCTGTGTCAAGCATTAGAAAATTGCATTTCAGCTGAGGACATGAAAATACGTATGAGTTACAGTGATAGTAAACAACTTTTCAATTAATTTATTTAAGCATTTGCAATTTTCATTTTAAAGCAGAAGGAACAATATGGAATGCTGAACAAAAAAATTAATCTGTATATATAATGTTCATTAAAATACAGGTAAAATTCAATGCTGTCTCCCCAAAAATACCATTCAAGGTATGCTAGCGCAGACACTAGAAGCTTCGCAGGAAATTTAATAAAGACTAATTAATCAAAGTAATATTTAGTTTCATTTCCAATTAACTCCTGCAATGGGTGTTTATAAGAGAGGATATGGATGCCTAAAGACAAGTCTATTATTTATTAAGGCATTACTTTTTTAAGCTTCCAACTACATCCAAAAATAATTGATTCAAACCACAGTGCAAGTAACCAATACAGTAAAACTGTTTTCAAAAGCACAGAAAAAAAAATGAGTCAGGCAATAAGTGGGAAGGGAGAAGTAAAGGAAAGTGATTATAGAATAAAACCCAAGATAAAGGAAGCCAAGCAATAGATTTAGTTTTTAACTTCTGGACTATACATGTATGTATGTATGTATATATGTATATATGTGACACACACACATATATATGTCCTATATATATGTTTGAGTGTGTGTGTGTGTGTGTGTATATATATATATATATATATATGATGATAATTTGAACTTTCTTTCATTAACTACTGAAAGGAAGCATATAGGTAGACAAAGTTTATCTTAACCCTAAATTCTGGGAAAAACATGTACATGAGGACATGGGTCCTTATATAAAAAACTTCAAATAGATTTATGTATAATGACCTTAATTGCTCTTTTATTCTAAAATGTGGAGATGTTTTAACATGGAACCATCTCTTATATGACTCCAATAAAAGCCAGTAACAGATTTTTACCATGTTGTTCTATTGTAATAGCCCAGTTTATGCTGATCTAACCTGATACAGGTGTAAAGCTTTCAGGAATCAGGAAGATTTATGAATAATGTGCGTCTTAGAGTAACCCACTTGAATATTAAGAATTTCATCTGGGGATCCCTGGGTGGCTCAGTGGTTTAGTGCCCACCTTCAGTCTAGGGTGTGATCCCGGAGTCCCAGAATCGAGTCCCACATCGGGCTCCCTGCGTGGAGCCTGCTTCTCCCTCTGCCTGTGTCTCTGCCTCTGTGTGTGTGCATGTCTTGAATGAATGAATAAATAAAATAAATAAATACTTGTATTTAAAAATAAATAAATACAGGGGTGCTGTCAAGCATCTAAAGTTGATACATTTTATATCACTGATTGAGTCCAGAACTATGGGTATATGTTCACGGACAAGTATTCACACTGCAGAAGTGGTTGCAGGTATCTGATAATGGTATAAATTCAAGGAGTCAACTAGCCCTTATCAGTAAGGTAAACTGTGTTTTTATTAGTAGGAATGTAGATCAGGCTTTGAGACATTCTGTGGTTCTTTTGTGGACCAGCTAGGGCAGGGGTTGATCTGGAATCACTGAAACCAAAGTGGATGGAAAACGTATTTTGCCAATTGACTAGATTTAATAAAGGTTTTTCTCATTTGACATGAAGGAATTCCTTTTCAAATTTTGTTTTTTGAGTCCTAGCAATGCACTCTATATAGCAAGGACACATTAAGTATCTTTGCATGAATAGCTATTATTCAGATGTTTTGAAAACAGATTATGTTAGGAGGCTTATTCATTCATTCCCTTAATACACTTTATGCAGCTTCCAAGTTTCAGGTACTGTGTTAGTTCAGGTACTGTGAGGATACATTGATGAGCTAGGAAAACTTACTCTCTGTTCTTACAAAGATCAACAATAAATAAATATACAAATTAAGATCTTAATCCCAATTGGGATGATTTTTCAAGAGAAAAATAGAGGATGCTAGAAGCACAAGTAAAGTAAAAGAAAACTTGTGACCACTATGAGGGTTTAGGATTTTGTGAATAATATTCTTAGGAATGGTTGGGAGCCAGTTCATAGAAGTGCAACGAATATTTTTTGAGTGGTTACTCTGATATGGTTCTAGGCTTGTCACTATGGGGTACATAGCCTTTGAATTTAATCACCTCACAATCCAGTGATAAAGATGTACTCTAGCTGTAATCTAAAGAAATATTTGTTTACTGCATAAAAGAGAGATCAAAAGTCCAGTCAAAACATTCAGCACTTGGGCATTTGTTGTGGTGAGAGTCAAGTGTTGTTGTGTGTATGTGTTGATTCACTAAATTGTACATCTGAAACTAATATTACACTGTATGATAACTAACTGGAACCTAAATAAAAACTTTTTAAAAATCTACTCATAAAGTTCAAAAGATGAAAAGTGCTTCACAGTTAAAATGTCAGAAAGTTTTACAAAGGAAGAGACATTTGTAATGGACACTAAACAAAACATGTGAAACAACAGGAATATCCCTTGACAGATAAAAGGATTAAAAAATGTAGCATATTGGGACGCCTGGGTGGCTCAGGGTTGAGCATCTGCCTTTGGCTCAGGGCGTGATCCCAGGTCCAGGGATCAAGTCCCACATCAGGCTCCCTGTGAGGATCCTGCTTCTCCCTCTGCCTGTGTCTCTGCTTTTCTCCTTGTCTCTCATTAATAATAAATAAAATATTAAAAATAAATAAATAAATAAATAAATAAATAAATAAATAAATAAATAAATAAAAAGTAAATAAAAATGTAGCATATCCACACAATGGAATATTATTCAGCCTTTAAAAAGGAGGAAACCTTGTCATTTGTGACAACAGGAATAGGCCTGGAGGACAATGAGCTAAGTAAAATATGTCAGACACAGAAAGGCAAATACTCTGTGATCTCACTTATATAAGGAACCTAAATTTCTCAAATTCATAGAAGTAGAGAATAGAATGGCTGCCAGGGCTTGAGGGAAGAGGAAATGGGAAGGTAGTAGTCAAAGGGTACAAAGTTTGCCATACGAGATAAATAGAAACTGGAGATCTGCTATATAGCATAGCACCTCCAGTTAACAACTGTGTACATCAAATACATACAGCTTTTTACATGTCAAAAATACCTCAGTAAGTAAAAAAAAAAAAAAAAAAAAGAGAGAGAGAGAGTATGCCCATGCTGAGTGCTAATGGAAGAAAAAGAGAAGAAGGGTATTTTAGTTGACAAAAAAGCAAAAGTAAAGGGGATAGCATAAAAAAAGAGGCCACAGGTAGCTGTCGGTAAGCACAGATGGAGGACACAGGTAAGTCAATAGTGGGGATAAGGTGGGACAGGTGGATTACAGCCAGTTCAAGACACTGATGCCGGGCTACAAAGACTGCTCTTCATTCAGTAGATGATGGCAACCCATTGGAAACTTTTGACCATGAGACTGACATGATAAAAAAAAAAAAAAAAAAAAAGGAGCTTCAAGAGCCTGAAACTCTGTAGGATGATTTTGAGAGACGGGGGACCAAAGGTAATCAGACCAGTTGGTAGTCCAGACAAGAGGTAACAAGGGTCTGAGATAGGACAGTGGGAATAGAAATGAGAAATTAGCAAAGAACGCCGAGCTCTGAACCCGTTAGGAATCACCCGCAGGAACTGATCTGATCACAGCAGCAGTGACACCTCCATTAGATCTTCTGCATCATACTTCTTCAAGAGTATGAGAACTGATTGATCCTGAGAGATAGCCCTGAAGCAAATGCAAGCTTATTCTGACACCATCTGCACAGATGAGTTCAACTACACAGGACCACCCATGCAGTCTTTCAGTTAATTTTAAAATCACATACTATAACAATATTGCATCATTTATCCCATTGTGTTCCTTTGCATAATCTTGAAATTATTAAAATCCATTTTCCCCACCTCTCTCCCTGTTTTATTCCAAAAATCCTACACTTTCTTCTTAACAAACATAAATTTTTCTGTCTCCTTACCTAAGATTGTTCTTCACTTCCCAAAACCTTAGATACAAATACAAGTTACAGTATCATATCTGGTAAGTGAAGAAAATGGAAGGAAATGCTATACTCAAACAGTAACTAGTAAACAAAAAGTGTTTAAGAAACTCAGGACATCCATAGCCACAGAGATGCCTCCATTTAACAAAGAAGGGACTTGTCAATGATATATTTTGTTACTGGAAATTGTATTACTGATGTTACAACATAACACAGAGGGCAAACCTCTAGGGTTTAGAAACATGGGCTTGGAAGCCAGATGTCCTGTTTTTATGTCACTTGGTTCATTCACTTACAGTCGTGAGATGTGGGGAAAATACGCAACTTCTCCAGACCTCATTTCCCTTATCTAAAATTGGAAATAAATAAATAAATAAATAAATAAATAAATAAATAAATAAATAAAAAAATTGGGAATAGAAACTATACAGGCTTTATTGTGTTATGAAATGATCCACATAAAGCACTTTAGCACAGCACTAATCACATGATCACTATTTTTATTACTTTCTATGGTATTACAAATCAACATCATACTGGAGGTCCTCTATCTTTTCTTTCATCTAAGGGAAAATAATTTTGGTATAATTTCAGTCTAGCTTGTGATATCCCCATCTTTGCAAGATTATCTGCAGCCCATGATTCAGAGGCCACATACTTCAATATATAGAATCCAAAAGTGCAGCTTTTCCCGTAGTGCTCAACAAGTCCCCTTCCCCACAGTCATTCATCACCCTAAACCATTTAAGATTTTCTCAGAGTGGAGTGTTTGGGTGGTTCAGTGAGTTGACTACATCTGACTCTTGATTTTGGTTCAGGTCATGATCTCAGGGTCATGAGATTGAGCCCTGCCTCTGCCTCCGGCTCTGTGTTCAGAGGGGAATCTGGTTGGGAATCTCTCCCTCTCCTTTTGCCCCTCCCCCCTCAAAGGAATAAATAAATCTTAAAAAAAAAAAAAAAAAAGATTTTTCCCAGAGCTAAAATGACCAGAATTTCCATTTTCATTCTTCATACTAAGTAAAGTGCCTACAAAGGAACGTTATTTAAAGATTATCTGTTAATCACCTCACAAGCTAACAGAAAACTGAGAACTTAGATTTTGTTTTTATTTTAAATTTGGAAATATCTCACATTCTATCTACTTCACATGAGATTGCCTCACCCTAAGATAACACATTTTTTTATAACCTAACAAAAATTTGACACTTTTTCTATATTCCATGACTATGTCCTTGAATGTGCAAACAGAAACTCAAACATGGTCTATATCAGTTTTTGCCAAAACACGTTCTATATAATTGTCCCCTGAGGTGTCTTTTCTCAAAACTAGTAAATAAATGTTCAAAATGCCATACTCAGATCCTTTTCCCTTAGAGATTCACAATGAATACCAGCATTTTAAAGGCTCGTAGAAAGCTCATCAAAAAAGAAACACATTAAACTATGTTTCACTCAGAGGTGTTTTTTAATAACAAAAGTTTTTAGTATTACAAATAAAAAATACCATGCTAAAGAAATAATATTCTAGAAATTTTGATTCATCTAAATTTTAATCAAGGTGTTAAGAACCCTTGAATTATTTTTTAGATTAAGTAAACTATTGAGAAGTAGTTGAAGAGATTGAAGCAGTCATACAGATTTTAAATACCATTCACCACTGATCTTTTTAAGGGATTGCTGTTCCTTAAATCATTGAAACAAATTATCATAGGCAATCATATTTTATTTAAAATGTTAATATTGTGAATATTTCATGATATTAATATGCAAATTGTTGGGGGAAACTATTTTTAATAGCTGTCTTGAAGTCTCAGTAGGTCTGTGGGTGGGAAACATTCAATTTATATTGAAAATTTGCTCTGATCATTGCAGAAGACATTTTATACCTACTGTGTGCCTGTGCATTTGACATTTAAAAGGCCCCATAAAGAGATGCTAAGAGCCTTTAATCATCACATAACTGCATGCCACTAACAGTCGATCATGAAAAGGGGCATCAAAATGTATAAAAGACCTAACTAAGACATGTTAGTTTTGATCTTCTCTTAAATGTGGGGGAGAGACAAATACAGAACAGTTTGTCTTTCAGGTTGAGCTAAGCATAGTTTTTAAGACATATGTGCTAAGAACTCACAATAATATGTTTTTGTAGAAGATTCCCAAATTCTCAAGGGCCAGTAACTTGAAATGGGAAAAAAAAAAAAAGAGCCATATGTGTTGATTTAATAGTGTCGGTTACTGTGAAGCCCTGCAGCACAACGCTGGGTGAAAAGACCTCTTAAAGTTTTCAACACTTTCTAAATTAGGTCCTGCCTGAAATTGGGACACAAGCACTTAAAGGGGGAAAAAAAAGAGTAACAGAACTAAGTATGGAATGAACGAAAGGAACTTAGTTTGGAGATAAAAATACTTCAGAATTTTCAAATCTGGAAGAAATTTGTGCCTTTTTCCAAGTTTTTAAATTAATAAATGAATGCCATTGTAATACAGAATTATATCTGGAAGTCTTATAAGGAATAATTAACATTTATTTACATTTTTAAAAGTGCTATTCCCTGACGAGTTGACTGTATAGGATCAAACACTGTGGGTTTCAATAATAAACAACAGCACAGGATGATATTTTGATTGATTTTTTAAAAAATTTGATTCACTTTTCTTCTCCAGGAGGTCTCCATTTACACCTCCTTTGACTTCTTAAACAGAGATGGGTTAAAGAAACCTTACAAGATACAGGCACCCCCATATTCACTGTAGCATTATCTTTAATAGCCAAGATATGGAAGCAAACTAAGTGTTAATGAATTGTGAATTTTATGGAATTCACATATTCAATTCCATTCAATATTCAATGGAAATATTATTAAGCCATAAAAAAGAAGGAAGTCCCCCCATTTGTAACAACATGGTAGGACCTTGAGGTCATTATGCCAAATGAAGTAAGTCAGACAGAGAAAGACAAAGACTTTACAATTTCATGTATATGTGGAATCTGAACAAGCAAAAACAAAACTGAACTCATAGATACAAAGAACAGATTGGTGGTTGCCAGAGGTAGAGGATGAGGAGGGGATGAAACGGGTGAAGGGAGTCAAAAGGTACAATCTTTTCAGTTGTAAAATAAATACATCCTGGGGATACAATGTACAGCATGTGACTATCGTTAGTGATACTGTACTGTAGATTTGGAATTTGCTAGGAGAGTAGATCTTAAAAGTCCTCATCACAAAAATATAAATTTGTAACTATATGTAGGTTAATTAGACTTATTGTGGTAATTATTTTTCAATATATGCAAATGTTGAGTCATTACATTGTACAGCTGAAACTAAGACAATGTTATATGTTAATTATATCTCAATTAAAAAATAAACAAAGAAATAAACCTGAATTTGTATTGCCAATTTAATCCCTGACATACAGAATAGACCTAAACACAAAAATATTTGATCTACTTCCCAGACAAACACACAAAAATATTGTAGATTCATTGGGAACTATATTTTAAATAGCCCATTTTAACTAGCTTGGATTCACTTTTGCTCTAAAACAATCTGGATTCTGCCTAATAATCAACCAAATTCATTATTAATTTTTATACATTTATTATTGTGATTCAATAATGTATCTTATTAAATTTATTTGAGTAAACAGATATATGCCTTAGGATACATTATTTAACCTTCATATTGAGGATCCTACATAGAAAACCATGATCTCTCAGGCTGTTGAGCCTTCCTTGGTAGCTTTTCTAAACCAATTCTGCTTAACTTTTTACATCCCATCCTTACAGCATAATGACCCTGGAGGTCATTTCTGTGTAGTAATAAAAACCATGGACACATTTCTTCTGTATACACTTGGAGTGTCCTATGTATACAGTTACCCTCTCATCCTTCCCTTCAGGCTCAGAGAAATGTTTCACTTCCTCTCTAAATATAATCTATTACTTCTTCATCTTTCTTCTCAGTGTCTCATAGAAAATACTAGTCCCTTTTTTAAATGATTTTTCTTCCTTGACCCAGAATCTGAAACTTATGTGTGGTTCTTTCTCCTAATTACCTTAGAACAATGACAATACTATAGGATAGTAGTTGGTAGTTCAAAAAACCTCAAAGGTGGAGGAGGGGGAGGAAGGAAGGAAGAAGGAAGGAAGGAAGCAAGGAAAGAAAATCATTATTCACTTCTGTTAAGCCACTAAAATAGCCTAAGTAATTTCAACAATGTCTGAATCAAAGTTACACTTAAAAAAAAAAAAAAAAAGTTGTGATCAGGGGATCCCTGGGTGGCTCAGTGGTTTAGCACCTGCCTTCTGCCCAGGGTGTGATCCTGGAGTCCCTGAATTGAGTCTGCTTCTCCCTCTGCCTATGTCTCTGCCTATCTCTCTCTCTCTCTCTCTGTCTCTCATGAATAAACAAATAAAATCTTAAAAAAAAAACAAAAACAAGAAAACAAGAAAAGTTGAGCTCAGAGGGAGATAACTCACAAAAAAGCCAGAAAATTCATAACGCTACTGTGCAATCCTCAGAGTAATCTGAGATTATGGGTAAAAGAACCAGAAAAGAAGTCAGAGAATTACCATTCTATTGCACTTAATCTTTTTTTTTTTTTTTTTAATCTTGAGTCACTAAACTTCAATGGGCCTTCACATCTGTAAAATGAGAGTTGTTCTAGAGCTGTGTTTTTTAACTGCTGGCCACAACCCATTCATAAATGGTGAGCACAGATGGTTTCACTGGTGTAAAACCTGTGCTTTCTCACAGGCCGCAAGCTCAGAATGGTCCCACTTTGTATTAATAATTCGCCATTGCCATCTTGAAATTTTTAGTAATTTTTTTGACCAAAGAGACCCTATAGTTTCATTTTGCTTTGAGCCCTGCAAAGTATATAGTTGGTCCTAGGGGTGGCATCAGTTCAATCGTTTGAGATCGGCCTTTTTTTCCTGAGTGAAGTAGTCGAGAAGAAAAAATGCCAAGGCATATCACTCAAAGCAGAAGTATTTTTTCACAAAACACTTGTTCCAGTTTTATTTACATCTATACCTACATTTGTATGTGGTGCAGGTGACAGAGTGAGTATTGATCTAAATACATTTGGTTGCAAAATAAAATGTATTTTTTATGTGAGGTGTGCTCAGTGATTAGACAATTACTAATAACCCTACCTGTTTTAACATTTTAGGATTCTATGTCTCTTCATTATTAACTAAGCTAGCATAATTAAAGAGTCCTTTTGTTCAGTAGAAGAAAAACCTATCGTCCAATGGGAAAACCTAATTATTCCCACAAAGGATTTAAATTCAAAGGCTGCTAGTGCCACTTTCCTTTTGAAATGTTCTTATGCATAAAGAAAAAAAATAGTAGCTTAAACATTCTAAATCAGGAACTATAATATAAAGATACTTTTTAAAAATAAATCACGATCAGCACCACACAGTGTCGTACCAAAAAACTTCTCAGGAAAGGTAAAATTATTCTTCACTTGCAACATATCAGGCATGTATTCTCCAAAGATCATAGCGTGTTTAATCTGGCTCTCATTTTAAGTTGCACACTCCAACACCAACATCATAAATTTTAATCATTATGAATATCTGAATATTTAGAACTTCAACTAGGCCTTTTTTTAAAGATAGTATTCAGTATGAGTATACACACGCTCTGATACCCGTTTATTGAACCTGGAATAAGACACAATATCCATGCAATAACGAACACTTTTCAAAGTTGGGTGTGTTGATATAAAATTGCCAAATATATCTAAGCCATATAAATTTTTTTCATATTTAGAAAGCAGTGACATTCTTTTTTCTTAAAGAAGCTACTTTTACTACACACATTTACAAAATGTGAGCTTTCCAGAGATTAAATGCTTTTTCTAGCCAAGCAGAAATAGGATAGAGTTAAAATGTTTTCCTAAACCACTCTAGACTTAACAACCAGAGTTCAACAGGGAAGCTGCTAAGAAAGCCCATTCGGCAGTAATACTCTTCTGAGAAATGTTCAAAAGATAAAATGATGACCCTAAGGTGAACTGAAAGCTGGGAGGCCCCTGTTGATAATCATAGTTCCCAAACCATTTCAATTTAAGTATATTTTAGAAGCTTTGTATATAAGAATTATATGTCAAATTGCTACATGTGCCATAACGTGTATTTTGGGTGCTCATCATAAGCACCTTACAGGTAAAATAGAATTTGGATATACAGATTCTGAGTCTGATAAATAGCTACCATTTTTCTTCTGTGGTTAAGGAAGCCATATTCATATCCTGCCTGACAATACAGTGCAAATGGCAGTCCCAACTGCATCCCAGCATTAGACAAAAGATCAGAGAGAGATAGCCCAGCAGTAATAAAACCAACCAGCATTATGTGTGTGCCAGGTAACTGCTATACAGTTATGCAAAAAGAAGTCATGGATAAAGTTGACAGCTCACAAGCTGAGAAGTTAAAAGACCTGCATTTGTCTCTTATTTCAAATCCAGCCAGTATTTTGTTTGCTCTTGTGCCTCAGCTCCCTTATTAGCAAAGAAAGGAGGTGAACATTTTCCCAGACTCATCTTCTAAACCTGCTGTTAAGAGTTACAGAGAGGCAGTATGATAAAGAGAAAGACTCCAGACTCTGAATTCAGTCTTCTATTCATGGCTCACCCTGCTGTATGAACTAGGGCCACTCAGAGAGAGAAGCTCAGTTTTTTCTCATCTTTAAGATAGAAATTCTTATAATACCCTGTTCACAGAATTGACATGCAAATGAAATAAATCTTGAGTGGGAAAACTTACTTGAAAACACTACATTGGGCAGCCTTGGTGGCTCGGCTGTTTAGCACCCCCAAGGCTTGATCCTGGAGACCCAGGATTGAGTCCCATGTCGGGCTCCCTGCATGGAGCCTGCTTCTCCTTCTGCCTGTGTCTCTGCCTCTCTCTCTCTCTCTCTCTCTCTCTCTCTCTCTGTGTCTCTGCTGAATAAATAAATAAAATCTTAAAAAAAAATACATTGCTATTATAAATGTAAGATTACTGCCTTGAGTTACACGAGAAATATTCCAGAGAGGATCATTTTAGATACCTTGATCTTCCTAATTTCACAATATTGTCAGACTACTGAAAAGATTTGCAATAATTAAACAAGAATAGCTTTGGAAAAAATACCCAGTTTGATGGTCTATCCACACTTAGCCACCTGAAACAAAACAAACCCACTAAAAGAAAATAGGAAAAAAGTAGGAAGATTCATACTTGCTTAGAATCAAGAACCATCACTGGCCAGGAATTGGAGAGTTCTGTTTGTTCTGTAGGACTTTTTTTTTTTTTTTTTTTTTTTTTTTTTGCCATTACTACCAGATAGTAATCTCCTTCCATATTCTCCAGCTTAATCCTCCCTGCTCCACATACCCCACACATGCATACCATAGTAACTGCTATCACTGTAAGGATTTAGATTTAAAAAGGAAGGAAGACCTGAAGAAAGGACCAGCTGTGTTCAGAGGGAAAAATGTTTTTTTTTGTTTTGTTTTGTTTTGTTTTGTTTTGTTTTGTTTTGTTTTTTTTACCAATCTGGTCTGCATAGTATGCCTGAATTGAGAGTAGACTCAGCATCAACCCAACCCCACATACAGAAAATGAAAGAGTGATGGTCAGGCCTCCAAAACTAAATTACTGTGCTAGTTCTAGAAAAGAATAAATGGATGCCACTTGGCATATATACAGATGAAACAGCTAAGCATTATTTTTCTATCATAATAATAATAGTATAAGATGAGCCCATGTTTTTCACTGTAGCCTACAGAGTTCTCATTATCTGACCTCTGCTTTCCTCGGCATCATTTTTTGCCTTTTTACATTGCACATTACATTCTGGCAATATCCAAACACTTGTATTTCTTTATTAACGCTATGGACCCCATGATTCACTTTAAAATAAAAACACACATGCTCTACCTAGCTACTGTCTTCACATCATTAAGCCTCATTTCACCTGACTTGCTTTTCAAATGATCTTCCCTAACGGTGAAGCTTGATTTTGTGGCCTTCTTTGTTCTCACAATTTTATGCATGGACTTTTCTACATTTACCACATCAAAAAAGTCCATATATTTTTGTTTCCCTCATTGCAAGAGGTGAAAAGCTTCTTGGGACAGAGATTGTGTCCCAGTTTTCTTTGTGACACCAGCACAGGACATAGTGCCTGTCTACTTCTCTCCTAGATAAGCAGGTCCTTGGATTTCAGACAGTAAATCGAGTTCTAAGATTCTGGGCAGGTTATAAGTGCTTTGGAACAAATCTATAAAGAACCAAAAGTAAACAAACAAACAAGCAACAAAACCACCACCGCCACCACCACCACCACCGCCACCACCACCACAACAGCAGAGCCAAATGGAAGCATCAGAAAAAAAAAAAAAAAAAAAAAAATTCCAAAACTGAATGCTTAAGCCAACAGTCCAGAGTTATCCAGTGGATAATTAAATTCAAGAATCTTAAAAAAAAAAAAAGAAAAAAAAAAAGAAAAAAGAATCTTGGCACAGGGTCAGGTGAAAGCCAGGCACAGATAGGAGAAAAGGAAGAAGAGAATCAAGGGTAGAGAGCAAAGGGGTTTTATCAGCAAACTAGAATAAAATCTGGAACTCTTTCTCCTCACTAGGAATCAAGCTTCAGGAGCCTTGAACAAGACCAGGTTTTGTCTCAGGACCAGGTGGTAAAAGGAGCTTTTAAACATACGAAGATGTGAAGGTAACTTCACATGCAATATCTTATTTCTGTCCCACTGCATTTCTACTAAAACTAAGCCAGGGGCAGCCCGGGTGGCTGAGCCGTTTAGCGCCACCTTCAGCCCAGGCCCTGATCCTGGGGACCCAGGATCAAGTCCCATGTCGGGCTCCCTGCATGGAGCCTGCTTCTCCCTCTGCCTGTGTCTCTGCCTCTCTCTCTGTCTCTGTGTCTCTCACAAATAAATAAAAATAAAATCTTAAAAAAAAAAACCTAAGACAAAATGTGACTTAATGTTGCACATACATAAACTAAAGGGGACAAATAAACTAAAACCTTAGATTTCCCTAAATCTACCCAAGAAAAAATTTCAATCAATAGCATCTTAAAAGTATATTACACTAGTTCCCATATTATGAGATAGTGAGCCATCAAAACAGGTCCACAAAATGTTAAATATATGGTTTGTAATGCTTTGGAAACTGTCTTTAGATGAATCATTACATGCAGTTTCAGTGCATGTTGACAAATGGCAGGTTAAACTCTGAAATGTATTAAACAAAAGAACGACACACATGCGTGCGCACACACGTAATATTTACAGTACCTAAAACTGCCTGATTTGTTTTTGTAATAAACATGTGAATTTATTAAGGAGCTGAGGAAAAAGTTAACATTGAATATTCAGAACAAGAAGTAGTTTTATCCAAGGGAATATTTCATAAGCAGATGGAAGTGAATATGCAAAATTGTTCCAGTTAAGCAAATGTTCCAGATAAATTTTCAAGATAAAACATGTTTGCAGTCCTATGCAATTTGCACTATTTTTAATAGTCTGTTACTGGACAGTTTTTTTTTTATATGACTTCAGTTATTTTATCATCCTACTCCTTTGAAGCAACACTGAGTATGAAAAACTGAAATAGAAGAGAAGCTTCTGGCCAGGCTTCTCTGGGGTAGGAGTAGAAGTAGAATAATGATGTTTTAACAGGACTGTGAAAGGATGACAGATGTACAAGGGAAAGTTCTTAAACATGTTGGAGATGAAGCCCATTAAGCCCCCAAACCTCGTGATATCTGTCTCATCACTCAGTGTGGAATTCATTATACAAATGGTTCAGTACTTCCAAGATGCATTAGAGTTAGTGCCCTAGTCTTAGAGCCTCATTCCTGGAACCATCCTATTGAATTTATGAATAGAATTTCTGGAAAAAAATTTTTGTCTGTGATCCCAAGATTAGAAAGGAATGCATATTGCAGGGGTTAAAAGAGAAACTCTGAAATAAAAATTGGTTCCCAGCTCTCCAAATTTAAGATATGTGACCATGGGCAACTTGTTTATCTCTGTATGCTTCAGTATCCTTATCTATGAAATGGAGGTAATACTGTCACCTATCCCATACAACTGCTGTGAGAAATAAATCATTCATAGACTAATAAATTCTAGCATATAGTAAATCGATAGATGAGGACAGAAACAAATGGCTGAAATAATCAAATAGCGCAATATTTGCATGACTGTGTTTCTATTGCACCGATCTATATGCTTTACCTAAGGGTTTCTATCATCTGCACAGCTTTTAGAATCTTTCTTTGTCTAAACTTAAACTCAATTAGCAAATGAAAGCAAAGGTTCTGATTTTTAGTTTGATAAATCAATGTGTTCCACACATAGTAGTAACAATTTAAAAGAACAAAGTCTAAAATTAATTAAACATTAGCTAGAAATAATTGACTGCCAAGTCTTAATGAGACAAAAAAGAATATTTTGAATATTTATGTGACTTACCTAAAACAGACACAAGAAGTGGGTAACTTCTTTCCAAGTTGAATTACGAAGCAAGCTCTCTTAAAGTAGTCATCAGAAATTTTTAACATTCATCAAATTTCCTTGAAAACATTAGCGATTTTAAAGTAAGAACTAGTCTTTGCTATCAGCAACTTCAAAGCACTCACTTCACACAAGAGGAAACTGAGCCCCAAAGATGTAGGACGTGCTCATGGTAATACAGGGTAGTTGTCAGAGATAAAGTACTAGTCTCAGGTCGCCAACTACAACGTCACTCATTGCAAGACATCACATCAACAGTGGGATGTTATTTACTAGTACAAACTAGAGTGAGACTCTATCCTTGGTATCTGCTTAATATTTAACAATTCCTATTGAGAGTCAAATATCTCATATCATATGTTGATTGAAGAGATATTAAGAAATTGGCCATCTTCCAAAAATAGAAAAGAACAAGTTTAGGTTGTAATACAAGATTTAATCAAATATTCCTGAAAAGACAGTTGAAAAAGAAGATAAAAGAAGATAAAGATCATTTTCTTCTTGACTCTTCGAGAATGTGAAAGGTCATTATTGAGGGAAAATGTCAGCTGTCTTCAAATTTAAGGCCAAAAGCAAGCAAAATACCAAGATATTTTAGACCAGTGTACTTGACTGTGTTTCCAAAGATGGCCACAGCAATATCTACCATTCAACATGTTCTTTTACAATATGGCCATTTCCTCTTTCCTTGAATATAGGTGGGTCCTGTGATCTGTTTTCAACTATAAAATGTGTTGGATGAGGAAATGTGTTACTGTATATCTTCTGAGGCCAGGCCTTTAAAAAGTCTGCACAGCTTCCACCCTCACTGCTTATAATGCTTCCTTTGGAAATCCAACACCATGCTGTGAGGAAGCACAAGCAAACATGTGGAGAGCTCAACTTGGAAAACTGAGGTTGCTGCTGAGAGCCCCCACTGCACTTCCAGCTGACAGTGTACACCAAATGCCAGCATGTGAGTGAGTCATTTTAGACCTCCAACCATCCCATCACCTCATCTAATGCCACATAAAGCAGAACCTTTCAGAGTGCCCTGCTCAAATTCCTGACCTAGAAAACACTGATTGAATGGTTGCTATTGTAAGTCACCGAATTAAGGTTCCAAGGGTCACCTTCTGCTTACTCTTCAGGCTAGATGCCTGTCCAACATGCTCCTGTAACACAGTTTGTTTCCCTGCTACAGCACTTACATTCCATCCTAATTACCTCTTATCTTTACCTTTCACTGTGTCACATGCAAAAATGGTTTTATATAGTGATACGTAAATGCAACATCTAGAGAAAATACTGGGATCCTAAATATTTATGTAAATATTGGACAATACTTATTCCTACAAATATAATACCATTTAACAATATCATTAAAAAAATTTAAGTGAAATAATAGCTCTAGGTCTGTGCCCTATTATAGTCACACTTCTCTTCAATTCCTTTCAAGTAGTTCTGAGGATCTCCAGAGAGTGATTTGCAGTAGACCAATCCTTTTTACAATTCTACAGAACTTACTCATTTTCTCCTTTCATGCTTCAGGTTGCTAAAGTACTATCTTGTGCTATTTCCAATGCTGAGATCAGCAGCTTTGCTACTAAGAACACCACAGGGGTGTTACTGATACCTGTTCATGTCTCACTATTTAGGGTGCTAAGATCTTAACAAATCGTGTTGATTAAGTCCAGTTCAAAGTCTTTGGCACTTTCTCATACCAGTACACAAGGTATGGTGCTAACTCCCCTGCTGCAGCTATTGACAAGTCATACTTTCAATATTTCCTAGATAAAATAAGTCAGACTCTGACTCTCTCATTCATTTCTTCAACAAATAATCATTTATTTTGTGGCACTATTCTCAGCACTGGGGTGCAATGGAAAACAAGGCACACAGGATTTTGCTCTCATAAAACTTGCAAGCAGACCAAAAACAAAGAGAAAAGGAAATAACTACAAATGTGATAAGCTATGAAACAACAGAATGCTAGGAGAGAACAAGATGAAGGGGCTCTACCTTCATCCCTACTTTGGAGGTCTCTAAAGGCAGACTGACGTTTTGTGGATATGATACTTTAGCTGACTTCAAAAGTTGATACAGAGAAAAAAAAAAGAAGTGAAGATCTAGGAGAAAATATTTCTAGGCAAAGGAAACAATATGTCCCAAATCCCTAAGGTTAAAAAGAACTTAGTCTGAGGCTCACAGAAGAACAGATTGTTCGTTGCCTAGGTGGGAGGGGAATGTAAAGGAGCAAAATGGATAAAGGGGCCAAAGGTATAAATTCAAAACTATAAAATAAATAAGTTATGGCGATATAATGTACAGCGTGGTAACTGTAGTTAATAATACTGTATTGCATATTTGAAATTTGCTGAGAAAGTAAATCTTAAAAGGTATGATCATGAGAAAAAAAATTTTTGTTAATATGTAAGGAGGCAGACAGTAAGTTAGACTCGTTATGGTGATCATTTCATAGTGTATACATACGAAATCATGTTCTAAACCAGAAACTAATATAATATTATACATCAGTTCTTTTTTAAAAAAGAATTTGGCCTGTCCTAGAAGCTGAAAGGAGGCTAAAGAACTTGGAGCCATCAGTTCTGGGGTGAATGAATTCAATGAAGTTAGACAAACAAACAGGGAGACGATCATGCAGGGACTCATAGATCAGAGGGGGAAAAAAATGTTCCAGATGTTCAATGAGTAGCAAATGGCAGCTAACAAGAAAATGATGTGATATTATTCAGCTTTTAGTAATATCAGCCTGGCTACAGTGGTGAGAATGAAGAATAGACTGAAGGAAGACAAAAATTATTTTGTAAATAATAAGTAAATTATTAGTCCAAGGGATTATTGGCCTAGACCAGAGAGAGTGGAAGGAGAAAAAAGGAAGATATTGAGACATGTATTCTATAATTGACCCATTTCCTTGAAGCAAATAGTGAACCTCAACTGATCATTCCATTATTCAGTCCTTCATATCAACAGACTCCTATTAAGCATTTTATCCGTTCTTCAGTTTTGTCTGAAACTTTGACGGAGACAGCTTCTGCATCTGCTAACCCTATGCTACAAGGGCTCACCTTCCTAAGCAGAACCTTAAGGTACTGAATTAATAAAATTTTGTGAACTACTCTAAGGCTTATCAAATAAATCTAATTATTGGTGACCAAATCAAAGATGTTATCTCAGACACTGAATTTGTCTAAGATACCTAAATAAATATAATCTACCAAATTCTTCGACTCCTGATGTGGTAGTAATCCAGTTTTCTTCAATCATCCTTGATAAATATCATCCTTCTTTCTAGATGAAAGCAGCAGCTTTGGTTTTACCCGTCATTGAGTCTACTGCTCTGCTGCAATTCAAAAGCTGGTATTCTTAAGGTAATAAGAGAAAGGAAGAAGCGAGACAAGGCAGTAAATCTGATCCAAAGCAACTCGTCTAAATTCACCAAAGTCCGGAGGCATAGCCAGGCTTCCACAGTTCTAATGCATAAAGAGATATGAATTTTTTAAATGGATCTTAAATTAAAAGTACTATTTTTAACAATATAAGTTACTGTAAGAAAGGTATTTTCAAGTATAAAATATTGATTACAGGTATATATACAAACAGAACGAAAGTGATTAAGAAAGAGAATTTATTTGCTAAGCCCTGAAAAAGGAGGCTACTTAAAGTGATGAGGTTTTGTTTCTTCTCTTAGGGAAGCTCCTTTTGAAGGCATCCAGTAGCAATGATGGCATAAAATATGGGGCACTGCAGATGCCATTTAGAAAAACTTCTTCAATTCAATGTGGACCACCATGGCTAAATGAAGTTCAAGTAAGATTAGAATACCTTGTCTAAAACATCTAGGACCAAAGAGTGGCCAGGACCATTTTGTGAATCCATGGCACCAGATGACTCAATACATTATTAGCATGAACAGAAAAAGATCAGAACTCACGGGGTTTGGTGGAAGGCTGAGCGATAGAAAGAAGGTTTAATAGACTAAAAATACATTCATCAAAAGAAGGTAAATGCCCTTAAACATCCAATTTTGGGTTGATAATGAGACATCTCTACCATAATATCTCTTTTGATTAAAAACAATTGTAATAATAATCACAGGTGAGTTCCAAGAGTGGGCATGTGCATCTGTAAGATGTTTATGTATGTCCAAGCCTAAATAATAGTTTCATGAATATGGTACAAAATTACAAAATAGAGCCTAGTCAACTCAAGGCAATCATTCTGTGTGTATAGACTGAAGCTCTACTGGTTTCTTCCCAATGTTAGTAATGTTAGTATAATTTCTAATGTTAAAAGAGCATGACACAAATATTCTTTATCCTATGTATAAATTCAATAAATGATCTTATTTTTCTTCTCTTAGATAACGTTCTCTCTGAATTTCCAGTTGGATAACAAGAGTTGACATATGTTAATACAAAGCAAATGTGCTTTCTTGTTCTCTCCTTCTCTAGTACTGTTCTCTTTATTTTTCTTTCTCTCTCTCCCTCCCTTTCACTATCTCTTTCTCTTTCAATCTCTCCCTCCCTCTACCTTTCCCCCCTCACACAAACAGCATACCAATACATGAGACAGACAGAGAGAAATACCATCAGTTAATGGATGCATTGCTAGAACAGAAATCAAGGTGAGAGCTCATAAAGAAAAGAAGATAAAATGCTCCTGACAGTAGACAAAGAAGAAGCTGGCTAAATGCCAACTCAGAAAATAATTCTTAGGTCATTATTTTCAAACTGTATGCCATATTTTTTGTTACTAGACTAAGAATATGAATGTGTAGAAGCTCAGAGCAAACTGAAGGCTTTTACACTGTTTTTGGCATTCTCTAAAACTTCAAATTTCTCTCTCCTTCACAGCCAAGCCTATCAAACCTGTACATAAACACCAAGTGCCACAAAACAAGAGATCCCTTCTCTTTAATATGTTTGGATGCATCACCTATGAGCTGTGTTAAAAAATAAAATGGCAATTTATTTGTTGCATATGAATGTGCAGCTTTTAATGACTACCTTTGGTGAAAACTATTGTTTGGGGCTAAGTTGTATTTCCCCAAAATTCAGACCTTGAAGTCTTAATCTCTCATACCTCTCAATGTGATCATATTTGGAGATAAGCTCTTTAAAGAGGTAACTGATTTGAAATGAAGTAGTGAGGGTAAGCCCTAACCCAATATGGTTGGCATTCTTATAAGATGAAATAAGGACATACACATAGAGGGAAGACCAGGTGAAGACAGACGGAGAAGTCTACAAGCCAAGGGGAGAGGCCTCAGAAGAAACGAACCCTACTAACACCTTGATCTCAAACTTTTAATCTCTGGAATAATGAGAAAATAATATTCTCTTGTTTAAGCCTCCTGGTCTGTAGTACTGTGTAATGTCCAGCCAGAGCAAATTAGTACAGCTGCTAACTTCTTACATTTATGGCAATAAGCACTCCCTAAATACAAATACTGGTACTAATCACAAAGATCACTTTTCCATAAACATCACCTGCAACAAAATGAAAATATAATTGAAGTAATTTCTTATAAAATGAACATAACACATTCTGTAGTTGTACATGCGTCTTCTTCGTAAGTCTGGCCAAGTGTTCCTTACCTTTAAAGTTGTAACAGGCTCACGGAGCCAGAGCTGGTACAGTCAGAAACTCTGGGCACAGCGCCACAAGAGAGAAAAACCCAGGATTGGAATATAGAAATAAGAAGTGGCTGTAGTGTTAGCTCCCTGAGGGCTCTGATAAATTTTCTCAGGCAAGAGAGGGTCTGCCTCGGATGAAACAAGTTGTTCTAGGTTAAAGTCATCTCAAACCCTTGTCTCTGCTCCCAGGTCCCCTGTAAAACTTATAGCTGATGTAACAGTTCATTCTAGTTACTTGTTTACATGCCTGCCTCAGTTCACTGGACCAGAATTTCTTGTACAGGAAAGACCACATGTCTAGCACATCAAAGGCACATGTATTTGAGAAGTTGATGAATAAGTAAATGGAAGATTACAGAAACAAATGAATGAAAATAAATCAAAGATTCATGGCATCTGAGAAAATTCCAAACACCAGGCAATCAGCAGTGCAGGCAGATGAATGGTCTAATGGCAGATATCAGTATAATGAAGTCGTTGGATGATACATTTTATTCAGCTTCTGGAGTCATTATTCAATCTCATTATAATTTAGTCCCAAAAAGATTAGACCCAGTTACATTCAAGTTTGGTCATATGTTTATAGCAGATCTAACAACCGGTGTGAGTCAATGCTGAATCAATGAACTTTAGTCTCTCCTCCCAAGGAAAAGATTGATCCCAGAGTCCCAGGGTATGAAGAGACCTGCATTTGCAGGTATTTAGGAACAGAACATTAATCTCCATGAAGACAAGTTATGTGCCCATGTTGTATCCCTAGCCATGATACATATTAGGTTCTCAGCACATATTTATTGATTTAATCAACTATGTAGATTCACCTTCAAAATATACCCAAGTTAGGTCAAACATATAATACTTGAAAATTAATAAAAGCTGTGCGATAAAGCAGATTTCCATAATTAATTGATCAAGAAATACCACACAAAATGGGTGGCATTAAGTGAAACCGGCCCCTCCCTGGGGTACCATCCCTCTCTGAGTCATACAGAGCCTGTCAGCTAGCCCCACACAGCTCCACTCAGTATTTGGTCTGTAGCCAGTGAAAAAGCACGTGGGTCAAACTACTTAATCAAGATGTGTTCTGGTGCACTCACCATGCCTGTTATTTTAATGTGAACTGAGCATTCATCATTTTAATTACATATTCACAACACCTTAGCCATCTATGTGGCAATCAAGTTATTCAAAAGGTTGACTATTTGCTTTTTTGGCCCAAGGGAAAAAGTTGTAGGGAGGAAAGGGGTGAAGGGGGGGGTGGAGCTGATAAAAGGGGTATAAAGGGAACTGACATTAATTAAACACTTGCTATGTGCCAGCCATAGTGATGGGCTCATATTTCTTGTATCATACAGTCCTCATAACAATCTTCTGGGGCAGATATAATTATCTCCATTTTACAGATGAGATAAGTGAACCTGAGGTTCACTAAAGCAACTTAGATTAAAATAATAATCATCTATTCATTTCATGATTCTACAAGTCAATGATGGAGACAGAGTTCAGTTGAGAGATTCTCTGGTCTTTGCGGGATTCCCTCAAGCATGTGTTGTCAACTAGGAGGCTCTGTTCTGGGGGGTGGCCAGTTGTCAGCAGGGGACTCCTTCACACGGTCTCTCTATGTGTGGTAAGAGGCCTGGGCTCTGAAGAGCCACACAGCCACTTATTCTGTGGGCCATCTTGTAATTGGTTAAAGCAATTACAAGGCCAAATCCAAAGTCAAAGGCTGAGGAAATAGATATCACCATTTAATGAATGGGAGGAGCTGCAAAGTCACATGGATAGAATGGAAAGTAAAGAATTGGAAACATTTTGCAATAAAACTATCACAGATACCAAGTAGTTTTTCCAAGATCACCCCAATGGTAATCACTGGCACAGTGATTCAAGTATTGAGCTTTGATCTTATATTCTTTATTCTATCTTCCTTGTCATTATTCTCTTCAAACAAGGTATAATTAGGTGAATGGAAAAGAAAGCCAGGGTCCAATTAAACTGAGATCACTCTATATCTCCCCATACTTTGGAAACCTAATCCTCACCCAAAGGTCATTTTGAAATAAACTAGCTTTACACCTACAGAAGGATTCTCCTAGGCTGGACTGCTTGTCTGATTAATACCAGGCTACTTTTCATATCCATCAAACTGAGTAACTGCTTTTGAACCATTATATCTGAAAACCACTATGCACAGAAATATATAGCAGCAAATTCTAAAAAAATTGAACTCAAACCAAGAATTTTCATTTCATAACAATAGTAGACTCTGTAAAGCTGATGTTATAAAATATCACTCTGGTTATCACTATGACTTCATTTGATAATGCTTCCTATACAGCAAAGAAAATATTAAGATTAAAAGACTTGTCTACTTGACCTCCATGCCCTATGGTCAATTTTAATCTTTTTTCTTTGTCAGACCCTATTCAGAATTTTCAGGACCTGTTCCTACTTCCTTTTTCAAATATTTTCCTCCAAAATATGTAATTAAAAGTTGAACTGGGTTCCATTAGGAGTCCAGTTGCTTCACTCATTTGGTACTGTTAGGAATAGCAGGAATAGTAGCTGGAATAGCTACTTAGGTAGCTAACTACATCAGGCTCCCAGAATAAAAAGCGCAATCAAATAATTAAAAAAAAAACAAAAAACAAAACTTAAGGAGTCAAGTTTTGCTGCCCCACCAGTACCCTCACAGACCAAGGAGAGAACAAAGACAACTAGAATTCTACTTGGTCTGTATTACAAATAAAGATATGATGCAGAAATAAAGCTCCACATACTGGTTTTTTGTCTATGCATGATATTCTATTTCCCCAACTATGGGGTTTTCTTTCATTACTGTCAGTTTTTGGAAACAAGTTCTATTTTCTTCTAGGGTGATTTTCAGCAACTGCCACAATCCTACATAAATTGTGTATATTCAAGAATGCTTTTTGAACTATGGAAATAATTCCATTAACTATAATGTATACTTATTAAAAGCTTGAATCCGCAAGCTATTTTTGCTCTCCATCTGATTAATTGCTACCAGCCCTAATTTAGTCAAAAGGTCAGAAAACAGTTTCCCTCAAAATAGAAAACAGAATTAATAAATTGTTTATGAACCTTAATAGCCTTTCCTTTTCTGGAAAGAAGCTGGTAGAAATATTATATATTAACTGCTTTGTCAGTCTATTTGTTTTGTCTGATTATCTATAAATGTTTGGTGGAAGGGACAGATTCCTTAAAAAAAAAAAAAAAAAAAAGCCAGATCTAAAATGCATGTTCCAATAAAACTAACCAAGTAACAAGTGATCATCTTGCAAAGGACCAGCATACAATTTTCCTCTAGTTTGAGAAAAATACACAAGCAGGGAAGTTTTTCAGAGCTGGTACTTTCTAGAAGTCATACCCTTAAGTGTCACAACCAAGACAACAGCACTAGGCAGGGAAGCCATCCAGGATTAGGAATGGCTTTAGAAACAAATCAATTCCAGCATACATGTGCTATCACCATCACCTTGGTCTCATTCCTCACAACAGGAGTACCAATAGGCCCCCAAGGCTTGACCTAATCACAGTATGTTATAAAGGCAGGAAACTTCAACCACTAGGCTAAAGGTGACCTACACAGGAGGAACTGAGGAGGACTCTCTTGACAGGAAATAAGAACTCCCACAAGACTCAGAAAAGAATAGCAAATTTGTCTTTCTCTGAATGACTTATTTCACTTAACATAATACTCTCTAGTTCCAACCTGTCATTGCAAATGGCAAGATTTCATTCTTTTTTTATGGCTGAGTAATATCCCATTGTGTATATATAGACACCACTTCTTTATCCATTCATCAGTCGGTGGATACTTGGGCTCTTTCCATAATTTGACTATTGTCAATAATGCTGGTATAAACATCAGGCTACATGTGCCTGATTAGTATTTTTGTATTCTTTGGTGAATACCGAGTAGTGCAATTGCTGGGTCATAGGGTAGCTCTATTTTTAACTCTTTGAGAAACCTCCATGCTGTTTTCCAGATCACTGCATCAGTTTACATTCCCACCAATGGTGCAAAAGGGTTCCCCTTTCTCTACATCCTCACCAACATCTGTTATTTCTTATGCTGTTGATTTTTAACCATTCTGACAAGTGTGAGGTGATATCTCATTGTGATTTTGATTTGTATTGTATTTGTATTTTGATTCGTATTTCCCTGATAATCAGTGATGTTGAGCATCTTTTCAGGTGTCTGTTGGCCATCTATATGTCTCCTTTGAAAAATGTCTATCCATGTCTTCTGCCCATTTTTAAATTGGATTATTTATTTCTCTAGTGTTGAGTTTGATAAATTCTTCACATATTTTAGATATTAACCCTTTATCAGATATGTCATTTGCAAATATCTCTCATTCTTGTAGGTTGCCTTTCAGTTTTGTTGTTTCCTTCATCGTGCAGAAGCTTTTTGTTTTGATAATCAAGTCCCAACAGTTTATTTTTGCTGTTGTTTCCCTGCCTCAGGAGACATATCTAGAAAGAAATTGCTATGGCTAATGTCAAAGACATTATTACCTGTGCTCTCCTCTAGGATTTTTATGGTTTCAGGTCTCACATTTAGATCTTTAATCCATTTTGAATTTATTCCTGTGTTTGGTGTAAAAAAGTGGACCAGTTTTATTCTTTTGCATGTTGCTAACCAGTTTTCCTAATACCATTTGTTGAAGAAACTGTCTTTTTCCCATTGGATATTCTTTCCTGCTTTATCAAAGAGAAAAATAAATACTATATGAATTCACCCATACGTGGAATTTAAGAAAAAACAAATAGCAAAGGGGGAAAAAAGGAGAGAGAATCAAACCAAGAGACAGAGACTCTTATTTACAGAGAATAAACCTTACCAGAAGGGAGGTGGGTAGGGGGATGGATGAAAATAACTGCCAAAATATGTCATGTATTTTTTAAAGAACTGCAAGATGGAACTACTAACTTTGATCCCTACCTTGTATCATATACTGCAATAAATGCTTTATTATCATTTCATTTAATCACCACACTAACTCTAAAAGGTAGTTACTGAAACGCCTGGGTGGCTTAGTGGTTGAGCGTCTGCCTTCAGCTCAGGTCCTGATCCCAACGTTCTGGGATTGAATTCCACATCAGGTTTTCCACAGAGCCTGCTACTCCCTCTGTGTATGTCTGTGCCTCTCTGTGTGTCTCTCTTGAATAAATAAAATCTTTATAAATAAATAAATAAATAAATGTTACCATTTATTTTAGCCCTATTTATAAGTAAGGAAACTGAGCAAGAAGTTTAAAGAATGCTCCCTAGGTGATACAGCTAGTACACAACAGTCTGATTTTGAGCCTACAGCTCTGTAGTCCCAGAGCCCATACCTTCAACCTGTATTCTTACTGCCTCTTGAGTGCAGCCTAGAGTTCTATTTATACAAGGATAAGATGAGCATAATTGTATTCTCTTTACATGAAGTTAATTTATTAACTAAACCTAACTGGTCATGTATATGGTATATAAGGATATTTTGTATAAAATAATTATTTGAATCAAACTATGATGTTACATGTAAGTATAAATTACCATTTTGAGATAGAAGAGTATTGGATACTCCTTTCTGTAAAAAATACAGCACCCATTCTCTCAATTTTCAAAATAAAGCTTCACTTTTCTATTATCATATCTGTTATTCAAAGCCTATAAAAAGCCTTAAGTCACAAGCTCAAAATTCCAAATTATCATGTCTGCACTTGAGGGTATAACCTTGAACCAAGTCAAAACTTACCACCAAAATTATTCAAAATCTCACCCAAAAGAGTTAATATGCTATATGATAGCTACCATTTCTTGAATATTTATTATGTGTCAGATGCTTTACATGCCTTAGTCCCAATTATTATATAGCAAGGTAATAATTTTATATTGATAAGTTATTAGTTGCTCTGATCTTTTGTTTTGTTTTGCTTTTTTTTTTTTTTCCCATAATCTTCCCTCTACCACTCAAACAGCAGCGATGGCTGACTATATATACTGCCCTTAGTTTAGCACTTAATACAGAAATAAAAACACGTCAAATTCATAGCTTTCAAGTACATCTACTGGTATAGATAGATAATAGATGATAGGTAGATAGATAGATAGATAATAGATAGATAGATAGATAGATAGATAGATAGATAGATAGATAGATAGATAATAGAGACAATAATATTGAGAGCCACAGTCTGGAGTTACGGAAGTCAACTGCAGTGCTTGAGAAAAATATTTTTCTTTTTTCCTCTTTCTCCTTCTCTTCCTATCTCCTCTCCTACTCCTTCTCTATCTCCCTCTCTTTCTTTTTAAATTCTAATAATTTGGCTTTATTTATGAAGAGCTAAATCCAAGAGAGTTCACAACTCAGAATCTGATTAAAAGATAGAAACTGCAATAAATCATCAGGTAGGTTTTGAGAGACCACAGAATATAAAAGATAATCACCTAATAAAAAAAATGTGGTATATACACACAAAGGAATATTATTAAGCCTTAAAATGGAAGGAAACCCTGACACATTATACAACATAGATGAACCTTGGGAACATTGTGCTTAGTGAAATAAGCCAGTTACAAAAAGACAAATACTGTGTTGTTTCACTTCTATGAGGTACTCAGAGGAATCAAATTCATAGACATGGGAAGTAAAATGGTGATTTCCAGGAGCTGGGGAAAGGTGAGTGGGGGGTTGTTGCTTAACAGGTATAGTTTCAGTTTTGCAAGATGAGAAGAACTCTAGATTGTAGCTGTATGACAATGCGAATGCCCTTAACACTAGTGAACTATACACTTAAAGTGGTTAAAACACTAAACTCTACATTATTTGTGTTTTACCACAAGTAAAAATATTTTTTTAAAAAAACTTATTACCTGATTTTCCAGGGTATACCTTGAGAGGATCTAAGCCCTATAAACTCTGTATCTGACATAGCTGTTAGAATAACAGTGGCTGAGAATCATGTCTAAGAAGATGGCTATTATATATTAAAAAAAATAAATGCTGGTGAAGATGCAGAAAAAAGGGAACCATTTGGCACTGTTGGAGGGAATGGAAATTGATACAGCTACTATGGGAAACAATATAGAATTTCTTCAAAATATTAAAAATAGAACTACCATGTCATTCAGCAATCCCACTTCTGGGTATTTATCTAAAGGAATTGAAATCAGGATCTCAACAATATATTTGCACTCCTATTTATTTCAACATTACTCGCAATAGCTAAGGCATGGAAGCAACCTAAATCTCGATCAAAAAATGAATAAAGAAAATGTGGGATATATATACACACATATATAATTATACATATACATACATATATAATAAATACATTTTATCTATCTATACAATTCAGCCTTTAAAAGAAAGGAAATTCTATACACCTTAAACGTACACCATGTTATATGTCACATCTCAATAAAGCTGGATGGAAGGAGAGATGAAGGGAGGGAGGGAGGGAGGGAGGGAGGGAGGGAGGGAGGGAAGGATGGAAAGAAGGAAGGGTCTGATGAGAACCTGATAGAAAAGAAACTGAGGCCTCCTAAACCCCTGAGAAAGACACAGAAGTGGAAAAAAGGAATGGTATACCAGAAAGATCTTCACAGTTAGCCTAAAAGGTAAGTGGACTTTAAAACTGGAGGCTATAAACTATCCAAAGACATTAAAGATGGATGCAGTAAGACGAGAAGGCCATATCTATGTTCTGTTAGGACAAGTTACACTGCAATAGATGCCAGCAAGATCACCAACCAGACTCTTCCCTTCCCTTCAACAGCATGTTTTTACATCACATAAGCTTCCCTCAAACACAGGATCCCCCAGGGATATGGGGGAAAAGGGGGAAGGAAAGAGGAGAAAAATCTTTAGACAATATGAGTATTTACTCAAAATGGACAGCTTTAAAGTACAAGTTGCTGAGTTGTTGTAAATTGATAATATTGATTTTCTTTCTCACTTACGAGTAGGAAAGACATACTCATAACTTACATTAAGTCATAAAGAAATAAAGAATAAGAGATTCTTTTCCTTTCCTTGTATTATAAAGGTGAAATGTTTTACCTACTATATTTACAACATGTTTCCAAGGAAAATGGTATTATTTTCACTATAGAGGAAACCAAGTTTCTACAGAATTAAATAACTTTCCCAACTTCTAATTTCTGTGATTTGATATTAATACTCACCTGTTTCTTGTTCCAAAGTTCATCTACTATATCATGGTAATATTCTCAAGATGCTCTCAGTTCCATCCTTGTATCAGAAAGGCTATTCTCCTGAGTATTTTATATATACACACCCCAAACTTCTTCCTCAGCCTCAATTCACAACTTCTGACCCCTCACTCTTCCTTGTATGCTACTGTTGTCCTCCACATCTAGTCCCAGATCGGGAAGCTTCCCTGAACTTCAACTAGTGGCTCAAGGTTCTGCTCCTCTTCATTCACACTAATCCAAAATACTGCAGTTAGAACCCTGAATAATACCTGAGGTATTCTTAGATTTTTTTTCCATACCTCATAGTGAGCAAACTCTCCCCCGACAGACAATCACAGACTGATCTATACATTCCCTGCTGCTGTGTGCTCTTCCCAACAGGAAATCTGGTGCTAACCATTTTAGGAAGTGTGACTTACCATCAACACTTCCTAGCACAGGCAACTGAACTTCCAATGTTAGATTTCTGCAGGTGGTCCAGTTCCCCAAGAACCTTAACCCACCTTTGTTGAGTGGTCTTTTCTTCTTTCTTCCTGTACCATTCTGTTTTAAGAGACCACCATACCATACATCACGTTTCTGATTTCAAACATTACAAATTTTGAAAGCAACACACACCCTATGTATGAATAGAGTTGGTTGATTGTGTTAATACAGTAAAATCTGTATGGGTTATAAAGTCATACTGGCTTATTTAATACTAATATACATCTAAGTATGGTTATAATTTTCTGTGCTTCTTAAATTTATGTAATCATTGAATACTTTTTTTTTAAGAAAGATCTCATAGGACCGGTTTCTAGTGCACATGCTTTTGAAAATAATGTTAGTAAAAATCATACTAATAAAAGAGATTTTGAGTTTTATCTCTGAGGTCTTCAATTATCTTTGCTGAAAACAAATATAAATTCTGAAATCATGCTACCTACTATGAATATCAGTTATTTTTGTCTTTGCAACTCCCATTCCTCCTCCTTCTTAAAAAAAAAAAAAAAAAAAAAAAATTACCTTGATTTTCCTTTCAGGATTCATCCCTACCCACCAAATCAATCCATCTAATTTGGATACAGTTGATCCTACTCTCAGTTTCAAGAGCAATTCCATAAACCAACCCAGCCAATTGACATATTTTATCCTACTAGACATAGAAATTGGCCCAGGGGTAGGCACATGATTAAAGTCAGGATGACTCTTAATTTTTTTTGCTGGAACTCTTGGGAAAGAGAAGCTTTTTTAACAGGGGCTGTTAAACTTGTAGGATATAAACCTGAAGCTGCTGGGTGCACATATGGAAAAGGCTAGTCTAAAAATGAAATCCATCCAGGAAGGCAGAGCCAAGAGGTAAATCTTCATGAATGTATTTTGAGTCAAAGAGTCTAGCTGAGGGCAGACAATGGCTAGATTTTCAATTACATCAGCCAATTTTTTTTTATCTTTTCACTGAGGCCATTTGTAGTTGGTTTGCAGGCACTTATGACCCAAAGAGGCCTGATTAATGCACTGTTCTATACAGGCAGTACTGTTCACCTGGTAATAAATAGGACAGGTAGAGTGCTTAGGAAAAGTTAACTCATAGTGCTTGGAGGAAGTTAATTCACTTCCATGAATTTAGCACTACATCCTTTATTCTAATTCTAGAGCAAAAAAATATATAAATAAATAAAAGCCACAGGATTATCGAGAAGGAAATCTCTTTTTTTCTACAATCAAGCAAATGAACCCCAACTTCAGGTCTCTGCGTCTATTTCTTTAATTTATTGAGGCCTCACAACTTTCAAAATGCTTTAAATTAAGATCCATTTTCTGAGCCTTTTGAATTGTAATTAATCTATGCAAAGCTCTTGGAGATTCTTGGGTGAGAGACCAGATAAAAGACAAAGCAACATTATTAAATAATTTAATCATGATTATTCTTTCAAAGGGAAAATACAATAATGAAAATCTTCAGAGAACATGATAATTAGGGAGACAATAATGAAGAGCTGATTAGAAAGAAGCTCCTTGTCCCTGTAAATATGAGAATTTGCCCAGAGCTCCGGCTAGATGCATGGTTTTGTGCTTCATATCCCTTTACTCCCCTTGGACCCACTTCCTCCGCTTCTTCAGCACAAATAAATACACAGAGACCCCAGAGAAAGAGTCTTTGTGCACATTTGAATTAAGGGTTCTGAGGAGAACATGTAATAGTTCTCACACAATGACCGAAAAGTAGTATCATGAGACACTTCAAAAAAAAAAAAAAAAAAAGAGCTGCCTGCCAGAGATGAACGTTTTTAAAAGGAATAATTAAACAATAGGGGAATCCCATAAATATCAGTTCTGATCACTCATCAGGAGCTTGAAAAAAGTAAATGATTCCAGACAAACTGTTTATTGGATATACATAGATTTAGAACATGTCTTGTTATTTGGCACATAGGTAAATGGCAGTTGTCCTTTGAACAAGTTTAGGTGGAAAAAAAAAAAAAGCTTCCACCTTAGCAGGTGCATCTTCTGTAGCCCCCATGTCAGAATTAATTTTCATGGTGCCACATCACTTCATATAAAGGTCAGGCTCTGGAGATAATGATGAAAGGACAGGTCATCTCCTAAGAATTAATGACTGGAGGGAAGGAATTGATGGTCTTTGGCTCTACCTTCAGCCATTAACCCCAGCTGGCCATTAATCCTCAGGAAATGCCCTGCACTGAGGATGTTATTGCTGTTATAAACTCTAAATGAAGGAAACTGCACAGGCTCAAACATTGGCACAAGAAATTTAACTTAATGAATGATGCATTTTGAAAAGCATATTCAAGATAGGTCAGATAAACAGTTGAGCTACACGTGACTCGGCCAGCCTTGATCCATCGGCTCCTTTTAGTTAGGTTACAACCGAAACCACAAATGATGCCAAAACTAGGCTCTGAAACGGACTGGGTTTGCACATGAGCACTATGATTGATATTCCGTTATTGTCAGTGTTCCCGATTAGTGCGATATAATTACAAGGTTTATTGCTTATGTCAGTGAAATTACAGAGAGAAGATTAGCAGCTAGCAGAGGGTTTTGCAGACATTTCCAAAGGTCTGTCCGCCCACTGACTAGTTGATGGAGTTGGTATTTTGCTCCCCACCAAACTATTTGTAAAAGGGAGATGTACTATTCCACATGCCTTTCTGACTGACATTTCCAGAACTATCATCCTTATGCCTAAGGTGATAATTCCCCAAATTGGGTTTGCGTGCTGAAAAAAAAATTCTAATCCTCATAGGCTGTTTGAAATGCCATCTCTGCGGGGACTCATCTTGAAGCAGCACTTCCAGAGTGACATGAAAGGATTAAGAGGTAAATAAAGGAACTGGGCAAACTCCAAAGTCAATTCATTCAAACAGCTACTTGCAGGAGAAACAAAAACTAAAAGCAACACCACGTTGGGATTAACAGTGAGAAGTAAAATTAGTTGAGGCATAATAAGAACAGTATTAAGCAATAGAAAGAAACATCCTGGGCAAAAACGTGAGATGTTCGTTGGAATTGAGAAACAACTCAAAAGTAATTTTGTTTCCTAATGGACACCATTAGGCAATCTCTAGTAAGTGCTAATCTCTGATATGATTCATTTTCAAATCAATAAATCGGACCAGCTCTGCCCTCGCAGATAAAGAACAGTAATGAATCTGTGTGTGGAAGAAGTCTCAGATACGCAATGTCTAAATGTCATAACATATTTTATATGGTGTTTTCTAAATTGATAACATTTCTAAGCTTTATAGCAAGATGCAAGGAAGGCGATTTTACCCCAATTTTAAAGATAAGAAAAGCTGTGACTCAGTAACTGCCCAAGACTCCATAGAGAGAAAATGAAAAAACAAAAATTTGAATTTAGGGCTTTTTGACTCCAAAGCCTATGGCCTTCCCACTGACTTTCTTTAGAAATGAAATAGATATATATTTTATCACAGGCTAGCCTATGACTCTCACACACAGCTCTGAAACACATCTCCGGTCTCATTGTCCAGGGCTCCCTGAACAAGCTCCTGCCAAGATGACTTTATACCATTCCTTAACTCTGTCCCTGTGACTCCTCCCATACCTGCTGTCATTGCCAAGAGAGACCTGAGTCACCATTCAGTGCTCATATGCCTCCTTCACAATAAGGCTTTTATTTGCCAATATCCAGGCAAATGTCATCTTTTCATCATCTGACCACTCATGTAACGTTACTTAGGTACTGACTTTTGGCATGTTTTCTTGTATCATACTTATCTGTGTATAAAATATATTCACCATTAAACTCTAATTTTTTAAAATACCAATTAATTATATTTCATCTTTGTTCCTCATCACTACAACACCTTATAAAACAGTTTGATGAATGAATGACTGCCACTATCTCTTACTTATAACGTTTTTTGATTTTCTGATCAGTATCAGTAAGCCAAAGAAAAGCTCAAGGCTCAACCTATAAGGTAATCACATGACCACTCCTAGAAAATATTGTTTAAAGATTTATTTATTTATTTTAGAGAGATGGAGAGATAAAAAGCAAGAGTGGGAGAGAGGTAGAGGGAGAGGAAGAGAATCTCAAGCAGCCTCCCCACTGAATGCAGAGCCCAACATGGAGCTTGATCTCATGACCCTGAGATCATGACCTGAGCCAAAACCAAGAGTTGGATGCTTGACGCTCAACCAAGTGAGCCATTCAGGCTCCCCTAGAAAAATTTTTTTTGAAGAATTTTCTCATCAGATTATTTGGCCTGTACCCTCCAAAATAAATCCTCACGCTCTGACAAGGCCCTAAGTTCTCTGAGACTTAATAGCAGTGTAATCACTAGTGTAATCAATAATCCATACAAGGGGATCCCTGGGTGGCTCAGCGGTTTGGCGCCTGCCTTCAGCCCAGGGTGGGATCCTGGAGTCCCGGGATCAAGTCCCATGTCAGGCTCCCGGCATGGAGCCTGCCTCTCCCTCCTCCTGTGTCTCTGCCTCTCTCTCTCTCTCTCTCTCTCTCTCTCTCTTTCTATGTCTATCATAAAATAAATAAATACAACTTAAAAAAATAATAATCCATATAAAAACAGTACCACAAAAAATGACAAGAGGTAAAGTTCTGCCAAGAAAACTTTAGTAGGTGAATAACTATACGGATTTATACATATCACATCCTAATAGAACTAAGATCAGATTTGAGTTAAATATTATATTAATCTTTCTTAAAACACTATCAGAATGAATCTCAATCTGCATCTCTGAGAACTACACTATCATACACACACCATCACAACTAAAAATCACAGAATGTATTATTATGTAGGCATTCTCTAAATCAGCCCACTGTACCAAGGTTTACCTTGGAGAGTAATCAAAGTCATTTAAAGAAACTCCTTGGGGGGGAGAGGAGGGAGAAGCACCTTGCAAACCTATGAAATTTTCTTTGAGGAGGGGGCAGCTGCCTTAGTGTGCTCCTTGAACATATGAGAGACTCAATAAGAGCCCCTATCTTTTTTTTTTTTTTGATTTGGGGACATCTGACTCTCAAAACTATGAACACGTACCTCCAAAATTAACTCCTTCAGAAGGTGTACAGGAAACACAAGAGATATCTATTTCTCTCTCAAGTAAAAAAGAGAAGTTTTAACTTTTCTTTCTTCTACTTCATTGTATGTACATGTGTGGTTTTGTCCAGCCTTTGTCACTTTTGTCCAAACTTGCATGCAACTCTGCTAATGCTTATTCTATAATAAGTTATGCCCTCTCTCTCTTCTTTATAATACTACAGAAGAATCTTTTGCCAGCAGGTTTATTGTTTACCCAACAGTGTCCACACAAAGAAAATAGAGTGTTCATAGAAGCACTTACCTAAAAACACAGTAGTTTTGTCATAGCAGCATTCCTTTACCAATGGGAGCATAAATTCTAAGATGGGAGGGTCCCACTGATCCAGAGAATTTAAATCAAGAATTAATAATTTAGGGCAGTCCGGGTGGCTCAGCGGTTTAGCACTGCCTTCAGCCCAGGGCGTGATCTTGGAGACCCGGGATCGAGTCCCACGTCAGGCTCCCTGCATGGAGCCTGCTTCTCCCTCTGCCTGTGCCTGTGCCTCTCTCTCTCTCTCTCTCTCTCTCTCTCTCTCTCTGTGTGTGTGTGTGTGTGTCTCATGAATAAATAAATAAAATCTTTTTTAAAAAAAGAATTAACAATCTAGAAAGAAACAGCAGATGTGGGAGAGAAGAATGGGGAAGAAAAAGAGGGGGAAAGCAGAAAATAGGAGAGAGAGGAAGAAGAAGGAAAACAAGAAAAGTGAGCTACTTAAAGATCAGTTACTAGCAGCGAGATTGATTTAACAGCACGAACAAAGCAATTCAGATTCCAAGTTAGCTATCTTACACAGTCTTTCTGTGTGAGACCATAATTGCAATACCAAACCTACATGCAAAGATGTCAATAGCCAGGGAAGGTAATTTGTCTTATTATAACAGGCTGACAAAATTATTTGAAAATTTTAATAACTAGCATTAAATAAATAAAGGACATGGACATTTCTATGTATAGTTTGGCGAGCTATATATTTTCATGTTTCCATTAATAAAAAAAAACATAAATATAACAGGATAGATACTGACAGTAAATTTAAATATATTTCTATGAGGGATTTACGAAAGCCAGCCTGGTCATCTGGTTGGTCATTCGTTCTTAAAGGAAGATATTTACAAAAACACTCACGTGTCCTAACAAAGAGTCTCATGTCACCTTTCCAGAGTTGCTAATTCACTATTCAGTAACTTAGAGTTGATTTTCTTTTGGTAGAAGAAAAGTCTTTTTTGGTGTCACATCTCCCCTTTCCCTTATATATTAACTCTCCTCGGCGAAAACCTCAAAAATAAATCTTTATCACAAATCTTTTTACATGGCAGGCACTGGGCTAACATTGAAATTTATGAAATTGTAGCCACCGATGTCCTTCAGAGAAAGAGCAAAAGAGCCTCATGTTCCCACCCTGAATTGTTCAGTCTTTAAGTAACATGCGAGTCAGCACTACCCCACTTCTAGCTAAGAGCTCCATCATTTAAAGGCTAGTCCCTAGGGAAATAGTCCTATTTCCTCCCTCATCGCACTTCATAGAAGGAAGGCCCAGAGATGTTTCTACTGAGGCTTTCTAGGCCCCTGCCTCCCCTAGCAAACAGTGCGTGTGGTATGGTTCACTGCTTTACAAATAAAGACTCTGAAGTTCGACTCCATTTTCCCGTGAGTCTGTGTAAATCAAAATTGGGTCATAAGCACTGCCTCCAATAAAAAGCAGTAGGTCAGGAAAACCATTTCATAACTTAATGCGAGGAAACAGTCAGATCCACGTTACCATGGCATTTATGAGAAAAGGGAACAGAAAGAAAACAGCACAGAAAGTATCAGATAGGATTTTTGTTAAACAAGAAGAGATTCTTTTTAAGATTTTTTTATTTATTCATTTGAGAGAGATTGAGCATAAGCAGGTGGGGAGGTTCAGAGGCAGAGGGTGAAGCAGACTTCCCACTAAACAGGGAGCCCCATGCAGGGCTCAATTCAGGACCCCGGGATCATGACCTGAGCCAAAGGCAGATGCTTAACCGACTGAGCCACCAGGTGCCCCTAAACCGGAAAAGATTCTTGTGGCAACATGTTTTCATAGGGAAAGATTTGGTATTCCGGCTTGGTTTTGCCTAAGAGAAGGAAATGCTAGAACTCTGCTCTGCGAATACTCCCTGGAGGGAGGAAATGTAGCTACCTGAGGCCAATCACAACTTGCAAGGGCAAAATTCTTACCCTACATTTTTCTCTAGGTGAAATAAGGTTAAAGTGAGTATCTAAGGCAGACTTAAAAAGTAAAGGGTGTAAAAAAACAAACAAAAACCTTTACCTGGCAGCTTGCAGAAGCAAAGATGTATCATGTGATTTGATGGGGTCAAGCTTTGCAAATTGATTAGATGTTTACAGGGACCAGGCAGGAACCATAAATAAGTAATGTAAACTGGGTAGGGAGTGGTAGAGACTATGGCCTAAAAGGCAGACCATGTGCCCAAATTTAATTGTATAAACCTGTATAGAAGACAAATGTCTTACTTGAGGCACTGGGTTAGGATCACTGGAGTTTATGATTTTCTGCAGAGGAGAAAAAATGGGTTTGAACCTAGAGTCTTTATAGAACAAGCCCAGAAGTAACCTACTTCCCTCTTATGGCATAACTTACAGAGTGGTTTTCTTTTCTTTTTTTTTTTAATAAATTTATTTTTTATTGGTGTTCAATTTGTCAACATACAGAATAACACCCAGTGCTCATCCTGTCAAGTGCCCACCTCAGTGCCCGCCATCTAGTCACCCCCACCCCCCGCCCACCTCCCCCAGAGTGGCTTTCCATAAGCTCCAGTGCCTATAAAATCCTGGACCCGGAAACTCTTTGCACTGATTTGCTTTCCCTTATAGAGAGAAGGCTCTAGATCAGTATTGCCCACGCCACCCTATAAGTGCTACAATACCTGAATCTTAAATACTGTTGTATCCAATACTTTGTGGCCCAGTCTACACAGGCAACGCCATTGCCTCACTGTGGTCACAGGGGGCCTCATCTCAGGGGACCATTTAAATGCATTCTCTGCTATAAATAAGATTCCTCTGGCATCAGCCAACTAGCATATAAATGTGTGCAACTGGACACCTGGGTGACTCAGTGGTTAATCGTCTGCCTTTGGCTCAGGGCATGATCCTGGAATCCTGGAATCGAGTCCCACATTGGGCCCCCCGCCTGTAGGGAGCCTGCTTCTCCCTCTGCCTATGTCTCTGCCTCTCTCTGTGTGTCTCTCATGAATAAATAAAATCTTTTTTAAAAATGTGTGTGAGGAAAAATACACAAAAAAATTTTTTTTTTATGATCTCAAAAGCCTTGGGCTGGGAAAGTACCTATGGATCTAAGTAAACAATCTTCTTTTAGTCCTCATTCTAGACCTTTAGGCTACATTCTCCTCTTTTTTAAAGTTTTTATTTAAATTCCAGCTAGTTAACATACAATGTCATATTAGTTTCAGGGGTACAGGTTAGTGATTCAACACTTCCATACAATACCCAGTGCTCACCATGACAAGTGCCTTCCCTAATAACCATTACACATTTTCCTTTTTATCACAGCCTCCTCCTTGAAACTCTAGGGGTTTTTTCCTGATGTTCCTCTAACTTCTTGGTCCTCCTTCTAAATCCCTCATGAGATGTTTTTCCTCATCTACCTCTTAAATATTATGGTTCTCCAGGGTTCTATCCTTAGTCCACAGCTATCCTGCAGACTCAACCTGCATGAAGAGAAAGGAGGAAAATGATGAGTGTGTGTAAGTAGGGGAGAAAAATAGTTTCCAGGAGGGCTAATAAGAACCAAAACTCATAATAGGAAATATGTCCAATGACGTTAAAAAGCGAAGGAATGAGCTTCCTGAAAGTAGCACATAAACAACTGGGAACATGAAGGTTGTACATCCCAACATCTATTATAAAACTGAAGTTAACAATGTTATCACGGATTGAGTTACTACCCTGTCCAAGCAGTTGACATGCATTATCACACATGTAAGTATCAACTCAATTCTATCAGACATTATCCCTGCTTCACTTTGCAGAGGAACCTCAGACTTTTGAGAGCTCAAGAAACTTTACCAAGGCCTGCAGTGGAGTGGATGACAGGGGTTCTTATCAGGGCCTGGCTAAATGCAAAGCTGATTCTCTACATTACACCATGACAACATCTCTGATAGGAAGAATTAATCTTTGTGCTTTAGGTGAAATCTCTAGCAAGTGATATCTCTGTGATTCTAGGAGACTTCAGCACTCAGATTTTGGGGAGCAGCAGTAATAATCGTGAAAGGAGACAAGTCTTTTCCCTCTCCTACTTTTACCCTTAAATCCTCTATTTACAGCAAAATTCCCTTATTCTACCCCAGTGAAGAGAGTTGGTAATATTTTTGATCAAAATTCAGAATTTTCATAGGAGTAGGTTTTAGAAGTGCCCCTAAGTAAGCAATGTTGGCAACCCAAGGGAGAAGTTTGTCTGGACTTGGATATTATTTCTCACACATGTAGATTTTTGTAGGAAACCTCCAAGAGAGATGAGAAGTGGTAAGATTTCCAAGGTCCTAAGAATGCCTCATAATGGTGAGGCTGTGTTAACGTATTTTAAAATGGCAGCATGAGTTTCTAGACAGGATAAGAAAGCCAGCTAAGTCAGTAGTAGAGAGTAATTCTAAGCTGTGTCATTATGGATTTTCATGGTAGGCCTAGGATAAGGAATGCTATTTAAGACACCTCCCCACCTACAATTCTTCTACTTCCCATGAGCTCTTTCTCCTGTGGTGCCTGTCCTCATAGGAAACTGCTGTTTGCTTCCTCTGCCAATAGAGAAGAAAGCAGGCTTGGCAGGTAGTGGCAGCTTTTATTATCTTCTTCCAGCTGCCCCAGAGCCAACAAGGACCTGCTGAGTTTCCTGAACAACACAAATTAGAATTACCCAGTCTTAGGTAGGCTGAGATGTGGGTGGAACCTGGGAAGGGAGGCACAAATGTTTCTGCTGCAGGAGCCAAGAGTTGTAGTTTAACTGGGAAAAACGCTCTCTGAAGGAAAAGGTTTAGGGCAACAGTGCATCTACCTAGGACAACAAGAATGTGGACTGCCATGAGCACTGTGCCATTGACAGCCAGAGCTTCTGTACTGCACTGCAAAGCCCAGACCACCACCAAATAGCAGCTCCTTTGAAGCATTATTATATGTATAATACAAAGAAAATGGCCTCTTGAAAATAGAATTCTGTAAGAACTCTTATTGCCTGGTTTTATCTTTAGCACCATGGTTCCCATGGTTCCGATAGGTAGATAGGATTCACACGTTTCCAGATATCTACATGTGCATGTAACCCACACTATTAAATGGGTACTTTTAACTGAGCAAGAGGCAGCTGATATGAAGATTCAATTTTCAAAGTCAGTGACCAAGAACAAATTTGATGATTCAAGATGGCATCTCTAAGAAAAAATTAAATAAATAATAAATAAATAAATAGTTAAGAAAGGAAACATAGAGAAAAGATTTGGAGAGGATTTCTATGGATTTAACTGTGCCTTAAGCTCTGCTCCAAGACCCTCAGGAAATGGATTTGGTAAGCAGGGCTGTCTCTCCTTTCACCTCAAGTCAAGTGAGAGATGTTCAAAGGAAGCCACGTGAAGAGTTTGAAATTGGTCCCTGGAGTTTGGGGTGTGCACTAGGGTGCCAGCTACAAGCCTGGGAAATCGCCAGAGGAGAGGCTGGCTAAAGAGCCTGTGTTGGCAGAGTGGAAGGCTGTGTCTAAGCAGGAACTGCACAAGACCTGGTAATGTCCAGCCAAAATGTGTCTATTAGTCTCCTAGGGCTGTCATAACAAGATACCATGTACTTGGTAGCTTTAAGCAACGGGAATTTTTTTCTCACATTTCTGGAAGCCAGAAGCCTGAACTCCAGAGGTCAGCAGGACTGTGTTCCCTCCAAGAGTCCTTCCTGTCCTCTTCTGGTCTCCAGTGACTCCAGGCCTTCCTTGGTGTGCAGCTGCCTAACTACAATCTCTGCCTCAGTCTTCACATGGCCCTCTCCTCTGTGTCTCTTCTCCCTCTACCTCTTCTTATAAGGACATTGGTCATTGTTACTAGGACATGCTTGGACAATCCAAAAAGATCACTTCTCAAGATCCTTAATTACATCTGCAAAAACAACTTTTCCAAATAAGGTCACAATCACTGGTTCCAGGGGTCAGGATATGGACATATGTTTTTCAAGGTCACCATCCAACATTGGCCCACATGGAACTCTGCAGAAGCAAAATCTAGGTTGATTTTATAAAGAAACTTGACAAGAGAGCTTCACCCTGAGTGTGAAGAAGCAATGGAGGGTCTTTATAGAAAGGTAACCAGAAAAGCAGAGTGGATGGAAATTCAAAAGCAAGCCCACAGTAGAGAAGGTGCTGACTGTGTTGCAGGTGGGCTCAGATACAGAGCTTCCAAAAAAAATCTCATAGAATCACCCAGAGAGAAATTGTCAACCTAAAGAGAGTCCAGCAAGAATAAGCACAAAGTCAACTTACTAACATCTGGTCAATGAGACATTCCTGCATCCCCTCTACCCCTCTCCTTCCCCTTCTCCGAACCTGCCTAATGAGACCCAAATCCTCAGTTAACAAATTGGGAGAAGAGAGAGAAGAGAATTGGTAGTGAGACAAAGGACCGCATACACCACCTTCTCCAAAGGCAGACACAGAATTTGCAGCTGCACCACCCCCCACTCCCCAGAAAAGGGATTCAGGAATCTTACCTTTGAATAAATATTGAAGATGTAATCAATATATAGAATTGGAAATCCTAATTTCTAACCCATAGCTAAATTGAACACAGGATATTATATTATCTAAGAATATTCAGAAAAATGTTGGAACTGCCTAAAATTTCATACAAAGGCCTAAAAAGACCTTTTTTTTTTTTCACTGAATACATTTCAAAAAAGGCAGGAGAAATTAAAACAAAACAAACAATTAATTAAGTAATGACTTCCACAGTATTCATTGGTCAAGGTACTAGTTACACTCCTAAAACAGTATCTGAAAGGGTTCCTTGATTCGGAACTTTATTAAGATGACAAATGGTATTGATTTGCTATTTGTTGAGAATTACTGCTCCATAGTTTGGAAAAAGAAAATGAGAATGAGATTCAGTTTACTCTATAGACCAATATACTTCCAATTCATTCTCATAGGGAAGCTCCACCTTAACAGGTGTGTTAAGAGATATTGTTTGGCTTCACCCTGTGTCCTCTCCCCTGTGTCATAGACTGACACTATCTAGTAGTAGAAGGACCAGTGATGACCTATACCAGGAGCTCTGCTTCTTGCTTCTACTTCCCTGTCTTCCCTTATGCACTTGATTGAGCAAATCTTTAAATAGTCTTTGTCAAACAATTCAAAAGAATGCATTTTTCCCCTCTGATACTCTGAAAAAAAAAAAAAAATCATGCTACTCCTGTAGCCTTGAGCAATCTGTGCTGAACAGTACATGCAGTTCTCTGTAGCCACTTTACTAGTGCAATTCTCTCACTAAGAAAGTGCTAAGACAAAGTGAGCTTAAAACACACTTTTATAGAAAATAATCACTTCCTGTTTTGAATGAGATATTAAAATATATCTTCCATTATGCTAAATTACAGCTACCATGATAATTTCTATCCAATAAATATGCCCCTGGCAGAAGCTTAACCCAGAAGAAGCTCAAGAGAATGTTCACATAATAACTTTCTGCCCAGTATCATTAGATTACATTTTTTAAAATAACTGTGAAAATTCAAATGGCAAACAACTACATATACGCTCACAAATACAAACAAAACAAAAGATAAAATCTTATTTCACAGAATACTCGGTATCAAAAAATTGCTGAAAGTTCAAAGCTGGGAAATATGGAAAATTTGGAATATAAACACATGGAAAGTTTAATATCAATAAACTCTTAAAAATATATTCAGAGCATTCCTTAAATATTAAAACATGGGCTCCTGGTAAGATTGCGTTCAATGTCATCAGTTAGCCAGTGTATACTGCTGTCCAGAAAGAAGAGGGAAATTCGACTGTTTCCCATTGATTTACTAGAACATGAAATGAGGAGAATCATTTGGTCATTAATCAATAATTAATTTTAAAAATACCATGTGTGTGAATGGAGCCTATATGCCAGAAGCTCATGGCACTTTATATGTTATACTCTGATGAGACTGTCAGTGTCTCTACAAAGTCAACAAGACCAATTAATAATGTCCCCTTTCTACCTCTAATAATTATATTGGCTAACAGTTCTACAGCCTCACTCTACATCAGGCACCTGCTAAGTGCTTAAAATGCTGTTTTATTTAATCTTCCCAATAACCCAAGGAAGTGAAGCTTCCACATTCACACAACCAGACAGGGGCAGAATCACAAAAAAATTCTCCTTTCTCCCTAAATCCTGGTCAAGGTCAGCTGAGTTCATTGCTCAATTTACTAAACCATTACCTCTTAGAAAAAGATGGAGGCATTAATTTATTTTTAAGGAAAGCGATTATTTCTCCAAAGGAAAATTAATTACCCTCCAAGTACCACCATCTGTTTTAATGTTTTCTAGCCTAAACTTTGAAGAGAGACACAGTAACTTGAAAATGTCCCCAGTGGCAGGGTCCAAATGACCTTTCTCATTAAGAAAGCATAGCAGAATCACCCTTTAAGAAACTGAATATCAAAGTGATGTTGTACATGGGGTCAGGAAGCTGTGTCCAGGCCAATGAAAAGATCCCCCAATACACAGCCCAGCTGAGATGTTACAATCAGAAGAGAACTGTCATAACAACAACAGATTCCAGAAAAGTAATTTGTAAGATGTTTTCATGGTCATAGGAAAAATGTTTATTTACCAACAAATCTTCATTATATATTTGCTACAGGCAGTCATGCTAATTAGGGAGATATGATGGTGACCAAGAAAACATGCCTGGCCCCCAGAAACTCATAGATTACTAATGGAGATGAGTAATTAAATTATAAACTGTGATAAATCCTGGGATAGAAATGTGTATGGGACAAGTGCAGCACCTTCCTTTCAATAATTATAACATAAGCTACTATTTACTGGACAGTTGCTATGTATCCAGTTCCCTACCAAGCACCCTACGTAAATTTTCTCCATTTTACACTCAATCGATCCTATGAAATAAGGATTATTATCGTATTTCACAGATGTGAAAGCAGTGACTCAGAGTAATATGTTCCAGATAGTCCCAGTTTGTACATGTTCTTCTATGTTTGATTTAAAATTGCCATTGCTACTTAAGAGGGTGCAGAGAGATATTTAAAAACATGATTATGGCTTTAGTCAAAATCAGCCCCAATTATGTTTACAAGTCTTAGAGCTGATATTTGACCTTAGATGTGTCTGACTTAGATCCTGGGCTCTTAACTTCCAAAATCTATATAGCTTTTTATGTGCCCGATGTTTCTAAGAATTTTAATAAATCTTTTATGTAAATTAATTTTAGATTAATAGAAAAGTTGCAAAGGTAGCAGAAAGAATTCCAAAATACTCCTTACCAAGTTTTAGCTTTTCCAAAGGTTCTCATTTTATATTTGAAAAATCTAAGGAACCAACATTGGTACATTTCTATTATCTAAACTACATATGCTACATAAAATAGAATGCTTCAAACTACAAGCATTCTAATTCTGATAAAGATGAATCCTGATAAAGGAAAATGAAATGGCAGGATATCCTTTATGTTTCTAAATGAGTCCATGTCTATTTCTTATGGCCAACTATCAGGTAGGTTTCAGATATGCAAAGGAGGTAGATTTGGGGGAGAGAGATGAGAGAGCTGGACTTCGTTGCCCAATTGAGTGAGAAATCCAAATTCCCAGAGGCAATCCAGAAGAAGGGGGTGAGAGAAGCATCACAAAATGATAGAAGTGAGATCCTCAGCAGGTGGTGTGGCCAATGAGAAAGCTCCACAGTGAATTAAGAGCAAGAATGACTAATATGGGATTCCAACTTTCAACAATACACTTTCAATAACTTGGCTCTGGATGTACTTGTTACAGAATCAATAAGAGGCAGTGCATCTACTGGGGTCAGAGGTAACAATGGTAGGTCAGAGATAAAGGAACAACTGTAAGACAGTGCCACTGTCAAGAAGTCAGTAGAGGCAGGACATTGGAATTGCATGACCATCAAACCAGAAGACTTTGGGGAATGGACAGTGCTCTTAGAAAAAGCAATGGACTTTCCACATGACAAAGAATGAGAGTTCAGCTGGTCTTACCTAATTCCTAAGGGGCAAGATGACTCCACATCTCAGTTACAATTTATTACACATTCTGTGCAACTGGTATAACCGAAGACTTATGAGCCTTATCAAGAGCTGAGATTTTCTATAGTTCTAACCATCTGCCTTTAAACATCTCCGTGCATCCTCCTATTTTTAAGCCTGAGTGGTTTGAAATCAAGCACAATAGTAAATCTCTAATGATCTACCACATTTATATTATCATCCAGGCACTCCAATCACTCCAATATGAACCCAGCGCTGAGCCTCGAGAGGCTTGTATTAATGCAATTAAGTAGTTAATTTTTCTCACATGTGCACAGCTGTTGCCATTAATATCCAAATAGTCCTCATACTGCAGTGTCCTGGAAAAATCAAAGCAGCAGTATCTAAAAAAAAATGTCAAGGAACTAAAAACTGAAGGCACAGAGAAAAATGCCACCAGCTGTAGACAGTAAAATCTATTCTACTTGACTAGCTACATGTCAAAGAATCAATGCCTGTCCTGAGAGATGAACATGAATCAGTGCGTGAAGAGCTCCGTGTTCAAGATTATTAAGATTACCAAGTGATAATTCATGAAAGACTGAACCCAGAGTTACAGTCTTGCTTCCCTCTCAACATTCGGTTCATATAAAGGAATTCTGTCCTTGACTTAAAAGTTCAAATATCTGCTCTTGTGCTCTGCACTTCTACCCAGCAGCAGAGAACCCTACTAACAAATGTTCAGCAAATATTTACAGAATGCCTATCATGAAGCAGGGCAGACCATGTGTTAAGACACAACAATAATGCAATGCAGAAAATTATCCCTGCCTTCAAGGAGCTTACGGACTAGTGGTAAAAAGGCAATTACAGTTCAAGGTGCTCTGATGGGGATAGAGGAAGGAAGGTGAGGAGCTATATGCATTTCAGTGTGATTCATGCATACTGAACCATATGAACACAGGTAGTAATAGGACATAAGGCTGGAGAGGCAGCCGTAAGCTTGATCATGAAGAGTTCTGAATATGAAGCTAAGGCCTTGTTGTAAAGCCAAAGAAAGACATTGCTTGATCATGAAGAGTTCTGAATATGAAGCTAAGGCCTTGTTGTAAAGCCAAAGAAAGACATTGCTCTAGGGTAAGAACTCATAGGAAGATGACAGGGCTAGAACAAGAAGACAAGGTGATCCAATAAAGAAATTGTGGGAAGGGGCAGCCCCAGTGGGCGCAGCAGTCTGGCACCGCCTGCAGCCTGGGGTGTGATCCTGGAGACACGGGATCAGTCCCACATCGGGCTCCCTGCATGGAGCCTGCTTCTCCCTCTCTCTGCCTGTGTCTCCGCCTCTCTCTGTGTGTCTATGAACAAATAAATTTTAAAAAATCTAAGAAAAGAAAAAGAAAAGAAATAAAAGAAATTGTGGGAAGGACTAATGTGGTACAACAACAATAGAAATAAATGAACAAATAACAGAATTTACCCCAGTGGATGGGAGGGCATGACATTATAGGAGGGGTCAAAGATAATGACCAGCTCAGTGGTTTGAATAAGTAATGCCATTTACCAAGCCCTTGAAAGAGAAGCAGGCTCAAAGCTGAGGGTGCTGTAGGGGGTTAGAGAGAATTAGGGGTACATGACATGGAAGCAGAAATGTCCAGTAGGCAGCAGAATGTTTCATTAACTAGGATCTTTTTTGTTAAAAGTGACAGATTTCAATCAAGCTAGCTTTAGCAGAGAGCACACTTTATTGGAAATGTACTGGGATAAGGATGTACCTTTACCTCAGTGACCAAAAGATTCAAGGACCTAATGCCTTCAGGACACTGCTGTCATTTCTCAACTTGCCCCTCTCTTATTTAAAAGAAAAAAAAAACTTTTTAAAAGAATTATTACTGAGATATAATTCACATAAACCATCTCCGATTTACAGATTGACCTTCTCTGCTTGTATGGTCTACAGGAGAGTACACATAGCGGCCTGCACCTCCAGGCTTCGTACCCTGCACGTGGAGGTTATCTTAAAATACTTAACAACCAATCAGAATTGAAGGGATCTAACATGACACTGATGCATATGACCTGTACAGGATCTCAAAAGAGAGGTTGTCCTCACCTCAAGTCTCAAACCCAGAAATCTCAGGGCACAAATTTATTGGCCAAGCTTAGATCAAGCATCCATCCCTGGACAAAATGTGTTACAGGGAAGGGCCCTACAATAACACAATTTCAACCTATGGATAGAAAGGGAGGACCATCCCTTAAAAAAATGGGTGCTCATCAGATAACCCTCCCTTAGATCTTTATAACAGACATCTAAATCTGATACCAGGAGAGAAGTCAGCTTTGGGATCCATCAACATATGGATGGTAATGATGTCGTGAGAGGAGATACAGGTCATTTAAGGCAAACACATACAGAGGGAATAGAAGGCCAAGCTTCTTTAAGGTCAAACCTTTAAGGTCTAACATTAATGACAGTGGGCAGAGTAAAAGTCACCTTGATGGAGACCGAAAAAGAATAACAAAAGGGACAGGAGGAAGACCAAAAAAATATGTAGAGGGTATGCTGTCATAAAGCCTAGGGAAGAAAGGGGTCCAAGATGAGGCTCTGCAAAAATGATGCAGACAAATCAAACATCCTTTGGAATGAACAAGAAGAGATCTTTGGGAGCTAAAACAAGCAATTTCAATAGAACTGCAGGGCCATGAGCAAGACTGTTAGTGTGGAGGCGTGAGTGGAAGGTGAGAATATGGTGCCAGCATGTCACTGTCATACCTCAGAGGAAACTGGAAGCTCTTCTAATGCACAGAAGATTATTTTTATGTATGTAGAAATATGAATAGTGAATTTTGCCACAGCTCTGTGATTGTTTTTATTTACAGTTTTTGACACTTTGAATCATGAATTCTGGTTCTGTACCATGTTTTATGCAAATAAGAACTTCCCAGGCTTATGTTCATCATGAATATAGATTGTTTTCTACCAAGGCAATATGAACTATGGAAAAAGCACTATGTGTAGAAAAAACATCAAATGTCATTAAAAGCAATCATACTTCATAGTACTATAGTGTGTTGTGATTCTCAATGCATTTTTCTTTTATATCTAATTTCATAAACTGTTTCTAAGTGAACAAGAACCCCTTCCTTCTAAGCAGCCTAAGTTGCCCTAAATACCATGAGGTGTTTCTCTGACATCAGCCCACTGGACAAGATAGGATCCCTCAATACACGACAGCTATTGAGAGCTAGAGTTTGCAAGAAACAGTTTATTCAGAGAAGGCTCACATTGTCTCAAATAACAAATTTCTGTTTCTATGCAACAAGTAAAATAAACCAAAATACTGATTTGGGGTTTTTAAAATTCAGAGTTTGATAATCCCTTTCACTTTCTGGTGACTGCAAGATTAAGTTTCTTGGACAGTTTTTGGCTACGACGATACATATACGGAATAAGTAGAAACTAAACTAAAAAAAATAAAAAATAAAAATGTTCCCCAGCACACCAGGCAAAGTCCAGTTAACCCAAACCCAGAATATCCAAATCGCCTAATGGGATCTTCAAAACCTTCTTGACTGGTAGACTGGAAGTGATAAATAATTGGGGGAAAAATGCTCTCTCAAAAGTCACAGAAAAATCCTACCAACTCAGTACAATTCATTTACCATTTTACTGTAAGCCACATAAGCAAATGCTCAGAGGCTCAATTTTCTACTGCTTCAAAGGTGATGGCATCCACAGTTAACAGAAATTTCTGCCTAGATCAAGTTATCTCAGTAGTAGCTAATTTTTCTGGATCACCAAGTTAACCCTGATGCAATAGGTTAAATACTTTTTATTTGAAATTATAAATATCATTTTCTTAAACACAGTCTCATATTAATTAATAACTGATTCCAGGGATGCCCGGTGGCTCAGCAGTTGAGTGTCTGCCCTCAGCTCAGGGTGTGATCCTGGAGACCTGGGATCGAGTCCCACATCAGGCTCCCTGCATGGAGCCTGCTTCTCCCTCTGCCTGTGTCTCTGCCTCTCTCTCTGTGCCTCTCATGAATAAATAAATAAAATATTTTTTTAAAAAAACAACTGATTTCAATTCAGATTAATTATCCTGAGGTCAATTTTGTCTGAGATCTTAAATTTTACAGAGAATTCTATCTCAGCCTAGTCAGGTCACTTGAAGTAGACAGGATAAATAGCACATCACTGAGGTAACAGAGAGGTATTTTCAGTTGTCAGGTAAAGAGCTTTAAAGTTTATACTCAACATTAGGCCTTGGGCATAAGTCAAATTATTGTGCATTGTGCAGAGTCAAATATTTTCTCCTTTGAGAAACAACAACAACAACAAAAAATCAGTTGAACACAAAGGCTGATGTACATTTGTGGATTTGAAGTTAATGTAACATTGAATCCAGGCCACATGATGCATTGAAGTAAACAGAATCATTTTTATTTTTTTCTGAATGGTGTACGTGCTTCCAATCCTGCAGATGTCCAATATTCCTCTGTTCTCCAGACTGTGTCCCAGAGGCATAAACAATTCAGAGAAATTAGTTCATTCATGTCCAAGATAACGACCACTGTAGATTTATTATCTTAACGGTGATGATAATTGCATCTCAATTTATTTTAAGGTTAGCATCCCTGAGAACTTGTATAATTTGCAGCAGAGAATTTCCATCTCTGCAGTCCTTTGGCATTACTAATAATGTGAGTACTTAACACTTGACACATACCCACAGGGTTCTGAACAATGCAGAAAAAGTATAGTCAGTCCTGTAGGGAAGAAATAGTGACATGAGTACAAGGTTAGTTGAGCTTTTCCTTATGAACACTGAGTTTTAAACACAGGCAGAAGCCCTGAATCCCTGCTGCATGAAAAACTGAGCTAGGATATGCCCTAGCTCATAGGTGGTCTGGGGTAAAATGTGGAAAGGAATAGAAAAGGAGAAAAACAAACAAACAAACAAACAAACAAGGAAAAGAGGTTCTCTCCAAGAGTGGCCTGGAGAGGCTCTAGAAATACACAAACCAGGAATGTGTACTGAGTTAATTATCAGGTTGGTTCATAGAAGACCTGCATTTGCATCTGCTGAACCAGGTAAGCAAAGACATGGAGGTAGGATAATTTCAGAGAAAAGCAAGTAGTCTATATGTGTTACCGTGGAAGAGACAGTCTTCTTACTTCTTGGTGAACCGTAAGCAAATCACTACCAGGTTACAAGGATCCTCGAGTTACTTTGACTCATGAGCAGTGGGAAGCCAGTGAGTACTCTTGAGCAGGAGAGCAATGGAATCATAGCTCAGTTCCACCAAGGGACGCATAGATGGTAAAAGATTGTGGAAGAAGCAGATTTGAGATTTGAAAGTGAAAAGAAGTTCACTTTAGGATATGCTAAATTAAGGATGGTTTTTAAGGAATTTTTCACACCCTTAAAAATATGGCTTTATGAAAAAAGTTCTGATCAAAAGCTTATAAAGCTTTCAGCAATTTTCTTCCACCTGAGCAAAATGTAAATTCTGGCTCTGGTCTACTTGAAGCCTACTTCTTCAGTCTGCTCAGGCAAAAATCAACTCAACTGAAAAGAAAATAAAAAAGAAGAAAAAGAAATTGGCTACTTGGCTGAATTAACCAATCAATTAATTCGAAACAGTCAACCAAGCAGTACCATTCAATCTAGAGAAATATCTCCTCAGGTCCGTAAAAGAAGAAGGGTCAAGACCTCTTCTCCCAAGGTTACTATTCTAAAGGATGAAATAATGCTTTTATCAAACAATTAGATCTCTCAGCAAAATCAATTACTGATTGTATCCCAGATTCCTGGGAGAACCACATCATATAAAGTGGTCCTTTGTGAGTTGTCAAGGGCAAGGACACAGTGGTTTAAAATCTTTTTTGATAACCATAGTGGTCATTAATGCATGCTTTACAAAATGAAATGCTTTGATCTTTCTATTTTCTAAGGAAATGAAAATTTATAGCAAAGAGATGGTCTCATTTTTTTAGGATAAATGCATTCATTTAATGATTCATGAAAAGATTTTGATATTATTTCTTAAAAGGATTGGTAGGTAGCATGAGTGATTCTTCTGTCATATATTTCCTGATTCCTATAAGCAACAATGTTTTAAAATATCACACTTCCAAATGCAAAATCCTTAATGCCAGGTTGAGGAAGCATAGCTTTCTCTGATTTTAAAAAGACTATAGGCACTTGAAATGGGGACATAAAATCCTCACTTCCTAAATAGTAAGAAAATACTCCTTCCCCATAAATATAAAAGCCAAGCTCAGACCTTGTGATTGTTCTTTTTTTATGTCAGTTTTAATTTTTTAAGTGTAACAGATTCTCTTCCCCTCTCTCTTTTCCAGGTAGTTGAAAGTATGAGGTAGGTTTTAACTGAGTAAGTGATTCCCAGTAGTAAGAAAACCTTGTACTGGTGAAGCTTGTTATGGATTTGGTGTCAAATGCTGCAGTTCTGGAATAAAATTGCTCCTTTAATTAATGGTTTCTATCTCAAAACCAGAAAATACTGGTAATTTTTTTTAAACTCACAACTACTCTTTAGAGACTGATGCTTTAGAAAGGCGGTGGAGAGAATTAAGTTTCAAAAATGTAACCAGAGTTCAGTTCAGAGTGCTCTGTTTTAGCTGGCAAAAAAAAAAAAAACTTATTTATTGAAAAAGGAATATTGATGTCTTTAAGCAATTCTGAGACTCCATTGTGTGTCAGGCCCCTGAAGGTCCCAACATTCCCTGTGATATTCTACTAGCCTTGTCACATATATTTTTAGTTACTGCCCGTTACTAAAGGCATTTCAGCTTCCTGCTTCTGACATTGTGCTCCATGTTCAAGTTTAGAATCGTTTTAATCCACATGATCTGATCTCCAAAAATTTATTTCATAAGTTTGATTATCTAAGTGCTGAAAGAGAAGTACTACAGGCTAAGATTAAGCTGTCTTTAAAGTTACTTTATTAGGAACATTTGTGTGTGTGTGTGTGTGTGTGTGTGTGTGTGTGTGTGTGAACTGAAAGCACATTTTTCTTTGTTGCCTCTCCATTGCCAGCAGATGTTTTGTCAGCCTATAGACAAAGTCGTAGACCGTCATTACTGAAGTTGCTGGTTTTAGATAAAGTCAACACATATATATCTGAGTTATTTCTTTAAGTAGGTATAGATTACTAGGATAACAAATGTATGAATCCATAGAACATGAATAGAGTTATACAAAACCGTTAGGAATTAATTCCAAAAATTCTCAAAACATGGATTAGTAGAATCAATCCTGAACCGAGTCAAGAGATAAGAGTCCCTTGGAATAGGGCCATTTCTTTAGGTTCAATGTTGAATACTCCTTGGCTGGAGTTTTGTTTAGGGTAGGAAAATAATAAGCATTAAAAAGAAAATTGAATGAATCAATGAATGAGCAGGGCCTCCTTTTTGCTTTGTCTCTAATCAGCAACATTGCAATTCACTGAATCTCTCCTGGAGTACAAACTAGACCCCTTAGATAATTATCTTATGGTCAGATTTTGTTTGGCGAAACAGTATTTTTGGTTTTAACACCTTTATAAGAGACATGCATTCATTAGTTCTCTATTGAATTTATTACTCCCTGCTATTGCAAAACTCGATGGCTTTCCCCGATTAGTTTACCTGCCTGGTCTCAGAATTCATTTGAGTTTGCAACCCCTGATTATTTGCTAAGTTTCCCTAATACCCTTATTTTTGAAAAGTAAAATGAAATTGAACTACATTCTTTTTTTTAAGATTTTATTTATTTATTCATGAGAGATACAGAGAGAGAGAGAAGCAGAGACATAGGTAGAGGGAGAAGCAGGCTCCATGCAGGAAGCCTGATGTGGGACTTGATCCCAGGTCTCCAGGATCAATCAGGCCCTGAGCTGAAGGCAGGTGCTAAACCACTAAGCCACCCGGGCTGCCCAAAATTGAACTACATTCTTATTAGGAAAGGAAGAATATTTAATATTTCTTGGCAGTGAATCAAAAAAATAAAATTCTAATACTAATAATTGAATTACATTATGAATTGAACAGTATGAGTACCAGACATAAAGTATCTTTTTTTTTTTCTTTAACAAAATAGTACATCCCAAATTGTCTTGTTATATTATGGAATTTTATCTGTTACTCATAAAACTGTACATTACTTCATTAATAATTTTTGTATAAATCACGGATTGCAGAATTTCAAATACATAGTTTAAGATAGTCTATTGTGCAGGATACTTTGAGAGTATGTCCATGGATAGGTAACTTCTAAATATTTTGTCATTTTGAAGGCACATGAATGACAAAGTTCTGTGAAGTGAAATGGACTCTTGGGAAATTATAATTTATTGTGAATTTCTACCAATAAAAAAAAATGTAAGTTGCATTCCCATAACAAGAGATCATCAAATAATTACCAATATTTTCCATACCTGACATCAAAGAATCATGAAAAGTATTTCATATTGTGTATTAAAGGAACAATAATGAAAAATTATCATCTTTAACTATGTACATATTTGTGAATAAGCACTATAATACTTCAAGTCTTGCTTAGTTATTCTTAACTATTTAGATTTGAGCAAAGCAAGTAAAAATTTTTCCATAAAAAGTATTTATTCATATTTATGCATATCCATAAAAATTTTCAGAGATAAAGATGCACAGTGCTGAAGTTTTAAAATCTGTTTATATTTCTAGAATAAAATAATAAAATAAAATAATCTGTTAATATTTAATAAGCTGTTTGATTTTCTTATCAATCACATTAACTGATTTCATGCATTTGACCCTGACAAATTATATGAAAAAAATTAATATCTTAAAACTGATTACACATGGATTTGAATACTCATGATTACAAGGGAAACATGGGATAGACCTATCCATTCTATCCTTAGAGTCTCCCTAGTTGATACTTGTATTATTTACCAAAAAATATATTATTAACGCTGAAACAATTAAATTTCAAAAACATCAACTAAATTGCTGCTAAAGCACTTAGCACAAAAAGCCACTAATTACTTATTCTCTTTGTTACAACATCAAGAACAATACCGGAGTACACAAAGCAGTTGTGCTGGAGATGTTCTCATTGTCTCTATAATTGAAGTTCCAGGCACGGCGCTGTCAGGAACATATTTACGACATGAGCCTACTGGTCCACAGACTTAGAGTACAATGAACCAAACTGCACACCCTGTTGTTCTCTTTTGGCATTAACTTAGCTCTTACTTCTCACTTTGATAAAGGGGTTGATGGTCTCCTGGCTGAGCACGGTAGATGCCTGAATGCTGTAAGACAACTGGAACCCATTTATCACAGGGCAGAAGCATCTCCTGCTAATGGAAATGGCAGATGTCCCGGCCTACCCTTCCAGTGATATGAGTAGCTAATTTTTGTCAGCTACAAGGTGTTGAGCACGATAGTATTGTTTAGACTTTTTTGTTTTAATAGCGGCTCCTTCAGTGTTGGGCTGAACACTGCAACAAGTCTTCCCGACAAAGATAATTGTGAAAAGTTTCTGGTAAAAAAATAAAATAAAATAAAGATGAGTATGTCACTTAAAATAATGCAATGAGAAAAAATGTGTCAAGGGAATTCAAATATAGAGAGAAATCTAATATAAATTTTCAAAATAAATAGGGAGGATATATAAGTATTTTCAAAAACCTTAGAGTGGAAAAAAATCATGGGCTCTGCAGTCTCACAGATCAGGGTTTGAAACCCTTTCCATTTTTCTAATTATATAAACTTTGTCTAATTATTGAAACCTTCAGTCTCAGAAATTTTTGTTTGCTTGTTTTCATTTGGTTTGGTTTGGATCTTGGTTTCCTAACATAAACTGTAAAAACAAAAGCAGATTGCTTCAAGAATTAAACTAGGTAACATAGAGCGCAGTGCCTGACGCATAGTTGGCATAGCTGGTACTCAATAAGCAAGACAGCTCTCCCTGCCACCACTTCAAATAGATATCTACTGTCTGCTTCAACTTAATGTATTATTTGAAGCTTCCTGGGTTTCACAGAGAGGGGGGGAAACACTAATCCTCCTCTCCATTGAAAAATGGTGTGCACAGCAGTAGGAAATTCTCTGGCCCATACAAAGCACCTGGCTTGAGCTAAAGTTGTGTCCACTACTGACAGTCAGATATGTCTGGCCGCGTCTAGTAGAGCAGAAAGGTGGACTAGTCAAAATAGATTTGAATGGGAGCTGGAAGCCTCATTGCTGAGGCTATGATGAGTCTGGAAATGAAAAGTCATTGTGACTTGGTAAAGAAGGTGAACCTGTGTGGGGGCTGAAAAAACCTCACAGATGGTCATTTATTCCAGGGAGTCATAGAGCAAGGCACAATGAATGGGCTTGGTAACACAGCGGGGGAGGGGAATGTTGGTTCACTGTAGCTACTGGTGACACCCATCTGTGTTCTGGACCCAGGAACACATTTGGGTTCCAATTTAGAGAGAGAAAAATATATAAGTAAACATTGTCAGGGTTTTTCAAAAATTGCAAAATTTTGATGAACCAAGAAAAATGTACCAAAAACAATCTAGCAAAGAGAAGAGAGACATTCCCTCCCAATTCACCAGGGATACTGCACAATTCTGGCACTTGGAGGCCTGCTGCATCAGTCAGAGCACCTGACCAAGCAGTGACAGCACTCCCTGAGGCCCCCGGGGTCTACAGAGAAGCAGCAGAGCCGCACAAGAGGCAGTAGTGCTCAGGCTGAAGACTTTGCCTTTGCCTGGACTTCTATAATAAAGGCTAGCACAAGAAATGATCAATTCCCCCCTGATCATTGTTATCCCCGTGGCCCCATCCCCAGCTCCAGCTCTTGAAGACTGGGAAAACTGGAGCTATAATTTCCAATGTGCTTCCAGCTTGATATTGTATCCCCCATCAATTTTCCCTTTCTTTACCTACTCTAATCCCCCCACTAAAAAAAAAAAAAAAGGAGCAAGATAAAAGTAAAATAATTGAGGGTTTCCATTTTTATTTGTGTGTGTGTGTGTGTATATATATGACTGATTAAACTTCAAACCCTTCATCTAAAATAACCCAAACACTATTGTGGTTGCTATTTATCATCACAGAATTGTGTTTCATTTTGTTTTGTGTGAAGTCAGGTATTCAGTCTACTTTATTCAGAAAAGAATCTGAATTACCAAGAAATAGAATGGCTTGCAAAGTATTTTACTAGTGAGAAGAGCATAACCCACGCTTTTCTGATTACCATCCAGCAAGCTGTCAACTAAACAATACAGCTTTTCAAAATGAGTATTTTTTAAGCAGGAGCTTAAAACTCAGCAATTAGTTCTTTCTGGTGGGGTTCTGTTTATTAACTTTGAAGGTGCAGCCTCTGGTAATTTATTACCTTTTACATTACATTTATTTTTACAGTATTGCTCATTTGTTCTAACAAATCTTGCATGTGAAGGATATAAGAACACAAGTACTTCAGGCAGCCTTCGGATTTCTCCTGCCTTATGTTTTATTCAGTCAATCAACTTGCCTGCCATGCTATTCCTAAAATACAAAGATGTACAGTGATCCTGCAAGCAGCTAAGAAGGGCACATATACCCTCTAAGCCCCAGGATGTATCAAGGAGGAATTGACTCAAACCAAGAAGCCTCACATCCTTTAAGTCCTTTAAAGTCATAGGGTGACATTTCTCATAGTGTCAGAAGCCCTTAGAAGATGCTGAATTAGCAGCACAGCTTAATGAGGATTAGGCTAATTTGACAGAAGATGTAGGACACCTTCTCCATACCTCCTCACTTTAATTTTAATCTGATATCTAGTAGCTAAAGGTAAAGGAGTGAGTGACCTTTACCAGCAACTCTGAGTCACCAAGTTGACAGAGCGGAATTGCTCTTCTTCAGACGTCAGAGTAACCACAATGCATGATGTTGATAGGGGTCAGATTGTCCAAGATATATATTTTCATTTACCTCCTTGGAGATTGGACCTGACAAAACTGTAATAGCTTATTGAGTTCCAAATGACAATGACATACTATTTTCAAGCACTTTTATTTTTCTTACTTCCTATGACTATCTAGAAAAGAAAGCCCCATTATCCCACACGATAATAATCCTGCAACATTTCAAAAGAATTTTTCCATAACACATAATTTTATAATGCAGTTGTGTCCCTTCCTCTACATTGCAGATACATATAAAGTTTATGGTTGCTTTTCCACAAGTTGAACTAGAATCTAGCTGGAGCTCATTCTATATAAACAAGCACCATGAATCTAGATCAAGAGCCAGCAAACTTTATCTGTAAAGGACCAGAGAGTAGATAGTTTTAGCTGTGCAGACCGTAACGTCTCTGTCCAACTACTCAACTCTGCCCTTGGAGTATGAAAGCAGCCATAGACACTTTACAAAAAAAAAAAAAAAAAAAAGGTTTGGCTTTCTTCCAATAAAACCTTATTTACCATCACTAAAATTTGATTTTATATGATATTCTTGTGTTATGCAACATTCTTTTTTTTTTCAATCTTTTGATATTATGAAAACCATTCTTAACTCCATACAAAAACAGAGGGTTGGCTAGATTTTGTCCACAGGGATAGCCTAGATATCAAACTTTAAAAAGATATTCTGAACTTTCATCTTCTCTCAAATTCTTTAAGTTTTGGTAATGTTTAATGATGCTGACATTTGAGTATCTGTAGAATTTTTTAGCCTACTGACACTCAGGGCCTGAAAGAACATTAGGTTTGTCTCAACTTTAATGTGCATCTGAATCACCCAGGAGATCTCCTTCAAATGCAGATTCTGACTCATAGAGTCTGGGGTAGGACCCAGATTGTGCATTCCTTAGAAGTTCCCCAGTGATGCCCATGCTTTTGGTCCTGGACCCACACTTTTGAGTGCCAAGGCTTTGAGTATATGCAGTGAAAATTCAACCAAATACTCTAAGGTAAGGCAATTCAATCAAACAATAAGGACTTATTGAAGTTGATCATCTACTATATCCCTTCTGTGCTAGATGCCAAAAGAGATTCAGAAAAAAATGTAAGACAGCTGACAATTAAGATAAATACACATGAAACAATAATAAATAAAAAGGGCTCAATTAAGAAATTTTTAAAAGAAAGGGATCTCAGAGAAATAGAATGATGAACAAAATCCAAGAAAGCACAAGGGAATAGGTAACCACAAAGAAGGAACAGTAAAAATAAAAAGACAGAGAGAGAGAGAGAGAGAGAGAAACGAAAAGCTTAGGACAACATTAACAAAGGTACAAAAGTAGAAATGCAGTGGTGGCTCCAGAGGGTCAGGCAAGGAAATAGTTGCAGGAAGCCATCTGGTTGGAAGGGGTGGTAACTGAAGTTATTACTTAGATGATATGCTAATTTGGGGTGGCTTGGGGAACCATTAATGGAAATGAAGAGGAGGCTTGTCAAACCCCAAATAAGACATGTCTTGGTGCTACTCTACAGACATCTCTTAGCAAATCTCCTAAAGGTTTGGCTTCTTTCGAAGAGTGTTCCTTCAGGAACATGATTAGTTATCCTATGTTACTACAGCCGAGTTACAGTAGAATCCAGTAACTTCAGCAGTTTACTGTGGGAAATGACATACTTCAAGTTTTCAGTGCCAAGTATACTTATTAGGGCCGCCTTTCTTAATAAGAAAGAGTGTAAGTACTACTCAATGTCATTTAAGCAAATTTTTGCCTGAAACCCCACTTTTAGAAACTGCTTATTTTAGATTAAGACCATGCCTTTCAAATTTGGAATACATAGCAGCATAGAGAAAGTATGGAAAATCTCCCAGAAAAAAAAAAAAAATAAGGTGCATCTTCCTGGCATGTCAATTGCATTGATTTAGTGAAAGTAAAAGTTAAAACAATTTAACTGCAATCCAAAATGTTATTTTTATAGTAAACAAACATGGATATATTATGAAACAGAATGCAAAGGCCATATGATTTCTTTTTAAATGATAAATCAAATTCTCTTAAAGAAATATGGGGCTTGAACCTAAAGCTTTGGGCTCTACTTTGAGACACTGCGAGACTGTAAATTCACTCCCTCAACCTTCAGAGTTTTTTGCTAAAAAACCTTTGGTTTGAATTGGTGTCCACCTCTGAATAAGCAGTTGAAGATAAGGAACTTGAACACAGATAACAACTTAACTGGATATTAAAAAAAAAAAAAAATCCTGTGAGTGAAAAAGGCATGACAGTGAATGAAATCTAGTACACAGCATACCATTTACATAAATTAAAATACATTCAAATTTTAAAAATACATAAACTACAAAAATGCAAACAGAAGGATACACATTTAATACATTAGAGTGGGCACTACTAGTGTATGGGAAATGGAAAAGTTAAAAAACTAAGGAAATAAGTAACAAAAAAAGACGTTGCATGTGTAATGAGTTAAATATTCTAATGAAGTCAAGTCTTTGCACTTGAGACTCAAGAACTAGTGGCTAAGTTATCCACAAATTAGGAAGCTTTTCTTTTTAATTGAAGATAGTTTTAGGTATCTGCCATTAAATCTTCATCAGCAGTTAGTAAGAATTATCAGAGAAAGTTGGGAGAATCTGAGAAGATAGCACCAAGAAAAAAGAAAAAGAGAAGAGGAAAAGAGAGAGGACACAACGAAATAACTAGAACTTATTTTGTACCTAAAGTTTTCCAAGTATATGAGCTAAGTCTTTATGTGCATGATCCGGTAAATACTATTATTATTTATTATTACACAGATGAGGAAACTGAGGCTTAAAGAGACTACGGAAGGAAACTGAAGATCACCCAGTTTATAAGGGGCACACAGTTTTAAGACTTCGATTTGTCTGCCCCATGATCCAAACTCCTAAACACTGAACACTGCTGAACATTGCTGAGTGTGGGAATTATCCAAGGGTAATACAAGGTCAGGATTCAGCAGAATCCAGAGAAATATGGACCCAGCATCAGGAAAGAATTGCTGAAGAATGGGACACAGAAGGGACATGGAGGAAGACAGTGGGAAGGCTCTGAGAAAATTACACTTCTCACGACTTTGTCCTTAGCCAGCTTAAAGTTTATGATGGTTTTTCAAGTCCAGCTATAATTCATATATAGTGCCTTATGAATAACTAAACATTGTTATTTCTTCAATACATTCATACCAAACATTTTTACAGAAACCTCTCTTAAAAAAAAAAATTTGACAGGTGCCTGGGTGGCTCAGTAGATTAATCTCTGCCTTCGGCTCAGGTCATGATCCCAGGGTTCTGGGATCCAGTCCCTTGTCAGGCTCCCTGCTCAGCAAGGAGTTTGCTTCTCCCTCTCCCTTTGTCCCTCCCCACCACTTGTGCTCTCTCTCTCTCAAATAAATAAATAAAATCCTTTTAAAAATTGAATTTGAGACAATGTGAGAAAAACTTCAGTCATCTAATTGAGAAAATAGGTTGCTCTTGCTGTTTTCATGAGGATTTTTTAAGAACAGGTGCTTGAGGCTAATATTCAAAGTTCTGGGTGCCTGGCCTATAGCTTTGTTGTTTACAATGGCTCCTTAAGCTTCCAAAAACAGTTTAGTGTCTATACTTTCAGTCCTCACAATTCTTAAAAAAAGACATAATAATTTGTTAAGAGAGGGAAAGGATCAAAGAGTAAGTGCTTGTACGGTGTTTTGGTAAAAAAAAAAAAAAAAAAAAAAAAAAAAAAGAGCTCTGTGTATTCATAATCTCTGCCAAGCAAGAGCTCCAACAGCATTTTCTTCTCTCCCACTCTAACATGCCAACCTCAACCCTTGACATGGAATTTCAATTCTTTGTTCATGACGACAGCCACCTCCTTGAATCTACCTGAAAGACTACCACAAGGTCTCCCAGTTTTTCAAGAGGATCAATAGTGTTTTCAATGCTTCTGATGTAGCTTCAGTCACAAGGCAGTGGCATGCAATTGAGTAGAGCACTTAATTAAGTGAGGCATGAGTTTCCATTTAAATTCAGTTTGTGGGTTTCTGCTTTGTTTATCTATGTTAATAATCAGTCAGCTGGTCCTTATAAAGAATTATTTATTGAAACCTCTCCAGCAGGCTCATCAAACAATTTGGCTTGGCTGTGGAGGTTTTGGAGGGGAGGGTCATTTTTCTATTTTTTCTTTTTGTTGCTAAACAGCACCATTTAGTATCCAAATACCACATGAGTTTTTTAAATTCTTTTGAAAAAAAAAATTTATATTGCCTAGAATAAATGGTATAGAACTCCTAAAGTTTTGAGAACTGCTAAAAATATCTGATTTAGAAAGTCTAACTTTCTAAACTTGAAGAACTATATACAGCAACGAAGAAAGGAAGGGTAGCAAAATACTTTTTTTTCAAGGTAAAATCCTTAAGACAAATCTTATAAAATGGTATTTATTGATATTTCTATGCTAGAAAGAAATACAATGGACATTGAAAATTCTTTAATTGATGGTGACATTTTATTCACAGGGTGTCTATGATTTACTTAAAAAATATCAGATTTCAAAAAAAAATCAGACTTCTTAAGAGTAAAAACATGAACTAAAGGCTAGCATATACTCAAAACAAAATAAGTTCTATTTTTTAATAACATGTACAGCCAAAAATAATACTTTATGGATTGAATTGCATAAAATATTAACATTCAGCATTTCACAGGGGGGAAAAAGCAAGCAGATTTTGAATTGACACTTCTGAAGCATTTGTTACTTCTGTCAAATGTGAAGTGAATAGGGCTAATCATAATTAAAAATTACACATTTAGCTAATCTGAGAACATCATTCTGAAACAGGAGTTCATCTGCCTATCTCCTGTTTCCCCAACATCTTATACTTAACACCGTAAGCGCTTCAAGTTGAGCAGAATGGAAAGCTATTGGCAATGACTGACATTTATGTATTAAACATCTACACACATAAAATAATTCTCCCATTATTTCTTTAGTGACTCAACCTTTCATGTCAATTTGCTTTCCTTAATTGCTTTTTTGTTTGGTTTCCAGGATTTTTTAAAGCTATTCGTAGTATAAAGCAATGTTTGAAGATGTTTGTCATCTTAAATGCTCCTTGTTTCACTTGTTTAACACTTAAAAGCAGAAAGAAATTTGAACATATTAACTAAACATGTGGTTTTAATAGATTTAATTAAAAAGGATATTGCTTGGGGACTTAACCATTCACTCATCCATTCATCCATCCAACAAAATTTTTTGAGCACTTACTATGGCATTATACTAAGACAATAAAGCCTGATTCCTACCCTTAAGGATTTCCAAATCTAGCAGAAAAAAAAATATGTGAACAGTAATTACAATGAAGTCTGCTAAGTGTCATATTAGATTTGTACATAGCATAGGAAATAGAAATGAAACTTCCATCAGTTTTAGGAAGAATGGTTAAGAGGTTTTTAGATGTAGCAACTCAACCTACATATGTAGTATTTTTTCCTAGGATATAAAAATACTGTTTTTCATCCTATTGCTTAAGAGTCAACTTTGACTTCAGAAAATGAGATTCTAAAGAAGATTATAAGGAGTCGTAGCACTCACAAAGAACCCTCCCAAGGAGGTTGTTGCAACTGACCTTTCTATTTTACCTTTTTGACAGTCCCAAATACTTTTTTTCCATTAATTTGAAGACAAAGAAAATGCCCCTATCTTCAAGAACCTCAGTTTAGCTGGAGATTCCTACACGACTAATCATAATACATTTATGAATGCAGAGGAATATAAAAACATAAGAGAGAAAATATGAGACTTTTTTAGGATGAAAAGACAAATATGAGTAATCTGGTAAAGCTAGAATATAGATTTTATATCAGGAGTAAAAATGTGAGATGAAGCTGAAAAAGCAGATCAGAACTAGATAGAGGATCTTGAATGCCAGTGTAAGAGATTGCCACTTAATTCCACAGTCATCTAGGAACAATTCAATATTTTTAACTACTGGAGTGATGTCATGGTATGCTTTAAAAAGATAATTTAAGTGGAGAAGTATAGGGTAAACTGAGGAATTAAGAGTTCAGTATATGGAAGCACAACAAGGAGGCTCTTGTAATGAGGAACTAAACTAAATCGATGACAGTAAGGACAAAAAAAAAAATAGAGAACTTGAGAGACATTCCTAAAGGAGTGAGGGTGTCTGGTGGTGTTCAAAGGGTTTGATCCCTCCTTCAGAATCAGACTTAGGGGTAATTCAGGTGGATCAGAAGTCTCTGTAGCTGAGCATCCCTAGTTCCCCATAGAGCAAGACAAATACTACACTCAAAGCAGGAATGATGTGAATCTACTCTACGGAAGTGGCCAGTACTTCGTGGTTTTGAGAAAGCACAGGAAAAATTATTATAGTAACAACTACTCTCCTGAATGCTTAGGATGTCCTGGATACTATGTTAACTGCCTCATGGACATAGCTCATATAATCCTTATAATGATAGCAAAGAAGGAATGATTTCCCCCATTCTACTGATAAGAAAACCTATGCACAGATGAATAAATGACCCACAAAAACCCCATAGCTAACATATACCTGGGCTGGACTTAAGAATCTAGATCTGTCCGACTGCAACGCAGGGGTTGTCCATGGACCAAATGGCTTACCACCTATTTTTTAAGTAAAGTTTTATAGGAGCACAGCCATGCCCATTCATTTACACGTTGTCTATGTCTGCTTTCACACTACCTCAGCAGAGGTGACTAGTTGCAACGATAATCATATGGCCCACAAAGCGTAAAATATTTACCATCTGACCCTTGACAAAAAAACTTTGGCCACCTCTGTTCTAACACCCTTACTCATAACCATTAAACAAATATATATTGAGCACCTAATATGTTCCTGGTCCTGGGCCAGGCACTATTTCTTATAGCCATTCAGGCAAATTACAGAAGTGACAACAATGGGAATGCTCCTGAGTCCAAACACTTGGCAGTTAGTAAATTGTTAGTAAATTGCCCTTCTTGACACTCTTCATCTTGAGTGGCACTGCTTGGCAGACCAGGCCATAGAGAAAAGAGAGAGCAGTGGTTTCACTATTGTTTCTGTACTTGCCCCAACACCTACAGTAAGCCCTTGAGATTTGCAAGAAATGCCACCTACGTCCTTCATAGGTCCTCAATTGTCAAATATAACCACAGGAAAAATTAAATTGCATCAAGTATAATTGAACAAGCATAAATGACTCCTGCTGATCAATAATGGTCCTATAAATACAAGGTTTCCAATGAATTCTGTAAGTAAAATAAAATTACCAAATTAAATTGTTTAATAGGATCTTACCATGGGACTCTTGAAGAAATGCCGGTACTTAGCAAATTGAGTGTGAGTAGATTCTGCTAAGTTGAATTTATGAGGAAATGTTCAGAGCCTCTTTCCTGACTTGCACCCTTCACTCATGTACCGATCACCCATTCCAAGATATGGTGCAAGAGAGGGAAGTGGGGGAGAGAGGCTTTTGTGAGGGAGAATTCTTCAGATATGACTGTGTTGTCCCACCCTCTTCTCATATCACACGAATTGCCACTACCAAGGACTTAAAAGGAGTCTCTAAAAATGACTTGAGGGAAAGAGTCAAATCTAAACCCTGACCATACTGAGAGACTACAAAAATAATATATTAGGTACCTGGTTCAAGTTCAGTACAAGAAAATTCTTGCCCTCTATTCCATGTGTAATAAGTCACTCTAAACTTAGTGACATAATGCAACAGCAACTTTATTATGCTCATGGGTTTTGCAAGTCATGAGGTCAGACAGGACACAAGGGGGATAGCTTATTTCTGCTCCATGTTATCTGGACCCTCAGCTGGGAAGACTTGAATGACTGGGGTATTTCAAACACCATTTCTGCTACACTTGAACAAGACAGTCACAAACCTTCCAAGGTCTGAAGGTACTGCATCTATACCATACCTCTGAACAGGAAGAGCAGAAAAGAATTTATGACCATGTTCGGAAACTACCACACCCCTCCCTTCCCTCCTCTCTCTCCAGGCACCCATCCCAGAGGGGCCTGAAACTATTTACTCAGCTGGGATGGGAACTGGGGAAGAGAAAGAGAAAAGGACTGTGTCCTCCTCTCCTATTGTAGAGGACCTGTCCCAGTGGGTCTGACTGGGGACGTATTAAAGGTTTGACTTTTTAAAAGTTCAGGGTTTTGATTACTATCAAGAGCAGGATGTTCTAACTTCTGAAGTGAGCACAGCTTAAAGAGATAGTAAAACTATCAATTATTTTAGAAAAATCATCCTAGAAAAATGAAAAAGGCCAGGGAATATCACCAAGTTTTCATCCAGAAATAAAATTTCTAGCAGAAGGGACGCCTGGGTGGCTCAGCAGTTGAGCGTTTTCCAGTGCGTGATCCTGAGGTCCAGGATCAAGTCCCACGTAGGGCTCCCCGCAGGGAGCCTACTTCTCCCTCTGCCTATGTCTCTCTGCCTCTCTCTGTGTGTCTTTCATGAATAAATAAATAAAATCTTTTTAAAAAGTCTAGCAGAAGTGAGATATAAAAATAAAGTCATGCCTTGGTCAGATTGCAGTAAGACTTTTTCATCAATTTGGTTACATGCATCATTACTAATGTGAGTGAGAAGTGATAATAATGAAAATGTGGTGAAGTAGTCACAATATGGATTTTGTTGAAGGGAAAGCTAAAGGACGTTGATTGATTGGTCAGATGAACGGTGTGATATTTACGACACTCTTTAAGAAACAATTTCATGTGGAATGAGCAACAGGTATTAACTCTTCAAAGGGTGAAATGAGTCTAAGGTTGGGCACAAGTGAAAATCCTAAGGCAACCCAATTAAATTAATAATAATAATATTCATAGCAATTAATATTTTCATAGTGATTTTACAGGTTAGAGCACCATTGCATAAATCCTTTCACTTGGTCTCTGAAATAATTCTGACTATATTCATTAAATTCACACCAAATAAATAAATTTTAGCCTTTGACAGAAGACATAGAGCTAGAAAAAAAAGTAGAAAGTTTTGCTTTCTCTCTGCTCTCTCTCAACATTATATTATTTTCTCTGAGTTTCAATCTACCCCCCCCTTTTTTTTTCAGCTTATTCCAAACATCCTTTTCAGGACTTTTGTAGTTATTAGCATTTCTCACAAAGTCTTTCTGGACTTCAGCCTTCCTGACCCCGTTCCTTAGATATGTGCCACTCTTTTGTGTTTGTCCTTGGCATGTGCCTCTTTTGTACATGATCATTTTATGTCTAAGCTCAAAGAGCTCTCTGTACAGACACATTGATCTCTTTCAATGTTTCCTCAACTTCCTTCCTGAGATCAACTATGACTGTACAGTCAAAAAAATCTTGTTTTAGAACCCTTCATTTCTATTTATTATATCTGCCCATAGACACCTCCAATATTTTCTCCAAGGTTTCAGAAACTGCTTTCTTAAAGTTGTGGGGTATTTTTTGGTCTTGTTAATTCATCATTGGATTAGGTAACATACCGTTAACTTTTTTTCTAAATCATATTTCTGTAAGAAGATAAGAGCACAGCTCTTATGCATACAAATACTTCTTTTACTTGCTATTTCATTTTGTCATGGCTTCTAACAGAGGATTACACTTGCTATAAAAGCCCATAATTGGATTTTAGTGATAACTGGCCAAAAACTGTCAGATTCCAAGTTTGCTACTTATATTGACACAATAATAATACACACACGGTTAAAAGCAAAGACTTCAGAGAAATCAAACTGATTTTCCAAAACTAGCCACATTACTAACCAGGATAGCATTTAAATAGCTATAATATTTCTTCTCCCGGGTTTTCTTTCTACATAACAAAGTTTTTGTTTTGTTTTTTAATATAAGCCATTTTGAAGTGATGTTTTACCCCTAGAGGGTTGTTAACAAGGGTGTCTGTACTCACATTTCAATCTCACTTCCACTAAAGTCAACCTTCACCAAACTAATTCAACATTAAATTTTTAAAGTTTTCTTGTTATCAGCTTTCATACCCCAAAATTCCAAGAAATTCTGTGACCCATGTTCATGATGACATGCTCCAAAATTACATTAGAGTGTAATAAATTCACATCTAAATTTCCTTTATCTTTTATTCAAATAAACCACCTAAAACATTTTAATATCTAGTTATTTTGTTGCCAAGTTACCTCTCATATTTGTTTTCTTCTCTCATTCTTTTTAAATTTTAATTCTTTCCTATACTCTGGGAGATTCATATGTGTTCATATTCATCCTTTATCTGACACATAAAATATTTTCTAACTGATCTTTGAGTTCAAGAGCTTGAGATGTCAAGCCAATAAAGCAACTGAGATATGTTAATTTTGAATCCTCTTTTTTTATTTTCTCAAAAGTACCAGAAAAGGTAGTTATAAGTTTTTTACTTTCCTCAAGCAGATCTCCAAAAGAAAACAATGTCATCTAAAAGATGCCTTATCACAGATAAAATCCATCTTATCAAAGATGTCACAGTTTGATATTCTATATGTACACACATATGTATATGTGTTTGTGCGTGTGTATATATATATATATATATATATATATAATATTATAGCTTTGAGTTTCCAATATCTAGTAGTAACATATTTTTGGCAGATTTTCCTTCCATTTATTTTAAAATACAGTAAAAATAATTTGACAGAGAAAATACATGATTTTTTAAAAAATACCTTCTACTTTCACAGTTCCCTTGAAAATGGGCAAGTTATAGATAGGCATAACTTAATCACTAATAACTCAGGATTTGTGCTCTCTTTCTGAAGCACAACTGTCATAAAAATATACTCTCCACTTACAGATACTGCGAGTAATCGATTATAAATGACAAAGAGGAAAATGGATATACTCCCTAGCCAAGCATTTTCATCATTAACAATAATAGAAATGTTTCCAACAAGCCCTTGGGAATTGTTAGTACTCAGAACCTGAAAGTAATTGCTCATAGATGGGGCTTACCTGGCAAGGAAAGCTCTAGGACTTTTTTTCCTTCTCAAATGGTGATTATATAAAAATGGCTCAAATATTCCTCAATGAAACATTTGTGAAAAGACAAGGCATATTTCCTTCTCAAAAAAACTACCTCCTGAGAACAGCTCTTTTTCCAGGAAAATAAATAAATAAAGTAATCTGCTATAGACCTTCATGGTATAAACCCTTTTAGGTTAGGTAACTGTCCTAACAAGGTAGTATCTTTAGGCTTTTTTATGGCAGCCTTCTATAGAAGGCTATGGGTCAGTTACTTGATAATCTGACTTCCGTGCAGTGTTTTGAAACAAAAATCATTCATCATCTCTGTGGCAAGGGAGAGTTTGGGGGCAGAGGAAGAAATTACATGCTCAAAAGTTGCAAGGTTAGTTTCCAGCAAGTTCTCTACCTGTTGTCCTCCTCTTCTAACTCTTCCACCTTACCTTGGTGACGTGCACTATCTCTTTAAGACTCAAATAGGGAAAATAAGGGCCATGTTATTTCTCCTCTAAAGGACAGCACAAGTAAGATGAAGGTTTAGAGTGAAAATGTTGCTCTTACTTGACTATAGTTCTTCCATTACATCTTTTTGCTCTGGACCTTATTATACTCCAAACTATTGAGAACCCAAAGAACTTTTGGTTATGTGGGTTATACCTTTGGATATTTACTGTGTTCATAATTAAAACAGATTATTTTTAAATATTTGTTAATGTATTAAAACAATAAATTAATTGAATATCAATATAAATTACATATTTTTATGAAAAATAACTATTTTCCTCAAAAAATTTAGTAGCATTAGTTTACATTTCTGCAAATAACTTCAACACCTAGCTTACTAAAAGCAGGATCCTTATATCTGCATTCCATCGGTTGTAATATCAAACTCTACCAGATATTCATGAGAAGTTGAGTGTGCAAAAAGGCAAACAAGAGCTTAGTATTATTATGCAGATAGTCAAAACTAAACCCCCATAGATATCTTTGGGACTCTTAAGAGTCACTGGACCACATTATAAGAAGCACCACTACAGAGAGTCTAATACTGTGGAAATAAGATTGAAAAATCAAATTGCAATGTGGTAGAACCAGGAAGTCAGAGACAAATTATCTCTTTCAGTTTAAGGAAAATGGGAGAAATTTTAAAATTACCTGCAGGAATACAAGTTGACAAATGACAACTTTTTAAGGTGTGGTAGGTAATGATCTACAGCTCATAAAGAACCCAAAGTTGAACTTCCCTTAACAGTAGAGACTTGCTTCTAATTAACAAATACAAGGTTCTACAAATTTAACAGGGAGGCCAGTGACTCAGATGTAGAACATAAGAACATTCAAGCTACAAGGGCCCATAGAGGTTATCTTTTATCGTCTTTAAGTTTTTCATTTTAATTATAATAATATTGGGACATAATCAGACTAGAGACTTTAACAAGGTAAGAGAACTCAAATTTCCTATTTCCCAATTAAGCATTTCTTTATTCTGCACCATGCTATAATACTGAAAATAACACTTCAAATATGTCCAGCACTGGCTAATTTAATTGTCCCTAACACTTGGAGGAGGGGTGATTAGTGACTTCTAACATTCAATAAAATCTAAGAATCTGTTGCCCAGAAAAATATACTCAAGCACTTACCACATAGGTCCCTGAAGCCCAATAAAGTGCAGTAACCGGGGCCCAGTGTAGCCCTAGTTAAGAAGCTCCAGGCTACTACCTACTGCCCCCACTGCACATTCCTGAGTTCCTGTCCCTGAGTTCACGGCCTCAGCCCCCAGGGCCTGAACCACCCCCTGCCTCATAGCTCTTGAGGTCCTGGAGCCCTTGGGTGAGAGGACAAGAAGAAAGGAAAGCCAGAGAAATTGAAACGCTGCATTCACATAGCAGCTGGAAGAGGCTGGGAGGACTCCAGCCTGCTAGAGTGAGATGCAGATGACTCCCAAATCTTCTGTGGGACTTGGGCAATGAAGTGAATGATACATCTTGGCATGAGCCTTCCGCTGCTTCCCATCCTTCCTTAAGGCTAAGGTGATCCGAGAAAAGTGCACGGGCAAGACCATGGGCTATGTATGGCTTTGTCAGCTTTAAGGACCAAAGTGACTACATGCACACCATGCATGAGATGAATGGGAAGTATGTGGACTTACACCCCATTAAGCTGCACAAGAGTATGTGGAAGGACTGGAACCTGGATGGAGTAGCAAGAAGCAGAAGAAGAAACTGGGTCTGAGATAGGGTCTGTGGCCCAGCACCCGCTCCTTCCTAGACAAGTGCTGTCTCTTCAACCAGTTCTCTTTGGAAGATCCCCGGTGATCCACCCACCCACCCACCCCAAAACTAGTTTCAGTAAATGTATGTTTTTTCTGTTAAAAAAATTAAATTAAAAAAATTAGACTTATTAAACACAAACAATTCAGGGATCCATACATTTGGGAAGTGAAAAATTAGAGAGCAAAATATAATGGAAGCTATAGGAGCTAATTTAATTTATTTAATGGACCAAATTTTCTTAATTTTATATGGATTAACACTGTATCAAAATAACAAATGATAATGATAAACCTCTTCCAAGGTAGGATTTATTCATTCATTCACAAATATTTTAAGTGTCTACTGAACGCCAGGCCTTTATTCCTAGGTCCTGAAGATAAATACTGAGTATAATGGACACATTCTGTACCATGATGAAGTTTCCAGTCTAATGAGAGAGAGAGAGACATTAAATAAGAATGCAACGTATCTAAGGAATAAAATTATTAAACCTTTCCCACCTAAACTCTCAGTTTCTATGGCTTCTCCAAGGTTGCATACTAAGAAGTTCAGACCACACCAGCACAACCTCAAACATCATCCACTTACAAGACCAGAAACTGATTAAGACAGTATTTTTGTCATTGCACCATCAGTGATACAAACTAAGAAAGTAAAAAAAAAAAAAAAAAAAAAAAAAATTCTTTCAAGTATAATGACTCTATTGGTCATTGAGCATTCCATGCAGTGTTAAAGTTTGTATCACCTAAATTGTTTTCATTAATAATTTTTTTAACACTTGTAATATTTCCCTCTTGAAATCACCAAATACAGGAACATCATGGTTTATTGTTGCTGAATTCCAAATTTGACTGTTTGAGATTTATTATTTTTCTGCCATTTCCAAGGTGTGCTTCTTATCTTGGGGGATTTGATTTGATCACAATCTATAATTTCATCACTAGAAGAGTTTCTGAGAAAGCTGACTAAAGTGCATATTATTGACATGTATTAAATCATAGGAGAGAATAAACTATGAACTGCTGATTCAATGTCAGGAAGTGAATTTTCAAAGGGGCATAGTCCATCCTTTTATCTATAGGAAATGAGGCCAGTTTTTCATCTCAATTGCCTTGGAGAGAGGAAACATTATCATTTTTTTAAACTACTTTTAGGGAAAAGCCATGGCCTCCTTTGGATACCAGTAGTAATCATATCTGAGATATACTTGTTGATGATACACAATTTTCACAGGGAAGTAGGTTTTGCGGTATGGAGTGTAATGGTATAGTAGATATTTGGTGTTATTTGTTTTCTTGCTTTACTATTTTCAATTTTAGTGACTTTTGTTATTTTTTATTTTCTTCCTTTTCTTTGCTTGAGTTTAATTTACTTTTATTTTTCTGTCTTCTTAAAGTAGAAGCTTAACTTATTGATTTAAAAACCTCATTTTCTAATATAAACATTTAATGCTATAAATTTCCCTTTAAGCCCCCTTTAGCTCTACAATTTGGATAAGCTGTGTTTTTATTTTTATTCACTTTAAGATACTTTCTGAGTATTCTGTGATTCATGAGTTATTTAGCAGTATATTAATTTATAGATATTTGGATATTTTCCAAATATTTTTCTGTTACTGATTTCTAGTTTAATTCTGCTATGGCCAAAAATATGCTTTGTATTATTTCAATTTTTAAAATTGGTTGTGAATTATGTTATGGCCTGAAATATGATCTGTGTATTTGGTGATTTCAAGAGGGAAATATTACAAGTGTTAAAAAAATTATTAATGAAAACAATTTAGGTGATACAAACTTTAACACTTCATGGAATGCAGAGTCTCCTTTCAGAGAACTGGAAAATGTGGCAGAAGGTAAGAAGTTTTTGTAGGATAAGGAATAAAGAACAAGGAAGAGAAAAATAGAAAATATTTGATGGCTGGGCTCACTTTGTTGGGTGAGAAGGAACAACATTGAGTGAGAATGAACAAGGAAGTAAGTATAGAGCCCAGCGTCTGCTTGGCATTTGGGTTTGGCTGACTAAATTTCTGGTCAAGAAGAGCATTAACAAGGACACAAAAGTTACATACGTTTTGGTTTGCTGATGTGGCTGAGGAGCAGTTCCATTTTAGGCCTAGTAAGTTATTTCAATAGCCCCTCCCCTCTGCCTTTTAATCACTCCCCTTCCCATTCAAGAAGTTTAATCACATAGATCAATCTTTGTGTGACTCTCAGCCACTATTGTCCCTCCAGGTCTCAGCGTAGTATTCACAAGAGAAATGTTAGGCTTTTGTTCTTAGACCTGGTAATATTCTTCTGTTCTTTTTTGTTGTTCCAATTGGAGAGAGAATATCTATCAGCCAGCCAATGGCTGCCCACATGCATCTAAAACTTTTAAGAGAACATAGTATATTAGGGAAACAATAATAATTATTAGCAGCAAAACAATGCCCCTGGAGATCTCTTTAGAGCCAGGAGCCCCATGACCCAAACCAGTTAGAATCAAGTAAGTCAAAAAATGATCTTGAAGACACGAATATTTCTTTAAGCCAGTTGGACTATTTATTATTTCATGTAACTGTGTCTCCACTCCCCCAGAAGTGTTTCTCCAGAGAGCTTGTTTCAGAAAAACTGAGGCACTGGAAATCAGGGAGAAGTTTGTAACAGGCAGAAAGAACTACAGGATCACCAAAATCACAGCCCATCCAAAAGTTGGTTGGAATGGGACACCTGGGTGGCTCTGTGGTTGAGCATCTGCCTTTGGCTCAGGTTGTTTATCCTGGGGTCCTGGGATCAAGTTCTGATCAGGCTCCCCACAGGGAGTCTGCTTCTCCTTCTGTCTATGTCTCTGCCTCACTCTCTCTGTCTTTCATGAATAAATAAATAAAATCTTTTAAAAGAAAGTTGGTTGGAAGCTGGATTACCCTCCTTTGCAATTGCCTGAAATATGTGAACAATGGTATTATCTTTTCAGGACAGGACCAGGAAAAAGGATAAAACAAAGAATCATGAAGACCTTCACCAGGTAAGAATTAGGAAAAGCATGGTTATACAGGGAAGGTTAAAATAAAGAGGGCAGCCCAGATGGCTCAGTGGTTTAGCACCGCCTTCAGCCCAGAGCATGATCCTGGAGACCTGGGATGGAGTCCCATGTCCAGCTCCCTACATGGAGCCTGCTTCTCCTCTGCCTGTGTCTCTGCCTCTCTCTCTCTCTATCTGTGTGTGTGTGTGTCTCATAAATAAATAAATAAAATCTAAATAAATAAATAAATAAACAAATAGATAAATAAATCCATTAAAAATAAGATAAAATAAAAATAAAATAATAAAATAAATAAAATAAAATAAAATAAATAAATAAATAAAATAAAATAAAATAAATAAAATAAAATAATAAAATAAAATAATAAAATAAAATAAAATAAAATAAAATAAAATAAAATAATAAAATAAAATAAAATAAAATAAAGTAAAATAAAATAAATAAAACAGAAAGAAGCATTCTTGGTCCAACGTCTTAGGATGAAGTTTTCCCTGACGTTGGCTACTCCTCTTCCTGGTCAATTTGATTTTGAGATTTCCAGCATTAACACTTAACCCCAGACCAGATGTTTGGTAGAGCCCTCTTCAGTTGTGAAATATGCACCCAAGGTTTGACACTGTCATCTGACAGTGGTTAGTGGTCAAGAGTACTTAAACTCACTTTTGCAAAAGCATCAGAAGAAAACACTGACTCTAAATGACAAAATATTTTTTGCAAAAGCATCAGAGAAAAACACTGTTTATAAATGACAAAAGACTTAAAAATGCTCATGGTTAAAGATCTGATAAAAGTTCAGTATAATAGAATGGAGAAGGAAATTTCTGTGGTTTTCAATATTTTAATAACTGGAAATATCACTGATAGCATTATACCGGGATGTATCAGATTTCCAAGAATTTCATAAAATGCCTAGAACAATGAGATTAATTACATGCATCCACACAAATATAACCTAAGAAGATTTAGCATTGCTTCTTATTTGATAATGCTTCCCATGTAATTTAACATGCTAAATAAACATAATCAGTTTAATTCCTTACTAAGTGAAAGAGAAATCCTTTGAGATTTTCCAGGGACCCTCTGGGAAATCTTAAAAATAGTTTGAGAAAGGAAGGAAGGAAGGAAGGAAGGAAGGAAGGAAGGAAGGAAGGAAGGAAGGAAGGAAGGAAGGGAGGGAGGGAGGGAGGGAGGGAGGGAGGGAGGGAGGGAGGGAGGGAGGGAGGGAATGAGGGAAGGAAGGAAAGAAGGAAGACCAAATTCCCTTCAGAATTTGATTTGGGGAAAACATCAACAGGTTTGAACATACACTTAAATAGGATCATAGATCATTATGAAATAATACTTAGTTATCTATTTAACTAAAGTGACAAAAGAAGATTTTAAAGGCAATACAAATGGTTACATAGTTGTGAACAAAACTTAGCTCTTTTAACATTGACAAAACTGGCTTTTCTTTAGTAATCAAAGATCTGATAATGACAACCCAAAACATAGTAAATTATTTTGGTAAGACACAGAATCATTGCTTTCCAGGTAGATTACCCAAAAGGTAAAAAAGCTTTTCATAATTTCTGATCAAGAGCAAACCAGTAGTCCAAATAACTTTGTCCTTTTAACATGGAGAGAACCAAATTCTAATTTTGCACCAATGTACTTTTGACATTAAAACTAAGAACAAAACAAAACAAAGTTAAATAAATCCATTTCAATCTTAGCCAGCTGGAACACATATAACATTATTTTTTCAAGATTCCTTTTCCACAAACTTCTACAACTACTTTATATAAATTCAAGTTTTGTCCTGTATTTTTTTTGTTTGTTTGTTTGTTTTCCTCTTTCTCGTTCTGGAACAATCAGTTGTTTTATTTTAAGACAAAATTACTCTCTTTTCTCTTCACAAGAACACATATCCACACCTCATACCTTTTTTTACCAAAAACACATCCTAGTCTCCTTTCATAGAGATGTTTCCCTTTTTATTTCTAGTAGTTTTAGTTATATTAATTAGATTCTTAACCCTTAGAATCTTTAATTCCTAGTAAAAACTAAGACGTAAGCAATTGTCAACTGTCACATGAGTATTCTGTAGATTGGCAAATTTATAAATGCATTTCATAATTTCTAAAAGTATATTCTTCACAGTAGATTTTTCAATGTGGCACTAAACATGTTTATTAGTAGGCCTCAATATCATTAGTTCCTCTATAAAAAGAAATCAAAATGGTAATCTGCATATGTCCAGTAATTAATGTTTCAGTATTTTTTCTTATTCAGAAATGACCTAGATATTTGATAAATATCTATCATTTAATTTACCTCAGTATAACTGTAAGGTTCCAAGTTACCTAAAAGATTTTGGAAATTGTTTTTAAGTAGAAATATCATAAAGTATAACTATTGTTGAAAAGTTCATTATAAACTTCTATCTTTAGTTATATCTATTAAATTTACTTGTTCTTAAAAATTATGTTTAGATTACTTATGAAAATTTCATGGGACATTAACAACTAACCATCATTTTTATTTTTCTTGCTCTCAAATTCTGAAACAGAGATAATATAACCTTATTTGACTTTTACTAAACCTAATTATAATAAAAGTTTTATATTTAATCATGATAACTATAAAAACATGCCTGCTTTAATTAAACCAACAAGGTAACTTTCATCTACCAAAGGATAACCTAGATAATGTGAATTTGAAAAACATCTGAGTTAGTTTCTTTATTTCTGAGAATATACTTGATTTATATAAATGTTCAATTTTCTTTAAGCCAATTAAAAGAGCTCTTTACAATTAATTTTGTCAGTACCATCCAAAGATAGAAAAAAAATCCCACAACTATAAAATATATATAGACATACATAAATATACAGACCCAAATAGAGATCTTACAGCTTTTGCTTTAAAGTTTTAGCTATGAGACAGGTACGATAATGCAAAAGTCATTCATTTGAAAAAACTTGAGTCCTAATTATGTTTCTGGCAGATATAAGAAGTTAAGGTTGTTAGAGCAAGCAGGTTAGGTTTTAACAGGATTCTTGGAGACCAGCAAAGGGGGAGTCAAGGCCCATTATCAGGAAAGTTAGCAGCCTGTTCTGGCAGCATTTCACAAACAAGGCTACAGGAGCCAGATCAAAGGACACACTCCCAAGACAAAGGACACCAGAGACTCTGACCAATTAAGGGAGAAGAGGCATGAAACCCTGTTCCCAAAAAAATCCCCTCCCTAAATAATAAATATTCCACCCCCTTATTAACAACTACCAATAAAAAGAGAACAACCCAAAGCCCAGGGTGCAGCTCCCCTTTGAGGACTTGATCTCGTAACTCTGGGATCATGTCCTGAGCCAAAGGCAGCCACTCAACCGCTGAGCCACCCATGCATCCCGAGTGTACTTTTTCTAATAAATTCTTCACTTGTACCAGTCAACCACTCTCTGGTCTGTCCTTTAATATTTTACTTGCAAGGAGACTAAACACCTCTGGTGACATCCCAAGAGGGGCGAGGCAGAAGCCTCAGGGCCCAAGGTCTCTCCAGTCTACCAGGCAACAAGGTTACCTGCTCACATGGCTTAAAATTTACCAATATTTACCAAAAAAGACTTTTAAGAATTTTCACTTGCCTGGTTTACAAATAACCTTTCCCTTTCTTTTCCTTCTTTTAAAAAATATTTATTTATTTGAGAGAGAGAGAGAGACAGAACATGTGTGTGCATGAGCAGAGGAAGGGGCAGGGGGAGAGAGAGAATCTCAAGCAGACTCCCCATTGAGGGTTGGAGACTGATCCAGGGCTTGATCCTATTACCCTGAGATCATGACCTGAGTTGAAATCAAGAGTCAGACGCTCAACTGACTGAGCCATCCAGGCACCCCTCTTTTTTTTCTTTTGATAAGAATTACCTCCTTAAAGTTTGTGTTTCAAAGAGATGGCCCTCAGTTCCCAGAGAAGATAGAGCAGAGAATATTTACATCCCAAAGGTAGAGAAAAAACATGCAACCTGACCATTGAGTTGCCTATACACACAAAAACCAACAATCTGTGTGCCCCAGGTAAACAGAAAGCCAAGCCAAGTTCTCAGGGCAAATTCAAGACACAATAGAAGACAATAGCTATTCCGGGGAGAGAAAGGACTGATAACCACGGGCACTCTAAAAGCATATTCACAAGAGCCTGGATTTGGAAAAGAAGCGACAACATGAATTTTGCCTTTCTTTCTCAACCAGGCACTGAAGAGATCTGGGAAAGCTGACTCTGGTTGGAATTCTCAAGCTTCACCAGCTTCTGCAGATGCAGGCAGCTGGCCTGTGCATCTGCTTGTCCCATGGTCCATTAGCAGTCAGCTTGGGATCCCATTCTTCTTCACCAAAAACTATTAAAAATTGATTAAAAGAAAACAATTTAGGTGATAAAACAAACTTTAATACTTCATAAAAAAGACTCTCAGAGAACTACAAAATGGAGTGAAGGCAAGACACTTCTGTAAGACGAATAGTAAAGAATAAGGAAGAGAAAAATAGAAAATAACAGACTGAAGCCACATAGTCAACTTTGTTTGGGGTGAGAAGAAACGAAAGTATAAAGCCAAGTTGGCTTGGCGTTTGGGGACTAGCAGACTAGATATACTACATTTCTGGTCAAGCAGAGCACTTATAGGGACACAAAAGTTATCTAAGTTTTAGTATGCTGATGTGGCACCCCAGGCAGGAATGACTCCATCTTGGTTCTAGAATATTACACAGGTAATTTACACAGGTAAACTCCACTAATGTACAACAGCTAAGTAAGATAATGAAAGAATAACTGTTTAGACAGATGATGGCTTCAGCTACAGCAGTATTAGCCACTGGATGCATTCCCTCTATTTCAAAGTAATGCAATTCAGTAGATGTTTATGAGTCTACATTGTGTGCAAAGCACACATACTAGTGAAAGAATTCACTTTAAATCACAATATTTAAGATGAGATGTCATCTGATCTAACCTTTTTTTTTACAGATAAATTAAAAAAAAAAAAAACAGGAACAAGTGAGTTTGGCCATGTTTTACAGGATGTCCACTGAATCCACTAAATCTTCATGGCAACGCCAAAAAGAGAACTAGGTCAAGTGTTCTCACCATAGGTGCAAGCCTGCCAATATTTTTCACCTTTTCTGGGAAACCTTCCCTGACTGTTCAAGGAAATCTGATCGTTTATCCTCTGTGCTACAATTGGGCCAAGTACATATATCTATCATTGTAATTAATCATAGTATTACAATTATTTATATCCATCTCCATTTATCTGGTATAGAAATTAAGAGTATGGGCACTAGAGCTCTAATCTCAACCACTGACAAGTTGCATATTACCTAGAGGAAATTTCTTTACCTCTCCATGCTGCAGTTTCCTTACCTACAATAGGGGGATAATATTGGTATCCAACTCAGAGGTCAATTAATGAAACTTAAAGGAGAAAATCTATATAAAGTGTTTAGTACAGTGTCTAGCACATAGTAAGTGCTGAAAAATATTAACCATTGTTATTCATAGAATGCCAACAATATTTCTAGTGCCAGATATACCTTGATCATTCAATAAAAAAAATTTATTAAGTACCTAATATATCTCAAGTGGTCTTGTCAAGCACTGAACTTTCAAACATTGGTAAAATACAATAATCAGTGTGAGATAATGATCATAACTGAAATGGATTGAAGTCATAACTGTAAACAAAAGAGTTGTTAATAAGGCTAAGGACATAGTAGAGAGTGAAGACAAGCTTTATAGGAAAGAAGAAACTTTCTATAATGCCTCCCCTTTCCTCTCCATTTCTTTTATCATTTCAGAGAAAAGAGAAGTTTTCCCTATGCCTCTATAAAGCCTAGAGAGAAATCTGAAGCAAAGAAAAGTTATTTGGGCATTATAGCACATGTCAGCTACTACATATGAGTGAGGGAATGTAATATAGAGCAAGAAGGGGCAAATTCACTATTAACATAAGGCCAGGAATATTGTTTCATTAAAAAAAAAAAATCTAGGTCAGATAAATTACCCATGCAGATGAGAGAGCATGGTCTTTGAGATAATGGATATCCCCACTAATAATGTGTGTCCTATTTCAGGAGGAAACTAAATAAAACCTACTATCAAAGCCCACCATTTTCCTTCCTTCCACATAAACCTACTTCCATCTATAGATCAGAAAACTCCTTCTCTGGTGGCCCAGATACTCCAACTCCCAGGGCCATTAGATCATGGGACTGTAAGTAATACCTTCCCTCAGCCACCCGGGTTATATTACTTTTAAAATATAACTTCGATGATCTACTAAAATTTGGTATACTCTTATTCCCTTAACATGCCCAATGTACAATTACAGCACAAAGAATACTAGTGGAAACTATTCCAAATAACTGTGTGGCAATATGAGCATCACACTCATCACTGATGATCACATTGAAACATAAGTCGCATAAAATTTTTAACTGAGATACTTGAGCTTTGAACACTGGAAAAAACACAGTGGTGGATTTTTTTTTTTTTTATGTGTATCTGCTCAGTCGAAGATGAGAAAATGCAATTAATTCCTTTTTTATAGGTCAGTGTATTATTCCCATGATCATTACTTAGCTAAGCTACTTATGGATAACTGTCCTTTAAGAAAGGACTTTGATTCTCATTAACTAGATTTCTGACCCATAGAGGAGTTTTAGCATTTATTCTCAGGTCCTTTAATTTTTTTTTTTCAATTAAGCACTGCATTGAAATTTTAAGTAGTAGTGTGATTTAATAGTGTTTTGTCAAATGTTCTTACTTAATAAATCTGATCAGACCATTGACTGAAGTCCAAAATATAAAGGTGAAGCTCCTTGACGTAACTATTCTCTGAAAATTTACAGATATAAAGAATGTAAGCAGAGATACTCCCTAAGTAGGTTTGCTTTCAGAGAATGTAACTGAGATATTCCCTAAGTAGGTACTTTGAAATTTAGAAAACCAAAATAAGCAATAATCATCCTAGTCTCTGAGATAAGAAAAAAAATTAGTTGAAGTCATATATGCAATTCAGATGGTTAATAATCTGATGTGAAGGAGAACTACGTACAGTATTTATCAATTGTCCTAGATAATAGAACCAAGGGCACTATATATGACATAATCAAAGAGTGGGTTAATAAGAAGTAACTGGCCTTTACATACTTTGCTCTGGCAGAAAGAATGTAGTGATTGCTGTTTTGCCGAAACCCTTAAGAGAGTGGTATTATGATATATTAATACAATATTTTTTTAAAAAAAGGAGTATAGATCTGAAGCAGGTCTTATATTTTTCCTATCTTAAAAAAATTGATGAACTAAATGCTTTATTTTTGTAGCTCTTCCATATTTACTTTCAAATTTATTATAAGTTATAAACTTTAAAAGACTATTCAGGGATCCCTGGGTGGCGCAGCAGTTTGGCGCCTGCCTTTGGCCCAGGGCGCGATCCTGGAGACCCGGGATGAATCCCACGTCGGGCTCCCGGTGCATGGAGCCTACTTCTCCCTCTGCCTGTGTCTCTGCCTCTCTCTCTCTCTCTCTGTGACTATCATAAATAAATAAAAATTAAAAAAAAAATAAAAGACTATTCAGATAACTGAATTCCCACACTCACACCAAAAAGAAAAGAATATAGGGTGGGGAGAGCATGAGGAGGAAAATGATCTCTCACAGGTGTTCTTTGCAAATGAAAATGCTACAGTAAGTTACTGCATTTGGCCTTTCTCCCAGGTTTCCAGGTCTTAAGTAAGGAAGTCACTATCAAGTCCCTATCAAAGCAGGATGAAAAAGATTGAAGGCACATTAGCAAAGGCCCAGAAGTGACAGAGGCAGAGCACAGCCACATTCACCGACTGCTGTACTGTTCAGGATGTGGAAGTGTTGGTTGACAACAGGGCTGCGACAACACAACAGGAGACTGAGAAGCCATGTGTGTAAAGAGCCTCCTATGCTGCCTCTGGAGCTTGGACTTTATACTAAAGCAACTGGGAGCTATTTAAGTTTTCATTAGGGGAATAATACTATCAGCTCTGTGCTCTAGAAAGATCCCCCAGGCTGCTGTGTAGACAACAAGGTAGATGGAGCAATATTGGAGGAAAGAAAACCAACTGGGAGGCAACTGCAGTAATCTAAAGGAAGATGAAGTTGTTATGAACAAAGTTTATGACAGTGAGGATGGAGAGAAGCAGCTGGCTGTGAGAGATATTAAGGAGGTCGAAGCTGCCAGACTTGGTGATTGATTGGGCAACAATGAGGTTGAGGCATTAAAATGACATGCAAGTTTCTCCCTCAGGCAACAGGATAAATAATGGTGCCTGAGTTTCCTTTGGAACATCTAGGGGTGATATCCACTACACAGATTGATATACAGATCGAGGGCTCAGCAGAATGACCTGGGTTAGAGAGAAAGACCCCTATAGAAGATGCATTTCTTCCGCATTTCTATAGCAAGCTGGATCTATTTCTATGGTATTAATCACATCATTGCAATTATATGTTTACTCTCCTTTCCTCTACCAGGCTGTATATTCACTGACAGCAGGGATCATTTGTATTCATCTTTCCATCTCTAGCGCTCAGCAAATGATTAAAAGAATATTTATCAGGCCCTGTATTTACATGCATCAATTGACTTAATTCTCCAAACAACTGATGAGGTAGTAGTATTATTATCCCCACATCACAGATGAGGAAACTGAAGCTGAGAATCAGTAAATAAATTTACAGAGCCCTGGCTACTAAAACGGACCCTAAATATAGATTGTCACTTTAGGGGCATGGTAGGTACTTAGTATCTGTTTATTTAAATAAACTGACCTGAGAACTATATGGAAAATGTTTTACCTAAAGAAATGGAGGACAGGGAATACAGGGGCATTCAGGTACCAGTTAAAATACCACCTACTGGTAAAATCTTCTCTAGCCCACTTGACTAAGTCAAATTCCTTTAATAAGCCCCCAGATATTTTCCTTTATAGTATTCTGTAATTGTATGTTTCTTTACAGAGTTTTCTATTTCTTTTCCCCACTGTTTTTCCCATCGTAATATTCTAATCTTCATATACCTAGTGCCTGGCAGTGAATCTGGAGCATGGGAAAAAAAAAAATTCTGTCTGACTTCTGCTCAGTCTTCTTTCCTGGTTAGACTTTTGAGATTTCACAGGGCCAGGCCATACCCATTATATCTTATGACAAGGTTTCTCAACCTTGGGACTACTGACATTTTGAACTGGATAATTCTTTCTGTGGGGGGCTGTCTTTGTGCACTGCAGGATGTTTAGAAGCATCCCTGGCCTCTATACACTAAATTCCAGTAGCACTGATGCCCCAAGTCATGAGAATCAAAAATGTCTCCAGTCATTGCCAGACATTTCCTGTGGATGGAGGTGGAAATCCAAATTACCTCAGGGGAACAACTGTCTCAGGGGCTGAAGTGAAAGAGGACAAAAGAAAGCTAAGAAGATTCACCTTAGGAGGGATAGAGAATCCTCCTTCAGCAACTCCTGCTGCCCAGGCCATGCACAAATTGGTGACTGGTTATTTCCCTTAACTTCAAATTCTCTTGAATCTTTTATTCTAGGTACATTCGTGTTTCTATTCGTCATGTGCCAACCATTTGGCTTTCCTCAGTGTTTACCCTTCAACTTCAGAACAATTGTGTTCTTTTACACTGAGGCACTGAGTTATGTATTGATCCAATGTCAAGCTCTCTCCCTTCTCCCTTCTCTCTTCTCTCTCTCTCTCTCTCTCTCTCTATCCCTCCCTTTCTCTCAATTTCTCTCTCCTTTACCCCTTGGTTGCTAGTTACTAACATTGGCTAAGGTCTTTTTGTTGAGTCTGCAATTCTCTGTACTCATTAAATAATGCCACCTAATCACTGCGTCATAAACCACGCAAAAACTCAGGGGCTGAAAACAGCAATCATTTTTTTTTTTCATAGAACTGAGGGTCAACAGAAGGTTGGCTGCTCTAAGCTGTATTATCAGGAGTCATTTGGCTCTGCTCCATATCTCATCATCCCAGGAGAACAAGATTAACCAAAATGTGTTCTTATCACGGTGAAGGTAGAGTGGAGCAAACCCAATTGAACAAAGGCTTTTCAAGTCTTCAGTCATGTCACGCCTGCTAAGATGCCATTGACCAAAGCAAATTGTGTGGGCCAAGTCACATAAGGAAGAGAAGAAACTGTAAATTCACATAGCTAAGGGTGTGGTTACAAAGAGGGAGGTAAAACTGGGGCCGCAATAACCTATGCCATGCTCCATTTTAATTGTCATTATTTCCAATCTTTTTATCAATCCCCTGAGTCTCATAACTGTACTTTTAAGAGTGGGCCTGCTTGTGCCAGCAAATGTGGTAATAAAATAATGACCCAGTGCTCAGACACTAGGCCTCGCTTATTAATATTCGATGCAAGTGCTAAAGATCTACCAATCAACTCTTAATTTATAAATAGGACAGATTTGTTCCCTGATACTGCTGTGTAATTTCACTCAATTTTCAGAATAGATAGTGCTTTACTCCTACACAAGAGATATAATTATCACCATTTTTTTTAAGACTTTGATTGCACATTTTGCCTTCTCAAATTAGTCACTTCCTACGAATGGGAAGATTAGGAATAGTCAGAATATATAATACTAATCAAACACATAAGGACCAGAATAGAGTGTTTCATGTAAAATGTCCCTTTATTAAATAGAGGAGGTTGACAATACACACAGCACTGAAAGGGGGAAGAAAATGAAATCCCTTTGGAAAGATTGGTAAGACACATAGTTATGCCATATGATCATGGTTGTGACACAATGTGCCTGAATATTAATTATATTAAGACACTTAAAACAGAATGGCTTATTTCTTTCCAGATTTAGGCCCTTTTGCTTATGGGACTCTGGATTATCTAAGTTGAAATCCTCATCTGTTGTCCTGAATTTTGAAGTTGGAAAAAACTAGCCAGTTGGGCCCATTCCCAATCTAGTGGTCCCTGTGTGCAATCAGGCATGTGCCTGGTAACTCGGCTGCCCACCTGCCCCAGCAAGAGCAATGGAAGGACTGCAATTAGCAACTACGGGGCTCTGGCCCTCCTGCATTTTTTCTTAAGCTTTATCAAATTCCCAATATACCACTAGCTCTATGGCAAATCCTGCTTCTTTAACATCTCCATTTCCCTGCATCCCAGACACATAAAATTGATTGTGTTCAAACAAAACTCATGAACTTCCCAGTCAACTTGATCTTCCTTCTGTGTTACCTGTTTCAATAACTAGGTCTACCTACCTTCCTATTGCTCAAGGGTAACATTTGTCAATGAGTCCTTTTCCCTTAACCTCTACCTATATCTGATCTACTCCAAATATATTTGATTATATTTTCTAAGTATTTCATGATCACCCCTCCCTCTCCATTCCATTGCCATCATTTTAGTACAAATCACTATAAACTTCACAGGGGAACTATAGTACCTTGCACTAAATCTTTTCCACTCACCATTTTGCAGGCTGAGTTGTCAAAAGCAAACACTCTACAAAGCCTTTCCACTACTCATAGGATATCATTCAAAATCTTCCATCTAAACTTTTGGCTTTTTTTTTTTTATGATGTAACTGTGGTGATAGTGAAAGAAAGCAATTTACTAAAGAAATTTATGGTGACATAAATAGCTCCATTGGTCCCTATCAATCAAAAGCTCACTGTCCCAAGATACCCGCCTCTCCTCAGAGGAAAAGGCTACTTTTTATGCTATCTTCTCAATACATACTGATTGGCAGAAAAGGCATTTGGAGTTCCTCCGGAAATTTTAAGAGACAGATACTCAAGTCCACCTGCCATTACAGTGTCTACACATAATTGGTACCTAATGAATATGAATTTTTTAATTAATTAAAAGCACTATAAAAAAGAATTACCAACTTTACGTTATGGAAAAGGAAATTAAGGTCAGTTAAGAGACTTGCCAAAGACTAGAGAGTTTGCACATAGCTCAACCGGGTTTGCATCCTACTTTGTCTGTTTGTAGATCTTAGGCAGCATCTGCAAGGTTCACTGAGTCCATACAAATATCCTCCAGCTCTGTTCTCCTTGATACTGCCCCAGAGTTAGTTGGTAGGTGGAATTAACAAGTGGATTGTATCTGGACATCATGGAGCCAACAGTATTGGAAATTAAGAAAATTTAAAAAGTAAAAAAAAAAAAAAGAAAGAAAATTTAAAAAGTAACTTCAAAAAAACAAATTTGAAGATAATTCAACAAGCATCTGCTAGAAGCTGGGAATACCAAGTTGAAGAAGACAGTGGTCTGGACCCTCCAGAGTTCACATTGTTGTAGAGAAAACAGGCATGCAAACAAATGACTATGATAAAATACCATAGGGGAGTTAAGTAATATAATGAACAAATAAAGTTCCATCCTCTGGGAAGTAGGGGAACTTTAAAAATCTGACCTGAAAATATCAGAAATCCTATAGCTCTCTTAGGTAAGAGATTGTCTAAATCAGACTAATCTTGGGTAAGTTGTGAGGTTTTAAAGAGAAGTGAAGAATTAACTCATGACTTCCATTACAACCAAACAAGATAACTTGGTAATTCAGCAAACAAGCTCTGTTCTACTACTTAGTAGATACATAACTTTGAATAAGGAGCACTTTTTAACCTCAGCTTTCTCATCTCTTAGTAATTGTTTTTTTTTTTTTTATTGGAGTTCAATTTGCCAACATATAGCATAACACCCAGTGCTCATCCCGCCAAGTGCCCCCCTCAGTGCCCATCACCCAGTCACCCCAACCCCCTGCCCACCTCCCCTTCCATTACTTTTGTTCATTTCCCAGAGTTAGGTGTCTCTCATGTTTTGTCACCTTCACTGATATTTTCACTCATTTTCTCTCCTTTCCTTTTATTCCCTTTCACTAATTTTTATATTCCCCAAATGAATGAGACCATATAATGTTTGTCCTTTTCCAACTGACTTATTTCACTCAGCATAATACCTTCCAGGTCCCTCCACGTCGAAGCAAATGGTGGGTATTTGTCGTTTCTAATGGCTGAGTAATATTCCATTGTATACATAGACCACAGCTTCTCTATCCATTCATCTTTCGATGGACACCGAGGCTCCTTCCACAGTTTGGCTATTGTGGACATTGCTGCTAGAAACATCGGGGTGCAGTGTACTGGCATTTCACTGCATCTGTATCTTTGAAGTAAATCCCCAGGAGTGCAATTCCTGGGTCAAATGGTATCTCTATCTTTAACTCTTTGAGGAACCTCCACACAGTTTTCCAGAGTGGCTGTACCAGTTCACATTCCCACCAACAGTAATTGGAAAAAAATAAAGATAAATAACTCATAGAATATTTTTGAGACTTAAAGTATAATAATAATCAACTTTCAAAGAGTTTTTGCTGTGTGCCAGAGAGCTTTTGGTACATTAGCTCATTTAATTTTTGTAAAGATCCTATGTGAGAAATACTATTATCGCCATTTTACAGATGAGAAAACTGAGGAACAGTGAATTAAGTGATTTGCCCAAAGTCATATAGCTAGTAGGTGGCATGCCCAAGTAGTCTAGCTCCAGAGCCTGCATTCTTCAATTACTTGTCCATTTTTAATTTACTTCTTGAATTAGATGATGCCTCTCAAGCTTTGGGCATTGGCCATGTCACATGAATTGAATCAGCTTAGCTTTATTTTTTTTTAATTTTTTTAAAATTTTTACTTATTTATGATAGTCACAGAGAGAGAGAGAGAGAGAGAGAGAGAGAGAGGCAGAGACACAGGCAGAGGGAGAAGCAGGCTCCATGCACCGGGAGCCCGACATGGGATTCGATCCCGGGTCTCCAGGATCACGCCCTGGGCCAAAGGCAGGTGCCAAACCACTGCGCCACCCAGGGATCCCCAGCTTAGCTTTATAATATATATTTAAAATATTGAGCCCATGTGTCTTTTACTCTTCTCCTGCAACCATTTGTCCATTAGACAATGGGGAAGGGGAAAGGGAAGAATAGCACCCTGAAAGGAAATAGGTGAATTCTATCCAGGACAGAAGAGTAAACAAATAGAAGTGGGACAGGAGAGACAAAGGTGGGAGAAAAATCACTTACCCATTCCAAAGCAAAACCCAAGTTGGGAGGAGCAAGGAAAGAATCAGAGAATTTGATATGAAGGCTGAAAACAGGGACTTGATCTCCTCCCTGTCTAAAACTCTGAAGTGACACTGTCATTGACAGAATAGAAATGGCTAAGAGTTCTGGTTAGGCAGAAGAACAGCCCAAGTTCATGGCTGAGCCTGCCTTGCCTTCTACATGATGTGGAAGGAATCCTAAATTCTACATGCTCCATGGGCAAGTGAAATTCAAATTTAACTAAGGCATCCCATATCTTATCTGGCAACCCTAATCTCCATGTAAATTTTTGGGGGGAGAAGCTATGCCTCATAGAAAGCAGGTCATGGCTCTGTAATGGAACCTCTGAAGCAAAATAATCCCCCATTGAGTCTTTTGTCCTTTCACACATGGAGACAAAATTGGGCAAGAAATAGACAGTAACTTCAGACTAGGGAGGGAAATGGTTAGATCAGCCATGCTACACTATTTTCAAAGAACTACAAGCAGATATTATAAATATTTGAAAAACCTTGAGAAAAGTTTTATTTTTTTTCTGAGAAAACTCTTAGATCAAAATCACAGTCTCCTTAGTAATATAAAAGATAAAACGATGAAATATGGCATCATATAAAAGACTACAAAAACTTTTTAGCAAAAAGTCAAAAATCTTCAGATAAGCTATTTGAATGTTGCTTCTATTACTGCCATTTTCCACCTAAGTCAGATACTCAGTAATAGGGTTTCTTTGAATTTATTATCCTAAAGCACAAGTTACTATTAATATAACCAATATTAAGGGCAATATATGAGCACCTGGGTGGCTCACGGGGTTGAGCATCTGCCTTTGGCTCAGGGTGTGATCCCAGGGTCCTGGGATCAAGTTCCACATCAGGCTCCCTGCAGTGAACCTGCTTCACCATCTGCCTGTGTCTCTGCCTCTTTCTGTGTCTCTTATGAATAAATAAATAAAATCTTTTTTTTTTTTAAAGGCAATATAGTATAATGGTTAAGAGCACAGATTTGGGAGTCAGATTTGTTTTTTATCTTGCTTCTTCCATATTGCCATAACTGAAAAGCTACTGAACTTTTATCAAACTTGGTTTGAAACATGGATTAAATAATTTCTAACTTGGGCGCCTGGGTGGCTCACTCAGTTAAGCATCTGCCTTCAGCTCAGGTCATGATCCCAGGGTTCTGGGATAGAATTCCGCGTGGTCGGGCTTCCTGCTCTATAGAGAGCCTGTTTTCTCTCTCTCTCTCTCTCTCTCTCTCTCTCTCTCTGCCCCCCCCCCGCTCATGCTCTCTCTCTCTCTTTTGCGTGTACACATGCTCTCTCTCAAATAAATAAATAAAATCTTTTATTTATAAGTAAATAAATAAATCCTAATTCATGTGGTTATTATGAGGAATAAATGAGCTACTATAGGTATATTGTAGATATACTGGCATGTATAGTAAGTGCTCAATAAGTGATGACTCTCTACCTATCTAAATCTAGACCTAGATATATACATAATATAGATATAGAGATGTACATATGTGTATGTATAACATTTATATATACTTGATCTTTTTGTAAGGGTTAATTATTGGTTGTTTTTCCCACTTCACTGGCCAATTGAAAAAGAAAATCAATCCAGGAAGGAGTATTAAATGAGATAGAGGGGGGAGGTAATAAGCAGTCCTCACACATATTATTCTTAGAAGATGCCTGAAGCTCCAGGTTATGGGTGAATAAATTAGTCCATATAAAACCTTCTTCACCCAGAGAAAAGTTGGTTCTGATCTAAATGCCAAGGATTCACAGGGCTCATCTTATTTCAGGCTTTACATTTCATCTTAATGCTTCAATCTCCAGGACCCTGTCACACAGAATACTGGAGTGGGAAGATTCAGAAAGGAACCTGCTATAAGCCCTTCACCTCTAGAGACAGGAATGGGGTCCCTTCCTCTAAGTTCCACCAGGAAGTTATTAGTTGAGCAAGAACAAGATCTCAGAGTTTTGAACCCAAACCATGGCCCTTTCGCCTAATCCTGGTACCTCCCCAAGGGCATAGGGTTAGTGTGTGGAGAAGGGACCTGCATGACCCATCTCCTCTTGAGGGATCAGGGCCATTCACTATTGTAGCCCGCAGGGCTTCATGCTTACTTTGGGCCTCTTTGTTCCCACTCTATGCATTCTCAATGAGAGAGTTTATTAATCCCCACTTCTACAGTAACAGCAACCAAACCAGTACTCCAGCTCAGGTAGTCTACTAAGCTACACATTGATGTATCGACCTGCATGTCCCATAGGCAAGAAAACTACGTTCAGTGTGAAAATTAGAACTGTCCCTCCCACTCCTGCTTCTCTTCCTGTGTTTACTACCTTGTGTAAGGCAGCAGCAGTGACCTTGTGAAGCATTCTTGATGTGACCCATATTTAAATGAGATTGACTCTTTCTAAAATTCAAATTGATCACAAACTCATGAGAAAAATAAATCCTTCAATAATCCCCACTAACTTCAATATATATTCCAGACTTTTTAGAATCCTTTGGCTCTCCTTCCACTACCCCTCATCATGCTCTGGTGAGTTGCCTCAATTGTTCCCACTGTCTCCATTGTACAGCTCTATCCAGGTAGTAAATCACAAGGTTCTGTGGCATATACTTACCTGGCAATTTCTTCAGAGCCAGGAATACTGCCTGACATATGTTTAGTGACAATCATTATTTATTAGTTGAATGAATAAATGAATGAATGAAAGTCAAAGTCTTATTGCTTGTAAAATCTTGAACAAGGTAATCATTTAACCACTCTTTGTCTTAAGGCCTTCATCTCTAAAGTGACATTATACCCCTTGTACCAAGTCATTATGAATATTAAAGGAAGCCATATATGTAAATGCACTTTGTAACAAAGTACAATATAGTATCAGTTACATCAACTTTGGTACTTTGTAAGTTTATTGTACGGTTTAAGACTGCCAAAAAAAAGATGCCAGAAAATTTTCTCAGAATCTATTTAACTCCAAATAATAAGCCCTTGAAAATATGTTATTGAACAAAATTTGAAGACAAAGTCATAAGTGCCCAGTGTCATCAGTATCCTTAATTATGGAGTTATAAGAAGTGGATGAACTGTCAAGGTTATAAGAGCCAATCTCTTCCCACTTCTCCACTCTATTTACATAGTAGAGCTCTCATGTACTTGTAGTTTGGTAGGGGGAGAGAAGTGGTAAATGTACAAAGTATTATAACAAAGTCCACTCTTATATAATTATAACTTAAGTTAATTACACTGACATTTCTCAGCAAGGATTAAGTAAGTCAGAAGGAGAAAAAAAGGCGTATGAGAAAATAAAAAGCAAGGGTTGGACTACAAGAGCATCTCTTTTGTCTTTCATTCAGGAGTGTAATTAAATTAAGTAGGATTGATTGAGTGTCAAACATCTGTGGGAGTCATTTCCTAACTTCATTAATGCTATTGTGCCTGAAGAAGCCTCAGTGGTAATTTCTCTCACAAGTATCTAATGAGAGTCTAGTGATGTGATATGAAAGCATTACACCGAGCTGCTGTGCCCTACGCCACCGCCTTATCTGTATGTGAGGAATTTATTAGAAATGCCGGCCTGGCAACAGCAAAGCTACATTATCCACCTCAGCAGTGGGAGCAGGACAGCAGGCAGCAGTGAGCTGGGGTAATGGAGTCATAAAGTTGAGAGTTTAGACAGCAAGCATAACAGAATAAAAACAGGACTGCTAAGAAGAACTAAATGGTCATAAAAAAGATCATATATAATGAGGTACAGCAGATAATGAGGTGCATTTATATGAAAAACACTAAATAAAAATTATGACTGCTTCCTCTTTAACCCCATAACCATCAGAGCTTCTCCCAGCAGCTAGATTTGCAAAGTAAACTAAGGAGTATAAATTAATTGAAAGGAAAAAAATACATATGTTGGCCAGCTTAGTTCATTATTATAAGCATTGCTGAATGCACAGGGCACCCCAGTAGAATATGAGCCACTGGGCAAAACATTATGAAAGATCTATAACTCCTATCCTTTCTGTAGAATTATGATTTTAAAAGGTTATAATACTATTATAATTATAAAGTAATTAAATGGGAGATAAAGATAAGGCTAGTTGTTTCATTCGTTTTACCATTGTGGTTAGAAGTTACCTGCTCCCAAGCTTTGTTCATTTATTCATTTATCAGTTAATGAAACTTTCCTGTGTGTTGGAAGTTCTAGCCAGCTCGAAGGCTGCCAAGTTGCACAATAACAGTCCCTGCCTTTGAGGAGCTTTTAGTCTGGTACAGAAAACTTCCAAGAAATCAAATCAGCAAAATAAAAATTTAAGTGGAAAAACAGAGATGAGCACTGAATCCCATGGAAATGCAAAGGGGACAACACTTGGCAGGGCTGAGAGTATTAAAAAATGAATAGAAATTGGGTGGATTCAGGGTGCAAAGAGAGATGAAAGAGAAGAAAAAGGGAGGATTACAGAGTTTCAATCTGAGCAAACAACATTTACAAAAACACTTAAGCTATGAGATGACAAATTTAAAGAAGGACTCGGAAAAGAAGGCTGATATGATCTGAGGGCAGAGAGGCTGGGTTGAGGCCATGATGTGGGGCTAAGATGTTATCCTGCACATGAGCAATGGGGACAATTGAGGACTGTTTGCACATAAGTGTCCTCATTTACCGCTGTCACAAGCACATTTAAATATAACTTTCCACTACTGAATTCTTTCCCTACTATGATTCTTATTGAGAAAACTAAGTCTGAAAGACACAATATATAATTTTTTGAAATGACTAACTTAAATTCACACAGTTAATTTCCCATTGTAAGGGGTGCCTATCTTTCAACATATCATACGCTTCAATGGCAAGGTAGTCTATACTTGACCGAACTAACTGGAAATTTACCAATTTCACTGAATTCTAAGTAATCTCTCGGCACCAAATCCTTTTCTATTTAATGTATCAATAGATGGTGCTGAAAGGAACAAAGCTGCTCTGAAGTTTTATGAAGTTATGTTCATTTAATATTTCACCCTACTTATAAATGGGAGTTTTGACCCAATCAAAGGGGATATTGTAATGCGAAATTAACTTATCCTCAAATTATCATCTGAAAGGGATTTAATAATCATATTAATATCTTTAAAAGCACCTTAAAAATTTAGTAGCATTACACTACTTGTATTGTGATACAGTGTTTATATTTCTGGCCATTGTTTGTGTGTCAAGCTTCCATTGTAAGTAGCTGTTAAGATCTGGAGAATTGACATGAGCTATGATTGACCCAACCCTGCTCATTAATAATCCATTAATAATAATAATCCATTAATAATCCATCTTGCAAGATGGTTCTACTGCAATGATTTGTCCTGGAGTAATAGCTCAGCAAAATTTGCTGCCTTAGAAAGCTAACATATATGTGGTCAACTTAAGAAGACTGTGAGCATCTTGAGGATAGAAATGATCACATTCATCACTCTTTGGCTTGACAGAGGCTCAGCAAATATGTTAGAGTATTCAACATGATGACATGTCATCCCCATCTATATTATCCTCTACTGGGGGTCGGGGAGGCACTGTGGAGAGACTACATTTCCCAGAGTTCCTTTCCTCATATTATTCTAGGCTAGTATCTGTCAGGGAGAGGAATCTGCGTGTCCTGGCAAACTAAAAAGAAGCCGTTATTCTGGCAGCTGTGGAAGAAGAACCTGCTTGAGAATCGTCTAGTTTCACACCATGAATAGTGGCTTCCCTGATTTTTGTGCCCCCAGCCTATCTAACAACTATGAGAGCCTCTGTTTTCCTGCATTAAAACCCTCTCCACTTGGAATATTTAAAGTGGCTTCTGTTTTCCTCACCTAAGCCTGCCTGTAATGAGCTCAGGAGTGGAGAAAAGGAAAAAAAAAAAAAAAAAAAAGACAGCAAAAAAGGAAAAGGAGAAAGGAGGGGGAAAGAAAGGAACAGATGCATGAAATCGCTTCTTTGGCTTTATAGGGCAAAGGGTGAGCTTCGCTCTTACTTCTATGTGCACACTCTATCTCCTCAGGAGAGGAGTGTGATTCTCCTATATTTTGGAAATGTTAAAATGTCAGGAGCTGAGTCCAAGCCAGTCTTCCTCAGCATCCATGGATGCCAATAATGTAAACTGCTGAAGGAGAGCATCATAAGAAATCACTATTAATTCTCTAAATTGGAAGATGTGAATATGTTGTGGTATGAATAATCAGAGCTGACACAATCAGAAGAGCCAATCAGAAGAAAGACTGGTACAACAGTGAGAGCGTGTCCATGATTACACAAGGAACTTTTGGGGAAAGATCCACATCAGTGAAAAAGACAAAGAAACTGTTCTTTTGAAGATTTTCTACTCTGGGAAAGAATAGGTACTACAAGTGAGCAAACTAAAGCAATGAAGGCTTCTGTGAATCAAATCCCTAACTTCTTTCACTATTCATAAGCCAAATGTTAGGGAAATAAAAAGCAGAATATGTCTGAGGCATATGTTAAACAAAGGAAGGTGTTAAACATACAGATTTTGACATATTTAAATCTGAACTAAAACAATTACTGCTTGTAACACATCCAATTTCTGAAACTACTAAATTCAGTATGACAATCTCTTCATGTATGTGTATGTATTCATCTGCCATGAAGACATGGAAAATTTTCTTAAAAAATTTTTTAGCTATTCAAACATATTCACTGATCCACAAAATGTAACCAATCCTTCCCATACTCATTGTTGTCAATGAAGTGACAACAACTGTTAGTAATTTAAGCCAAATAGCAACAGTTTGTAAAATCATCTTTAGACAGTGTTTACTAAGAAAGCAATGACTTTTCAGCTGAATCTCTTGGAACTTGAGTGGTGGCCTTGTGCTAATTTACTTGGCTATGTACATGTTTCCCAACCCAAACTTCTTTCCCCAGAACTCCTCCTTTCAGTCACCTGGAGTTGCAGTTCTGGGTGCCTGAGTGGTTCAGTCAGTTAAGCATCTGACGTTAGTTCAGACCATGATCTCAGGGTTCTGGGACTGAGCCCACATTTCAGCCTTCCACTTATTAGAGAGTCTGCTTCTCCCTCTGCCTCTCCCCCCACTCATGCTCTCTCAAATAAATAAAATCTTACTTAAAAAAAAAGAAAACCTAGAGTTTTTGTTTGATTATTTTGCACATTCAATCTAAACAAAAGAGCATAGAATCTCTAGCACCTTTCCCTTCTTTTCTCATTCCTGCGATACTCTGCAAACTGATTTTCCCCTTCAGTTAAAATTATTTAACAAACCTGTAGAAAGTTTCTGACATATAATAGATCTTCAGTAATGTTAGCTTTCTTATCCACCTTTCCTTTCATCTCTCTGGTCTAAACTCTCAATCATCTAAGGCACAATTCTGATCAGATTATCCCCCCCCCCACTTAAAAATCTCCAGAGCACCAGTTTCCTGAAGCATGGCCCACTCAGGCAGCATTTAAAGGTGTCTGGTTCACATTCACCTTTTCAATTTTCTCTCACTGCTATCTTATATACAACCCTTATGCTTAGCCAACTAAACCATTACCCAATGACATACACAAATATATCTGAGCTCCAGCCCTCACCAGGCAAGCCTCCACTGGAAATAATTAAGCAACCAGTTAGTTAATTGAAAAATACCAGAGATTGAAGCTAATTATCTTAATGTCAAATGGACAGCCTTGAGTATTTAACTTAACTCTAAGACGAAAAACATCAACAATGAATATATTACTTTCTCATTCCCCAACAAGGCAGAGTATTTACTATCTATGCCATGGACCAGCAAATTATGGTCCACAGACCAAATCTGTCCCATGTTGTTTTTGTATAGCATTCTAGCTAAGAATGGGTTTTATATTTTTAAATTGTTGAAAAAAATCAAATGAAGTATCATAGTATGTCATGCTGCATGAACATCATTTGAACCTCAAATTCCAGTGTCCATAAATAAGGTTTTATTGAAACATAGTCATGATCATTCATCTACATAGCTGCTTTTATGCTACAATGGAGTTGAATAGTTGACACAGAGACCATATGACCCCAAAAATCTAAGATATTTACTATCTGGTCCTTTAAAAAAATATTTGTTGACCCTTAATCTATACGATGAATTAGGAATTTACTACTTAGTATTAATATTATGCTTTATTTGTGTTTCCTATTCCCAACTTCTCTTAAAGCCTCCCAAGAATAGAAATATTTCTGCAACTTTCCAATACTCTGGCCTACCATAGATGTTGTTTTGGGTTGTTTTTGTTTTTGTTTTTTTACATAGCTGATACTCAATAGATACTTGTTAGTGACTCTGATGCTAGTTCTACAAATAGGTATAGATAAATAGATTTTCCTGGACCAACTAGAGAAACAGACAGCAGTATATATTAACTACAGTCTTAGTTATAAAAGATGATATTTATTCTTTCATTAAAAAAATAGTTGCCATAAGGTAATACTTATGAGTTTTTCCCCAGAAGTACACTCCCATCTCCCTTGTACCTTAAAGTACACTTAGAGGTACCACAATGCCATTTTGTATCTTGGATTATAGTGCCATTTCTTTCACTCAATTCTTTCACTCAAATTCTATTTTGGCCCAACTATGCCTTAAAAAAAAAAAAAAAAAACTGTCGATCTGGGACACAGCTCTTCAAATGGTGAAATTATCAAACCTAAATTGTTTCATGGACAGGGGCATTATATCCTAGATGACACCAAAATAACTTGCAAATTAGGTTGGTTCCATTCAATAGCACAGTGATTCTATGGGATAAAAAAATAAAACTAATCATTTGACTAAATTAACTTCATTCTATCCAGATACTCTACCTAATGATACTGTGTAGAAAGTATATATATCCTGATTATTACAATGTCCTAATGCCCTCTATCAAATACAATGTGTGTGTGTGTGTGTGTGTGTGTGTGTGTGTCTGTGCTCTACTTAAGATGACCAAATAGCAAAATTTAATATAAAACATCATCATGAAATACATTGCACATTTTTGGACCCTTGTAGATTTTGCCAATTTTCTTCCCTCTGAATCTCTAAGACCTGTCTGAGCTGTCAACAGTGTTATGTCAATTGTTTACAAAACAAATCTCACTCACAGGGGAGATAGAAGCCTGATTCAGTATTCAGAGAAGCCAAGAAAGAAAAAAAAAATAGATGAAACACTGACAGTTGCAGATTTTCATTTGAAGTAGTGAAATCTAACGAATAAATAGGATGTCAGCACAATCTAAGACTTCTTTTTCTGGCCACAGGTTTATATTAAGAAATACTGGGACAATATTCTTTAGACATGAGAAACATTTTAAATAAAAGGATTCTTGGAATAAGACAAAACTGTTACATGATGGATTGTATAATTTCAGCATCTATTGTAATTTCCCTTTGTTCGTTTCATTGTGTTCTCTTGTCCTTTCTGCATTTCTCAAAAATTTGATAGCAATTTTAATGTGTTCAGACCATGTGTTGTCACTCCAGGTATCTGAAAAGTTTCTAATGATCTCTGTTGATCTTTTCATGTTAGTTGTAAAGAGAGTTATAAACACACAGATCTGACACTTGTTCCCAGAATATCATACACATGATGTTTGGTGGTTGCATTGTCATCAGTGAATCTAATATACAGTTGAGCTGTACAATGTAGTATATTAAAAAAAAAATTTAAGTTTCTAGTGAGGAGGCAGTTGGTAGAAACTGTTCTTCATTATGTAACTTCATTATACAGCTACCTTGGTCTTGTAAAATATTAAATCTCTTCCTAAACATACTTTCAGAAGAAAGTACTACAGGGTCAGAATAGACGACTATGATTTTTAAATCTCCAGATTCCATTCATCCTACTCTGCTAGTGGCACTCCAGTCTTCATACAGGGACTCATCATTCCTTCATTCATAGACCACATGGATGCTGCAAAGCCAGGTTGTCTTCCATTTTCTGGGGTGACATGGCCCCAGCCTGGTTAGGCACATCATCTCCTTCCCCTGGTGACAGGCATCCATTTATCTATGAGCACACTGCTCCTGCTGAGTCAGTCAGGTCCAAGCAGAGATAGCCTCAGAACCTTAGCCTGAATGGCTGACAGCATACTGGAATTTGTACTTGAATCTGAGAAGATATGAGGCTGATGCTGCACCAGAGAGGCACAGTCTAGCAGTGAATGGAGCCAATGCTAAAAGGCTATATGAAGAAATGAAGAGAGCAAATGCTGTCCTGGTAAAAAGCATCTGAGCCCTGTCTTTCCCAAAGCAACTTTATGCCCAGACTTTTTATTTTTATGTGCCAACAAATACTCTCAAAATCAGTTTGAGTTGGGCATTCTGTCACTTGCTGTTAAAAAAAAAAATCCTGATATGAAAATTGGTGACTCTTGTTTTCCCCTTTATCCCTCATAAGCATAGGGGGTAAAAAACTCTAGCACTTTCTTACACCTCCATTCAGAAATATCAATAGTGTGGAAAGTTTCCAAGAACGCAGGTTAAACAGAGATCTCCATTTCTAAGACATCTCTGATAAGGAATATTGCTAGTTCCCTCCAAGGACTTATACTCAAATTCTCTAAGAGCAGCCACTGTGTGGGAAGAGTATAAATTTGTGTGAAGAGACTAAAAAGAAAGGGAATCTCCAGGAATGATGGTTGGAAATTAATGTTCAGTCATCCTTCACATGTGGGTAGCCAGCCTTGGTGTCAGTCTGGGAGGAGCTATCCCTTTGGTGCCTGAATAAAATATTTAAAAAAAAAGAAAAAAAGAAAGAAGAAAGAAAGAAAGAAAGAAAGAAAGAAAGAAAGAAAGAAAGAAAGAAAGAAAAGAAAGAAAGAGAAAGAAAGAAAGAAAGAAAGAAAGAAAGAAAGAAAGAAAGAAGAAAGAAAGAAAGAAAGAAAAAGAAAAAGAAAGAAAGAATTTCCATACAAAAGGATACAAAAGGTAATCAATGGTGGAACTGGTCCACCTACTTCAGTAAATGGAACTATTAACAAAGAAAATACTGGACTGGTCTGGGCTTGGCGAGCAGACTTTGAAAAATGTTAAAAATGTAGGAAACTAGTCTTAAATAACTCCGAAGTTGGACTTCCTTTGAGGAACAAGGCATGATGTTTTCACGTCTGCTTTAAAATAAAGAATATCTAAGATCAGATTTGGAGATCACCATTCAGAAGGGAGGCCCATGGGTCAACAGTGTCAAATCCCAACTCCACATTTTCTTAATCTCCTTGGGTTTATTCTGTATTCAACTTCCCCACCAGTCACCCTTCCTCCAACTTTGAAAGACTCACCTCTAATGGAAGGTCATCTTCCTTCCTGTGTTTCTCAGCTCCTAAATGTGAGATTTTCAAGCCCAGAATCTTAGTTTTGGATATTCTCCATATTTGGGAAACAAACAAACAAACAAACAAACCTTTTCTGGAAAGCTCACCAGAAAGATTTTTAGAATAGGGGTTTGGAAATGTGTGTGCTGAACTTGACCTTCCTGAGCTGAGCAGAGAGGGCTGGTGGTTATCTGTCTCCATTCGGGGAGTGTCAGTGAAGCTCCCAGAGGACAGCAGAGCAGCTGGTGCTGGAGAAGGCTTTGCAACTAGCGGGACTGGAGGGACAGCCAGTACCAGGGTACTCAGCATAGTCTCCACCGAAACTCTGAGGCCATTTACATAAGAAGCTGTCCCCACTGTCCTTTTAACACAAACATGAAAATCCTTATAAAGTGATTTGAAGAAGGGAAGTCTGTTTCCAATTCACATGTAAGAAGTTCTCACCCTGCTTTACAGAGAAACCTGTCTGTCAAAATCACACTTAATTTCAAAGAGCTACTACATTGAAAGATGCTTCCGAAAACTGTGGAATGCACGTGAAAAACACTTTCTGGTCCATGTGGCCAATGTATGAACAGAGCAGATGGAATGTGCTTTCTGGTGACTTAGTACGTTTGAAGACAAAGACTTCACTTGCCCACACCTTAGGTATGTGTTCCAGTCCCAGCCTAATCCTACAGACAGCTGGTCAGACACAGGAAACACTTTATTTTTTAAAATACTTTGATTCACTCACTTTTAAACCAGTTTTTTCCTCATCTACATTTATTAATATTGTTGGGTTAAATCTTTAGAAAGGGCATTCTTTACAAATTCAGATTCAAAATATATTAACTTCCTTGTTTTGCTCTTTATGCCTCATTATATACCATTTTTTATTAAAGCTATCAATATGAAGTATAAATTTATTTCTAAAGAGAGTAAAATATTTTCACTGGCAATAGAAATCTCAAGCATGTAATTAAATACCAACATAACACGCGCACTTAATTTAAATCTTTGGACCATCTGAAAGTATTTTTAATGGAGTAAAATAATCACAATTTACCGTGTTTTGAGTAAAAAAGAAGTTAACATAATTAGAAAATATTAAAGTTCACTAAATTGGGAGATTGAACTTGAAAAAGATGCAAACATTATACTGCTACATATATATGTATCTCTGTAATACAAAAAAGGTGCATAAGATGCACATTATTAATAAATTCTATAAACAAAACATATATATGCTGTAGGAAATTAATCCAACAAGATTCTTTAAGATGGGGACTTGTGTTCTTTTATGCACTATATGCCTCACTTTCAGAAGTTTTGTCAGCACTATTAAAAACAGAACACTTATGAGCCAAAACCAAAAAATCAGCTGGATGTCAACTGTTGAAACTTCTCCCTCTTAGTCAGGAAACCAAACATGTTTTTCCTGCTAATTTACACTTTACTTCACAGTTAAGGGTACCTTAAAAGTGTTAAAGATAACAGTCATTCTGTGATCTGGTTAAACTTGAAAGGGCACCGCCTTTCCTCTCCTTGTGCACAGAGCAAGTTGAGAAAGGCATTCCAAACTAACATATTCATGGAAGCCTTTTATAAGCAAGAGATTTTACTTCTAACGCTGACCACACTAGTTACATAGACTGCAAAGAGAGCCACGTTTCAGTGACGACAGTGAAATATCAGTGTCCGCAAAGGACCAAATAGAGCTAGCTGTGCTAAGGGCTCATCACCTGTCAATCATTAGAGACCCTGGGCCATGGCACCTTGTGATCCAGTGGCATCCAAGACAACTCCTGGACCAATTCCAGCTCTCAGAAACACCTTGCTTCATCTTGTACTCGCCAGCTGCAGAGAGGCTGTTAGAACCTCTGAGGTGTCTCACGAAGTACCAAAGTCTCGTGGCAAACTTGCTCCTCTTGTTCCCAGGCCTGACACACCGAGGCTCGAGGTGAACCCTACAGAGGGAAGACAGAGAGAAACAGGGAGCCAGGGAACTCAAAGCCAACTCATGATCTCTCCTGTGCACATTGTTTTACATCTATAGGCAAAATGGAACGGAAACATTATACAGCCTGGGACTGCCCCAGATTACAATTTCTGGAGAGTGTTCCACATAGTCTTTCTTCCTATTATTTTTCCTTCTTTGAAATAGTAATGTGTTGTCCAGTCCTGGTTTTTCACTATTGTAATCCAAATATAAGTTTTATTCAGCTATGCATTGGTCTTATTTACCCTATTAAAACATTCCCCTTCTCTTCTCCCATTGCCCCCAGGCTACCCTCCTCTCAAAATACTGCATCGCCATAACCCCCAATTCCCTTGTAGTTTTCAAGTTTTGAGTTATTTTTTATTGCTCTCTTCACTCTTCTTCACACAACCTCCCACAAACACTGAAATCATGCCGTTTTAATCTACCATTTCCTCTCCACTCGCATAGGCAGCCAGCCCAGGGTCCTCATCAGCCCACATCCGAGTTGCAGTGATGGCTTCTGAGCCAGTTTCTCTGCCTCCAGTCTCTTTTCATCAGATCCCACCTACTCACAGATGCTCTAATGATTTTCCTCTAACTTCATTTTCTTCAGGTCCTTTGCCTGCTCAGCAGTCTGTGGTGCTCCAGTGTCACTTATTATGCACACCCCAAGCCCTCCCTGGCCTTCAGCCCTTTCCACTAATATTACACCCCCAGGATCCCATCCCACCTTCATTTCTCATTACCTCTCACCACAGCCTCTCTGCTCTCCCCAGCAATAGCTGCCTGCTATCTCATATAAGTGATATGCTCATTTTCATCTCCGTATCTTTCCTCATGCCACCGCCCCCCCCCACACACACACACACGCCCAGTGGCCTACAAATTCATTTCTACTCTCTCCATCAGTATCTTGCTTCTCTGCAAAAATCTGCTCATCAATAATCTCTTCAGAAATAATTCCTTACTTAATTGCAACTGAATATGGGATTCCTTTTGTCCTTTATCCCATCAAAACAGAGCAATCCTCTAGAGTTGTTGAGGATGGGGACTTGGGACATAAAGAAATTCAGGGCAATGCATACTGTTTTGTACAAATAGGTTGCCAAATAAACAAATAGTTTGTTCTAAATTCATAGCAAAGAAAATATCTTGCAAATGAAAATGATCAAAGGTCCAAACAAACAAAGGACTCTTACCTATGACAGCTTGTATAAAGGAAATATCCATGTATAATAACAATATCTGCCATTTATTAAGGGCTTTATTTCTGCTAAAGACTTTATATACACTAACTCATTTAACTTTTATTATAAACAAGATAAGCATTGTCATAGTCATGTTACAGAGAAGAAAACTGATAAACAAAATGAAAAAAAAAAATTTTTTAAAAAGAGAGAGAAACAAAATGACTTGCCTGGGGTCACACTGTCAAGAATAAAGGCAGAATTTGAATCCAGGTTTAGCCTCACTCTAACATCTATTGTCTAAAACTGCATCAGCTACTCCCACAAATTCTTAACAGCTTTCATAGCATTCTGTTCTGACAGTTTCTGGGGGAAAAAATCACATTTGAGCTGACTGATTTCACTTTATCAATTGCCACTCAAAACTGCCTACATCCTATTTCTCTCTTCCTATACAATTCCTCCTCCTTCCTCCACACTAAACCTGCCCCTTACTACAACTAGAAAATTGGAGCCATTACATACAAAGCCCTCCTACTCCCACAACTCACCTTAAAAACTGACTGAACTTGAATGATCCGTCTCTTCTCTCCCATTTCAGTATCCCTCCCCATAAAAGGTCAATCCATTGGACCGATCCACTGGTGGCCTTGGTAACAATTCTCCCTTTTCTTCCTAAAACCTGTCTCCATCATTCAACCTCCAATCTCCTGCATCATTCATATTTTTCTTTCTACCATACCATTTCCACTATTTCCAAATATGCTATGGTTGCTGCCATGATTTTCACAATAACATAATAAATAATTTACTTTTTTGATTCTCATAACCCCATATACTAGTTTAGACATGGCCTCATTTCCTTGTTCCCCTCTATGGTCAAACTCCCTAAGTGGGTTGTTTTCACAACATTCCCTAATTCCTTACTTCCTATTCATCATGAACTCCTCTCAATACTGGTTTCTTCCTCTTTCCACAGGAACTATTCCAGTCAAGTCTCAAAGGACATCTGCAGAAGTCAAATCCACGCTGCCAAGGTTTGTGGGAATGTTCTTTCCTTATCTTGCTGAATTTCTCAGCACCTTTCAACAGGTTTTACCACTTTTTCTTTTTTTTTATGGAAACATTGTTCTTAACTTCAGTGACATCACTGTTTGTCTACTCATCTCTACTGCTTCCTCTCAGTTTCCTTAGCTGGCTTATGCTTTCTTCTCTCTACATTTTGAGATCCTTAGAAGTGTGCCTTGTGCTCATTTTCTTCTCTGTATTCTCCCTAAATGATCTCATTAAATACCATGGGTTTAAATAAAATTATTATGTCTATGATTCTCAAATTTATGCCACCTTCCCAGACCTCTCCTCCGACTCCTATATTTGGTTTCCTCTTTGTATCTCAAATTCATATATGCAAAAGAACTCTTTTTTTTTCCTTCTAAAACTTGTTTTCACACACACACACACACACACACACACACAAACCCATTCTTTCCTATCTTGGTAAAAGGCCTAATCAATTCTCAACTACTCAAACCAAGTCTTAGGAGTCACCCTTGGCTCTACTCTTTCCCTCAATTCTTCATATACAATTCAAAAGTAAGTCTTATGGGGGTGCCTGGGTGGCTCAGTCAATTAAGCATCTGCCTTCGGCTCCGGCTCCACTCAGGTCACGATCCCAGGGTCCTGAGATAGAGCCCCACATCAGGCTCCCTGCTCAGTGGGGAGTCTGCTTCTCCCTCTTCCTCTGCATGACCCCCCACCCTGCCCCAGCTTGTGCTCACTTTCTCTCACTCGATCTCAAGTAAATAAAATCTTTTTTTTTTTATTAAAATTTAGGGACACCTGGGTGGCTCAGTGGTTGAGCCTCTGCCTTTGGCTCAGGGCATGATCCCAGAGTCCCAGGATCAAGTCCCACATTGGGCTTCCTGAATGGAGCCTGCTTCTCCCTCTGCCTATGTCTCTGCCTCTCTCTCTCTCTCTGTGTCTCATGAATAAATAAATAAATAAATAAATAAATAAATAAATAAATCTTTTAAAAAATTAAAGATTAAAAAAATTAAAATCCCCATGTGCTTCTGTAACATTTGTACCATTCTCTCTCTTCAGTCATGTTGTCTTGGCCACACTTGTCTTCAAGTCCAAGAAAATGTCTATTCATATACTATTTTCTTACTGCCAGAATTCCCTTCTGATCCTTATCCTTCAGTTAACTATTAGTTCCATCTCACATGCCACTTCTCAAAGAGGATTTTCCTGATCATCCTGTATAAACTAAGTACACCACCTGACTATCATTATTTTCTATTCTCAAGGCTTTACTCATTTCTTCCATAAAAATTATCCACTAAAAATCAAATTTTCCCTTACTTATTTTTGCCTGTTTTTTCCTATTATAATGTAGATTTTATAGAGATAAGCAACCATGTATATTTACTTGATCATCATTTTATCATCCTTGTCTAGGCCTGTGTCTGTCTAATACATAGGAGCTGCTATTCAATAAATATTTCCTGAAAGGAAAAATGAAAAGAATCAAACAGATATGTCATCCAGTCACACAATTTAAGAATTGATTAAAACACTGGTCCACAATTTTTTTATTACTATATACAGTTTAAGGTGAAAGAAACAAATGAGTATACCCCCCCGCCAGTATATGCACATGCTTCCTTATAAATAATACACATACTATAGTATAAATTATTATGGTATAAAACATCCACAACAATATTATGAAAGTAACATTAGCAGAAAGAAAGAAAGAAAGAAAGAAAGAAAGAAAGAAAGAAAGAAAAGAAAAAAAGAAAGAAAGAAGAAAGAAAGAAAGAAAGAAAGAAAGAAAGAAAGAAAGAAAGAAAGAAAGAAAAGGAAAGAAAAGTTTATTTCTTCCTCATATATATCAAAAACTATATTCCTTATCTATGGCAACTCTCTTACAAATGGCTCCACAATCTTTAACAAATGGTTTTTTGAAGCCACTATGCTTATGTCATCCATCAAACCAGCAGAAGGAAAAGAGTATTTATGAGAACAATGTGAGTTTTTATGGGTCAAGCCTAGAAGTTGAATACGTCACTCACCTCATGTACTATTAAATGGAATCCAATCATGTGGATGCACCTAACTGCAAGGAAGTTTGTGAAATGTAATCTTGTTGTGTGCCAGGAAAAAAATTAATGATTTTGACAACCAGCTAACCTATGGCTGCCACATCCATGTAAATGGAACTTCTATTTTATTCTTCTATCTCTTCATCTTGTGTAATCACTGGGGGAACCACAGTCCACTTTGGAAATCACTGAATTAGATTATATGACCATTGTAACATCTCTAAATGGTCTTTTGACTGAGAGGCAATATTCACTAGTAAGCAAGAATTGAAGTTATTCTTAACCAAATGACAATTCCTTAAGATTGCCAATCAGCCAATAGAAGAAATTGGAGCAATAGTACTAGTTTGCTTTGTCCTCAGGATATTGTCCTCAGCCTGAACCCACATCATTCAATATTATTGAGTGATTGAATGAATTTCACATGTTCAAACATGTTTGAACTCCTTTCCAGAAATAATTACCAAAAGGGGTGCCATTTTGCTTAGTGGTCCTGAAAAAAGTAATGACAATAATATTTGAATCAAAGAAGTGACACATTCTTATTGGAAATGGTCTCTTTAAAGTCATTTTTTTTTTCCTAGAGAGAGACCACCAGAAACATTGCATTGTCAAATTTAGTTCTTCCATACATTACAATGGAATCAACTTTTTTCCATTTCTTCAAATCTTTATATGCTAATTAAAATACATTCAAGTTTTTATTTTATCCTTACTATTTGGACTTCTCTAGAACACTGATCATGAGAAAATTATCCCCAGTTATGCTTATTAATAGAGCAGTAAGTTTCAAAAATTCAAAAATTTTGAGCAGCATGAACATGGACAGGTATTGACGCTTCTGTAATAAAATGTAGTTGTTAAGAAGTTAAAAATAAATTTCTAAAAAGGTTTTATTCACTTATTTGACAGAGAATGAGAGAGAGAGAGAATGTACAAGCAGAGGGAACAGCAGAGGGAGAGGGAGAATCAGGCTCCCAACTGAGCAGGGAGCCTGATGCTGGGCTCGATTCCAGGACCCTGAGATCATGACCTAAGCCAAAGGCAGATGTTCAACTGACTGAGCCACCTAATATCCCCTAAGAATAAATTCTTAAGGATGTTTTTAAATGACTACCTAGTCTGAGAAATCACAGATGAGAGTCTGAGAAATCATGTTTTTTTTAAGGATTCATTTATTTATTTGAGAGAGAGGGAGAGCCTGTGAGCATGTGGGGTGGAGGAAGGGGGGTGGAGGGAGAGAGAGAATCTTAAGCAGACTCATCACTCATCACTGAGTGTGGAGCCTGACAGGAGACTAGATCTCCTGACCCTGAGATCACAACGTGAGCTGAAACCAAGAACTGGATGCTTAACCGACTGCGCCACCCAGGCATGCCCACATTTTTTTTTTACACTAGAGGTAAATTTAGTATTTTTGAAATAATATGATGGCAGAGAAATAGTTTGTGGCAGAAAGAGATTCAAAGTTAGGAAGTGATTCTAAAGTTCACAAGAATTTAGCTTTTTAAATAAAACAGCTCCAATATTCTTAGAAGAGACTATTCCAGAAGAAAGTGTCTTTCAAGTGTCTGGCGGAATATTATAGCCCACTATTAAGAAAGGTTACACTGCTTATTTACACTCTGGTGATTATATCTTTAAATATAAAGCACTAATCAATTAGTATTAAAGATTTATGAAGGGACAAGTTAATAATTTTCCACTCAATTCCTTCTTACTAATTAAAGATTTTTCACTATTAATCTTTGTCCTTTAGTATTTAATCTGAAGTAATGTTTGTCCTTTAGCTTTAGAATTAATTTTAAATAACATCTTTAATTTTGATAGAGAGCTATTTCACAATTGCCTTTCAGATTAAATTAAGAAATCTCTAAAACTCTCCCATTTAATTTTATATATAAAATGTCATTTGCATTAATCTGATGATTTTAAATTATACATTTGGCTCACAATATCTAATTAATTTGGCAAGAGAATTATGGAAATAATAAAATTACATCCAAATTTCAAGGAACACTTCATTTTTAAATGCCTAATTAAATGTATCTTTGTAATAAAAGACATCATTCTGAAGAAATGTAATAGTACTTTAATTTCTGAGTAATAGGTATGCTGAATATTAATTTGCCCTATATTTGGCATCCATGGGAGACAAAAGCATAGTGTTCTCAATGCCAAAAGCAAGCAGTACACTCACGCTATCTGAGAAAGAAAATAAAATCAAAGTTGTTTGGCAAAGGGTGCAAGGGATGACTTGAAAAACTGAGTGCTTCGTTTTTTGTTTTTTTTTAAAAAACTAATTGGCAGATGGTTATTTTTAGTTTTTCCTGCTTTTCAGTCAAGAGACTAGTGAAGGGCAGTGATATTTAAGATTAGCATTGTAGTTACTTGTGTCTTCATTTATTTATTTTGCGATGCTGCTTCTTTCTGATGGGTGCTACTTCTGACTCACCTCAATAACCCAAAATGTTGTTTTATGTTAGCAATGAAGTTGGATACAGAGGAAAAGTCGCTCTTTTTCTTTTCAAGAGTGTTTCCAACTCTCCTGCCTGCTTTTTCCCACTCTTACTTCAAATATTAAAATTAATTTACACACTAAATTCTCCAGTGAATGGCCCATAGTTATCCATTTTCTTCTTTATCTAATTATGTGATTCTATACTTCCCATTTCTTTGTTAAAGCCTATTGAAAATCATCTTACTTCCTTTCTTTCAATTTTTCAAGTTCAATGACATTTAAAAACTTATGCCAACTATATACCCCATGCCACAAGTATAGGACAAAATTTGACAAGTGTGATCCTTCTAAGCACTAAATATATCTTTAAAAAATAGAAGTGTAATTTCAATACCAATGGGGTCAGAGTTGGATAATTTCTAGATTAAGGCATATTAGCAAACATTACAATAATTCTAAGGGATATTATAATACTTCTAAGGCATATGACAATTACTTTAGTCATAAAGTAAGAAAAATCAATATAAGCATATTCCATAAATGCACACATTAACCTGCTAGGTATTTGGAAACAATTTATTAAAAATCATTATTCTTTTCCGTATTTCATATTCAAGTATAAACAGCTTGTGGCTCACATTTAAAATTTCATCCATCTTCAGAACAGAAAGGTAACAAACAAAAACCTGAAGCAGAGTCAAACTATGTCATTTAGAAACATCTTCATCTCTGTGGATTATCAGGGGATTACACTCCTCATGCCTTGCCATGCCAGAGAAGCTCTGAGTATCATTGGTTAATATTAGGCTTCAGGCTCCTGCAGTTTTCCAAGTAAATGAAAGGTCAATAATGCTTGTCACTCACAGGCTCCAGGCAGACAGTTTTGCCTACCAATTCAGCATTACCCGCAGTACCACTGCTAGAGTTACAGTGACTATCCCAAAGGTACTTACAGCTCGTTTTCTATTCATTCTAGCATAATCCTCTCACTTGCTGACCATTAGTGGTGTAATTAATGGGCATTTTCTGATCGATGTACCCTTGCAGATAAGTGTTATAATAAAGGGTGATTACAGTGAAGAATAATACAGTTGAAAATCAGTACCTAGTCGTCACCACTCATTGGCAGTGCCATAACAGAATCAGACAGTGAGACCAGACTGCATAGAAATTATATCAAATAAAGTAATTCTTTCAATTTATTGCACTTTTAATTATGCCATCTTTAATTTAAAGAACTACCTTGCCCCATACAATGTACTCTCCAAGCTAAAGGGAATTAATCTAAGGCTAACTAATATTCACTCCCCAGCACATTTGAAATCAATTTTACCTTAAGCAAAATGTTTTATGAGTCTTTAGTTTACCCTGGGCATTATGCATCTTCATAATTTTCTAATGAGCTTAAGATATCCATGAGCAGAAGCCATGAATCTTGTTTTTGGTAGCCCTTAAAAACAATTTTTTTCCAATCTGCTGTAAATTAAGAGATGTGAGAAAATGAGAATAAAATCTCATTACCACTGACAACCTCACAGCCCAATAAACCTGTGTTAAATCTTATTAAAGGGTCAGTTATTTGTCATTTTTAGTAACCTTCATCATCAGAGCCAATATCATGCCATCCAATCTTTCTTTAAGATACCAGGGCACAGAGGTCACACAAAGAGCTTGGGCCATGATAATCATCCCTGAGCGTGATATAAGAAATTAGAGCTCTTTCCAGAGGTCTCAACTTAAATATTGACACACACTGAGCTGCAGTATTACACAGAAGCGTCGAGGACGAAAATCCAATGAACAAAACCTGAGAAGACCCTGTGATTTCCTGATGACCAGAATCAGAAGGGACATGATGACCATCTCACAGACAAGGCAAAAGGAACATATAACCAAGATGAGGCTTAATCATTGCTTATTGGATAAATAAAGATAAAAAAAAAAAAAACAGATCTCACACAGCCATAGGCTTTACATACAACCAGTTTTCTACAGACAGATTAAACTTCCTGTAGATTCTTCTAAGCTGAATTTTAATAACAACAGACCAACTTCTATTATTGACCAGTATTTTCTGAAGCTGATTTCTCTCCCCTGCCCTGAGTCTATTCATGGGAAAACAGAATCTTTATATAATGTAAATATAAAGATATATATATATATATATATATATATATATATATACCACCAAAAATGACAACAGCAAACAACTATTCTAGTAATTTAGGCAAAATATAAGGTGATTTTTCAAAATTCTGTGCTAGTCTGTCCAAGACCATTCTCTTCCATTTTGCAAGTAATATAGGTGATCATAAATAGAGGAGAGCCTCATGCTTTACAGTTATAGCACATTTTTCTTGATTTCAGCTTATGACAAGATAGTTTGTAGGCCACTGGCAAGAATTAAACGGAGAAATTTAAATGAAGAAATTTCTATGTTCTAGGGGAATTTCAAAGAGGTGTACATGTGTTTGTACCAGGTAGGGAGAACTCCCCACAAAATAGTTATACAAGCCCCACTTAGTCCCACTGCTCTTCAGTTTCACCCCCTTGTCAGCACACCTGATACAATTCACCTTATCCTGCATCTGAAATTCCTGGGACACCTGGGTGGCACAGTGGTTGAGCGTCTGCCTTTGGCTCAGGGTGTGATCCCAGTTTAGGGATTGAGTCCCATATCTGGCTTCCTGCAGGGAGCCGGCTTTCTCCTTCTGCCTGTGTCTCTGCCTCTCTTGAATGAATGAATGAATGAATGAATGAATGAATGAATAAATAAAATTAAAAAATAATAAAATTCCCAGGTTCTAAATAAGAGGAAGGAAGTATACAGCAAAATCAAAGGCACTGATTTTATTTACAGTCCCTTAGATGTAATTATCACCAGTCCCAACTTTACATATTGGTCTACTCAGGCAGCCATAACTAAATACACACACTGGATGGCTTAAAAAAAAAAAACAAAACAGAAATTTATTTTCTTACAGTTCTGGAAGCCAATGAAGAGAGCAGGGTACCAGCATAATCAGTTTCTGGTGAGGTCTCTCTTCCTGGTTTGCAGAAGGCCACCTCTTGCTGTGTTCTCACATTGCAGAGAGAGAGAGAAAGAGCTCTGGTGTCTCTTCCTCCTCTTATAGAAACCTTTCAGATTAGGACCCTACCCTATGATCTCATTTAACTTTTACCACCTTTTCATAGGCCCTATCTCCAAACACTGGAAGGTACATGAGTCCAGTCAACATACGGATTTTGGAGGGATACAATTCAGTCCTTAGCACTTTATATTACAGAATGTCAAATCTCTTTTATTACCGCCACTTAGACTGTCTCTATAGGACACCAAAACAAGCAGCTGATGTAGGAAGAGTTACACTGAATGTTTTGAATGCTATATGCAATGGACACACTATTCAAACTATAATCTTATTTTCTACTATTACTATGTTTCCATTTCTGTCTGGTGGCAGAAAGAAAATTACATTCACCTCTGGGATTTTTCCCTCCACTCCATTTCCATGGAGCAGCTTGGACATTCTGTCAAATTTAAGTAGGATCAAGACATTGAGGAGTCTGGGAGGCAACATCTGATTTTTGGTCAGCCTTTTTCCACAAAAGCTTCCCGTCGTCTTAGGATCTCAGCACTGATGCAAACTTTTCCTGGACCCAGCCTTGAAAAGGAAATGGAGGCCAAAGGGAACAATATGGAGAAAACACAATTTATGATCCTAAATATTATCATATTAAGCAGAAGTTATAAGTTTGACCCTTTTATCTATCGAATGTCAGAGTTGGAAAGGCTCGTAGTGATTTTCTACTGCATTACCATAATTTTGCAGATGAAGACACTGAGGCCCAGAGAGGTGACATAACTCATGCCAGGTCCCATGACAACTCAATGGTGAGTCACAGACTAGAAACTCGGTCTTCTCATGACACCTTGCTGTATAATTCATAATATAATTCAATTCAACCAACACCACATGAGTATATGAAACTATGGCAGGCCCAGCAAGTACCAAGAGAAGAGTAAAAAAAAATGACACCTACAGTTTTAAACAGCACTGGGGCTGAACGGAAGGAAGTCTCTTGATGTTGCTATTGCTTCTTGTTGACTTGTTTTCAGAAATGTACACTGAGGAGCAAGATATAAAGAGGACTTTGGTAGACTAAGAATACCCTAAAAGATTACTTGCTTGAAATATTTTTTTTAAAGATTTTATTTATTCATGAGACACACACACACACACACACACACACACACACACACACAGAAACACAGGCCGAGAGAGAAACAGGCTCCATGCAGGGAGCCCAATGTGGGACTCGATCCTGGGTCTCCAGGATCACGCCCTGGGTCAAAGGCAGTGCTAAACTGCTGAGCCACCTGGGCTGCCTGAAACATTTTAATTAATAGAAAAATTTACATTTTTTTCTCCTCCATTTCAAGTCCCCTGCAGTAGAAAAGCACTGCTGGACATTGTGATGAAATCTTGTGAAACACTCTCTTGCATCAGCTTGGCTAAGATTAGGCAGGCCTCAGAATCAAGGATCCTATGAAGTGAAAGGAGGGGGATCTCTTCACTTCTATGGAAGAGGGTTTCTCTTGATTTCTTTTAATTAAATAAAAGAATTCAAATACATAAAGGTAGATTATTAAGTTTTTATAACAAATCCTTATTAGTCCTTCCACATAATTCCCTTTTATAAAAACAGGGTTATTATGGCTCTACTATAGTAAGAAATGCCATATTTTCTCTCTCAGCTCTAGAAGTAGATAGCAAGCAACTTGCAAATTATACAATCCCATTAAAAAGTCAAATTATGGGCACCTAAGTGAGTCAGTGGTTCAGAGTCTGCCTTTGGCTCAGGTCATGGTCCTGAGGACCTAGGATCAAGACCTAGGATGCAGGCAGCCTGGGTGGCTCAGCGGTTTAGCGCTGCCTTCTGCCCAGGGTGTGATCCTGGAGATCCAGGATCTAGTCCCGCATTGGGCTCCCTGCATGGAGCCTGCTTCTCTCTCTGCCTGTGTCTCTGCCTCTCTCTCTCTGATGAATAAATAAATAAAATCTTTAATAAAAAAAAAAAAAGACCTAGGATGCTAGGGGGTCTCTAGCATCCCCGCAGGGAGCGTGCTTCTCCCTCTTCCTATGTCTCTGCCTCTCTTGTGTTTCTCATGAAATCTTTAAAAAAGAAAATAAAAAATAAAAAATAAAATTACTCTGCAAAAGAAAAATGTTTTCATTATCATTTTATCATTATTTTCATATGATTTTTTTCAAATGTAGAGATATAAAATGAATATAAAAATGAATCTCCCCCCAAAAAATGAATCCCATCATCCTGTTTCAATAATTATCAATACCTAATTTGTTTTTCTTTATCCCCTCACCTACAATGCCTCTCCACACAATTATTTTGAAGCAAATTACAATATATTTATCATATACATTTCATTATGTATCTCTATAGGAATTTTTAAAAAGTATGTATCAAACAAATACCATTGTCACATTTTAAACATAAACAAGTATTCTACAGCTTTATCCAATGTTTCCAACTCTTGGGATGCCTGAGTGACTCAGTCAATTAAGCATCTGACTCTTGACTTCAGCTCAGGTCTTGTTCTCAGGGCCATAAATTCTAGCTCCATACTGGTCTCCATGAGTTGGACATGGAGCCTACTTAAAAAAAAAAAAAAAAAAAAAAAAGCAAATAAATAAATGTTTTAAATGCCTGTAGTTTTGCTTTTATAGTTTTTGCTCTTTCTTACTGCTTTTCAATTAACAATCCAAATAAGGTCCTTGTATTACAGTTGGTTTCTATGTCTCTGAAGCTTCCAATTCATAGGTTCTTCTGCTGTCTTTTATTTTTATAATTTATTTATTGAAAAGCATAGATCATTTGTCCTATAGTTGTACACACTTTGGATATTGGTTACTTCATGCTTGTAGTTACCTTTAACATGTTCCTCAGCCTCTGGATTTTCTGGAAATGAGAAATTAAATCTAGAGGCTTCATCTGGTGTACAGATTTTTAGCATAATACGTCAAAAATGATGTATGCTTCCATCAGGAAGCATATAATCTTTGATTTTTTTCTTGATATTAGTAGTTATCCATATATCATTAGGGTTTATAAACTGATGATATTTTAAGTTCTATGCTGTCCATTTCATATATTAGATGGATATAGTTCTATGTTTCTACAAAAAGAAGCTTCCCTTCACCAACTATTTGGTTGTCCTTGGGTACAATAAAAGGATATCTTTTAGTCTCCTGCTGTTCATTTCTTGTGGCTTGTTTCTTGCAAGACGTTCTATCTGAGCCTACTTTCACAATGTACTTGCCTCCCAATACTTTATGCTTCTTGTTCCAAGTCCCCTATACCCCCAGGATGTTTGTAGTTAGTACCTATTAAGGTGGCCAAGTTCATGAAAGTACCATTTAAGCAGTGCAATGTAGCAAAGTGGTACAGTTCTGAAATCTGGAATTACAAATAACTTTTCAACCTGGAGGCTCCCAACTTCCTGAAATAGAGTTTTTTCATCTGTAACAGGAGTAATAAAAATACTTGCCTGTGCCAGTTATCACATTATTACTCTAAATCTACCCTTCTTTGCCATGCCCTGTGACACTGGAATTAGACCACACAACATTTCTCCTTTGCTAAGCTGACATAGTGGAAGGCTTCTCAATGGAGGATACTGGAGGGACCACAAGAGAAAGGAGCTTTCATTCCTGATTCCAGTCTAGGCTTCTTCTCCCACCTATGTTACAGGTACCAAGACTGTTTGGGAGGCCCCAGTGTGCTCACTCTCCAGAAAGTTTTACCTGTAGCCCAGGAGTTACTTCCTAAAAACCTTGACCTATTGAAACTCCAGAAAACTTCTATAGGCCTTTCCTACAGATAACTTCCAACATACTCACACCTTTTAGAAGGTCTCTTGGCCACTCAGCAGGTTTCTCTTACAGGCCAACTCTGGCTCACACCTTCTGTCAAGGTTGTTTGCCTCCAGCAGCCTGGTTGTGGCAGCCATGACCCAAGTGACAGCCATCTTCATGATCATGCAACCTGTGTAGTGGCTTTGATGTTGCCATCTTGAAATTTTCAATAATTTAAGAAATTTCATTGTCATTTTGCACTGGACCCAACACATTGTGTAATTGGTCCTTCTCTGTGTTCTGAATCTCAACCTGGGGGTGGGGTGGGGCTCCTCCACACTCTTAGTTCCTTCCTGCTCGCTCTCTCTCAGAAGTAGTGGCTGCTTCTGAATTTGTTTTCCCTCTAATTTTTTAAGTTTTTATTTTAATTCCAGTTAGTTCACATGCAGTGTTATGTTGATTTCAGATGTACAGTATAGTGATTTAACAATTCCATACATCATCTAGTGCTCATCACAACAAGTGCACTCTATAATCCTCATCACCTGTTTAACACATCCATCCGCCTCTGGCCCTCTGAGAACCACCAGTTTGTTCTCTATAATGAAGAGTCTCTTGCATTGCCTCTCTCCCTCTTTTCTTTTCCCTTTGCTTGTCTATTTTGTTTCTAAAAGTCCACATATAAGTGAAATCAAATAGTGTTTGTCTTTCTCTGATGGACTTATTTCACTTAGCGTTATACTCTCCAGCTTGATCCATGTCCTTGCTAACAGAAGATTCCCTTCTTTCTTATGGGTGAATAATATTCCATTGTGTGTATGTGGTATACGTGTGTGTGTGTGTGTGTGTGTGTGTATGTACACCACAACTTCTTTATCCATTCATCTATTGACAGACACTTGGGTTGCTTCTATAATTTGGTTATTGTAAATAATGTTGCCATAAACATAGGAGTGCATTATCCCTTTGAATGAGTATTTTTATATTTTAGGGGTAAATACCCAGTAGTGCAACTACTGGATCATAGTGTAGTTCTGTTTTCAATGTTTTGAGGAACCCCCATACTGTCTTCCACAGTGGCTGCACCAGTTTGCATTCCCAACAACAGTGCATAAGGGTTCCTTTTTCTCCACATCTTCCCCAACACCTACTGTTTCCTGTATTGTTGATTTCAGCCATTCTGACAGGTGTGAGGTGTTATTGTGGTTTTGATTTGCATTTCCCTGATGATAAGAAATGATGAGCATATTCTTACGTGTCTGCTGACTGCCTCTATGTCTTCTTTAGAAAAATATCTGTTCATGTCTTCTGCCCATTTTTTAATTGGATTATTTCTTTTTGGTGTTCATTTTATAAGTTCTTTATATATTAAGGAAACTAACCCGTCATCAAATATATCATTTGCAAATATCTTCTCCCATTCCATAGGATGAATTTTAGTTTTGTTGTTGTTTCCTTTACTGTGCAGAAGCTTTTTCTTTAGTTGTAATTTATTTTTGTTTTTGTTTCCCTTGACTCAGGAGATGTATCTAGAAAAAAGTTGCCATAGTACATGTCAAAAAGGTTACTGCCTTTGGTTTTTTCCTAGGATTTTTATGGTTTCCTGTCTCACATTCAGGTGATTCAAAATCCATTTTGAATTTATTTTTGTATGTGGTATAAGAAAGTGGTTCAGTTTCATTCCTTTGCACGTTGCTGTCCAGTTTTCCCAACACCATTTGTTGAAAAGACTGTTCTTTCCCTATTGGATATTCTTTCCTGCTTTGTTAAATATTAACTGACCACATAGCTGTGGGTTTATTTCTGGGTTTTCTGTTCTGTTCCCCTGATCTATGTGTTTACTTTTGTGCCATTTCCATACTGTTTTGATCACTACAGTTTTGTAATATAACTTGAAATCCAGAATCATGGTGCCTCCAGCTTTGCTTTGCTTTTTCAAAATTGCTTTGGCTATTCAGGGTCTTTTGTGGTTCCATATAAATTTTAGGATTGTTTGTTCTAGTTTTGTTAAAAATGCTGTTGGCATTTTGATAGGGATTACATTAAATGTGTAGATTGTTTTGGATAGTATTGACAGTTTAACTATATTTGTTCTTCCAACCCATGAGCTTGGACTGTCTTTCCATTTCCTGTGTCATTTTCAATTTCTTTCATCAGTGTTTTATAGTTTCCAGAGTACAAATCTTATACCTCTTTGGTTACGTTTATTCCCAGCTATCTTTTTTGATGCAATTATAAATGAGATTGTTTTCTTAATTTCTCTTTCTGCTGTTACATTATTGATATATAGAGATGAACCCGACTTCTGTACACTTATTTTGTGTTCTGTGACTATACTGATTTATCAGTTCTAGCAGTCTTTGGTGGAGTCTTCATGGTTTTCTGTACACAGTATGTATCATGTCATTTGCAAATAGAAAAACTTCTACTTTTCTAGATTTTTTTTCTTTTGGTTTATTTCTAGTTTCATAGCACTGTGCTCAGAAAAGATGCATGTTAGTGGCACCAGGGTGGCTCAGTCAGTTGAGCATCTTACTCTTGATTTCAGCTCAGGTCACAATCTCAGGCTCCTGGGATCGAGCCCCACATCAGGATCTACACTCAGCAGGGAATCTCTCACTCCCTCTGCTCTTCCCACCAGCTCACATTCTCTCATTCTCAAATTAATAAATCTTTAAAAAATATGCATATGACTTCAATTTTTTTAATTTGTAGAGGCTTGCTTTGTGACCTAACGTGATCTATTCTGAAGAATGTTTCATGTGTACTTGAAAAGAATGTGTATTCTTCTATTTTAGGATGCAATGTTCTAAATAGGTCTGTTAAATCCATCTGGTCCAGTGTGTCATTCAAAGCCACTGGTTTCTCATTGATTTTCTGTTTAGATGATCTGTACATTGATGTAAGTGGTATGTTAAAGTCCCCTACTATTGTTGCATTATTATCAATTAGCTCCTTTATGTTTGTTATTAACTGCTCTATGTGTGTGGGTGCTCCTATGTTGGGTACATAAATATTTACATTATTATACCTTCTTGTTGGATTGTCTCCTTTATTATTATATAGTGTCCTTCTTTGACTCTTGTAACAGTCTTTGTTTTAAAGTCTATTTTGTCCAATATAAGTATTGCTACTCTAGTTTTCATTTGACATTCATTTGCATAATACATGTTTCTCCATCCTGTCACTTTTTATCTGCAGGTGTCTTTAGGTCTAAAATGAGTCTCTTATAGGCAGCATATTCATGGGTCTTATTTTTTTTTTAATTTTTTTAATTTTATTTACGATAGTCATACAGAGAGAGAGAGAGAGAGAGAGGCAGAGACATAGGCAGAGGGAGAAGCAGGCTCCATGTACCGGGAGCCTGATGTGGGATTTGATCCTGGGTCTCCAGGATCGCGCCCTGGGCCAAAGGCAGGCGCCAAACCGCTGTGCCACCCAGGGATCCCTTTATTTTTGTACCCATTCTTCACCTTGTCTTTTCATTACAGCATTTAGTCCATTTACATTCAAAATAATTATTAATAGATATGTACTTATTGCCTTTTTATTGGCATTTACTGTTTAGATATTGTTTCTGAAGGTTTTCTCTGATGCTTTCTTATATTTCTCTCTTTCATATATTGCTGATTTTATTTAGTGATATATTTGAATTTCTTTTTCTTTATACTTTGTATATTCATTAGTGGTTTTTGATTAGTGGTTACCATTAGGCTTGCACATAACCTCTTCTGCATATAGCAGTCTATATTAAGTTGATGGTCATTTAAATTTGAACACATTCTTTTCTCCTCTACTCTCCACATTTTAGGTAAATGTTATTATATATTATATCCTTTTACTTTTTGAGTTGACTGATTTTTTACAAAAATAATCATTTTTACTACTTTTTTGTTTCCTACCTTTATGCTGTCACTTTAGTGCTCCTTTCCCCTCAAAGAGTTCCCTTTAAAATGTCTTGCAGGGCTAGCTTGGTGATCATGAACTCCTTTAGTTTTCATGTGTTTGGGAAACCCTATCTTTCCTTCTATTCTGAATGAAAGCTTTGCTGGGTAGAGTATTCTTGGCCACAGATTTTTCCCATTCTGCCCTTTGAATATATCATGTCACTGCCTTTTAGCTTGCAAAGTCTCTGCTGAAAAATCTTCTGCTAGCCTTAGAGGTCTTCCCTTGTACACTACTGCCTCTTTTTGTCTTATGGCTTTTTAAATTGTTCCTTTATCACTATATTTTGCCAATTTAATTATAATATGTCTTAGTGTGGGTCTGCTTTTGTTGAATTTGTTGGGAGTTCTCTGTTCCTCCTGGATCTGAATATCTGTTTCCTTCCCCAGACTGGGGAAGCTTTCCACTATTTTCTCTTCAAATAAATTTTCTGCCCCCTTTTCTCTCTTCTTTTTCTTCTGGGATTCCTAAAATACAACTGTTATTACACTTGATGAAGTCACTGAATTGCCTAAGTCTATTTTCATTTTGCATAATTTTTTTCTCTCTTTTGTTCAGCTTGATTACTTTCCATTAATCTTCCAAGTCACTAATGCATTCCTCTGTTTCTTCTATCCTGCTCTTTATTCCATCAAGCATGCTTCTCATTTCATTTTTTGAATCCTTTTATCTCTGCTTTGTTATTCCTCATCTCTGTGTTAAGGGTCACACTTATGTCTTTCACTCTTATTTCAAGTCCAGTGAATATCCTTATGATCATTACTTCAAATTTATTATATGGCATGTTGCTTGCATCTGTTCTGTTTAGATCTCTGGCCATGGCCTTGTCCTGTTCTTTCATTTGGATAAATTTCTGTTTTCTCACTTTGTCTGCCTCTCTGTGTATGTTTCTATATGTTAAGAAAGTCAGCTATATCTTCTGCTCCTGAAAGTAGTTACTTTATAAAGAAGAGGTCCTGGAGTGCCCAGGAGTTCAGTGTCCCCTATTCACCAAAAGCTGGCACTTCAAGAGAGTATCCTATGTGTGTTTTTATGCTATGCTGTTGTATCTGAATCACTTTTCCTTTCAGTACCCTCTGACTGCCTAGTGTGGGCTGTGCTTGTTCTCTGTGCTGTTAGTGGGACCTAAACAGACCAGTTCTGGCATACCCACTGGGAACTTGGGAGTGGGGCGGCAGTGTTAACAAAATTTGCACTGTGCCACTAATCCTATGCTAGATCCCAAAAGGCACTGCAGAGGCTGGAGGCTATGCACCAGAGTACCCAGGAGGCAAGGCTGAATGTGGCATGCAGTGATAGCTGGGCATGGCCAGGCCCATTGCATTAAGAATGGGTGTGGCATGGTGGCTGGACACTGCATGCAGTGCAGGGCAGCAACACTGCACCGAGTGGTTGGGTGGGGTGTGGGGAGGGCACACATGCAGCTTTAACAAAATTTGCCTTAACCCCAGGGCCTGAGGTAGCAGGCTTAAAGTCGGTGAATCCTTAGGAGAACTTAGCATAGCACACGACTAGCAGATTAGGTAGCAAGTATCTGTGCAGCTCCACCTCCTGGAGATGGCCCTGTGTTTATGCTGGGGGTATGGGGAAAGAAAATGGCACCTGTCCCTCATTTTCAGAGAAGTCCCCTAACACACTCAGAAATCAGTATAAACAGATATGTCTCCTGTTTGGCCCCTGTGTTGTGTGAACTGCTCTTTTATGTTGCCTCTCCACTCTTCTATGCCAGTCTTTTCTGTTGTCTTTTTAAGAATAGCAAGTCGGCTATCACTTGCCCTCTAGGCTATCCCAGTGCTAAGTCAGTTGACTTTTAAAGCTCCAGGCTCCAAGTCCCACTGGTTTTACAAACTCACAAAATTCAACCCCTCTGGTTTTTAAAGCCAAATGTTATGGGGATTAATTTTCCCTGTGTAAGCTCCCTGGTGTGAGAGCCCATTGCTCAGCCTTCTCTGTGTACACACAACTCCCTCCCTCCTGTGGGCAGGCACCCTGCCCTCTACCTTTCTGACTTTCCTAAACTTTCAGACACAGCTTCTTTTCTATATTTACATTCTGTCAGTCTGAATTGCTTTCCAGTTCATTGGCTTGGAGGTGGATGATATTTAGTTGTAAACATGGGATGAGGTGAGTTCAGGGTCCTCCTACTCTGCCATCTTGCCAAGCCCCCCATCTTACCTATATTTTTTAAGGCCTCTTTTACCCTTTTTAGTTGTTAACCACCTTTTGGTAGTTTAATAATTCTTTATTTTTAAAAAAAGATTTTATTTATTCATTCATGACAGACACAGAGAGAAAGAGGCAGAGACACAGGCAGAGGGAGAAGCAGGCTCCATGCAGGGAACCCGACGCGGGACTCGATCCTGGCTCTCCAGGATCACGCCCCAGGCCAAAAGTGGCCCTAAACCGCTGAGCCACTGGGGCTGCCCTAATAATTATTTAGATTAAATTACTGGTGTGATTTCTATTTCCTGATTGGACCATGATCAATTCACTGACACAGAGAGTTTCTGAAAAACTAAATTGACGTACTCCATGTAATAATGCAAATAATATCAATGCCTGACACTAAGTATTAATTAATCCAGTTGTTATTCACTATGATGATATCTCTACAAAACCATGGGTGAAAACCCTTAAATAAGGGTTTACCTATAAAGTACATCACAGTAAGAAAATATAGGAAATATAGGAAAATATATGGCTTGCTTTCAATTCTACCACTTTCCCTAAAAATGAACTCAGAAGAATGTCTGACCTTTGAACAGGAACGTCGGCAGAATGCTATAGTGAAAGTAGAATTGTATATGGAGTCACACGATCCAGATCTGAAATTAGAAAACCTGAAATCCAGCATTTTGATGTCCCTGGCTCTGGTTTTCTTTTTCAATATTCCTCTGGCTATTCTGGGTCTTTTCTGATTCCACACAAATCTTAAGATTATTTGTTCCAACTCTGTGAAGGAAGTCCATGGTATTTTGATAGGGATTGCACTTAACATGTAAATTGCCTTGGGTAGCATAGACATTTTCACAATATTAATTCTTCCAATCCATGAGCATGGAATATTTTTCCATCTCTTTGCGTCTTCCTCAATTTCTTTCAGAAGTGTTTTGTAGTTTTTAGGGTATAGATCCTTTACCTCTTTGGTTACGTTTATTCTTAGGTATCTTATGCTTTTGGGTGCAACTGTAAATGGGACTGACTCCTTAATTTCTCTTTCTTTAGTCTCATTGTTAGTGTATAGAAATGCCACTGATTTCTGGGCATTGATTTTGTATCCTGCCACATTGCCGAATTGTTGTATGAGTTCTAGCAATCTTGGGGTGGAGTCTTTTGGGTTTCCTATGTACAAGATCATGTCATCTATGAAGAGGGAGAGTTTGACTTCTTTCAAGACAGTGTGGTACTGGCACAAAAACAGATACATAGATCAATAGAACAGAATAGAGAACCCAGAAACTAATATTCGACAAAGCAGGAAAGACTATCCACTGGTAAAAAGACAGTCTCTTCAATAAATGGTGCTGGGAAAATTGGACAGCCATGTGCAGAAGAATTAAACTAGACCATTCTCTTACACCATACACAAAGATAAACTCAAAATAGATGAAAGATTTAAATGTGAGACAAGAATCCATCAAAATCCTAGAGGAGAACATAGGCAACACCCTTTTTGAACTTGGCCACAGCAACTTCTTGCAAGACACATCTATGAAGGCAAGGGAAACAAAAGCAAAAATGAACTATTGGAACTTAATCAAGATAAAAAGCTTCTGCACAGCAAAAGAAACAGTCAACAAAACTACTAAAAGACAAACCTACAGAATAAGAGAAGATATTTGCAAATGACATATCAGATAAAGAGTTAGTATCCAAGCTCTATAAATAACTTATTAAACTCAACAGCAAAGAAACAATCTAATCATGAAGTGGGCAAAAGACGAACAGAAATTTCACCAAAGAAGACATAGACATGGCCAACAAGCACATGAGAAAATGCTCCGCACCACTTGCCATCAGGGAAATACAAATCAAAACCACAATGAGATACCACCTCACACCAGTGAGAATGGGGAAAATTAACAAGACAGGAAACCACAAATGTTGGAGAGGATGTGGAGAAAGGGAAACCCTCTTGCACTGTTGGTGGGAATGTGAACTGGAATAGTCCCTCTGCAAAACTGTGTGGAGGTTCCTCAAAGAGTTAAAAAATAGAACTACCCTGTGACCCAGCAATTGCACTGCTGGGGATTTACCCCAAAGATACAGATGCAATGAAATGGCAGGACACCTGCACCCCAATGTTTATAACAGCAATGTCCACAATAGCCAAACTGTGGAAGGAGCCTTGGTGTCCATCGAAAGATGAATGGACAAAGAAGATGTGGTCTTTGTATACAATGGAATATTACTCAGCCATTAAAAGGACGAATACCCACCATTTGCTTCAACGTGGATGGAACTGGAGGGTATTATGCTGAGTGAAATAAATCAATCAGAGAAGGACAAACATTATATGGTCTCATTCATTCGGGGAATATAAAAAATAGTGAAAGGGAATAAAGGGGAAAGGAGAGAAAATGAGTGGGAAATATCAAAGAGGGAGACAGAACATGAGAGACTCCTAACTCTGGGAAACAAACAAGAGGTAGTGGAAAGGGAGGTGGACGGGGGGAAGGGGTGACTGAGTGATGGGCACTGAGGCGGGCACTTGATGGGATAAGCACTAGGTTTATGCTATATGTTGGCAAATCAAACTCCAATAAAAAAAATATGGGAAAAAAAGAAATTAGATATCCATGTCTATTGAACTATGACCAAAACCAATTTACCCATCACATCCCTGCTTTTTTCCCTGTATGATGTGGTGATAAACATACCTATCTCAGGGTTTTCTAAGGCTTCAATGACAAAAATATATGAAAAGACATTATATTTTACTAGTGCTATTATTAAAGGTATCTGTTGCTGCCTTTATGCCTATAGTGTTGCCAAAGTCCTTGACAATGGTATTAAATATTTATTATTATTCTATAACTACTAGTCAATAGCTTATTGTGTGCCAGGTCCTTATGAATTATTTCATTAACTATCACAGCCCTACTGTACAAAAGCATCTTTGTTGTCATCCTTCATGCCTATTAACCTCACACCTCACATTCAATCCAACAGTGAATCTAAAATCTACCATCATAATACAGTCAGACTCTGTCCACTTGTTAGGACCTCCACTCCACCATCCTGGTCTAAGAGACTGCCTTCACTCCCTGGATTCCACAATTGCTTCCTAATTGGCTTTTCAGCTTCTGCCATTCCTCCACCTGCCACTAGCATGCACTCCACCCATTTTATACTCAAAACAATATCCATAAGATCCTTTAAAAATTTAAATGATGTCATGTCACTTTTCTACTCATAACTCTTCAATGGCCTGCCATCCTGTAAACTTAGAATAAAGCAAAACCCTTATAATGGCTTACTGACCTTTCACAATATACTACCATATGTTACTTTTCTGACTTTATCACTTATTCTCCATTTGTTCCCCATAGTCCATTCATGCTGGCCTCCTTCCTGTTCATAGAACATGCCAGGAAGAGCCCTGCCTCAGACCTTTGCACCTATCTGCTCTTACATTGGCCAAGAACACTCTTCTCCCAGATGACCTTCCATCTTACTCACTTGCCTCTTTCAGGTCTCTATTTAAAGGCTGCTTTCTCAGCAGCCCGTCCTGACTTCAGTTGTAGTTATTCAGCACCCCCAGTGCAATACTTTCTCTCTCCTTTTCTCTATTTTACTCCATATTAATTGTCACTATCTGACAGCTATGTCAGATACAATATACTTATAGTACATTTACGAGTTAGGATTCCTTATTTTGCAAATAATAGAAGCACAATTCAAGTTGGATTAAACAAAAGGGAATCTGTTTATCAAGTAACTAGAAATTCTAGAGGTAGGACAAGCTTTGGAAGTATATGATCAAGCTCAGTCTTTATTTCCTATCATTCGCTTTCTACTTCTGTGTACATGCTTTATCTTCCAGTAAAAAAGTTGCTACAGAATTTTAGACTTTTCACCTGTATACAATACTAACCTGGATGTATCTTATGCAAATGAGCTGCACATCACTCTGATAGGACCAACCTTAACCAATCACAGAGGCCAGTACAATGTCATGCACTGATTGACTTTGGCTCATGTCATTGCTCATCCCTGAACCATCTTTGTGGCAAGGGATACTATGTCAAATACAGGCTAAACACAGAGCTGGGGATGATGTTAAGCCTACTCCCAGGGAGCAGGATAAGTGCTGGAAAAGCAAGTATAATATCCGTAACAGCACTATACTGTGTACAGTACCTAATTAGAGAAAACTGCATCTCAAAGATCAAGTGACACAGCCAGTAAGTGGTAGAGCCTGTACTCAAAGCCAACACTGCCAGTTAAACTACATCTCAGTGATCACACATCAACATTAACATTAACTCCTCATAATCCCTGATATTTTCTCTCTATTAAAGAGGACATGTGCTTAAACGAGTTGATCAAAAGCAAATGTTCAGGCAATTGGATAAACATTAAGGGTATTCATAAGGAATAGAAAGATTTCTTCCCTCCTCACACTTTTTACCACTTTCTCTCATTCTCAATGGAAAACAGTGTAGTGTGTCTTCTGGCATAGCAACACTTCAAGGTCGTGCTATGAAATAGAGTACAATTTAGTAAGAGCAAAGTTGATTTTCCTCATACATTCACCATTCTGATTAACTTCAAAAAGCTTTAAATCTGCTAGGTGAGATTTATTCTTGTCCTCCCAGAATTATCTTGAGACCTTCTCAGACTCCTCTGAGGGAGTCAAGACCTAGAAATGAAAAGAGAAAGGCAGAAAACAGTGGAGGCAACCAATGTGAGGTGAATATCTCTTGCATCGAAGTCTGCTTTTGTATGAACTGATGGGAACCTCAATGCAGCATCCTCAGAATTCTATTGTGTTCCTGACCCACTGGTATTAATTGTTTTCCTTCTGGTACCTGCACTCCCTTTCAGCATCATAGAGATATGAGCCAATGCTTGTCACTCAGGCCACCTAAAATTCTTTCTTAAACAGCATCATAAATGAGGTATATTTGTTTACCTGGAATTTTTTTTCCTTAGGTTTTTCTTGAAGGCAAACAACCAGAACCACAAGCAGTTTTACAAAAGAAAAGCAGTTTTCCTTCCAGTTTTATTTTTATAGCCTGCTTGTTTTTAGGGCCAGCGAATTCAGCAGGTTGAGATACTCAGGGTGGATGGCAGTCACAATCATTATCCAAAGGCAAAACTGGTATCTCAGAACCTATCAGGCTGTAGCTATAGTTTATTTTTTCAAATGATAGTACCCTATTCAGACATATATATACAAGGATTATCTGCTACTTCTATGCTGATTAATACAGCTTTAAAAGGACTTTTTTTAGTTTTCTCTGACAATCTTAGCATTTGTCCACCTAACGAACCTAATGTCAGGTGCAAAACGCAGAAGTTGAACCCTGAACTCCCTTCCCTGGAATCATATGATTTTCACATCTGCATTAAAAGTGGATCTGTTTTTAAGCAGAGTAAGCATTGAAAGGGAAATGCATTTTGTGTTTGATGTTTGAAAGTATAGTCAAGAGAAGGGCACACTTACTTCAAATGAGTTTAGGTTTACAGCATCTTTCTAGATCAATTATTGAAGGAATCATTCATAAAGTGAAATTTTAAGAGCTGCTTAAAGAAAATGAAGGCAAGTATTAAGAAGTAGGTGAACTAAAATTTATGCCAGTATCATATTACTTACTTAGATGTGTTAACTTACTTAATTTAACAAAAATATTATGAAGTAAATATATCCCCCAAAAGAGAAATCTTTGGGTTATGAAGGACAAATGTGCTACCCAAATAATAGAGATAAATTCTAACCGAGTTTCAACGGGACTTAAAAGCCAGTGAGTACTGATAAGTATTTCCCAAAGTATGTTTCAAAGAACAATAGTGCCACAGAAAGTTGAAAACCAATACTTTCAAATCTGAACAAATGTGTAAAACAAAGTTAGTTATTCTTTTAATTGCAAGATGAGACATTCATATACTAATTGTGGTGTGTATCTTTAAGACAAGATACAGTTGTACAGCATTTCCAGAATTCATTTGACCATTGAAACCCTTTGCACAAAGCATCTTGGGATACTAGTATGTGTTCCATGGAATATTTTTTGAGACACAGTCTGACTCTCTGCACTAGCACTCACAAATAGAATCAATATTAACATTAGAAGCTCAGATGAGCTTTTATGCTTAGAAGTTTTCATTAAGCTTTGCATATATAGATCAATGAGGATCAAGTGCATCAATAGAAAATATGCTAGCCCACGTTCTTGCTGTCTATCACACAGTATAGTGGACCATTTTAAGCCAAATAGACAAAATGGTTCACTTGCCAAAATAAATAAGAACATGCACCAAAGGCCCATAGTATAGCAAAGTGAAATAAAATTCTTGCCAACTCAACCTTTGCAACGAAGAAAAAGAGAAGGAAATATGATGGTGGTAAATAGCTCTATCAAAGAGCTTTTAGGAAAGGGATTTTATAAATTTTCTATTGTAAATAATGTACAATAAAGTAAGCTATTTGATCTTTTCCAATGATTTTAACTGAAGAACTGTAATCCTAGGGGACAGTGTTGACAGATAATTGTCCATCAAGATCTTGGTAGTCATTATATTCACCAGTGTGTGCTTGAGGTCTGAATAGAACATGACTTACACAAAGCAAATCCCACAGCATCCTTTACTGAATCAAAAGCTAGCTAGGTTTTAAAACTGAATTGCCAGAAGGTACAATGATAATCATTTCAATTTTGAGATATGGGGATAGTTTACAATTCAAGCAAGTGGTTTTATATACATACACATACGTGCATGTCTGTTTACATATAGGTTTATATACATATAAATGTTGTGTGCATGCACATATATTCTGATTTCTTTCTCTCCCTTCTTCCTTTTACCCTGAAATTCCTATAAGACCTCAAGCTGGCCCTTATTAATGGAAGCTGATGTTTTCAATTGTCCATAAATTTCTCATCTTGAATGAGGTTATTCTGAATTATTTCTCATAGGCTGTGCACTACAGTTGAGCTTTACAGACTTGGATTTGATTCCAAGTCACAACACACAATAGTTATGAGAACCTCATTCAAGTTATTTAACTTTTTAAGATTCAGTTTCCTCTTCTGTAAAATAGACTTGCTCTGAATATGAAATTATATGTTATTGTAAAGTATGCAGCAGAATTTGAGCATATAAGAAATGGTAGCTATTATTAAGTTCTGGTGTTGCGAACATGAAACCCATCTAACATTGACAAAGGAAATCTACAGTACTGTACTATTCTTCTCAAACGTTTCCACAGAGGTATCTTTAACAGCAAAGAACAGTAACTTATGTCCCACCATTTACATTCCCAAGGCATTTGAGTTCTTAGGCCCAACACAGAAAAATGAAGACATTTCTTTAGTGTGTTTTCATCTTCTAAAACTATGTAAATTTTGTTTTATATTCAATAATATCTCCTTGTTTAATTTAATATAAAAATACTTTCAAATCACTTACCACTAAGGAAAATTAATGGTTGTAGAAAACACCAAGCAGCCAATAACAAAGTTTGAGAAGTTTAAAGAGCCTGTATTAGGTCATACAATCAGTTTGTAGTAAATTCCCCTTCACTGTAAGCCTAGAATATTATGGCTTGGCTGTGTTCTACGATTTCGTAACTAAATATTTATTGAAGGCTGCCATGACTGTGCTCAGAGAATCTGGGTAAGCCTAGCAAAAGCCTTTCTCATTAAGGGTTTTAATGAGAAGGGTGGTGGGTTGAAACAGCATCATAATAAGTAGAATAAAAATCATAGTCAAGAGGAAAAAGAACAGTTATGCAAGAACCTTGAGTCAAGTAGAAAATAATGAGGTCAAAAGAGAAGTTAAGCATCAAGAAATGGATCACGGCAAGCAAACTGGGAAGGAGGTTACAAATGATAGGTTTTCATATTGACTATGTAGTATGGGAACAAGTAAACTAGGGCAATGCTTATCATGAACATATGATTATGCAAGGTGCCAGAATCTATGCAAGCCAGAAAGGCAAGGTCTTTATCCCTTAAAAATCTAACGATTTTAAATGAGACAACAAAGACAAACATAAATATTTTATCTTTTCTCTGTTTTAGAATACAATATTAAAATAGCTACCACCTACTGAACTAGTACCAGGCATCAGGCCCTTTCTAAACATTTCATAAGCATTAACTCAGTTAATCTTTACCAAAAGTGGATATAATTAATTATCTCATTTTACTGATCTAGAAATAAGCTTAAAGAGGTTAAATAACTTGCCCAAGATAGTATATCTAATAAGTAGAAGAGTCAAGCTCAGGTAATCTAGTTCAGTATCCTTATATTTCACCACCAAAACATCATGCAATTAGAAAGTGGAATACAGACTAATAAAAAAAAAAAAATGAGGTCTCAGGGATTGGAGGCTGAAATATCCTAGACAAGAATGGTATATTTGTCAGAGACTTTCAGTGCAAGGGGAGGAACACAACTAAAAATAGTTTAAGCACAAAAGGATGAATTAATCCATGAAACTAATTAATTCAGAGGTTGCTAGGTTCAGACAAAATTGGATCAAGTAATGCAAATTATATTATTAGTTCACTCTCTCTTACTTGCCCCATCTCTCAGGTTTGATTTTCTCTGTGTATTATTCTAATTCTATCATGTTACAAATTTACCCATGGATTTCTTCAATGCATCCAAGGAAGTTGGCCCATCAAAAAGCCCATCAGGAGCAGCCCGGGTGGCTCAGCGGTTTAGTACCACCTTCAGCCCAGGGCCTGATCCTGGAGACTTAGGATCGAGTCCCACATCAGGCTCCCTGCATGGAGCCTGCTTCCCCCTCTGCCTGTGTCTCTGCTTCTCTCTCTCTCTCTCTCTCTCTCATGAATAAATAAATAAAATATTTAAAAAAAAAGCCCATCAAAGTCTATAATGCCCCATCCCAAAAACCCATAGAAAAAAGAATGTCTGTCTCCAACACCCATATGTACATCCCAGGGAAGGATTATGATTGACTCTGCTTAGATCCCCCAAACAAATTATTCTGGCCAAAAAAAAAAAAAAAAAATGGAGAATTAAGCTGGGTCAGGCCTAAGTGACAATGGATGTCCAGACATGAGCGTTTTTTTTATAATAGGGGAAAGGAGCAGAGGGATAAGAGAAAAAGTGTTCTGTTAGCTAGAAACAATAGCTAGTAATAAAGTCCATTACAAATGGCATATAGAATTTGCTTGTCTTGAGTCATGGGACAAAATGGCAGACCTAGTAGTTTGGCTGGGCTGAGACAGGCAATTGACTTTCAAACTAACCCAAATAACAATCATAGTGATTTCAAGAGTAAGCAATTGTATACCACTTTACCGTTGAAAAGCATTTTCCACACATTACTTCCTTTGAAAAAAATGATCCACTTTCCTTTCACTTTTGCCAGAGATGGGTTCTCATTTGCTGTCATCTCTTCAGAGATTTACTCTAAGAAATATTGATTAAAATGTCTAATGTTTTACTTCTCCAAAACTAGCTTTATAGGATATGGATGATATAAACACTCCAGAAGCTACACTGTTTAGCTTTGATCTCAGCAACTGTCCTTTTAACACGCTACTATGTACCTCGCACATCTGAAGCTACTCTCACCAAGCCATTAGTCAACATTTAAGAATCTACTGGGTAATGCCCTCTTGATAAAGCTAAAGTAAAATTTTTTAATGTTCCAAATAGGACCCATTAGTCTCGGCATATAAACTCACGCATGCTATAAATGTAATGTTGAGACTATAAAAAGAGTGCTGACGTCAAAACTATTTTAAATTTATAATGTTTACATAAAGTATCTCAACATGGAAAATTAAAGTAAACTACAGGCATAGATACCAGGAAAATGTTCAGCATGCTTTGGGTAGTTAACACAGATCAACAACACAAGTAAAATGATATATTTACTCAGTGTGGATGATGACTGCTTCTTTCCTCAAGTCCACATTAGCTACTTGACTGCTCTGGCTCATGCAGAGCTGGCACCTCCTCTGCACCACCCCTTTCACCTCTTGGTAGTTGGAAATTAAGCTGTTGTCATTTCTGGAAGGAAACTTGCCAGCAGATCAAGCAGGAAGTGCAGTAGGAGGTGGAAGAATGGGTGACATTGGGCAACAAAGTGGCCACACCTGAGCATGGTTCTGGTTGGTGAGAATCCTGCAAGTCACTCCTAGGACCTCAACAAAACCAAGGTACCTACAGAGGTGGGAATAAAAAATGAGACAATTGTGAAACCAGTGTCAATTTCAGAGGAAGAACTGTTGAATTTAATCAATAATCTAAATAATGATAATGTAGATGGCCTCCTTGTTCAGCTGCCTCTTCCAGAGCACACTGAGGAGAGAAAGATCTGCAATGCTGTTTCTCCAGACAAGGTTATTGATGGCTTTCATATAATTAATATAGGAGGAATGTGTTTGGATCAGTATTCCATGTTATTGGCTACCCCATGCAATGTCTGGGAAATAATTAAATGAACTAGCATCCCAACTCTAGGGAAGAACATGATTGTGGCTGGAGGTCAAATGTTGGAATGCCCATTGCAATTCTATCACACACAGATGGAGTGCATGGATATCCTGGAGGCAATGCCATTGTTCTATATCTCATCAATACACTCCCAAAGAACTGAAGAAACATACAATTCTTACAGACATTATGGTCTCTGTTGCAGACAGTCCAAATATGATCACAGAAGATATGATCAAGGAGGGAGCAGTAGTCACCCATGTGGGAATAAATAGAGTTCAAGATCCCCTAATGGCTAAATCCAATCAGTTGGAAATGTGGATTTTGAGTCAGAAGGAAAACCAGTTACATCACTCCAATCCCTGGGGGTGTTGTTCCCATGGCAGTGGTGATGCTAATGAAGAATAATTATTGCTGAAAAAAAGGCACCGAGGCTTGAAGAGTGGGAAATACTGAAGCCTAAGGAGTAGCAACTAATTAACTGTTGTGTCTTCCGTCATGAACAACATGCCAAGAGAGTTTAAGAGGCAAAACAGGCCAATAGAAATGCAATGTTTTTTCATTTATTTTACTGAAATGATTTAAAATGATGTTTTATATTTACCAGAAGCTTAAACAGGTGGGTGTTTGTGCACATAGCTCTGCAGTACTTCACCATGGAGCACACTGGTATCATGATGGGTGATGTGACCCAGTCAAGAGAAGCTACTAACCTACTGATAAACATGGAGGACATTGTCACATTGAAAATGGATGCCGACCTTCATCAAGTCACTTCAGTTAAAATCTGCCTTTTCTTGGATTGTAGTTCCCAAATGCTATTCCAATAAGACATTGATACTCACTTTAGGTTCCAAACCTTTCATGTTCAACTGGTCTACCCAAAGGAAAAAGTTGCTAGAGAAAATTAGGGAAAAGGTGAAAAAGGAAGAAATGAAAATTGAGTAGAAAAAAAATTACTCTAATTTTTATATATTGTATGTAAAGACTACCTGTTAATGATATCCTGAGCTGTTACTTCATGGCTTAATCACTGGGAAAATGTTCAGGGTTGTTCCACATAGTGTTAGCCTAATTTTGTGTGTGTTACATTCATGAGGTTTTCCCATTTTATTCTAGGATTTAAAGGCTTTTGTTATAGATTGTGTATATTATCATAATTGGCTTTTTCTATACCCTTAAACTTCATTGTTATATCTTTGTACTGATGGAGGTGTCCATATGATTGCCTTGGCATATCCTGAAACCTATTTTTGATAAACAAAACTTGGCCTTGATAATCATTAGAGCATCTTGTATAAGTATGCAACTTACTTTTCCACCAGAGACTTGTCAGTAGCTGCCTGCTTTTCTCTGATGTACCTGTTGGCTTTCTCCAATGGGTTTTTGAGAACTTGAGTTAATACTGAAGTTAATCAGACTTTCTAATTAAAAGAGGGTCTTTTTGGTATTTGCTTCACAGTTGTTATTTTAAAGCTACTCACTTTAAAGTAAGTATTATTTTAAATAAAACACGTCTGGTTGGTGTGGGGATTAAAGATATATTTAGTTAGTTTAGGAACAAATTTTTTTTGAGAGCTTGCTATGGACCAGGCACTGTGCTTAAAACCCTGATGTTTATAGCAGCAATGTCCAATAGCCAAACTATGGAAGGAGCCTCGGTGTCATCGAAAGATGAATTGATAAAGAAGATGTGGTCTATGTATACAATGGAATATTACTCAGCCATTAGAAATGACAAATACCCACCATTTGCTTCGATGTGGATGGAACTGGAGGGTATTATGCTGAGTGAAGTAAGTCAATCAGAGAAGGACAGACATTATATAGTCTCATTCATTTGGGGAATATAAAAAATAGTGAAAGGGAATAAAGGGGAAAGGAGAGAAAATGAGTGGGAAATATCAGGAAGGGAGACAGAACATGAGAGACTCCTAATGCTGGGAAACAAACTAGGGGTGGTGGAAGGGGAGGTGGGCGGGGGGTGGGGGTGACTGGGTGATGGGCCCTGAGGTGGGCATTTGATGGGATGAGCACTGGGTGTTATTCTATATGTTGGCAAAATGAACACCAATAAAAAATAAATTTATAAAAAAATAATTAATTAAATTAAAAATGTAACTTTTCCCATTCAAAAAAAACTGGGCATAAAAACATAAATAATATCTCTGTACTTGAGGCACTTAATATTTAGAGGGGAACAACAGGTACACATAGTGGCAATTTAACAGGGTATCTTCTGAGCAAGAGGAATACTCAGGGAATTAAGGAAGACTCAGGGTACTGAGAGAGTACAAAGAAAAGGGAAACTGACCTAGTTTGGATATTAGGTATAGGCTTCCTAGAAATTATAATGCCTGAGTTGAGTTCTAAAAGAGAGGTAAGAATATTCATGTGAAGGAAAGTAAGAGGAACATTCAAGACAAAAGGAAAAAAGTGAACAAATGTGGAAAGGTGGAATAGCATGAGGTATGCTAAGACAAACACACAGTTCCAATCTAAGTGTGAATTATAAGGCATGAAGTTGGGGGAGATGAACTGAAGAAGTAGTGTTATGGACTAAATGTTTGTGTCCCCCAAAACATCTGAAGCTCTAACCTCAAATGTGATAATATTAGGAGGTGAGGCCTTTCAGTGGTAATTAGGTTTAGATGAGGTCATGAGGATGGACCCCTGCTGCTAGGATTAGTGCCTCCATAAGAAGAGGAAAAAACACCAGAGCTTCCTCTATCCACCATGTGAGGACACAGCAAGAAGATGGCCATCTGCAAAGTAGGAAGAGGGCCCTCACTGGAAACCAAATCTGCCAGCACCTTGATCTTGGAACTCCTAGCCTCCAGAACTGTGAGAAATAAATGTCTGTTGTTTAAGCCACCCAATTCATGGTATTTTGCTAAAGTAGACCAAGCCAAGTGAGACAAGTAGGTAGGAATAAGTTCATGAAAGACCCCAAATACCTCATTCCACTTTACTTTGTAAGCAATGGGAAGTCACTGAAGGGTTGTAAGGAGAAGTCAAGGTCAGAGTTGTATTCAGATAAGTAACTGACAACTTTGCTGAAGATGAGCATAAATCATACAGCAGAGTCACCCATGAAAAGACTATTATAGTTAGTCAAGGAGAGAGGGGTTTACAGCTTGTAGTGGTATAAACAAATTTGTAGGAAGAGATAAAAATAATCAGATTGTGGTAATTATTGTGTATGCAGTGAATGGGCTAGTGAAGAGTCAAGAGTAGTACCTGAGTATTACACCTAGAGAAATGGGTAGATGGTAATAAAAAATAAAGGATATCAGGAATACAAGAAGAGGAACATGATGGGGTACAAATTGAAGAGGAAGAAGACACATCTTTGACATGTAATCTTTATCCTGCCTGCAGAATATCTATGTATATCCAGCAAAAAAATGGTTTTGAGCTTCACTCTCAATGGAGAGGGAGAAATGTAAATTTGTATAACATGAGAGACAAAGAGATTTCTTAAGCTTCTAGAGGATAAAGAAGAAAACTCATGTAAATAATCAGAAATTATAATAGCTTTAGACCTCTTAAAAACAAGACTGAAATTTCAAAGACAATGAACTTGAAGACTGTGGTCCTAAGTCTCATTCGCAATACCTGTAATTAAGTCTAGAGGGAGAGACAGGTCTTGAAAATAATTGTGGGATGTCAGACATTAAGGAGGTTGCACAATGAGACAAGCTCTGAGCCAAATGTTGGCAAACTGAATTTAAATAGAATTTAACAAAAAAAGAAAAAGGAAAAAAGAAAAAAATATATTTGTGGGTGTAGCTTTTGTCATATGAACTAAAATGAAATCTAATACATACAAATCCAATCAAATGTGAGAGCTGAATTGGCAAGAAAGCCACACCCTAAACTAAAAGACCTGAGACTATTGAAAGCCACATCCAGGGCTCTTAACTTGCTAGAGGCAGGAAGCAAACTATGAAGGCTGCTCAGGCACCAAAAATGGCTATTCCAACACTCTCTCTTGAGAAATAGCCAAGGATAGAGATAGAAAAGGAAGAATGACTCAGAAGGCAGGGGAAATCTTATAGAAATAGAGTAAAAAAAAATTTTTTTAATTAAGGAAAAAAAAACACAAGGAGGAGAAAATCTAGGAAATTAGGGAACTAGTATACTGTAATAGGAGCTTCAAAGAAGGAAATTGGAATAAATGCAGAGGAGGAAATCACTGAAAAAAAAACTTAAGAACATTTCTCAGAATTCAAGGACATGAGCATACAGACTAAAGGACCTATCATATATACAGACAGACTCCTACTGAGGCATATCATCACATACTTTCAGAATATGAGAGGAAAGAGAAGATTCTACGAACTTTCTGAGAAGGAAAAAACAGCTTATATGAAAAGGATAGAAATCAGAATACCTTTTAGGCCTCTCACAGCAACACTGGAAACGAGAAGAGAGTGGGAAAATATCTATAAGATTATGAAAAAAAATATTATATCCAATCTACAGTACAATACTCAGGCAAACTATCAATAAAATGTGAGTATCAGGTGCCTGCAATTAATTAAACACAGTTGGTTGAGCGTCAGACTCTTGGTTTCAGCGCATGTCATGATCTCAGAGTTGTGAGACAAAGCCTCACTTTGGGCCCCACACTCAGCATGGAGTCTGCTTGAGATTCTCTCTCTCTCTCTCTCTCTCTCTCTCTCTGAGCCTCCCGCTCATGCTTGCTCTATCTCTCCTTCTCTCTCTCAAATAAATAAATAATAAATAAATAAATAAATAAATAAATAAATCTTTTTAAAAATGTGAGAATAGAATATGATTATTTTTAGATATTCAAAGTCTGCAATACAGAGAGTAATTCAAGGAAAAGGAAGTTATGAAATATAGGAAACGGAACACTCAATACATGAGAGAGTCAAAGGGAATCCCAGGATAATGGTGAATGAAGACCCCAGGAAGACAGCAATATACCAGCTGCATAGAGGGCAACTGGTCCAGGTCTGAATAGTGTACACCAAGGTTAAACTTGCTGAGTATGTTATGATATCATTACCAAGATGTCTGAATGGGCCATATGCTGAGGACACTCATTACACCCTCAAAAAAGTTCTGCTTTTGCAAACTTCTGAGAACTGGAACCTGGCCAATGTGAATTTGAAATCTGAAATAAAGAGTAGGATTATATTCCTATTAAAAATCACCACCTGGCTCACGACAATGAGCAATAATCCATTGTGGTGAGACCTACATCTTCCAAAACTAATTCTTGCCCACCTACCTTTCCAGGAATGCCTACATTCTCAGAGAAGCAAAAGCCAGATCATGAACTAGAAACTCTACTCAGGTTTTCTTCTGAAAGCCTGCATCTATCAATGGTGGTACTGCCCTTTCTGTCATAGCTAGGTTTGTACTCACTACTGTCTCTTTATAGTATCACCCTTCACATTCTTTTTACACAAAAATAATCATTGATAAAAATAATAAAATATCAAACAGAATAAAAGAGAAAAGGAAAACATCTGTAGGGATGTAGATCAATCTTATCATAATGGTATATTTTTCAGAGTCCAGTCAGCAAAACAGAAACTAATTTATTACATTGCAGACAAAGGAGCTTTTTTAACACAGGAGTTAGAAGCCTAAGAGAATGCAGAGGTAACACTAAGGGAAACCAGATGTAATAGCTGCAGGAAAAAGCCACCATATCCTTGGTCTGAGCAACAAAAGGGAGATGGGGTTACCAGAATCCAGATACATAAAGGAGGTGTCTGGAGGCTTCAGACATTTATAGGGATGATCCCCATCTGTCTCATCTATACTTCTAAGGAGTCCCTGAGGCTGATTCTGGAACTGCCAAAAGAACATGGAGACTGGGGCAAATTACCACTGGTGGGACTAATACTGAAATGGAATGGGGAAGAAAAAAAAACCTGATAAGTGCCTTCTCCCTCTCCCCACTCCCTATTGACAAAAACCTTCAAGGAAGCCATCTGGTAAAGCAGTCTGGGAAATGTCATTGGCAGAGACACAGCCCCAGCTGCCCCAGCTGCAGCATCACAGAGTAAAGGAAGGCAAACTTGTTGCTGAGGACTCTAGATAATAACTAGCTCAGCTGGCTACATCTGGATATGAAACTAAAGATGCAGAAGTGTTTTACTTTTTCTCTGTCATTTGAATCTTTTACAAAAATATATCTGCATTTTACTTGAATTTTTAAAATGAAAAATCTTTAAGGGAAGCTGTAAGTTAATTATCAAAAGAAGTATATTTATATTTGTCCAATACGTTCATGAAAGGGATAAAATTGTTTCATAAGAAAGATACCATTTTCGGGATGCCTGGGTGGCTCAGCAGTTGAGCGTCTGCCTTTGGCTCGGGTCGTGATCCCGGGGTCCTGGGATCGAGTCCTGCATCAGGTTCCCCACATGGAACCTGCTTCTCCCTCTGCCTGTCTCTGCCTCTCTCTGTGACTCTCATGAATAAATAAATAAAGTCTTAAAAAAAAAAAAAAAGAAAGAAAGATACCATTTTCTTTCACATTATGCAATGCCTAGTAGTACAGTGTTGTATGGCATGAAGAAATTTCTAAATAACTAATTATTTAAAACAGATTGTTTAATATTCAAATATATTTTATGGTGAATAACTAAAAATAGAAAATGCAAAGTTCCCATACTTTGCCAAAGGACTGAAAATGTGCTATATATTGGTCATGAAGAGATAAGCTCAAGACACTGGGTCAAAAAACCCTGGCCTTAGACTCCTGCTCTACCACTTACTATTCAGGCAAACTGCTTCATCTTTCAAAGACAGTTTCTGCAATCTGTAAAATGAGGAAACAATTCCCAGATGAAAATATGGCAGCATCTTAAGTGAGAATAGATTAAATGATCGTCATTAAGAGAGCACAAAATAACAGAATCTTAAAAATCATGGACTGGAAAAGACTGAAAATTATTCAAACAGGTAAACTTTTCACCTAAGATGTATATTTCTCTAGATCTGAGTTGGTAATACAGTTTTTCCGAATTGAGAACACAAGTTGAGGCAATAAAGGATTTGTTCATTAGAGATTTGATGCTGTTATTTGAATGTCTAATTGATGGAAAATATAATACACTGGATGCTGTGCTAATCTCTGCCTAAGAAAAGCCTAACTGGTTGGCTTACACAGTCATAAACTCAAGACCCCACTAGCACACACACTAGCAAAGTATGTTCTTGGCTTTGGGACTGCCATTGCTATTTGCAGAGACTAGTGATGTTTGCCCGATTCCAAGACAACAGGAATTACTGTGGTCTTTGTTCAAATTTCAACTTGGACTGCTATATATCAAGTTTTTTGGTTTGCTAACAATGTTTTCCAGCCCTGCACTGTTTTGTCATTTCATGTGAGGCTGTGTTTCCATTTGTCCTTACATTTTTCTCTTCCATTTTGTAGCTACTCACTGAATTCGCCGATGCTTCAGCTAGTCAGGGTGTATATACGTAAATATCACTAGCTATGATGGAAAACCTAGGCATTGGTTTTAGTCATTCATCCATTTATTCTTAAGCTCTTACATTTATTGTCTTCTAAATATTGATTCCATGCTTAAGGCATGTACATAAATAAATAAGGCAATATACTTGCCCTCAAAGACATGTAGAAAAGAAATAAAACACAAAAAGATTTTAAAACAAAGAGCCTTCAGAAGAAGAGATAGATCCTGGAAGAGTTCAATTTTATGTTTATAACAACTCTAGAAATTTTAGCAGTATGAATCATAGATGCTATCTACTTGAGGATCTAAACAAATCCTGGGATGCCTGGGAGACACAGTTGGTTAAGCTTCTGACTCTTGGTTTCAGCTCAGGTTGTGATCTCAGGGTTGTGAGATAGAGCCATTCCTACATCAGGCTCTGCACTCAGCACAGAATCTGCTTAAGATTCTCTCTGCACCCTCCTCCCTGCTCTCCCTCTCTCTCTCTAATAAATAAAAATATATCTTTAAAATAAGTAAATAAAGACATCCCTCGCTAATTTCACATTTTCCCTAAAAGACTAACCCACATCCCACTGCCTTTTGTACTGTGGCTAGTCTTTATATGTACATTATGTATCTGTCTGTAAGTTGTTATTGTTGCATTAGTAATACTGTAGTTTTGTTTTTCTTAATATTTTCCTTTCAGTTCTTTGCTACACAGATATGTGAATTTGGTAACTGCTCTTCACCCTGCATTGCCAAAGAAGTCCTGGGTTATGTGAAACATTCCCCTTGAAATCAGACCTTGGTCACCAACTGACAATCAACATCCTACTACTAACTCAGTGAATAATACAAGACACAATACTTGTTTGAGATAGTTTAAAAATAAAATTACATCCGTCAGAATGGCTAAAATTAACCCAGGAAATAACAAATGTTGGCGAGGATGCAGAGAAAAGGGAACACTCTTACACGGTTGGTAAGAAGACAAACTGGTGCAGCCACTCTGGAAAACAGTTTGGAGATTCTTCAAAAAGCTAAAAATAGGACTATGTGTGACCCAGCAATTGCAGTAGTAGGTGTTTATTCAAAGGATTCAAAAATGCTGATTCGAATGGTACATGTACCCCAATGTTTATAGCAGCAATCTCCACAGTGGCCAAAATATGGAAACAGCCCAGATATACATTGACAGATGAATAAAGAAGATGTGGAATATATATACAATGGAATATCATTCAGCCATCCAAAAAAAATGAAATCTTGCTATCTGCAATGACATGGATAGAACTAGAGGGTGTTATGCTGAGATAAGACACTCAGAGAAAGATAAATACTATATGATTTCACCATATGTGGAATTTAAGAAACAAAACAGACAGTCATAGGGGAAGGGAAAGAAATATAAAATAAGGTAAAAACAGAGAGGGAGGTAAACCATAAGAGACTCTTAACTATAGGAAACAAACTGAGGGTTCCTGGAGGGGAAGTGGGTGGGGGAAGGGGTAACTGCCTGATGGACATTAAGGAGAGCCCTTGATAGAATGAACACTGGATGTTATACGAAACTGATAAATCACAAAATTCTACAAATTAATATACTATATGTTAACTAAATTGAACTTAAATAAAAAAACTTTAACTGATTTTAAAACATGAAGAGGTATAATAACCTCATGAGTGCTTCTCAATCTAATCTAATCTCACTACTGAAATTGTGGGCCAGGTAATCCTTTGTTGCAGGAGGCTGCCCCATGCATTACAGAATGTTAAGCAGTATCTGTCGTTTCTACTGGATGCCAGTTAGACGTTACCCATTAAGTCATGACTATCAAAAACGTCTCCAGACATTGCCAAATATTTCTTTGGAGGCAAAATCATACGCAGTTGAGAACCACTGTCCTCGTCAAAGTACATATGTCAGTTTAGCTGACCATTTGAGAGACGACTCTCAGAACAACTGCCTTGCAGATTGTAGAAATATTTGAATAGTTCTGGCACTATTTGCTAGGACTTTTCCAGTCTTGATATGGTTCCCAATTGTGAATGGATCTGAGACGACGATACATACAAACAACCATAATTACAGATTAAAGCAATAAATTATTGAGTATCTGAAATTTGGCAGGCAGTGCAGCAGCTGATTTACATGAAAGTAGTGTGCACTGAGCAATTACTATGTGTCCAGTAAATAAGTTATTACATTCATTATCTCATTTAATTTTCACAACCTTACAATATAGAATGTTATCATTATTCTAGTATTACAGATACTGGAATATGAAGTATAGAAATTAGAACCTCTAGTCAAAATGGCCAACTAAACTGGCATAGGAAACCAACACCTTCTAGTACCATAAAAATATTCAAATGCTAGATTTAGAAAAATATATATAGTTTTCAATTTAAAATTAATAGTAAATATTAAAAGCAAGAAATGTAATTCTGCAGATGCCAGAAATGAGAAGGGAATACACAGTTTGTAACAGAATATTGAAATCAGATGGGTATAATGAAATCACTGGGGTCTGAGACACTAATACTCTGACAGAAAACTGAAATTAAAGTCTCTAAATAAAGTCACAAGTCAGGAAAATCCCCTTGGCAGAGCTCCACCTGGTAACAATGTGGCATGATTATAAGCTATCTACACTGAGCCCTGAATGAAAAAAGTCTACAGATAAGATTTCCCAGCCTACATCTAGCAAAAGTGTAATATCCAAATTTGTTCATGACTTGCAGGGAGACCTAGAGCTAAAAAAAATAACATAAAAACATTTTCAAAATAAGTGAACATATAGGACTACATCAGAAGCACCTATAAAATCATAAAAAGGGTCACTTCCATGAATAAAAGAAAAAATGAAACCAGAACAATAAATAGTTCCACCAAGAAAAGAAATAGTAGTGTTAAATTTTAAGAGTGGCAATTTGAAATATTGAATTTTCTACTTACTCTAATTCTCCAAGTGACACATATATCCACCTCTATACAATTAGTATGTTCATAGCGATCAATCAATAATTGTCTATTTATTCAACATTCTGGAGCATCTACTATACACAAGGTACTAGGCTGAGTAAGACACATTACTGGTCCTCAAAGAACTCACATTTCAATGACTTTCCTTTTTTAAAAAATGTGTTTCTTTTTACTGTGGTAAAATACACATAAAATTTACCAATTTTACATTTTACCAATTTTACAAATTTTACCATTTTTACCAATTTTAAATGTACAGTTCAGTGGCATTAAGTATATTCACAATGTTGTACAATCAGGACCGTAATCCATCCCCTGAACGTTTTCATCATCCCACACTGAAATTCTGTACCTATTAAACAATAATCCTCCAGTCCCTTCTTCCCCTGCTCCAGATAACCACTAGTCTCCTTTCTGACTCTATGAATTTGGCTATTCTAGGTTCCTTATTTAAATACAACCATACAATATTTGTTCTTTCGCATCTGGCTTATTTCATCATCAATAACAGCAATCAAGAAAGACTTCAAAATAATATAATTGTCATTTTATAATATCCAATGAGGGGAGAAAAGAAACAAAACCCAAAAGAAAGAATACTATTAAAAGTGATGTGGGGGCACCTGGGTGGCTCAGTTGGTTAAGCGGCTGACTAGAGATTTTGGCTCAGGTCATAACCTCATGGGTTGTGGGATCAAGCCCCATGTGGGGCTCAATGCTCAGCAGGGAGTCTGCTTGAGATTCTCTCTCTCCTTCTGTCCCTCCCCCTTTTCTCTCTCTCAAATAAATCTCTTTTTAAAAAAAGGTATTTGTGGAAAACAAAATTCTTTAAGTTACAGTCACTGAAATAAAAAAAAAAACCCTCAATAGCTAAGATAAACAAAAGATTCCCCTCAGAAGAGAACCCCGGAATAGAAGAGCGCTGTGCAGGAAACATCCAGAACATAGTATAAGGGGATACAGAGAGAAAAATATGAGAGGTTAAGAGACATGGAAGACTGAAAAAGAAATTCCAACATTCATTTAGTAGGCATACTAGAGAGGGAAAAAAAGTGAGAGAATAGAAGTCAATACATGACAAGTATGTTGGCTGAGAAATTTTCAAAACTGAAAAAAGACATGAGTCATCTGAGAAATTAAAGTGGCTAAACCTGATCTAACCACTATGCTACATACCATATTCTCACAAAAACTTATAATCTATAAGTACCATTATTTATGGTCTACTGTTAGCAGGTCAGTTTATATCAGTGCTTCTCAACCAGGAACAATTTTGACCTCTAGAAGGTATAGGCAATGTCTGGAGACAGTTTTCGGTTGTCATAACTGGGAGGTGAGGGTGTGGGGAGAAAGGTTGACTATCAGCATCTAATGAATAGATGGCACCGATACTGCTAAAAATCCTACCACACACAGGTCAGCCTTCACCATGAAGAATTATCTGGTCCAAACTGTCAATAGTGCTGAGGCTGAGAAAACCTGCTTTACATATATTGACATTAATACTCACAACCCAATAGTAGATATTATTCCTGATGAAGAAACTGAGAAAAAAAAATGGTTTAAGTAACTTGCCCAAGGTCATGCAGCTAATAGAATAGATCTGAGATCCAAATCCATACTGTTCTTCTTCAAAACCCATGGCCTTCAAACGGTATTTTTTGCAAGAGTCCAAATCAGCAGGGACTGCTACTATGATATGCGGAGCATCGGCAGCAGCACGGGATGCACAGAAGCTGACCACTCTGGTCAAACGACAGCACTCTAACAATGTAGCTTGCAGATTAGCCCACCAGATCCGTTTTTCTTATCCCTCATCTTGCTCGAGCTCTGTGTGTATTCATATCCCACAATGGGAGAGATGGAGGCAGTTTTGTGCTCCTTTAATATATTATAGTTCCTATTATAGATGCTCGCTACCACTCTAATGCCCCCTGCTAACACACTTACTGCTCATGACCTAAAATTTGGAACATACTGTGCTTTTAAGGACTCTCTGGGCCACCTAGATTTAAATCCACTTCTCAGTGAGACTACAACGGATAGTGAATATTTTGTCCTCTCATTTTTACATCAAAAAGAGCCCTCCAGATGGTCTGTTTCTTGTTGGCTCAGCCCAAACACACATGCATAAATCAGCAGCAAATTTGGTAATAGGACACAACATTTGGAATCAAAATGATCCACTGACATGATCATGCTGTGTTTCCTCGCCATGCTTTGATCTCTCAAATCATAGCGAAACTCACTTCAAAATAAAAACATGTCTAAATATGCCATTCCAATTGTATTCTAAAAATTAGATTCATGAACACTTTTCAATCAAACAAGTGTCTTGTTCTTGTTTCTGTGTAGAAAGTGCATGTGCTATTGTCACTATGGGTAGCTCATGATTCTCACAAGAAATCTAGGTTCATCTTAATGTGATTCTGTTAAAATTAGAAATGTTCTTCTTAATTGATGAGGCTGCTGTAATCTTTTCAAAATCTTCAAATGTAGTTTATCTTATTCCATAATTTTTCTTATTACTGTTTTTAGACATAAGTTTCCTTGGAAACAGGACTTTCAATGGACTTTAGCCACAAATAGGCTTAAAATTGCCTTTATCCATTTATCATTTCATTGTAATTAAATCTATATGATGTGGTCTGTTCTCATGTATGGTGTCTTGTTTCCATGGTAACTGAGATTTTTTACTATCCATACTTTCAAATGCCTTCACAGTATTTCTTGATTAACTCATGAGCCCAAAATTGCATTTTGTAAACTTACATGTAGTGGAACTTATAAAGAAAGGCTGAAAAAAAAATTATCTTGTTTTCTATTTCTTTGAAATTTGCTTTTGTTTTTATGATTCTTTTTCCTGATATGCTGCTCTCCTAGAGCAACATAATTTTGTGCTGCTAAGAAAAGCAAAATCCATGACTAAATTTAGCAAACCCGATCATTTTTGTGGTTGGAATGCCATCTACAGTTCTTAAGACCCAGTGGCTGAGTGAAAAGAAGATCAACCATGACATTTCCACAAAATGGAGAAAGCAAAAAGGGTCTGAGTAGCAATTTTCATTCTTTCTTTGCTATCATTTTTAATAATTTATTGATATGGCTAATCTACCAATAAATATCACTCCTGCAGTTTTTTCATTAACACAGGCCTCTGTTTATTCCAAGAATTTCAGGACAATTCGGAAGGGCTGTAGTTACTGATCAAACCCCAATACTGGAGTAAAACTATGAATTCGTAAATCTCACTATTGTGTTAATGGCATTATAAAAACAACAAAGGTCTTATTCTTGCTATTGAGTAATAATTAATAATAATGAACTATACCTAGAACCATGCAACTGTTCAATAAATATTTATCAATTGCCCACTATAGCCAATATCATCTTAATCCAGGCTCTGGTCAGTCTTAAATCCTAATAGCATCCAATTTGAAATGCTCATGGTTTTAAAAATGCTCTTGGCCTGGGATGCTGTAAGAGCTAAGCTCCAGTAATAGCCACATGGAAAAGTTATTTCTGAAACCACAGACTGAATTAATTCAAAACTAATCATATGAAAAATGGATGGAGGAGAACCTGTTCAAGATTGAACTACACTAAATAAATCCCATTTTATGAGTACTGTATTAGAATTCAAGCCATAGAAAGATCCTGTGCATGTTTTGCATGCCTTCCTTTATTCTCTGGATATATGGATATAACTAATATGTACTTCAGAGTCATTAATTAAATTAGAAATTCGCTAGAGCTCTAACTGTGGACCCAGACTGTGAGGAACCGAACTACTTACAGAAGACCTGTTCTATGGGAGATGCCTTTAATTTCCAAAAATCCCAGTTTCATAATGATAAAAGAGGGACAACACACTTATAGTACTTACTCTACAAAGCTGTCATAATAAATAATGAGATAAAATAGGGAGGTGTTTTTTAAAAATTCTAAAAGTATGATACAAGTGTCTGGTATTAATACTGTCAAAATTATTTGGTGATATATAGAGACCACCAGGGTTTAGACCTGCCAGAGATTTAATATGAGGAGCCAGCAGCTCCACACTGAGGACTGAGGGAAGTCAGAATTCAGCAGCAAATAAGCTTTGACTCTGGCCTCTGTAAGCCCACACATAGCTCCTGCTTTATCAATGTATGGCATTCTCTGGTAGATCCCCAGAGAGATACTTGAATCACCTCTACAAAGTCCCTCTAATACAATACTGCTCTCTCACTTCACTGTGCCCTCCTGTGTCTGAGTGGACCTTAAAAATTTAATGTTGCTGACTGCAAACAAAATGAAGATCCAAAGGAAAACTTGATAGAGTTGGATCCCTCTCCAGAGACTGAACAATCAAATAGCCTGCATGAATCAGGAAAATCTCTGCTGATGGGCAAATGGAACTATGTTATCGTTTTATACATATAAACAATCTTTCAGGAAAAAGAAAGGGAAGGAAGGAAGGAAGGAAGGAAGGAAGGAAGGAAGGAAGGAAGGAAGGAAGGAAGGAAAGAAAGAAAGAAAGAAAGAAAGAAAAGAAAGAAAGAAAGAAAGAGAAAGAAAGAAAGAAAGAAAGAAAGAAAGAAAGAAAGAAGAAAGAAAGAAAGAAAGAAAGAAAGAAAGAAAGAAAGAAAGAAAGAAGAAAGAAATAAAAAGGAAGAAAGAAAGAAGAAAGAAAGAAAGAAAAGAAAGGAAAGAAAGAAAGAAAGAAAGAAAGAAAGAAAGAAAGAAAGAAAGAAAAAGAAAGAAAGAAGAAAGAAAGAAAGAAAGAAAGAGAAAGAAAGAAAGAAAGAAAGAAAGAAAGAAAGAAAGAAAGAAAGAACGAACCTACCTCTCTGTTAATAACCTAGTTAAGGGACAACAAGAAATAGCCCTAGAAATGCATCCTAAAAAAAAATAATAAGTAACAAAACTCACAACACTTGGTAACCATTTTCTATCCTATCTTCCAGGCAGAAAATCTGAAAGAGGATTTTTAAAGATAAAGCAATTCTGCAATGACAGAAAAAAATAGAATACAAAACAGATAATAAACATTATTAACGTTGAATTGTTGTCATTTAAAAAATAATTTGTTGCCCTTCTGCAGAGAGAAGTATAGGCCTACAGACTAGAAGAAGGGATGAGGGATTCTTCCAGAGAGTGAGAAATACTTTATATTTTGATCAGAGTGGGAGTAAGGTTGTAAAATTTCATTGAGTTGTACATCTAAGATTACACTTTGCCTAAGTTACCCTTCAATTTTTCTAAAATGGAAAAAAAAACATTTTCCCATTTGGAAACACAATACATAAAACTGATCATGTTGAATCCATAGTTTATCTCAATGGTTTGAAGAAGCACTGAAATGTCTTACATTTCCAAGAAAAAAAAAGTTCTGGAGGGATCCCTGGGTGGCGCAGCGGTTTAGCGCCTGCCTTTGGCCCAGGGCGCGATCCTGGAGACTCGGGATCAAATCCCACATCAGGCTCCCGGTGCATGGAGCCTGCTTCTCTCTCTGCCTGTGTCTCTGCCTCTCTCTCTCTCTCTCTCTCTCTCTCTCTCTCTCTCTGTGACTATCATAAATAAAAAAAAAAAAAGTTCTGGAAATCTGCAACATAATAACCTTTGATTTCTCACAACACAACTGAGGAAACTATTCAATTTGATCACCCATACAGAGATGATACCACATAATTAGGCTGATGTGTTTATCTTTCACCCTAACAATCAATTAAATTATCTGGCTCTTTTTCTTTTCCAGAGATAATTTTTAAAAAAATCAATATATATGATGGTCTATGTTTATGGCTAGAACCAGAGAGCAACCACAGAGCCCGAAAGACCTAGGCTTTGCCACAATAAAAATGAAAGTTGGGATAAGAGAAATGGACCCGAATAGAGAGGTCCCACGTGATAAACACAGGTGGGAAATAAGCCAGAAAAAGTGTGGCAGAGAAGTTCTAAAAAGGAAGCATGATTCTAAAGAAAGCCATTAAGTTTAAATTGATGTTGATAGTAATAACAACATGGGTTAAAAAAAAAAGTTTATGGTCTTTCCTGAGCATGACTTGACCCTAAAATATTTTGTATTGGCATAAACTAGATTAATAATGTTAGATTGCTTTTAATATAAATAATCCATGCCTTAAGTCTTAAAGCAAAAAATTAAAAAAAAAAAAAAACAGAAATGTGTGCAAATGTGAGGTACTAGAGAGAATATGTGTAAAAGCAAGCAGATTCCCAGAAAATGTCAGCACCTTGTATGATGAGCTCTGGCAGCCATCTCAGTGTTGACAATATGCTAGAGAGGCTGGGAACATAAATCAATCTACATTTGTTCTCACAGGGACTAGGAGCTGGAATTACTGTTTCTGAAACTTGAGCCAATATTGTCACGGCAATATAAATGATGGAAACTTTGCCACTGTAGTTTGCTTCACCCATTGCATGAACCTCCTGGCAAATAGCACCCTGGAATTTCATTAATTAGTGCTAACTATGATTGGCACTGCCAGAGAGAACAATAAAACAACCAAAGTGTTTTTATGAACATATGGGTGGCAGTGTCCCTAACTGGGTAATACAAGATTGGTTTCCAATTTATTAAAGCTTATTTATACTGCATATAATTTACCTAATTTTGCCAGTTTAAGCTAATTTATTATATTTTTTCACTTTTGCAGATTAAATTACTGAACTATAAACTGTTTAACTAGTGTAAATTATTATAATCTTCATCTCAGTGAAAAACATGAGAGTTTAGGTTGGGAAGGACCCATTGAAGATATCTAATTCAACACTTATTCTATAAATGAAGAAATTCAGTGCCAGGAAAGTTAAGTGATTTTCCCAACGTCACAAAATAGTAGATTTAGTCAGTAGTAGAATTAAGGCTAAAACCCAGGTATTCTGAATCTATCCGTTTATATCACATGATCTCTTAATTGACAACTATTATCACTACATTAACGGTGAGTTGGCATGTAAAGTTCTGGTCGACATTTTCCTGCTTCTTCTATGCCTTCTAACTAAACAAACTACAAAAAAGTTTTCCATTTTCATACAACATTCTTCCAAATAGGTTACCAATACAGGTTCCTTCATAGGTTCAAGGAAAGCATCCATTAGAGTCACTGTACTCTACCATGTTTGTTTCATCTGGGATGACAATTTGGAAAGTTTCTTACTTAATTCATTTCTTAACTGGGGAAGTCATTACCAGGGAAAAGTTATATTTTTCCTCTCTTTGTATCATTAAGTGAAAAGGAGTTTAGTGAACCTTCCATGAACAGTATTCGTAAAAGTTTGCTCCCAAACATCCATCTACCCTGTTTGAGAAAAATAAGAATAAATCATAAAATCCCAGACTTACAGAACCAAGAGTCTAGGAGAAATTCGATAGATGTCCAAATCATGCCTGCTCTTTCTATATTTTGTTAAAAAGGAAAAAAACACACTAAAATTAGAATCATCAGAGCCTCTTTCTCTAGCAATTTCATTAATTCCTTGCCTTCAAATATTCCTTATTAGCTGCCACATCAACTACATCTACCCTTCTTATTAAGAAGAAAAATAAAGGGCAGCCCCAATGGCACAGCGGTTTAGTGCCTCCTGCAGCCTTGGGTGTGACCCTGGGGACCTGGGATCGAGTCCCGCATCGGGCTTCCTGCATGGAGCCTGTTTCTCTCTCTGAATAAATAAATAAATAAATATTTTTTAAAAAAAGAAGAAGTAAAATAAATCTCTTCACTTATTTTAGCATCTGAAGGTCACAGCAGCAAACAATGTCTTCTGAGGAGTTTTTCCTCCTCCTCTTCCTTGGACATACAGACATGTATCTTGGTATTGTGTTTGGATGGAAAGGAAACTGGTGGGAGGACTTTTCAGCTGCTATTTTAATCTTGAAGGATACAAAAATATGAAAAATCCTATTTCTGAGTTATATTTGCCTAACAGACTGCTAGATTCCATTGCATGGAGGATGCCGTGTAGCCAGGAGAATCTCCCAAGTTGATCTTGCTCTTCATTGAAACAGGAACTTAAGGGCCTGCATTGGCATTTACACGGGAATGCCAAACAAGTGGTAAAATAATAAATGTTCCAGCCATTCGGAGCATCATAGGTCTAGATATGTGACACAGGACCAGTTCAAGCAACCATTAGGGAGTTAAAAATTCAGAACACATTGTTTTTATTTCACCTTATAAGTGTTTTTAGTGAACACTTTGTCCATATAATTTAAAAACACATTAAAAGACCCTATAGGAACAGCACCACAATACAGTCGCTGTGGACATATCCTCAAAGCAGTTGTCTGCCATCTCACAAAGCATCCTTTCATGAAGATTGATCAGACACATTCTCTAGGTCTCAGCTCAGGAAAATCAGTTGCCCAAAAGTAACAGGTTTTATTCTTCTCAAGGCACTGCAAAACTACAGAGAGGTATATAGTTAAGAGAAGTTTGCACGTTTATTTAAGGTAGGATGGACTTGATCAAGGTCACATGCTAAGGAAAAAAAGTTGGATATAGGGGGGGAAAGGGGAGATGGGACAAATAATCTATGTGGGGGGAAAAACTGAAGTTGTTTATCTACTTTCTCCAACCAGCCCTTCCATCTCTTGAGACACAATGTAGCATAGAATTTGAACCTTGTACTTTGAGGCCAGACAATCTAAGCAGAACAATTCTATCACTTATTAGATAAATGACCTTAACCAGGTTAATCAGCCTCAGGTTCCTCATCTGTAATGGAGGAAACAGTAACCTACTTTATAGGATTGTAGTTCGAATAGGTCAGTATGTTTACACCTGGAACAGCATCTAAAGTATAGCAAATTTTCAACAATTTATCGTGATCATCATTATCATCTCTTCCTCAGCTCCATCCTCTCAAGGAATGGGATGGGAATGGGATTAAATTTAATTAGGTAAAATTACTAAACATCTATTGGTAACAAACACTATAATAGTTGTTGAAAAGGCTAAAGTGAATCTCCTCTCAGGTACTCTTAGCCTAGTAAATAAGTAATTGCACTGCATATGTTAGTATCAAAAACAATAGCATATGCACCCAGATCTCCAGGTTGTAGGAAACAGGCAGCAAAAAAGTGGAATGAAAAACTCCTGGAAAATGACTTGTTTGTTTTTGGAACCTTGGGATCTCTCCCTAGAGGCTGAAAGAGTCAGACCTGAAGGAAACTTCTCCCACCCCAGCCTGGCCATGGAAAAATACCACACCTCCCTGCCTGCCCCGCAGGGGCTATAGTATGTGAGATAGGAGGGGAGGGGGATTTCTGCCTCTAAACTCCAGGAGATTACAGTTGTCTAATATGTATATGTGGAAAATATGCAGCCAGATAAACGGTGGTAGCAGAGCCAGCACGTGCACTAGTTATATCTAGAAACAACATATTAAGATTCACCCTAAGTAAGAACCCTGAGCTTTCATGACTATCTCTTCACTCTCCAAATGCTCGAAGGTCAAACCTTGGACAAAAGCTCTGAATCTCACTCTGACAAGTCTCTTATGAAATCTCCTCCATTGTAATGGTCAAAACAACAATACTTAGCAGGCAAACTAATGATCCAGGGCAAACACCCACTTAGATAGGTGGTACCTTAACCTTAAACTGTCTTAATCTCAAAGAAATATGTAAGTGTAACAAAGACTGGGTTTAACTAGAGTTGATAGTTGGTATCGTTCAATCTTTAATATCTTTAATAATATCGTATTATGTTAAATAGTTCTACATTAAATGTAATTTGAAGAGGCTACCTCTAATTCATTTTTACTTAGTATATCAAAGCCAGTGGGGTAAAGTCAACACAGTTCACAGTAGATGGGACTTCTACTTAATCCAACTTTGAAAAAGGTTGTGTTCCTGGAAGGGCTTTCCTCCAGCTCTTCCTTCCAACCCAGGTGGCACCTTGCCTCTCCAGAGTGCTAGCTCCCCACAACCCAACTAAGGTCCACACCTCACTTAGCCAAATCCATCCATTTCCTCCAGTCCAAGGACAGAAGAGAGCTCTTTTTGTTGTATATTGAGGTATATAGCAATGGAGAAATTAAATTTGTTATCAGAACTATTTTTACTAGTATGCCACTGAGTATTAGGGAACACAAGGGAATAATTTAGGTCTTTGACACTTCTTTTGTTTGTTTTGTCGTGACATTTTTAAGATCAAAGAAGCAGAGAGGGACAAACAATTTCAAATAATATTTTATTTGATTGTAAAAATATGTTTACATTCTTTCCTTTTCTCTAAGATCAATGCTTTGTTCAGGTGTGTGCCTTATTGAAAGACAAGGTAAACTCAAGGCTTTCATTTCTCCCAAATAAACTAAAGATTCAGATTAAAGATCTTGCTCCAAGAGGAACTGCAAACTGGTATTTGAAGTCCTCAAGCACTGAGTCAAAGGGTTAGAGCATAATGTTGTTGGAATATCAAATCTTCTGAGCAATAAGCTTCAGGATTGTCCCAGATTTTCTTACAGTTGGGATATTTTGGTCAAGAAGTCTAGTTGAGCTGGAAAACCCTCCAAAGAGAAAAGCACAAGATTCCCACTCTCAGTTTTGTCACCTAGAACAATGCTATTAAAAAATGTATACCTTAGGGATCCCTGGGTGGCGCAGCAGTTTAGCGCCTGCCTTTAGCCCAGGGCGCAATCCTGGAGACCTAGGATCGAATCCCATGTCAGGCTCCCGGTGCATGGAGCCTGCTTCCCCCTCTGCCTATGTCTCTGCCTCTCTCTCTCTCTCTCTGTGACTATCATAAATAAATAAATAAATTTTTTAAAAAATGTACACCTTAAAACTGGTTATTCTTTTATTATAACTATAAAACTTTTAATTTCTCCTAAAGCCACCTCCCTCTCTGGCTGTCACTTTTAATTCCATGGTTTCCTCTACCTTTTCCTTTCTCTGGTCTATTGTGTTTTACTCATAGCCAAACAAAAAACAGCCAGAGTAAGAATTTTTAGTTACTCAGAGTTGTTAAATTATAAACTGAACCAGTCATTCAGGAAAAAAGTTATTTTTCTGCTTTTTCAGCTTCAGGCACCAGCTAAAGTTTTGAAACAGGTTATATATACTAACACTAACGTCATTCCAAGCTCTTTGTCACTGACATCCCCTCCCCATCTCTCCTTCATATTACTTAAGGATCACAGTTGTCTTTTATATTCAATTGCCTCCTGTCATCTTGAGTCATTTCAATGTATATTTTGACGAACCACCCAACACTCTGACCCCATCATTTCATGACATCCTCCACTTCAAACCCTTACTTCTGCTCCAGAATCCATTCCCATTGATCTTTTAATCAATTCTTTCACCCCTACCAATCTTTAGAAACTCTGCTCTTTGATCTCATCAGGCTCTCTATTGACTTCCTACCTCATTTTCTCAAGTCAGCCAGTCTCTTCTTGTCTTTACATTATTCCCAATCTTTCCTGGACCCAGGGGCAACCATTTTAGATAAATGTTCAGTATCACCTTAATTCCTCCATCTCCTTCTCCTGGATCCTTGTACAGATCTACAATCATTCAATTTACTGCCTCTGCCCCAGTTAGCCAGAGCCACATACAGTTTTGTAGCATGGACCCTGCACAGTGATGTCTTACATAAGATTGTTTAGGCAAAGAGGAGTGAGAAGCGCTGCTTGCCAAGCTCTAGGGGTTGCCTTCAATCCGTGCGAGGGTCTCATTTGTCTTATGCACACAACGGTCACTTTTGCTCCCCAAGACCTTTTTCTATTTCACAGACATGAATGGTATGAGCTAGTCATGGCCCACTGGGCAACTGAGCACAGTAGGTAAGAAAATAGAAACATGTTTTTATCCAATATGATTTCCTTGCAATTATCTGTCATTATTGACCACTCCTTGTTATTGAAACTCTTTTCTATATTACTCTCCAAAACATTACTTTATTCTGACCTCTTTTAAATTTCCTTCCCTGGCTCCTCTTCCTTAGATTGTCTAGCAAATGTCGGATGCTCATCAGGTTGTTCCCTTTATGTACTTCTGTTTCCTCTCTACACCTGTCTACACCTTCTGTCTGGGTGATTTTATTACCTCGCACGGTCTCAACTATTATATAAATGACATCCATATCTATTCTCCACCTCTGATTTCCCCTGGGTTCCAAATCCACCTTCTAATTGCCTACTGGAAGTTTTTACCTAACCATCCCATATGCATCAAAAATGCAGCCCGGGTGGCTCAGCGGTTTAGCACCGCCTTTAGCCCAGGGCGTGATTCTGGAGACCCAGGATCGAGTCCCATGTCGGGCTCCCTGCATGGAGCTTGCTTCTCCCTCTGCCTGTGTCTCTCCCTCTGTGTGTGTGTGTGTGTGTGTGTGTGTGTGTGTGTGTGTCTCATTAATGAATGAATGAATAAAATCTTAAAACAAAAAAACTCATCATGTCCAAAACTAAATTCAAAATTCCCCTAAGCCCCTATTTCCCTCTACTTACACTCCCTATCTTTATAAATGACTAGCCCACTCACCAGTTCCCTGAGACAGAAACCTCAAGGTCACTTTGGATTTACTTCTTTAACTTGGTTTCCAAATTTAGTCAATCACCAAGCCTGACTGATTGTCCTAATGAAATACTGTTCAAATCTATTCCCTTCCTCCTTCACTGTGCCTTTATATTCTTTTATCTAAACTATAACAATTGCTTCTTAATCCATATCCCTTTCTCCAGATTGTACCCTTTCAGATGTATCCTTTACTCTACAGAGACTGATCAGAGCACTGCCCTTCTGAAAATTCTTTGAGTGTTTAATGAAATCCCAAATCAACAGCATGCTTTAATTGCAATCATCTTTTACAATAGAACTCCAACGTACCTTTCAAACTTCCATTAGCCCTTTCCCCTACTCTGAAATTCTATTCTAGCCACATCAACCCACTTAGTTTTCCGTGAATGCATCATGAATGCTCATATGTTACTCATACATTGTCCCTGCCTATTCTGGTTCCTCTCCTAAAATGTCTATCACTCATTGTCTCCCTAACAAACAGAATCATACTCATCCTTAAATATCCAGCTCTAATGTCCCCCTCTCAGTAGAGTTTTTCCTGTTGTCCCTTCCTCCAGCTAAAAATTAACTGCCCCATCCTCTTTTTTCCTATAGCGCTCAGGGCTTTTGTCAGTATTTAATGTCTTACTTATAAATTGCACACCCTAGAAAATGTGAAACTATAATTTATTCAGGTCTTTAGAATCAAGTTTACCTAGGATACAATGAGCAAATCAGCCATTTCACCTCTAGTCTATGGTTTTCCAAATCCCTATTAGTTGTATGCTATGTTTTGGTGTTTGTTTGCTAAATTGTTAATTTCATGGTGAGGAATTGTTTTGGCAGGAGGAAGAGAAATTTTGGCTTTAATTATTAATTTTAACTTCTGTTTTTATTAATGTTGCACAGATTGCCCCAGCCCCCTGGGCAGTAAAAAAGAATCCATGGGGAAAACACAATTCATGCTATAGGAGAAAGTTCAATGTAGAATAGGACCTTATAGTACCAACATCAATTGTCTGAGGTGAAAGCAGAAGTGAACATCTCAGCGGGCAAGAATTAGACTCACTTTCAACTTCAATGTTTTTCATTCCAGTGACACATTTTCCCACTTGGATCAATCTCTTCTGGCTTTTCAGATATCACCACCCTAATCAAACTCTTCTTGCCATGCATTGGGATGTATCCTATCTCTTATGTACAATGCACCCCAACCCTACAGAGCTGATCTCTCAAATCCAGAGGACCCCCATATGTACCTTTATTCTTATCATATTCACTCCTTTTTTCCTCCATCTTCACAGTGTAACATTATGACTGTCATTTTATCTTCTACATTCCATGCTCATTATTTGCTCCTCTACTCCTGCACCCTTAATAATTAGTTAAGAAACTAAGAGAACTTTACAAAAGGAAGGACTTGGTCCTAAGTATAACATATCAGCTATTTGAGAAGAGATACCAGCTTATTGCCTCTGTAAATATAAGTGATTTTTTTTTCTAACTAAGATTTTCTGGATTTAAAATGATCACATGACCTGGGAACATGTCAGCAGATTATTGGTTTTCAAATGAAAGCTAATTCCCTTCAGGTCAGATTCTTTTTCTTTCTTTCTTTCTTTCTTTCTTTCTTTCTTTCTTTCTTTCTTTCTTCTTTCTTTCTTCTTTCTTTCTTTCTTCTTTCTATCTTTTTTTTTTATTTAAATTCAATTAGCCAACTTATGTTTGGCTAATTGAAACTAACTACATACTTAGTTTGAGATGTAGTGTTCAATGATTTGTCAGTTGTGTATAACAACCAGTGCTCATCAGGTTCTTTTTCTTGAAAGCTCAAGGAATCAGAGGTCCCCTGGGAGTAACTATAGTTAGCTTAAAAGGCTACAAAGGTTTATGTCGAACAGATAATTATACTCCTTTCCCAAAGAAATTTTCATTTCAAGCAGCTTTATGTCACAACTAACTCATCAATTTTCAAACAGCATTTCTAAGGTACTTCTTTTTCACTTCAGCTAAGCTTTGAGTTGGGAGTGGTATCTGAACTACAGTGACTCCCAGGTCCTTCTACAATGAGTGAACTCTTACTCCTGACTTTGACCAAGGAGCCAGATCCATGGAATGGAATGGAATGCAATGCTATGTTACTTCACTCTTCACTATTGCCAAATAAATTGTTAGCTTTGTCATGCAATGGCATTCCCCAGATTTATGTAAATGAGGGGGCTCTAATTTCACAATGTTAATTCAATCTTTTCAGAAATCATATCTCAGAGCTCATAATTTTATGTTATGACTATGTTGCATACAGATGAGGGCTCTGTTTTGCTTCTTGCCATTCCTGCAAACATTCAGCATTTCTTCAACAAATAGAAACATTACCAAATTACACTGCAGCTACCCAGTTTAGCTATACAAGCTGTTTTGTTCAATCAAAAAAGAATGCACAGAAATTCTGTTTTAAATCATATTCCTTGGTCCTTAGGTGGTTGATTTCGGAAAGAAAAACTCAACATGCTAAACTCTGCAACTGCACTTTTCTTTGTCAAATAGAAAACACCACTTTGTGCCTATATTTTATTAAACTTTTGCATAACCAGAAGGTAGCTTTTATATTAGCAGAGATTCTGTTATATGGAAAATTACAGTTGCCACTCAACCATCAACCTCATGCTGATTCTTCTTCCTCTTCTTGATGTTCTTAAACCATGATAAGCTGAAACTAAAAGACATACTTTAAGAGCCTAGGTACAATGAAACATTATAACCATGGAGGGAATTGCTGTTGCCACAATTTCAACAATTACATTGGCTTTATCTTTCAGGAAAAAAAATGTGGTATTTTTTTTTCCGAAGGATCTACAAAAGTTCTGCTGAAGAACCAACTGAAAATACTACACTTCCCTGAATTAACAAACGCTATGAAAACCATTTGAATCTGCAGCCACTGATAACCTCACCAAAGATTTTGGAATGACAATAATATGTCCAGTGCTTCAAATATGCTTTTTTTTATCCTGACAATGGATAAAAACCCCTGCTGGGGGTTGGAGGCATTTTCATAATTCTTCTTTTATAGATGAAAAAACTGAAGCTATAAGAAGTGGAGTAGCTGGCTTGAAAAAACGCAAGTAGAAGGTAATGGAGCAGGAAAATGGAATTCCGATTACTTGCACTATCATGCCAAAGAATTCCCTTGACAGTAACTTTCTGTGAGATATTTCTGCTCCCTCCCACTTTCAGATTATGATAATACATGACTAATCTTTCTTAGATCAATTTAATATACCAACCCTCCATAGAGCCAGGTGAATAATCACCATAAGGCAGCCCTGCCATGAATGAAAAGAATATCCTAAATGGAAGGGGCCTCTGGTCAGCTAACGATCTGTACTTCGTATTTAACAAAGAAGGAGAAGACACTTCGTGAAATCTCTGTCAAGAATTTCAATTTAAGTCACTAGTGGTTACATTTTTGACTGAAAGCTGGAAGAGTATGCCAGCTGAGAATTCCATAAAGAGGCCAACTGGTCCCATCGAGTCTCTTTTCAATGCTTATATAAGAGCCATTAAAAATTCTTATATGAGAAAAGGACCCAGTTCAGTGTTTCTGCACAAGATATTTCTTCTTCTGTTTTTTCCCCAGTAGAATTCATTTATACTATATAGTGTCTCATTTCTAAAGGTCTTAGCTGACCTGTCATATTACAGTGGCACTTTGTCAAATTGCCCATTTTTTTTTTTTTCAATTCTGCAGAAAGACTTTTTTTACTTAGCAAGGCTAATTTCTTACTTCTTGATTGTGGGTAAAACTTGGGGATAATAGGTTGAGTAAGTTCAATTTCACCACTTTAAGTGCTGATGAACTCTTCTACCAACTCCAATTTCTTATTTCTTGATGGTGGGTGGAAATTGAAAAAGATTCTCAAGTCCCTCAATATCTGTATTATAAGAAGCTTCAATGTACTTGGTCTAAAGCAATTCTGTGTACTGTTTACAGCCTTGAACTTTGGCTACAGTTCAATCAGTGAAATCAGGAAAGTCCTCCCTGTATGGGCTTTCACAAATACACAAAGAACAGTAAGTTCCACCTGCTAAAGTTAAAGCTCTAAACTAACCATCCTGAAACAGCTAGGAAAAAAAGTAAGAAAACTGTTGTGCTAAAGAGACAGATCTTTGCAGAAAACTCCATGAATGGTGAAACAAACATTGTGAACACTATATTACTAACACCAAGACTGTAGGGATGTTACAATGTACACCCATTTGCAAACAAAACTATAAATCAGTTAACTTCAACAGAAAATTATTGTCATTAAACCTTCTAATAAGCTATGGTTATGGCAGGTTCTACTTTAGCTTGATGGGGAACATAAGTTATACATGCCAGAAAACCAGTTGGAAGGGCCTCAAACTGTAAATTTGATACTACTGGGCTGTGTTTATTTGCAAAGAATATAAAGTGTACTTTCCACCCACAGTATTGCACATTATATGGGTCCATCAAACTCTCAGTCAGTTTGGTGTCAACACTGGAGGTCAATACAAATAGACTAGAAAATGCATATAGATATACAATTGGTATTTATAGTCATGGGAATTTTGAAGTTGAAGGATACATTAAAGATTATATGGTTCAGAGTTTCTGAAAACAGTTTCATAAACAACTAGTGTGTTAAAATGTGTTGTGTCCTTCATTATTCTCCCAAAGGGCATCCTTTGGTTAAAAGTTTAAGAAGAATTGGTTCAAAGTTAGATAGTTATCCTTACTACAGGACATTTGGAACACTCTAACTTGCCAAGAAAGGAATACACTTTGCAGCATTTTTTAAGCTGCTTTAACTACTAAGCCCTTTTTTTATAGAAACTGTCTAGGGACATACTTTTTCAAATGTCAATATAACTCAGTATCTCCATTTAGTTATGTACACCAAGGCAAAAGGCATGGTGATGGAGAGTTGATATTAGAACTCAGATCATTTAATTCCAAAAATTGTCCTCTTCTCTTAACTACAGAAAACCCCTCTACATTATGCAGCAGTCAGAGAAAGTAGAACATAGTGTTTACAGGTACCCCAGAGCCTGGCTTTCAAATCCCCCAGGTCAGTCACTCACCAGCTGTTGGCTTCAGTAACTTCATCTATAAAATGGAACTGATGAGAGAGGTGTGAGGGTTAGTGAGTTAGTATATGTAATGCACTTATAACTTAGCACTGTGGGTGTGTGATCTATTTATTACTATCTCTACTACTAGTATTATTATTAGCCATCATCACCCTTGCTTAGGTAAAAGTAATCAGTGGCAACAACAATTTCTGGAGACATATTCACACTCTCTGATGCATTCACCAGCCTCCCACCTCTCTAGTGATCATACTGGAAAGTACAAGAACTGCCCCTCAAATGTAACTAGTTGCCAAAGAAATAGAATCTTGGGGGAACCTAAAAATTTTGAGTTTTTTTTAAGATTATTTATTTATTTATTTATTTATTCATAGAGACAGAGAGAGAGAGAGTGAGAGAGAGAGAGGCAGAGACACAGGCAGAAGGAGAAGCAGGCACCATGCAGAGAGCCTGACGTGGGACTCGATCCAGGGTCTCCAGGATCCCACCCTAGGCTGCAGGAGGTGCTAAACCGCTGCGCCACCGGGGCTGCCCAATTTTGAGTTATTTTGAAAATTTTTTTAAAGAAATTTGCAAGTTTACTATACACAATAATGTAAAGCTAACCAGAGTTTTCTCAAAAGAAGATATTGTTTTAATTGGTTGTAATGTCAAAGCACCAACTTAATGATACAAGGCCATGATTATACTGCCTGGTGATCATTTTACAGTTCTTGGATAGAGTTCTGACCTTATCGTTTAGAAAGTTCATTGGCATTCATAGAAAAACACTGAACTTATGAAATTCATATTAATAAAAAAAGTGATTATATAATTACTAAATAATTTTAACTAAAAAATATATATATATATTCATTCCTGGCGTGTACTTCTATGGTCCCCTCCAATAACTGCCTTTTTTTATTGTTTGTCTCTCCTGTGAAACCAAAAACTCCATGAGGATAAGGACTATGTCTTGATTGTTCAGTTATGTTCCCAGTAGTATCTTGCTCAGAACCTATCACACAGTAAGCACTCCATAGTTACTTGGAAAAGAAAGGAAGGGAGAGAAAAGGGAAGGAGGGACAGAGGAAAAGAGAAAAGGAAGGAGGGAGGGAAGGTAGAAGACAGACTGGCTGGAGGGAAAAAAAGGAAGGAGGAAGGAAGGAAGGAAGGAAGGAAGGAAGGAAGGAAGGAAGGAAGGAAGGAAGGAAGGAAGGAAGAAAGGGAGGAAGGAAGGGAAGAGGGGGAGGAAGAGAAAGAAGGAGGAAGGGAGTGAGGGACTCAAGTACAAAGTCGAGAAGAATAAGCTGATAGCTAATAAACTAAATGAGGCCACAGTAAGCCTCTCCATCCTGATTGGACTAAAGATGAAGTCAATGAGCACACACCATACTCAACAGATTTTCAATTTCAACTCTTTGATAAATTTACTAATGTACACTTTGTTCTCATTATAAAGTTTCCCCCATCATAAATTTTTCCTGCCATAAGGCTCTTGGACCTTTACCCCCTACCTCATTACTTCTGCTCATATTAATTATCTACCTCCTGATGGCAGCATATTTCTAGGCAGACAAGTTCAGAACTCCCAGTGGCTGTGTTACAGGAAGGCTCTAATCTTGATACTTATAATCAGATGTTGGCGGGATGTCATCCTGCAGTGGAGGGCGTATGAGTGTTAAACTAATGTACTGCATTACTTTGCAGATTGAGTGAGACCTGTAATGAGTAACCTCAATCAAACTGAAAGAATTTCTACATTCTGAATTCACTTCTATAAAATTTTAAGAAAAATGAAGAACAAAATGGTAAGAGTGGAAATATTTAAATGAGAAAGAAAAAGGATATTACTGTTTTAGCCACAGGTGACATGACCATTTTCAAAATGATCCACATGCCATGAGAATACAGATCAAGAAAAATGGAACAAGCCATATGGAAAATAGAAGGAAGAAAATGGCAATGTGAGCAAATAATATAACAAAATGATAACTTGAATTATGCATGGACCAAAAAGGACCAGAAGCCAAGTAAAAGACATAACCAAAGGTACAAAGGCTATTTTGAGGACTGTGAAATCTCTTCTGTAAATTTGTAATTTGAGGACTGTGAAATCTCTTCTGTAAATTTATAAGGACACTGCCCTAGGGTTGCAATGCTGTAACCCTCCTTGTATGGACATACTACGTTATGTAGGGCTATCCCAAAGAATCCTGAAAGCCCTTGCAGATAGTAAACAATCGATCATTTGCTCTGTCAGACACCTTAATCAGAAGCAGCAATCACCCAAAAAACTAGATCTCAAGGGGAAAATCCTACGTATATTTTCTGCTAATGATGGAGACCTTGCATGTCTTGATCACCATTGTATCCTCAACATCTACAGCGGATGTCAGCAAACTTTTTTCCTACAAAGTGTCATATACTAAATATTCTAGACTTTGAGAACATAGTATTTCTGTCACAACTACTCAACTCTACTGTTGTAACACAAAAGCCGCCACAGACAATATGTAAACAAATGGGTATGACTATGTTCTAATAAAAGAGTATTTTAAAACCTATTTTTTTAAAAATCATGTAGCAGATAAAATTTGGCCCTGGTCTAGAACATTGCCTTGACACATGGGTATGTAAAAAATATTTGCTAAAGTCAAGAATGTTATCCTTCCTGAGACCCCACATCCTCTCTAATTGTGGCCTTCCTCGGCAATGTGACAAGCACCAAAAAATAGTTGAACCTACCTGCTAAAAGATTGTACTGATCTTGATGCTGAGGCACTATAAACATAGAACCACTGACAACCATATCCTCTGCTCTATGTCGTGTAGTAAAAATAGGATAGAATAAGCTCATTGATAGAAGGAGAAGCAAGTGGCAAAGACAGAATCTTGATTATGTTCAAACATTCTAAGTCCTGTGGTGGGGACTGCAATTCACCCCTGCTATCCTTTCTCTTATTCTTCCTTTCAGTGCAACAGAATTCTCAAGTTTTAATGGGACACATGGCTTATCAGCTAGAGACTAAAATTCCCAGCCTCCCTGGTAGCAACATGGCTAAATTCAGAAAGAAAAACAAATTGAACTCAAATAAATAAATATATATATATATATATATATTATGATATATATAATATATATCATAAGTTTCAAAAAAAATAATCAAGTCCCAGCTTGCAGATAAAAAACAAAGAACAAACAAACAAACAAACAAACAAAAACCACCGGGTGAGTCAAACTGATGTGACCAACTTTTGTGTCACATTTTTATAAGGAAATAGCTTGCTCCCCCATTTTTCCTAATCCCAGGGATCTGAGTTTAGACCTGACAGGAAGTAATCCAGAATAAATCATGAAAAAAAAATAGAACATGCTTAGGTATGGTGGAGTCACTAGAGAGGAGGAATTTTGGACTCCTGATGATGTAGATCAGGCTACCTTCTCCCTCCAAACCTACTCTACTCACTCACACTTTTACATAAGAGATAAATAAATCTTGTATCTTGAGCCATGTTATTAAAACAGCTGAGCTGATATCTCAACTAATAAAATCCCTGAGGAACTTCCCCAAACTCCTGCCTTCCAAACCTTGATTGTTCTTCACTTCTGATCATTCTCAAAATTATCTTTTAAGAAGTCATCTTTTGCTTAATTTAGTCCCATGTGGGTTTCCACTATTTGCAACCAAAATATTCCTGGATAGTATAAGAAATAATGCTAGTGTCTAGTTGTTCCTCCATGAATAGATGTTGTCAGTCTTCACTGTCAGTCTTACAAATTTTTTATTATATGAATCAATGTGGCAATTTCCACACCAATACATTTTGCAAACTGAAGGCGACTGTCCTAATTCTAATGAAAGACTCTGTCAAAGTCAATGATCTCTTGAGAAAATTGTTCCTAAAGCAACAATTTTCAAACTATTCATGCACATTCCTCTAAGTCTTCAAGGGGTGTCTTCAAATAAAATAAAACCATGGTGATGTATTTAGTTTATGTGTGTTGCATGACCTTTAGAAAATATCTATCACAGGATTATATTGGCAAATGGAGGCTGTAAGCTGCACATACAATCACACATATACACAGAGAAATGAAAGCAAATTACATGGACAGTTAATCAGTTCCATAAACATTTAACTAATGTTTTGTCATATAAAATGTTTTATCATATAAATGTTCTATAATGTTTTATTATATGTTTTTATCATATACCTTGACCAAAAAAAAAAAAAATCAACCCAATATATAATTATTTTCCTGAAGGAAACATTATTGAGTGAAAGCTAAAATTCTCCACTGAAGCTAAAAAACAGATGAAATATATAATTTGCGATAGTTAGAAAACAAAATCAATAGGAAGACAGGTTGAGCCAAAGGTATCAAAGTCTGTCAAAAAAAAAATTAAAGAGTGAGTTCAAAATATGAAAGAGAAAATATAAGAAATTGAAGGGGAAAAAAGTAGTGCTCAATAAATAACAAAGTTGGTATTCATTAATAGCAATGAGGTAGAGTATGAACAAGTCTTCGAAATCCAGATATTCTCTGGATATTGAACCTAATGTTTAAATTATGCAACCTCTATTATCCTCTCCAATCAAAAAATAAATAAATAAGGAAATGAACTTAAACAATAAAAAAAGAAACAATGAGTAAACTATTAAAATATACATGAATTCACAAAATTAGATCAGGAAAATTCTTATAACAATTATAAGTTGATGGTTCAGAAATTCCTGACAGTATATGTTACCTCAAGATAGGAATTTATATTATTTATCATTGTATCCATATGCCCTGGCACACTCTAGGCACTGAATTCACTTGATAAATAAATGATGAATAAATAATGTGTTTACACAAAGCAAAATACAGGTAAGATTTTTATTAGAATCTTATTACAACTTTTATACTCAGCATTCCATTTTTTTTAGCATGTTGAAATTGGAATTTATTGTAATTTTACTTTTATGGTATTAAGGGAAGACAAATTATCTATATTTAAAATACATTTAGTTTATCTTATTTTCAGAAGACCATACTGTCATTTCTGACATTTTCTTTTTTTAATTTTAATTCCAGTATTACTTAACATACGGTGTTATATTAGTTTCAAGCATGCAATATAGTGATTCAGCACTTCTGTGCATCACCCAATGCTCTTCTCAACAAGTTATCTCCTTAATCCCCATCACCTATTTCACCCGTCCCCCCTCCTCACCCTCCCTCTGATGACCATCAGTCTGTTCTCTAGAGTTTCTTGTTTCTTGTTCAGTCTGTTTCTTGGTTTGTGTGTGTGTCTTTTTTTCCCCTTTGTTCATTTGTTTTGTTTTTTAAATTCTACACACGAGTGAAATCATATGGTATTTGTCTTTCTTTGACCTGTTTCACTTAGCATAATACTTTCTAGCCCCAACCATGTTTTACATATGAGTTGTGTAGACCTACGAGATGTAACAGACCAAAAATTATTAGTGCCGATGACTTTTTAAAAAGAAAAAAGCAGTAAGTTCCAGGCAGAGACCGAAATAAGAACCCAAGTTTCCTGACCCCTGACTTATCACTATGAATTAATAAGATAATATAAAATATCCCTTTTATTCATAGATGCTATGCATACCTATATTCTGCTGGCTCTTAAGTTAAGAAAGAAAACAAATCATAGAACAAATTGTGTTTGAAATATAAATAGGTATCTTTGTTTTAAAAAATTTTTCATGGGAGCAAATAAAAAAGACAACTAAAATAGGGGAAGAAAGTAGTCTAAATAGATGGTGTCTACGGACAAAAAAAACTAAGGGAGTTAGGAACAATTAGGGCAGTTTGTCAATGACAGCAATAAACATGTTGCCAGTAAAGCTGGCAAATTTTCTTCTAAGTAGCAAATATAGAGAAAATAGTACAGAACCTTTCCTTTTTTACTCTATTGAGAATAGATATGAAATAACGTTTACCATTGTCAGTTCTTTATACTTGTAAAATGAAATGAGGAACTGGCACCTATGTCTTAAATTTCCTATGTCCAACGCACTGCTTCCCTAATGCTACACTTGCCCCCTCTCCCAACTTCTCTACTGAAGTTGCCATCCCAGTCGTAGGTTAATGAACTGTTGTGGGGCTACCACAGTTCAAGGAAGAAAAAAAGGGAGGAGGGGGTGGAAAGAGGGAAGGGGGAAAAGAGAGAGGGAAACAGAAGAGAAAAAAAATAGTTTACTGGTTTTTTAGACCTCAGTACTTATCTTCATAGGAATACTAAAATACAGTAAGTGTTGGTATGTTTTGGTGGGCATATCAATAGTCAGTCCACCTTCTCCTCATGAACTTACTATTGCCATCATTTAAGTAACAAAGATGGTCAGGTTAATTATTGGAACATACTTGTCAACATCCCTCTAGAGAGAAAATAAAAAATGCTGAATTGCAGAACCAGTGAATACCAATACCTCCACCAGAAAAGCACCGACTTTCAAAAAAAAAAAAAAAGAAAAGCACCAACTTTCAACCAACTGACTGCCAGGAGGATATAATTGGGTTAGATAAAGTTCAAAAGATAACAGAATTTATTATAATATTGATTTAAGAGAATAAAGAAGCAAAACCATCCCTTTAAGTAAAGATTCCTACAGTAGTTTTCCCTACCACAGCAAAATAGGTTTCAAATAACAGAATATAAACCTTAATAAGCAATTGCTCCCATAACCACTCAATGCTCATAATATATCTAAAAAGGTCCCCTCAGGAGGAAAAAAACAAAACAAAACAGAAGGGAGTACAACTTTGGAAGGGAAGGGATTTGTTTTGATTTTGGACCCATCATCAAGAAGACCACTTAGTGCCAACTGTAAAAGCAGAATGGGTCGTAAGCTGAGGAAAGTATGACAACTTTGCACTGAGACGTCATGCAAAAAGCCAATAATTAACCAGTAATTTTCATCAGCAATTTTTTCCCTATAAAATACCAAACTAATTCAATTCAGACAATTAGGTTATTCTTATTCTTTTTATATACTTGTATCTTCTTTTTACTGGGAAAGACAGAAGCTTATGATGACCAAAAGAATAGGCTGGAATAGTATTTCCAAAGTAAGAAACAACAGCTCTGTTTGAGAAACACTGCATATAATATTCCTCTACTGGAGATCTATAATCCATACAAGTATGCCAAAGGCTCTGAGAAGTCCTGCAGTAAAAACCATATTTAAATATATTTGACCTAACATTTGCCAAACTTTTTGACACAGGATCTCTTTTGTATATAAAACTAATGTAACTTACATCCTCTGGATCTAGTATTTCACAGCACATACTTTGAGAACTACTGAGTTGAAGGGTTTTTGATATATAAAGCTTGCCGATGTCTTCAAGAGAGAATAAGCTGGCTTTTCATTCTTTCCAGTACCCAGCTTGCATGTCATTTTTATGGTGTGGTGAGCTTGAAATTGTGAATGTCAATTTAATCATCTAGCAGGCATGTTAGAAACAAATAAACTGTAGCCTTTGCAATGCCCCTAGATAATGTTTACTTGATTAAAAGCAATATAGCCTTATAATAAGAGAAAATTTAAGCTACTTTATTATATTTGGAACAAACTAAAGGGAATTTAGATTTTCACATGAACTATGTTTATTAACACAGAAATTTCATCAGAAGAAAGTGAGGTCACAGCATTGGTATCATCATTTACTAGCCCTGAGGGAATAGCATTTGACTCCTCGTTCCATTAATGAGAAACTGATGACAGTGAAGTCACCAATACATTTCAATATTCTCAATTGCTGCCTAACCCCCGTTGATTATATTATAGAACTTGGGGAAGATCTAGAAGCTCCATGAAACTTCACAAAAGGCACAGACCATTATTCACAAATGCCTGGGAATCTGTGTGGCAGGGTGGCAATTCTGTCTGAAGGGAGTAGGGAACTAGGTAATGACTGATCCTACCATAATTTGCCACCAATCTGGAATAAAATGTTGCTGAAATCCAAACCAAACCATATACAGAAACAGAATCTTAACACAGTATCTAAATATAAAAGTAAAAAAAGCACTCAGAGGAAATTTTAAGCTAATACCTAAATAAACTTATGGTTGCGAACAACTTTTTATGAGATTTTATTTATTTATTCATGAGAGATACAGAGAGAGAGAGAGAGAGGCAGAGACATAGGCAGAGGGAGAAGCAGGCTCCATCTAGGGAGCCCGATGTGGGACTTGATTCCGGGACTCCAGGATCACGCCCTGAGCCGAAGGCAGACGCTTAACCGCTGAGCCACCCAGGCGTCCCTAGGGAACAATTTCTTAAGTAAGAGAGGAAACCTGGAAATCATAGAGGGAAAATTAAACCTATTTGACTACATGAAGAATTTAAAATTCTATGTGAAAAAATATGCCAAAAACCACAATAAAAAGACAAATCAACTTGGAGAAATATTTGCAACACATTTAAGACATACAGGGTTAGAATGTCATATATATAAGAAACTAAGAAAAAAGAAGGAAACAGAGAAAAAAATCTAACAAGAGTCTAAGGGAAAGCAAATGGCTAATAAACATGGAAAGCTACTCCATCTCACTACTAACTAGGAAAATGTAAATTATATTCAAAATGTACTCCTTTCTTCACAAATGCAATTTGTGAACTGTAAAAGAGGGCTACTATCCTGGATGAAAGAAAATGCACACTCTTCCATATTTTTGGAGGATGCCTGAATGGCAGAAGCATTGGTCCTAAGGATGATACAACCTTTTGGAAAGTTATTTATAATGTTTATGAAAATGATAAGAATGTGTTTATTTTCTTAGATATTCCAGTTCTGAAAAATCTACTCTATGAAGCAAAAAAGCACTGGTACATAAGAATATCTATATGAGGACATTTAATATAGCATTAATGGCAATAACTATAGAAGTGGAAAATATGTAGTTATCTAACAGTAGGAAAGGAAATTTATAAGATTATGAAGTCATTTGTTAAATCATCCGGTTCTGTGTCTATTGGCCTGAGGAAAGCCATGATTCACTAACACATAAGCTTTACGAGGACAGTACGTTATCCATCTTGCTGATCATATTCCCAGTGCCTAGAACACTGCCTGGCTATGCAATGGCAACTTTTGAATGGCTATATTTTTAAACAAAATATAACTGTAAAGAATAACATATAGTATTTCAGCTTTGTAAAAATATTAAAACATGGATATATATACATTATATATTTTTATATATGTGTGTATGTATGTATCCATGGAAATGGAAATATAAACACATCCTTGGCTGTTAGCACTGGTATTCTATTTAAGGAAATGGGGGAACAGAGAGAATTATTAGCTTTCCATTTACAAAGGCTTTTTTTTTTACACTTGTTATAACAAGAATGCATTTACGTTAGTAAGTTTCTTCTAACATAATAATGAAAACTCTAAAAGGATAAATCTAAAAGGTTTGTTAAGGACAACTGATAAGAGGTGATAGACAGGACAATTCAAATTATATTCTTCGTGGATGTTTTCTGCAAGCCCCCATTGGATCTATCAGTTCCACAAAGACTAGTTTGAACAAAGAATGATCTATACCACAGAGTTGATGAGCAAATGTCTGGTTGCTACTACACATTTGTCAGGCTACTCTATTAAGGTAAGCAAATGAGCAGGAAAATAAAAATATAGATCATCCTTCCTAGATAATACACAAAGAGAGCCACCGAGGCTGTGCAAATGAATCCTTGTTTTATCTATTCATCTTGCTGTTAATTATGTGGCTGAAGATTAGAAATGAGTTGTTAGTGTCTTACATGCTGGCAGTACTCTAGCCACTGTGGAGAAAGGAAAACACAACACACTGAGATTACCTTAGCACGGAGAAAAGGGGTAAGATGGAGGAGACAGTCTTGTCTGGTTATTTGCTGATCACTGCAGAGATGAAAGACACATGTTTGGAAAAAAGTCAAAGAAAGGGAGAATAAACAGGCAACTCAGACAGTTGGAACCTGTTAAAAAATAAGAAGCTTGGTGACACTGCTTTTGGATAGAATAGCAATTAAATAGGGAAATCTTACTTGTCCTACAAAATATTGAATAATTTTAAGAAAAACTAAAAGCAATGCAATGTCTCTATCTCAGAAAGAATGCGGATAGACTTTTAAGCATTTTAGAGACAATATCTCTGGGAGTTCAATTTTTTTACTTAGTACTGCCAAAGGGACAACATTAATCTGTTCTAATTAAAGATCTCCTCAAAAAGATCACCGCCACTTTACTCCAATAAAAATCTTGTCATAAAAATACAAATTAGAAGTAAAAGTTGAAGTGCATCGTTTCCTTATAATGTTTTTTATTTTATCAATAAATTAATATTGTTAATGTCATTCATTTTCCAAGAAGATGACATGAGGATTTATGCTGCACTTTGAAACATTCTGCTTTCATCTTAGGAGGAACCCAGTTTAAGCTTTGAAATATGTATGCTTGATCGTGGGCTTCTAGCCAAGGTGCACCTAATTAATCGGAAGATCAAATGTGTGCTCAGTGGGAGGCACAACTACAAAACCGCAGGTGGTAGCCAACGGCTCCATTTAATAAAGGTTGCACAAACAGAGTGCTGTGCTAGGGCTCCTGTCACCTGTGTGCGACTCTTCTGCCATTTTGTCATTGCCATGAGAACAGTTACTGTGTCATAAAGAGATCTCAACCTTCCCATTCCACTGAAGTTTAACTTTCTACTCCGTAAAGCAACTCCATAACATGCTGGAGGATATAAAATCTGTTTGTTTAAGGTTTTTGTTATGATTGCTATTGTTGAATTTATTACTGGCTTGTCCCAAGAATATAAAAACCCAGGATTCTGTTAAATAACTAGTGTTGCTAGTTAAGGGCACAGATTTTAGAGTGAAATGGAACTGGAGTCAATAATTATAAATTAGCTCTGCTAATTTATTAGCTGTGTGATATTTGAGAAGTTAGTCTCTCTAAACTCATTTTTTGCTCCTCTATAAAATGGGAAGAATAGTATCCACCTTGCAGGATGCTATAAGGATTAAGTAGGATAGCATGTGGAAAGTCATTGTGTATAGAAAGCATTCAATGGTAATGAAAAAACTGGAAATGAGGCAGTCGAGGGGAGAAGAGTCATAAATTTTCTCCAGATGAAGGTTTAAGAAAGTCCAAGCACTGTAAACACATTTTTACTATGGATTAATTTCCCAAGATCATAATCCCTTAACAGTCCCAAAGGATCTATTTCTCAGTCCTAAATCCTAAATGCATGGAAAGGTTTGACAGATCTGGGAAAATAAGCAAGTGCTTTTAAGTGATTATTCTTTCAAGTGTCTGCTTTGGTGTACTGTTATTTCATATCTGTTTTCATTTGCTCAGGAAAAGGTATAACAATAGAAGAAACAGAAGTAAAAGAATATGAACTGTCATTCCCTATTGAAAATTAGCAAAGATCTAATTGATATATGAAAGCCAACAAATTCTACCCGGGCCACTAGATTAAGAAAAAGTTACTAAAACTGGCTTTCTTTTTAGTTATCTGCCAGAGGGCACAGTACTCTGCTTTTATGCTCTATGAATTATAAAGTCAGGATAAGAAATACATGGGATCAAATTCTGACTGCATCAGTGACTGTGGCCAAATCTAATTTCACCTCTATGTTCCTCAGTTTCCACACTGTAGAAGCAGAGCTACAATAATACTACCTCATTTGAGTGGACCATGGAATCTGCATATTTAGTCATCTCCTTGATGATTTCTACACACACTAAAGTTTAAAAACCACTGCCCTAAAGTAATGCCTTTAAAAATAGTCATAAAATAGCAAATAAAATACTTCTAATACTCAAAGTAAGTGAGTTAATGTGCCTTTACTGAATCATTATCCTGGGCACACTCAATAGCTAAATCTTTGACTATAAATAGGATACCATGGCATATACGATATGTTTTATGATGTGTGCATACGTGCATGTGTGTGTGCATCTGTGGGCATGCAAGCATAGGCATGTGCATCATCAGCAAGATGAAAGAAAGAAAGAAAACACCCACATGATTCAAAGTTGGATTTTTCCATTAAGTGCCTGTTGGGTGTGACTACATGATAACACTTGTGAATATGATACTAATGATGTAGTTGCCTAATGGACTTGACACAAATAATGCAGAAAATTACAAATAATGCAGACTCAATTACCACTGAATGCAAGCAAAAAGCAACTGAAGATGTAACACACTTCATTCTATGTTATCCCCATTCCTCTACTCAGTTAAGCGTAAAGCTAGAGAAATTCCCTTTTCAATTATTTTTCATGTCCTCTGAAAGGCATATCATTTTCTAGATTCTATGACTCATCCCAATATAAGGGCCAATAGTTATTTTATAATTTTACATAGCCCAACCTCCATCATGAAGGAGACAAAGGCAGCTATACTGGTTGGGGGCAGGGGGGGAGAAATTCACCTGCCTACATGCTTATTGGAAGTGAGATTCAGGGGTGCCTGAGTTGTTCAGTCAGTTAAGCTTCGAACTCTTGGTTTTGGCTCAGGTCATCATCTCAGGGTTGTGGGAAAGAGTCCTGTGTCAGGCTCCTTACTCAGCAGGGAGTCTGCTTAAGATTCTCTCCCTCTCCTTCTGCCCTCCCCCTGCCCGCTCCATCTCTCTCTCTTCTCTCTCTCTCTCTTAAATACTAGATAAATAAATTTGTTTTTAAAAAGTAAGATTCAGTGATAGGCATTTTTAATACATATTAACTCAGTTTATGATTACCCTATAAAGTACTATTATCTACATTTAAGGATAGGAAGCTAGAAGCTCAAAGAGTTCAGGAAATTTGAATAAGTCACTTAAGTTGGTAAAAAGACACAGGAGGATTCAAACCAGATTTGTCTGATTTCTAAAATTCATGCTTTTTTTAACCATCAGAAATAAAGCCAGGCAGGCCTATTAAAATAGCAAAAGCTCTTTGTTCCAAGCAACAAAACCAGACTTGGCAATAATGGCAAAGCAGGACTTTACTAAAAAACAACTGGCAAAAAAAAAAAAAAAAAAAAAAAAAAACAACTGGCAGTTCACAGCATCATTAGGAAGGCTGGAGAACCATGCTGAACCTTTGCAGAGGTACTGTCTCATCATATCACAGAGCTCATCCAGTAAAGAAACAGCCCCACAGCTGGCATGGACAGCAGAGGCTGGAGCTAACATCACTGCAACAGATGCCCTGGGAACCCAGGTTTGCTGCTGTCACCACTACTCTCAAGAGCACTCCCCACAATCCCTGCTTGTCTGCATGACTAAACTCCCAATTAGTCAGCCCTTGCTTCACACATTGTCTCATTTAATGTATTATTATGCATTATTACTTTTTTTTTTCCTCACACAGGCTCTATGCAGACATATTCTCATTATCCTTAACTTCCAGACCAGGAGCTGAGGTTCAGATAGGTTGAGTGATTAGCCCAGGATACAAAGTCAGTAGGTGGTAGAGCAACTTAAGTTCCACTGTTAATGACACGCTTTAGTTAAAGGTTTACCATATTGTTGGAATAAAAATAAAAAATCTGGCTTATCAAATCCCCTTTCTGAAAACCAAGTCTGGCATTGTGCATCTAAATGATGGAGCTCAGGTCATATGATCATGCACATAGTTTGAGAGATGCTGGGAGAGCTACTCTGGAATTTTCAGGTTTCTTGGTGACAGACCCAACTATGCTCACAGAAATTACAAACATAGAGAGTGGGTTTAGATGTGGACAACTGAAAAAAAATGGCAAATGTCTATCACAATCTACCTTTTTAGTTGCCTAACCCCAAAATATATCCTTCTTTCCATATTTAAACATCCACCTCCTAGCATTCTCCCTTCTAACATACAACTATTATATAACCAAAATATATACTCATCAGCTAACCACACCATTATCAGTTATTGTATCTAGAGTTGAGTACAGAATTGCCAGATGATAATGGTATTTCATCTAGGTTTATTTGATCCAATCTTATTATTCTATAACCCGTGGGCTTGCCTATATAGTCAACCACTACCAACACACTCTTCATAGAAAACTGGGAAAAGGAAATTAATATAAAAAAATTTAGATTGTTGGGCAACCCCGGTGGCTCAGTGGTTTAATGCTGCCCTCAGCCCAGGGCCTGATCCTGGGGACCCTGGATCGAGTCCCACGTCGGGCTCCCTGCATGAAGCCTGCATCTCCCTCTGCCTGTGCCTCTCTCTCTCTGTGTCTCTCGTGATTAAATAAATAAAATCTTTTAAAAAAATTTTAGATTGTTAAGATTAGTAAAAATACACCATATAAGCCAGGATAGACTCAATTGCACTACAATAACAAACAACCCCAAAACCTCAGGAGTTCCACCAATGAAGATTTCTCATTCACACTAACCTATCTATTATAGGTTAACTGCAACTCTCTCCAAGAAATGTTTGAAATCCATGTTGTTGCGATACCCTCTATCTGAAATATTACTGATCTCATGGCAAATGGAATGGAAAATACAGAGACTCATACACTAACTTAAATTTCTGCTAGTATGAATTCATATCACTTCTCACTTTTCACTGACCAAAGACATTAATAGGTAAGTCTGAAGTTAGTGGGGTGGAAAAATTTGTTTTCTCTCCCCAGGGAGAAGTAGCAAATACATGGGAATAATAATACAAACTCCCAGACCCACAGTTTTAAGTCCTGGTCACAGCAAGAAAGATAAGATGGATGTTTCTGTATATGATCATAAGGCCACAGTTTGTATTTATTATTTCTTTTTCCCACTTTCCATTCCATCACTGCTTTGCGTGCAACCAGCACTTTAGACTGTTGGGATTCTTTTTTTTTTTTAAGATTTATTTATTGATTCATTCATTCATTCATTCATGACAGACATAGAGAGAGGCAGAGACATAGGCAGAGGGAGAAGCAGGCTCCCTACAAGGAACTTAATGTGGGACTCGATCCCAGAACCCCAGGATCACGACCTGAACCAAAGGCAGACACTCAACCACTGAGCCACCTTCGTGTCCAGACTGTGGGAAGTCTTAAACTGACAGGCTTTATATGATAAGAAGCACAGGGGAAAATCTGGGTTCCCTCCATTCTCCCCTCTCTCCACTGTGTAGCAGCAACCATATTTAAACCTTGATAATCAGGATCAACCATCATGGCCAACACCATGCCCCTTTTCTATATGTTCTCCAGTAGAACAAAGAACTAAAAATATCTTAGCTTCCAAATTATTGGAACAACAGCAGTAATGCTAAGTGGAAATATTGCCTGTGTGGGTAGAAGACCTCTAAACCACTAAAATTCAGAATCACAGGGACAGTTAGGAAATTTTTTATAAATGGATCAATAGGCATAATACAGAGATATAACCCCTCCCTCTTTTACTCTTTGTGTCTAGATCTGAGTATTCTAACAACTGAAGAAATAACCCCATGTATTGGCCATTGAATACATAAAACACAACCTGTAGATCAGTACCTTAAACTTATAAGAGGTTATCTGCTAGCTAATGCTGTAGCTGCATCTCCAATAGGCTATTTCTTGGTTCTAGATGATGGGAGAACATACTAAATCCTGTGACTACCACAGGTATTAGCCCATTGTCTTGCTTCTTTCATTGTAAACAATTACATACTGTAAAGACTATGCCTTTGTTCTTTCACTGTGATGGGAGCTCCCCAGTAAGAAGCAGTTTTGATTGTAATAATGCTGTATAAAGTATTAAGGAAGGCTATGAATGTTGAAAGAACATGCCAGAATAGGAAGAAATTTAAAATCCACAATATCTGTCTATTCCTAAGAGACATATTACTTCCCCTAATAATAGCAGGACCACCAGGGACATATTTTATCAGAAACTCAGAATTGAACTCTGACACTAGCAGTGAGAGTAGCTGAGTGAGATTTGATAAAGGGCAAGAGATCCTGGTAACTTCATGCATAGCCACCATCCTCTTCACTCATGACAACTTTTTTTCAAGAGCCCAATAAAAAAGGTATATCAAAATGGCTAGGGAAGAAGGCTGCAGACAGGCATGGATAAATGATCTTGTCCTTGTTATTAACAGCCTTCTTTTCAATGAGGTTCTTCTTATGAACAGCCCATGGGAGGTGACGGAGATATAGATAGATATAGAGATAGATAGAGGATATAGGTATGGATATAAATAGATATAGATACTATAAAACAAGCCCAAGAGGTTCACTTCCATTCTTCTTCAAATCTTGTCACCAGTCCTCCAAACTCATTCCTTCCAAATCTCTGATCATCTAACAAAATCATTTGCTACTGTCCAGGAATAAATATACATACTTATCTCAGGACATACTCCCTTTCTGAAGTTAGATAATGATGTACATTATTAAACTCTGTTCACTGAAAAATTTTCTTATTTCATTGTTCTTCAAAGGCACTATTGCAAGACAATATCATAGTACACATAAACGATGCCATCATATTGATTAAAGTCATCTATAAAAGAGGCTCAGATGTTTTCTTTCTCAACCAATTGTTTGTAAGGAACCCACAAGGATGCTATAAATATAGTTTGAGAGAAAGGAGACTGAAGGATCTAACAAATACCCCAGAAGTATAATCATCTTCTCACACATCTTAGTTTGCCTTCACTATCCACTCAGGCCCAGTCCTATATATCTCATTTCAATTGACAAAAGAGTATTGCTGAGCATTCCAAATTTATGCCTTGTGATCCAGATAACACACAGTTCAAAACGGGCAGCTTGCATGGTTATGCCCTTGCTTGGTCACTTTGAGTCTTTGGTCACACTTTAGTTTCTGTCAGCGTCCATTAACAAGGCAAGATCTGTTTTTCAAAGAGACAATAATTATTTACTGGAAACAACAACAACAACAACAATAACAACAAGCATGGCTTTGTTCCAAAACTGTAGGTATTTCTACTCTGATTCTTCTGTCTACCACAGGCTCCAATGAACATTTCAATTTGTTTCAGACACTTTGACCACTACTGATTGGATACACCAACCAGTGAAAGTTGAAAGACTTGCTTATACTGAAGTTTAGACCAGCTGGAATTGTATCTTTTTCTCTAGACACCACAAAAAACACCCCAGCAGCTTCTGTAAATGAGTCATATGTGGTATATATTGATTCCCAAGATGCAAAGAAGCCCTTCAAGCATGACTTTTGGCTTATCGATGAGGAGAGAAAAGTCTAGCGACTCATCTTTCCAATCTGAAAGCATTTCCAGAAATCTCGCAGACCACTAGAGCTTCAAAAATTTCACTGAAGTTGTAGACCCCTGTATTTTGAGAGATTTCTCTTTGATCCTCTAGCAGTCATGTATCTTCTCAAGGCATCTGTTCTACATGTCCTACCAGCATCATGCCCTTAATTATAGTACGCCAACATGATTTCCTGCAGGATAATTGGATAATAAAAGTTCCTGAAAACTACATTGTGGCACAGAGCCGAAGAGTTGATATAACTCTAAAGCAAAAATTATGAGGGCATATAGTTACCCTTATGAAGTGAAAGCAAATTTCTGGGTACTACCACTGTATTGAGATAGAGAAAACAGTGCAGTTAAAAACCTCCAACTCCTGCCATCCCTCATGTAGACCAGACATTTAATGTAAGACACCAAAAGTGGGGGGCAGGGGGTGGATGTTCCCTGATCTTTCATCTCTGTAACTCTAGCATGCTTTAGGGGACAGATGGAAACACGACCACTTCTTCTCTCTCACACGGCTGGGTGCAGGTAGAAAAAGCAAATGTTATAAAAAGCAAATGTTCCCTTGCTTAATACCCTATAGCTAAGAGTTCCTCCCTTGGTGTGACAGCTTCCCTTAGTCAAAACCTCCAAGTGGTAGGAATCCAGTTGCTGGTTCACTTGTGTACTGGTTTACATGTATACATTCTTAGAGAGTCACACAGGCTGTCTCACTGCATAGTTCCCTATAGTGAGAGTCCAGCTCAATCTCTTACATTTGACCTCAGTATCCTCCATTTGTGATACAGCCCACCCTCATTTGCTGCCAAGCTCCCTTAAATATGGTTCGAGTAGTTCAAGCTCAGCTATCTCCCATGCTATTTACTTGATATTTGCAGAAAACTAAAGTATCATTATACTACCAAATTTGGGGAACACAGTCCTCAAAGAGTCCATGAAAACTCTGCCAAAGACCTTTAACGTAGGTGTCCCTAAACTTCCCATGTGATTCATCTAAAGACTCCTTTTGCTAGGCTTTGGACAGAGGTAAGTATACCATATTGCCCCCACATTGCCACCACTGCTCCAAGGCTGACCCTAAAGGTGCTTTCTACACTCTCCAAACTTTTTATATGGGCTCAAAAAAGGGTGACTGGAATGGTGGCTCATGGTAATTCTAAACTCCTTATTAAGCCCTGTAGATGCAAGTCTGGCCCCAAAATGGTAGTTTGTTTTTGTTTTTGTTTTAATGTGAAACACTCAATCTCTGTTATTTTCATCTATAGGTCCTAATGTAAATTGCTGGGCAACAGGAAACATCCTTGTGCAGAGGAAGACAGACAGACAGAAAAAAGAATCATAAAGCTTTTATTGCAAAACAAAGCAACCTAGATAAAAGTTAAATGTAATGATTTGGTTTTTATTATAATATTTAGCACTATTAATAACAAATGTTTAATTTGTTCTAATAGGCTAAGCTCTTTAGATATTTCACCTCATCCAATTAAATGCTATTAATTTTATCACCTCCATTTTACAGATGAGGAGACTGAGACAGAGGAATTAAAGTAATTTGCCAAACAAGGTCAGACAGCTTTCCCTAAGAGCAAATGACCACACAGGGTCTAAGCTGGATTGAAAGCCTGTTGGTGGTCTCTTTTTTGATTAGTTTTTTAACTTGTATACTAATGTACATATTTTGAACTCCAATATGCCACAGAAGCACTGGGAAGCAGAACTCCCAGCAATGCCCATATATTTTGCATATGATAGTGTTGTATACTTTGAATACATTTTTTTCTTCTCCATTCCTAAACAAAAACATATCTACAAAATCTACATAATAAAAAATAACTGCAAAGTTTTGATACACAGGCTTATTATGAACATATTTTCTTCCTCTTTGTATTCACATGTTAAGAGACTTGACCATGCTGATTCAACTGTCTCCCTCTTCCAAGTGGAGAAAAGGAAGAGATGAGGAATGAAGAGACTTTGTATCCAGAACTCCCATTGTCTCCTTAACCAATAGCCTGAGACTGAACGCTGAATAAACTTGACTTGATTTCCCTGGAGTCATCATCTTCCCCAACAGCCTTCCTGGGTAAGAGAAGCCGATGGCAGCAGCAAGCTCAATAACATGACACTTGGCACACATTCCAAAACTCTCTGATTGCCCAAGGGCATACAGCACGGCCTTGAATAAATGCAGATTGAACTAAGGACTGCACTTTCTTAGTTCCTTGCCAAAATTTGCTGTCTTTTGAAAAATATTGTAAATGTAGGAACCTGCAGTCCCTATTACCATTAAATCTTCCACAAAGATTTAGGCTTGCTGAAGATTTCATTTCTTAATAGTCTAGTTACCAATTTTTGAAGGAGGGCGGGGAGTAGAATTGGGAATTGATGAAGAAATTCTGATAGGAAGAAGAGGAGGAGGAGGGAAACCTTGTTAAGTAATGACATGATTAATACACTCCAGCCTTTGATTTCTCCAGTGAAAATTCCATGTTCTCCATTGTTTATCTTTGAGTATAATCTTAGTTAAACGGAGCACAGTCTTTAACTATTGTAAGGATTGAGATGAGCATAATTCTCCCCCAAAGTTCACACAGTGCAAGCAGCTGGGTACTACTTTGAAAGTCATCAAAAATGTGAAGAATAAAATACTTAAAACCATCTATTTTGTTGATTCAAGCTTATTCAACCTTTTGCTAGTGGGAGCTTTTACTGTACACTTGAGTTGCTTGCTTGATAGTATTTGCCTCCAGTGAAATCCTGTTTGGGAACTCATATTCTTTTATATGCTGAGATCCAAACTGTTTTGAACAGGGCTAGCTTCATTAAAATGATTTCCTACCGTCACACAGTGACCTAAATGACAATTGACTTTTGCCTTCCATTAGCAGAATGCATTCAGATTTCATTTTCATGTATGAATGCAATTCATGCTTCATATCATGTTATTTTAAACAATACTACAATGTAGATTCATTAACAGTGCTTTAAGATCTATTTCCACTGTTAGTATCTTTTAAAGGATAAACTATACAGGGAGTCCTATGCCCTTATACATTTTAATTCTCAGAAAATGCACCACAGCATTTAAAGACGATTAGCCTTATACACTCAGTGCACCATAAGCTTCTGTGGGAATGTGTTATATAATCAGAAACAAAGACTTTCTCTCTCTCTCTTACTGCCACGCATTATACAATACACAGGAGCAAGAGTTGAACAGACATAAAAATGTCTTTCAAACACTGATTAAACAGCAGTAAATCCTTAAAATTATTTCCCAATATTGTTACACATTTTTGGTTTATCCTACCTCCTACACTAATTAATAACAACAAACCTCTCATATCAGCCAGATGGATGACTCTAAGATTAGTCTGAAGTTTAACCTCAATTAGAAATAGAAGACAGATTTTGAAAATAAATAAGAAACATTCCTTGATTCTCCAGGTCCTTCATTCCTCCTCTTTTAGTTCAGTTTTTATTTTCTTACAATTCGGGGACAGAACATGTTACTGCTTCTGAACTCTTGATGAATACAAAAACCCCACAATGGGTATTTATTGGATCTAACACATGATTAATGTGGTGAATTGCATGTAGTCCCAACCTTTTAAATCTCTCTGAAGGATTACATTTCTGTCCACAGGCATGTCACTGTTAAAAAATGAGCCACCTAATAAAAGAACACACAGTATATTAATATGTAATTTCTTTCCCAGTATGAATGCTAATTACTGACAGTGCAGACCTTATGCTTGCTCCTTGATATGGATCGACTTTCTAGCTCTCTTGGTTTGTGTCATCACTCTTTCCACTCTCATTCACACACATTTTCATTTTAAAGGCTCATGAAGATAGGCAGGAGGGCTATTTAGTGTTTTTCTGGATCTAACACAATTTAGCTTGAAAACTTGTAAAGGGGGTAGAGGGGGGAGTGCATTCTAATGTAATTCCAGAAATTAATTTGGTTTGCATGAAAAGAAATGTCATTATGTTAAATAATTTGCCTCTTGAAAGTACTTTCTCAGTTGCTTTCTGGCAGTCTTATTAACCTGTAAAGATAATTCACTTGCCTAACATTTTTTTTCCTTGTTAGCTTCCAATTGAGCATTATGTAAATGTGGGGTTTCCACAAATTATAGGATCCCCATCCAAATGTTCAAATCTTCATCTCAATAGTTGTTTTCAGTTTGGGTTTTGTATTGTTTTGTTTTTTAACCAGACTCTTGTAGAAAGGAATTATTCTCACAAGAAAAATATACAGCCTTTATTGTTTTAATCCCTCCCTTATAACTGTCTTTCTTCATCAAGCCCTTATACTTACTCCACAGTCTATATCCCACACACTTCTATATCTCACTAGGAAGAGTTTTAAATGATGTATTATAAACCTCAAAGGCAAAATCTTTGCCACTTATTAGTCCTTCAAACTATCTGATATCAAAAATATATACAAAACTCTTTGAGGACTTCCTCTTTTAGAATTGTATTAAATTCATCTTTCCTCTTCTAGTGCCTAGCATGGTGTCTGAGATACACAGAAAGCTCTAGGACTCCATCTCATCCAGCACTGAACTTTGAACTATTCAGGCATGCTTATGACCATGTATACGACCATCAATTTAATGAATACTCAAGTTAAACCAGTTATCTATTATAAGTGGCTTAAAAAAATCAAACTTTATACTGCTTTGACTAACATGCACCTTTGGGGGCAGAGAATGAAGCTGACCTCATCTATTTCTAAGATTGAGAAAAGCGACAACTATAACACCTTGACCTTTCATAACTAAAATTTTAAGTTAATGGGATCAGAGTTCAGCAAATTATGTAAGGGTTTTCTTTAAGGGTCAGGGAAAAAAAAAGAAAACTCATTATGGGGATGCCCACGATTTAAAGTAATAGCAGTGAAGAATAAAAGATGCAACATGATGCCTGGAAGCTGAGAAGCCACACAGTGCCTGTGTAAGGACATTTAATGGCAATACTTGACAAATAATAATACATTGACAATGGAGATAAAACAAAGTATGTAAACTAAAAAAACTTGTCTTTGAGTAACTTCACTCTCCAAACAGGCAAGGAAGAAATTAAGCCCCCATGGGACACCTAGGTGGCTCAGTGGTTGAGCGTCCGCCTTTGGCTCAGACCAACCGTGATCCCAGGATCCAGGATCAAGTAGTCCCATATCAGGCTCTCTGCGAGAAGCCTGCTTCTCCCTCTGCCTATGTCTCTGCCTCTCTCTCTCTGTGTCTCTCTCATGAATAAATAAATAAATCTTAAAAAAAAAAGAAAGAAATTAAGCCCCTGAAAATGGTCATAGCAGGAGATAACAAAAATCATATATTGGTTGGAATCATGTGATTGGTTTAGCTTTGCCCAAGGTCCTCTACCCAAGGTTTATTGGTTGCATCCCTAGGACGCAGGACAGTGTCTAACATAGCAGACATGCATACAAAGATTTATTGCTGAACAACTGTGTCTGCTCTTATGTAACTAAACTTGTACTTGTCATCTGTAGCTTAGATAATGTACAAATTGTAGCTCTTAAACACACACAAATTGTACCCCTTAAAATTATTAAAGGCCCTTAACCCTACCTTGATTATACACCATGATAGGAAAGAACTCAATAGAGTTCTTTTGGTTGTAGAAATAACCAATCAGAAGTTGACAGGATGGTTTCAGGGTTGAGGTGTTTGTTTTGGTTTTTGGGGTTTTTTGTTTGTTTGGGTGTTTTTGCTTTGTGAGTTTGCTTATTTTAGTATTTTCAGGCAGTAGTTCAACTTCCAAGGGAGCTCTTCTTAGTCAACAAACTTTCCGGCTTTCTGTGTTATTTTTCCTATGAGGACTAGTTGTAAGGATTCCCTGGGCCCCTGTGAGCCCCTGCTGCATGGCTGAGTCTCCTGCCAGACTTATTTCCACTGGGTCCTATAATAACCACTCCTTCCCTTCCAGTCTTGGAAGTTACTGGAGTCACCCGTTTCGTTAAAATCCAAAGTTCCTAACCAATATATGTGGGGAAGGCTTAATTTTTTTTAATTTAGACATGCTAAAAAATACAATGGTATTTTATACTTGTTACCAGTGTTCTGCCTTCCTTTATAAATTGCAGGCATCTTTGGATCAACATTGTCAACTGAAAATATTTTATTCTTAAATGTTGATAGATAACCAAGTAACAAGCAGCTAATGCTGATCCATTTTAGAACATCATCACATATGCATAATAGAATAAAGTCCTCCCCCCAAAATTATCTGCTTGATATAATGTCCAGTAATTAACCTTATAAACTCCCCTTGAACAACATATTTTAAAGAGCCAAATCACTCTGCTCTAAGAGCTACCAAGTTTGACCTCCCAATTGGTCCAATTCCCTTATTCCCTTTGCTGTATACTCACACAACAAAGGAATGTTCTATAAAGCAATATCTATTGATCTCTAACCCTGCTGCATGAAATTAAGAGAAAGTGGGATACAAGGGGACAATTTTGGAAATGAAATGGGGAGAAAAATGCATCTGAGCCAGAAATGGTCATTTTGTAATAGCTGGTTCTATTTCATCATTTTGCCATCTTATCTCTCTCCCTTAATACCAGCCTTTACACATTCTCTCACAATTTTTACAAGGCATGCATGGTTACCTTCATATCCAGAAAGAAAATATTTTACCTATAAGGGTAGTCAAGTTGTCTCCAAAGATTCACACAGGTTTGTGTTTATTCTGTCCGTGATAAAAAAGATAACATAGAACATGAATGGGCCATTGGTCTCCTAATACTTCTTTTTTTTTTTTTTTTCTGAGTTCATGCTTGAAATATTTGTCTTTACCATTGCTTGGGTGTAGAATTAAAGTATGCATCTTCTAAAATAGCTTTTTTATTTCATTATCTTACTTGCTGATTGAATGCCTAATGTCTAGTAGTCCTGGCCTTAAAGTACTTCTTGTATTTTTTTTTTTTATTTTTTACTTTGCTAAATTTAAAAGTCTATACAGGTTGGCCTGCTTTGGAACTGAAATTTTGGTAATTTTTTAAACTAGATAGATAGATAGATAGATAGATAGATAGATAGATAGATACCAGATATAGAGATACAGTGAGAGACAGAAATACCTGATTCATCCATTTGACTTTTTATCTCTTTAATTCTGCCCATTTTGGGTCCCTCCATGTCACATCATTTCAAATAATTAAGATCAAGATTTTTTTAAAGGCCTTAATCCACTCAAGTCTTATTTAGTAGTAGGCGCTGCTTATCTGTTAGCATATGATGATGTTAAACATATCAGGAAATCCAAACACTCAGCTTAAATGTTTTACATTTTAAAATATTAAAAGATCATTCCATTCCTCCAGCAAAGAAAGTAGGTATAATCACCAAAAAGTGAGTCATTGGCAGTGCACTTGCATCCTGGGAGGCATTCCCAGTGACAGAATTTTTTATGTGTTACCCTTTCTGGGTGGATGCTCTCAATGTGGTGGGACTCTAAGTACAGAAGGGGGTACTGTAACACCATGATCAACCGATCTCCTGTCCACAGACCATCTCCCTATTCCTGGGCTCCGGCTATAATTGAATGACCATAGTACAGCTAGTAGTAACTCTTTGGTGGTCATCTAGACATCTTTTAGAAAGCAGCAGACAGGGATCCCTGGGTGGCGCAGCGGTTTGGCGCCTGCCTTTGGCCCAGGGCGCGATCCTGGAGACCCGGGATCGAATCCCACGTCGGGCTCCCGGTGCATGGAGCCTGCTTCTCCCTCTGCCTGTGTCTCTGCCTCTCTCTCTCTCACTGTGTGCCTATCATAAATAAATAAAAATTTAAAAAAAAAAAAAAAAAAAAAAAGCAGCAGACATTCAGGTTACTTGATTTTCTCTGGCTCTCATAAATGTTTTGCCTCTTTAGGGTTTTTCAATGACTCAATTTAGTTCCTTGAATCATCCCGATTCTCTGAAAATAATAATTTCCAGGCTATTTTATGCCATTTAATCTCTTCAAAACATTAGTGAGACGCTTTCATTTTAATGGTGTTTACTTCCTTGTTCAGAACCCAATTGATGACAATTCAACATTTCAAAGAAAGGGATAAACCTAGTTTGTTTGTTTTTGTTTGTTTGTAGCACTAGCTACCACTAGCCCTCAGCACTTTACACATAAGTAACATGATTTTTAACACATAACACCTAAATCTGTGAAATGAAATCTATTGGAATCGGAAAGAATTATTTCAGGAGGACAGAGCCTTTTGCTTCTTTTCAGCAATGCCTTTTTTCTATTACATAGAACTGAGAATCATATCAAATTTCTCTTTTCATTGGCTGCTAGAAAGCTCAGAGCCAAATTTGCAGCCCACCTCAGGTGAATAATTTAAATTTCAGACCATTTATTATATGTACTCTTTTTCCAGGACTTTACCTTATTTTTCTACTTTTATTTACCTTTCCATTCCAATTTCATTTTTATTCACTCTTTGCCTTGTGGTCCTCTATACCCATACATTTTAAATTTGGGTTTTATAATGAGATGAGTTTTGCACATAGAATCACAGACATATATACGTGTATATACATAATGAGAAAAATTGCTCAGAGTTATGAAACTCATACTGAGGCACTCAAGCATATACAAACTCACAAACCAAGACAAGACTGTGTATTCATGTCTGCTGGTGGTACCTCTCTACGGTACTAGACCCAACCTGCAGGGATATAAATCACTGTCTACTCTTAGGTTATCTCTGCTCTTTTGGTCACTATAACCCTGAAAGGTTTCAGATATCCCCAAACAATCAGTACTCCTAATAAAAATAAATATTGAAAAAATAGAGAGAAGGCAGTGGAGGGTAGAGGCAAGTTGCTGAGATTAATGAACACAAGTATCAATTGCCCAAATATTGACTTCTATTGATAAACATTATGATGAATAAATGTTTCACCTCGTTGATGTTTTTGCATTAGGGTCCTCTATGGTTGGTATATGTTTCCTGTGCTTTCTCTTTTAAAAGGGTTAGAAGAGTATTTTATTTCTTTGACTTTAAGTTTCATTTTGTTTTCTCCCTGCTGGCAGAATGCGGTGATGCTTTTGAATATACTTTCCTCCTCTTCCCAGGAATGACAGTGACTAATTCATCTGGCCCGCAAACCATTATTAAAACAAATCACCCAGCGTCATCAGTTCAGGAAACATATTCCAGCCACCTTCCTGGGGGGTTAATGCAGCTGGAAGCAGGTCTACTAAATTGAGGTGACTGTCCCTGGAAAACACTAAAGGACTGAACAGAGTCACTGCCATTAGTATCATTTCTCTGACAGTATTAATTTTTACTTTGATTCTGCATGTCAGCCAATGTGCCCAGCAACCACACGACAATCAAATAATGAGATGCCAACTGCTCCTCTGCCCAACCCGTGGCCCAAGCTCTGTCTCTGGGAATCCTGCCAGCTACCTTTACTTGGCAGCCGCCTACTTCATGCCAAGGAGGAGCGAGAAGTATTTGTCTTTTCACTATAAGATGCATTAGTTTCTCTTTGCAGCACTGGTTGGAAAGGCTTTGCTGGGAATGGTGCAATATCCCATAGGGTTTGCCCTGTGACTTGAGTGAAACTTCAGATTAAGGGCTTCCTCATACACATTCTTCATAGAAGAGAATAAATGTTTTCAAGAGTTTCTCCCAAGTGTTTTGAATGTTTCCTGGACAGGAGAGAAGAAACAATGGAAAAATGTGTTGATAAGTCAATAACTTAAAGTTTAGAGTAGTTTACAGACTGGCAAACATTCCTCCTCCCAGATTTTCCCTGACTCTGAAATTGTGACAACAAAACTTGTCTAAGTACTGAAAACAATATTTCTCCTTTTCTACTTAAAATTGTGTTCACTATCCCTTCAGTTCAAGTGTATTTGGAATCATATTGCAACTTTCTGGAGAAAGTAACCCATCAAGAACCACAGCCATCCTTCTGAGAAGGCAACAGAAGAAGAATGGAGTTATGTACATTGTTTAAGAGACAAGTAGGAATTAGTGGACAGTGAAAAGTTAGAACTGGCCCTAGACTATTCAAAAGAATATCAACTCCTGACCTTAATATAGAACAATATTTACCTATTCAGAATATTATAATTCTTTGGTAACTATGGCCAACCTTATAACTTGGGCTCATTCGGTACATCTTCCCTGGCTGCCTCTTCACTAGATACTTATACAAGCTAAACATTTATTTCCCTAGCCTCACTAACAGATACGAGTCATTATTTGACAGAGTTATGGCCAATGAAACATAAGCAAAAGGGGGAAAAAAGACCTTGAGAGGAAAGTAGCTGGGGGTAGGAGTACAGGGGATGACTTTTGGGGGGTAACTTCTTTCTTTTCTGATAAAAGAGGGTAGATGCTACTGGCCTGGTCCATTTTCTCCACTTACCCGTTTTATATCAAAGCTCTGGAAACCATCTTGCAACACAGAGGCAAGAAGCATGAAGAGTAAAGCTAGCACACTTAGGGATGCTAGACTGGAAAAATGGAAAAAGAAGGCATGGTTTTCTCATAAGCAGCTGAACCAAGCTCAGAAACTCTACAGTTCTAGAGTTTGTTTTGGTATAAAAGTAAATAATTTGCTTAAGCCATGCTTAGTTGGGTAAGCTATCAAGTGCAGCCAAACACATTCCTAATTAATCACATAAGCACAGCCAAAGGTTTACACATATGTAAAGACCAATCCTACTATAAATGAATTAGTATATGTCAGTGCTTATGAAATTTTGAAATTGGAACTTGAATAAACAAATTCTGTTCTTCCCAGTTCTCTCTTCAGATCAAAGACCCTGAGTTAGGATGGCAGGGTAAGCAGCTAACTCCCTCCATCATCACATTCTTTGTGTGTGTGTGTGTGTGTGTGTGTGTGTGTGTGTGTGTGTGTATTTAAATTCAATTTGCCAACATACAGTATAACACCCAGTGCTCATCACGCATCTCGTACCTGAAGCATCACTGGTTCTATAGAAACAGAAAGCCAAAATATTCTTAGGAAATGATCTTCTTAGATTAAGTTTTCTACAATATCCGTAAGGTCAGAATATCTTTTTCCTGAACTTCAGATCCTGATATAGATGTACCTAAGTTTCCACTAAATACCTCCAATACCCATTCTTGAAAGGAATGTACATTGTGAGCTATCATGTTATTCCATTGGAAATAAAGCAAATTCCATTTGCTTTGGACCTTTGTTAAAACAACTGAAATTTTCTACTTGGTTGAAGGGAAATGGTACTTATGAGAAAGAAAATCTGGCACTTAGTAGCAAAATTCATTGCTGACATTTTCATTTGGTTGTTATGGCAAGAAAATTCACAGCCAGTGGCTGTCATACCCCAAATACAGAAGTTAACATGCTCCAGTAGTTGACAGATGCACTCATTTTTACCTTTATACAAGAAAACAAAACAGGGCATGGGGTACAGAGAGTTCAGGAATGACCAAATCTAATTCCTCTTGACATTCATCATTATAAAGCTTGGGGTAAATTTATGTATTAACCCCTAAAGAAGCACGGGCTTCAAAGAATGAGGAAAAGTCAGTAAGTGCTGAAAGGGGTTCTAGAACTATACATTCACCCCTCTTTTCATTCCACTTCCACTCCTGCCTTCCACCTTTGCCAAAGCTTATCAGATGAGTGCTGTAAGCAATGTAATTTATGTAAATAGAATCCATTATGCAAATCTTTCCAACTTGCTTGCTACTTAGAAATTTTGTTCTTTTATGTTTAAGAAACATAGCCTTTATCCCCTGGAATAGACAGATTGGTTATGTTTATGTTCTTAAAGCCTTCTGCTACTGTTCTGGGCTTTGAGGAAAAGTCATTTTTTATTTTAAAAAATGTTTTGCCTTGCCTCTCATCCCCCTCTCTAAAAACAGCCTCTTTGTTTAATTTGGTGGTTTGCACACTAGCTTAATGATTGCAGTGGCTTAATAGAACCTTAGTGAGAAGAGTAGTACACAGAGATGAATGCATAGATTATACCCTCTACCCCACAGGGGATCTGTTGTTTCCTTGGTTTAGTATGAAACTGAATAATCCAATTAATTCAGAGATCTCTGTGAGCTGTATTCCCTGAATTGTTTTAGTCATATGTCTACACATGAACTCGATGAAATTCTTGTTTGAGCCATAAATAGGGAGGGAAAAAAGTTATATGTTCTTTGTGTGCATATTCTTTCCACATTTTAAAACTGCAAGCCAAATTATAATATGCTACAAGAAAACATGCTCCAATCTACATTTAAAATATTAAAAATGTTCTTTCTACTAATATAAACTGCATTTCATAGTTTATTATGTGTGCACATATATGCATAAAGTATGATAAAAAGAGAGGAAAAAGGCATAATGTCACAAAAAGGAAAGAATGTAAGAGAATATGGCTGTGCTTTAATAAATGAACATTACAACAAATGAATTATGAATTTAAAACTCTCCTCCCACCCTGAAGAAACACATTTTTCAAGTTGACGAGTCACTGTAACAGAACTGCAAGCTTCAATCATTTAAAAATACTGTTGTCTTAATAAAAGAGAACACAACATACTAAAATCTCCAATTCGACTGATGTTTATTGTGCTACTTGATGACCAGCCCAATCCAACCAACCATGATTTAAGCCCATTCACTCCTGGTCTGTTCAAAATAAATATCCCTCATTTCATTTGGACTAATTATTTCATCAAAACATCTTGCTTTCAGATTCTGCTCTGTGTTTTGCTAGTAGCTTATAAAGGATATCTGATGACCTGTTCTAATACTTTGTAGCTAAGCAAATTAAGCTGTATATTTTCTGGTACTTTTTTTCAAATTCAACAAGTATTTATTGAGCATCAACTAGTAGTGGCAGGCGATGTTCTAGGCCTGCGATTGCAGCAATAACCAAGAAAGCCAACGTCCCTGCTCTCATAAAACATATAGTCAGGTGAAAGGAAACAAATAATAAACACATAAGCAGGAGAATGAGATGATTCCAGTCAAGAATAATGCTCTGAAAAATAGAGTGGACAGTGATATAAATTGAATAGGAGATGGGGGAAGGCTGGGTCGGAGAAAACCTCTCTGAGAAGGGGGCACTGAACTGAAACAGAAATCCGAAGAAAGACACAGTCACACCAAGATGGGAATGAACAGCAATCCGGGCAGAGTAACAGCTAGGACAAAGGCCCTGTGCTGAGAATAAATTTTTCCTATTTAGATACAAGGTAAAAAGCCACTGTGGCTAGAAACTAGGAGATGAGGGGAAGGGACAGCAGAAAATGAAATCAGAGAGGAAATCTGGGACAAATCACTTAGGGCCTCATGGGTCTTTGGAAAAATCTCTGGATTTCATCTTAATTGGATTGGAAAGCCACTGGAAAGTTTTAAGCAAGGAGTGAATTGTCCTTTGAACCCAGTGCTCTGGCTGCTGAATGAAGAATGGAGTAGAAGGGGATGGGGTACAAATGTGGAAGCAGGGGAATACTTCGGTGGCTTCTGTGGTACTCGAGGTGAAAAATTACATTGTCTTCAGCTAAATTTTACACTATGGGTTTGGTGAAGAGTGGGAAAATGTGAAATATATTTTGGACGCAGGGCTTAAAGTATTTGATGATTGATTAGATATAGGTTGCAAGGGAAATATCTTCGATTGAGATATTTATTTACTCCATAGTAGCATTTCCCTTCATCAACCATATCTGGTCCTTATAAATAAACCAGGTCAATATAAAACTACTTACTTAACGTAAGTTAGTGTTTTGATTAAAATTACATCAATCCATAAGATCAGTGGTGGGGAAACAATACATTCACTTTGGTAAGAAAAGTCTCTAAACTATATGATTTATAAGAGGGAGAGTCTTAATAAATATATTGACTTGGGGGATGCCTGGGTGGCTCAGCGGCTGAGCGACTGCCTTTGGCTCAGGGCGTGATTCCGGTCCCGGGATGGAGTCCCATATCGGGCTCCTCGTGAGGAGCCTACTTCTCCCTCTGCCTATGTCTCCTCCTCTCTCTGTGTGTGTGTCTCTCATGGATAAATAAATAAAATCTTTTTTTAAAAAAATATAGCGATTTGGGCCAAAGAATCTTAGAATCAGTGAGGAAATAGCTGCAAAAATTCCAAAGTTAGATATTCTCCACCTCCCTTGCTTTTAAGCCACCTACAAACACACTGGGGGGGGGGGGGGGGGAGGGGTACAATTCACACCTTCTTGGAAATTTACCTTGGAGTTAGTAAGTTTATCAGATCTTTTTCTGTGGACATAGTTTTTTTGAAAAGAGATAGGGTGAGAAAGGATGAAACCAGGGCTCCTAAGAGTAAGATAGGAAGTGCTTACCATTAAGGAAAGTCAAAAAATAGGGCAGAGCCTGGAATTACAAATATGAAACTTGTTTATAATATCATCCCACTCGAGCCCTGGATAGAGCAAGGAGAAAGGGAAGCGAGCTCTATGTTAAGATCACTCGCTCTTTTCCTTCTTTTACTCAACAAGGGGCCAGGCATAGGGTTTGGAAGAATAGTGCTGCCCAGGATTGAGTCTAGGTTTCAAGGATTGTTTCCAGAGGCCTGGCTTTGGCTCCTGGTAATGCTGCGAATGTTCAGTTAGCAGCAGCGGCAGCCCAGGATCAGAACACAGGCTGGGTCTCTAGCACATAGGTTCCCAAAGTGAGCCATCCACTTCTACTGGAGGCAATGGTGGTAGGACAGAGAAATGGTCTCCAGTACTCTCATTGTGCCCAGACATTCTGGTGGTCTCCTGTGTACCTGAGCTTAAAAGAGATGTGGAGAGAAATAAGCCTCTGAAACATTCTGTTTTAATGTCTTGCTGGTAGCATCCTGTCTCTTACCCAAACTCTTGCGATTTTACACTTAAAAGCAATTGTCTCCATAATCCTCTTCAACGAGCACTCTAGTTTCCAATTTATATGACATTCCTATTTGTGTATCAGGTCATTATGCAGCTCTTTGTTCAACTAATTTGGCTTCTTCTCACCCTTCCTATTTTTCTTATATAAAAAGGTTTTATTCTCCTTTCTCAGGCTAATTTTCAACTATAATATTATTCTTCCTTTATGTTGAATTATTAAAAACCCTTGCTGGAATTTCCATGCAGTTTGAGAAATATTAACATGGAAAAACAAATGCAGCACACAAATCTAAGGCAGTTTCTAAACACAAAACAGAGGCATGTGGGGAAAGGCTCTAGGGGTTGTTTCAGTCTGCAACTATTATTTTTAAAGCAAACAACTGCTGATTGTTTCATTTCTGGATCTTTCTGAATTTTAAATATAAGAGGAATCTAGCCATGTTATAGTAGTTTGCGGGGAAAAAAGGCAGAGGAGAATCATCCTTAATCTTATAACCTAAAATAACCATTACTGTTTTTGAGTATTTTGCTTTTTTACTTCTTTATGTTTTCACTTTTGTTCTTGTTATCTTGAAAACAGTATGGTTAGGAGTGAATTCAACCATTTGGATTTTATTGAGGAGAGTTTTCAAGCCAGTTTATGTGTGAAGTCTCAGAAAATATTTCCTGTAGTGGTTGTAAATTATTTAGCCATTATTAGATACCAGAAAGTGGTGGAGACAAAAGAAAGAACATTAAGGTAGACGGAATCATCTTTATCCAGTCAGCATCCAGCTTAAATTAAACTAACAAATCAGGAAGCAAAAATTATGGGGCAAGGAGGCCCTATATACTGAATAGAAGATAAGTGTATGTCATAGTCAGCCATTTCCAGAGGGTCCAAAGCAATACACAGACTTTCCAGGGTAGAAATGGTTTGGAAATAAACACCAAAGCAGCCAGGAGAAAGAAAACTTGACAACTTCACCCAGGAGACGTGCACAAAGATAGATTATTCATGCATAATGCAAATACTTCATTTTTTCAATACTTGTACAGTTGTCTGCATGTCTTATATATATATATTTATATATATATAAATAACTGTCTCTGTCACATGTCATCTCTTTTAGATGGTTAGTTCTTAAAGCAGTGATCCCCAACCTATTGAGAATTGAAAATCTCTATTATTTGTTACATGACAACTGCCCTATCCCAACCTCTCCTCCTACTAATAAAAATAGGAAGGAGGATTGGGTAGCTTGAAATTATGTGAACTTTTATTTTACATAAATTCTGATTTAGAGGAATTTTACAACTCCAGATGGGACAACCATGGATTTCTCCCCATTTTCTTCCTACTACATGTTATAAAATCTTGGTGGCAAGCCATTGTCTCAAAGAAAAAGTTGTATCTAACAAATTCTTTCCTTCTGAATTGTAAATAGAAAAGGAGTCTAACCACATAGTAGCTGTAGGGAAAAAAGAAATAGCCCATCATCTCATGACCTAAAATAATGAGTATTGTTTTGAGTATATTGTTCTTTTACTTCTCTATGTTTTAGCTTTTGTTCTTACATTATTTTTAACATTATACAAGAGAAACGTTATTTTAAGCATATTGTTTTTTAAAATATAACAATACGGGGGGGTGCCCGGATGGCTCAGTTAGTTAAGCATCTGACTCTTGATCTTAGCTGGGGTCTTAATCTCAGGGTCATGAGTTCAAGCCCGTGCTGGGCTCCAAAAGGACCTAGAGAGTAATAAACAAAAGTCCCCACCATATCCCTCTCTCATTCCCGTAACCACCCCTCCCAGAGTTCAAACCTGTTAACCCCTTGGTATGTTATTCTATGGATTTATGCACACTCATATGTTTGAACCATACATATACAACTTGAGTTTTTTTTATTAGTTCATACATATTATACATATAATTTAGCAACTAATTTTTTACAACTGATATTTTTAATTTAAAATATTTTTAAAATGTTCCCATGCCAGTAAATCATTCTTTTGATTGGCTACAAAATATTCCGGCACACTAAAATAAAAAACTAACCTAACCACACCCCTATGTTAGATATTTAGGTTGTTTCTATTTTTTGTTTTAAAATCTATACTCCTACATGCAGTGTATATACGGCACATACACGTTTGTACACATGACTATAGAATGTATATGTGGAAGTAAAAATAGTAGACCAGGAGATATTTTAAATTATTATAAATATTGCCATATTACCATTCAAAGCTAATATTTTTCATACATATAATTGCCTTATGTATCCTGCCTTTTTCATACTTGTATAACAATGGGTGCATAGATTTAAAAAAATATTCTATTTAGCCATTTCTCTGTTGTTAGATTTTTAGTGGCTTCTAGTTCTCTACCAATATGAAAAAAATTGTTACTTAGGAATTCTCTTAGAATATGGATTTTCAATGTTTTAGATGATGATTTCTTGACATAGTTTATCATTCATGCATACTTCTGGATTCCTTTCCAATTTTACTGCAGTATTATCAGTTACATTTAAATTGTCCTATTCATTAAACTTAATAGGCATAGTCTAAGAGAGTTGAATATCTTTTCTACATGTATGTTTTCTTAGAATTTCTACTTTTGTACATTATGTCTATAGGGTCTTTTGCCCACTTACCAAGAATTTGAACTCCAGTAAAACCACTGTCTCCTAGACGAACAAAAGCTAAAGGAGTTTGTAATCACTAAACCAGCCTTGCAAGAAATATTAAAGGGGACTCTGAGTGCAAAAGAGAGACCAAAAATGACAGACAAGAAAGGATCAGAGAAAATCCTCCAGAAACAATGATAAGTAATAAAATGAAAATAAATATATATCTATCAATAATTACTTTGAATGTAAATGACTAAGTGTTCCAATTGAAAGAGATAGGTGTCAGAATGGATTAAAAAAATAAGACCATATGCTACCTACAAGAGACTAACTGTAGATCTAAGGACACTTGCAGATTGAAAGTGAAGGGGTGGGCAATGGGCAAATATTTATAATACAAACAAACATCCAAAGAAAACTAGAGTAGCAATACAATTTACATTGGACAAACTAGACTTTTTTGTTCTTATATTGTTTTTATCCTGCTTTGATATCAGGGTAATGCTGGAATGATTTTGAATATATTCCCTTTATCTCATTATTTGTAATATTTTGATAAGATTGTCATTAATTGTTTTAAAGATTTATTTATTTATTTTAGAGAGAGTGTGTGCACATGAGCAGGAAGGGCAGAGAGAAAGAATTCCAAGCAGATTCTCCACTGAGTGTGAAGCCAGACTGGGAGCTGGATCTCACAACCCTGAGATCACTACCTGAGCTGAAACCAAGAGTCAGACCCTCAGTCGACTGTGCCACCCAGGTACCCTTAATTGTTCTTAATGTTTGGTGGGGTTGGTCGATGAAACTTTGTGGTCTTGGGCTTTTCTGTGCCAGAAGATTTTTGATTCCTTTTTTTTTTTTTTTTTTTTTAGATTTTTTTATTTATTCACAAGAGACACAAGAGAAACAGACATAGGCAGAGGGAGAAGCAGGATTCCTGAAGAGAGCCCAATGTGAGACTCGAACCCAGGACCCTGGGACCACAGCCTGAGCCAAAGGCAGACACCCAACCACTGAGCCACCCAGGTGCCCAATTTTTTATTCAGCTTTCATGCTTGTTATTGGTCTAAGAAGATTTCCTATTTCTTGGATTCAAGATTCATGATTCAATCTTGGTAACCTGTGCATTTCTAGGAACTATCTGGGATCTCTTCCTAAGCTTTCAGATTCGTTAGTATCTAATTGTTTATAGTAATCCGTTATCACACTATGCATTTCTGTGTTAGATTTTCCAATTCTCATGTTGGTTTTTGAGCCTTCTCTTTCATCTTCTTTCTTTCTCTCTTTCTTTCTTTCTTCTTTTTCTTTTTTCTTTCTTTCTCTTTCTTTCTTTCTTTCTTTCTTTCTTTCTTTCTTTCTTTCTTTCTTTCTTTCTTTCTTTCTTTCCTGTTCAGGAAGCATTTTATTATTTGCTCCAAGTTTTAGGAATTTTCACTGACAGAAAATCAACACTTTCAGAAAACCTCCCACATGGCCTTACTCAGCTTCTGAATCATGGTTTTTGTAGACATACCAGCATATTTCTCTCCAATACAGACAATCATTCCCCTCATCATTGACAGGTCAACCTTAACTTCCAATTTTAACACTTGGCCTTGGCTTAGGAAGCTCTTCAGGACCGTTTGTAGTTCAGTAAGAGTGGCTTCATCCAAAGGTGATGAAGTGGTCACTGCGCATGGTGCTTCTCCATGGTGGACTCATCATGGTGAAAAGGCAGAAATGGCTCCAGGGGTATTGGTCAACCAACCATTCTTGGCAAGCAAATTGATCAGGTTGGATGTGAGAAAAGAGAACATCTCTTTTGCTGTCATGTCATTTAGGCTTTTCGCTTTCATGGAATTCTTCACGTAGGAATTCATAATGGGAGTAGCTATTTTGGATTCCTTCAAGATTTGTGCTACTCTCAACAATTCCTTTTCTACTTTTTCCAGTTTCTCCTGTTTAGATGCAGCAGAATAAAGAGCAGTGGCATATGACCTTCCATACCATATATCTATACAGGTGGCCTCACGAGCTTGGAAAACAGCCTGACCACAGATGTGCAAAAGCATTGCACCAGCCAGGACAGCCCAGACACTGCTGGGGCAGCCATTCTCTATGGGTTGCTGTAGGTCCTCCTTTTTATTTTCTTAACGTAGTTAAAGTATTGCCAATTTTGCTTTAAAAAAAAAAAAACTGGTCATTACTTTCAATGTTATGTTATCATTTATTCTGATTTCTACTTTATTTTTTCTGATTTTTTTATGTTATTTCCTTCCTTCACTAAATTTCAGCTGTTTTTTTCCAGTTCCTTATGGTGTTAAGTTGTTTATTAGAATTTTTTTCTTAATTCAGGCATTTATGGCAAATTTCACTCTAACATTTGCTTTTGATGCATCCTATAGGTTTTGGAATAAAATTTGATTTGCCATTTGATTTATTTGGCCTGTTGCTTGTGTAGTAGTGTGTTGTTTAATACTAACATACAAAATATTTAATGTTTATATTGTAGATTTCCCAGATTTGTTTTATTGTTGATCTTTAGTTTAATACCAGTGTCATTGAGAATATACTTGGTATGTGTGATTTCAGTCTTAAATTTGTAATATTAGTTATATCTCTTTTTATGTGATTTAACCAGGGAATTCTTCTGTATATATTTGAAGAAAATATTTATTCTATTTTTCTTGGAATATTTTTATATATCTTTTAGAACCATGTATTCTTAAGTATGCTTCAAGTAAAAAACATTATTGTTGAAGAAAATAATTAAAAAGTACACTTTCCATCTTATCAAAAAACTTTTTAATTAAAAAATAAAACTATTCATGCTTTGTCATACTTTTTCACTGTTACAATGCAATAATGAAACAATAATAATTAACATTTCAGGATACTCTACAATGGCTATACTTAACATTTTTCTGATGAGACAACTAAGGATTTATCAAATAAAATCTATAAGTCTATTTCTTATCATTTCTTCTCTCACTTCAAAACAGAGAAAATCAATGTCTTTTTCAGGGTTTTAATATCCAATTCCACTTCTCTCTACCTTTAAATATATGTCTTTAAAAAAAATAAATAAATATTTGTCTTTAAACTCTCTGGATTTATCTTGGTCTATAACATTAAGTATCACATGGATATTTTTTCCCAAAATTGTTAGCTCTTTTTAAAATCACCTCTGACAACAGTGTATAGATAGGACTAGAATAAATGGAAGGATGTAAAGGTGATGAGAAAAGCAAGAAAGAAATATCATGTAGTTATATTCATAATATGTCTAAAGAAGGGAACAGAACAAAATGAATGTAAAACTAGAAACATGTAGGCTATAGAAATTTTACTTACATACCTGATATAAATGCTGCTCTTAATTATTGCACTTCCATTACTTAGCATTAATATTACTCTACTACTGCTTATGATTTTTGAAGCAGTATGATTAGAAAATTAGTGTGCTTTAAAAATCACAAGATAGCTGTCCTGATGAACTAGTTTTCCCAAACCAATTGTAAGTTCTTTAGAAACACGATGTCCTTCTGTTTCTTTTAAATTCTCCGTATGGCCCAGAACTTAATACATGGATAGCTGTTAAGAATGCAAGTGAATGTGGGTTAACAAATATAATGTAACATTTCTTTGACTCTTTCCATAAAAATTTCTGGAACCTACAATCTGGCAGACATTGTTTTAGATGCAAGGTTGTCAGTAGCCACAAAACAGGAGCAGTCTCTGCCCTCATAGAATCTATATTCTCAAAGGGAAACTGTATTTCTCTAGTAAACTATAATTACTAAGTATAAGTACTCTGAAGGGAAAATACAAGATAGAGTGGAGGAGGTGTCAAAAGAGGCTTCCTTGAAGAAATGACATCTGAAATGAGATCCAAAGCACAGGTAAGACCTGACTAGGTGATGGGAGAGATGGGATGAGCAGATAAAGGCAACAAAAGCCTTGATGCACTTGACAAGCACATGTTTCAAATAATCATCAGAAGGCCTCCAAAAGAAAGTCAGGAAAAATAATAGAGGAAGTGTGATAGAGATGGGAAATGGGAAAGAACAATGATAGAACTCCATTATAAAATCAAAGAAATTAATTGAAAAGGAAAAAGTTTAATTTATTGCTTGTTGTTCCATCTAAAAGATACTAACTAACTGCCTTATCTGTGTAGTACCCTAGTACCCTCTCATGAGGCTGCCCCAGCCTGTCTTTGGTGGCTTTAGCCTCTGGAATCATAGGCTACCTGTAATGCTGCCAATGATTAGCATATCTTACTTTTGCACAAGATGCCTGCTAGCAACATGGGTGAGATAATGTAATGTCTTAAACTCAGCAACAAAGAGTGTGTTCTGACAGAGGTGTAGAAACATTAAAAAAAAAAAAAAAAAAAGACCCTTTCCCATATTTTCTCAATCCTCTGCCATTTATTCAGTACTTCGACCTCTGACTCCATGATAATACCTATCTAAACAAATAAGGAAAGTAGTTTTGCTTCTTACACAGGAAATAGGGGACAATGAGCAAAAAAAAAAAAAAAAAAAATTACCTTCTCCCCACATAGAGGATTCTCATCTCCAGAGGTGATGCTCATATTCCTGTCACTGTTTTATAGGCTCTGGACATGGTATGACACATAACACATGGGAGATCCAAAAAAGTCTCAGATGGATTCAGGAACTCCTGAGAAGTTGGTATCCTCAGATTCCAAGTGTTCTCCCCAATGTCCAACATCAATCAACAAAAGAATGTAAATTATCTAACTTTATATATTAAGTGGATTTCTTCAGAGATGAGAAAATAGAGGATATTAGAGAGAACTTAGAGCATTGACCAGGAAGAAAAATAGAGAAGAAAAAACAGAGGCCGTGGATGGCTGAAGCCATATCCCTGGTCCATACAAATATTTTCAGACCTACCCTCAATAGTGCTTAGGGTAAGGGTCAGTTATTTTCATTGCATTTAAATACCAGTTCCTTTGGTTGTCAAAGTCCAAAATGAAATGATCCTTCAAAGTTTCTAATGTATGTAACACTCAGGTTGCATCCCTTGTGGGCAACCTTCTCATGCCCTTCTCTCAGCTGTAATGAAAGCTTTGTTTTCAATGGAAATATGGAAGGAGATCCCTTCTCACACAGGCAGTGTACCATCAGGTAGATTCACTCTCATTGAAGTGGCATCTTTAGTCCCCAAAGGGGTGTTTAGTGTCAGAAGCTCCACGCTTGATCAACATACTACACATTTTCTTGACAGATAGATATCTTTGGCACCTCAGCTTTTAGTAAACAGCACCAATGCCCAAGATTACTTCCTCATCTCTCCTGCCATCCTATAAGAAATGGGCTTCTTTGGCCTTAAAAAAATATGTAAACATTGTTTCCTACTTTTAGTTTCTTATCGTTCTAAAATAAATCCTAAAGAAACACATTCAAGTTTCAATAAACATTTGTAGAAAACATCCATACCAAACTTGAAATCCATTAAGAAAGAAATAGTGTTGTTTCAGATTTGCAAGTTGTTCTGATGATCACTGAATAGGATCGGTGCCTAACCCTCACTAGGCTGGGAAGCAGCATGAGCAGAATGCCACTGCCTGCCTCCAAGAATCTAGGGTCAAGACTATCACCTGGAGAAGGGCCCATCAGAATTATTGGAAGAAATTTTTCAAACCACCCATATGCTCCCTGAGATGATCCAGATATATTCCTCTCCTCAATTAAAAACCACAGAGGTAGATAGTGTGATTTAGTAGTAATAGCCAATATGGTCTGAATAACAATTTGAGGCCACTCATTGCTTGTGTATATCAAACAAGTTAGCAGCCTTTCTCTAACTCATGAGATTGAATTAGACAGGCACTGTGCCTGGTACCTCAGAACATATTTGTGTCCACCTAATTGTTTACATTCCCATGAGAGAACGGCCTCATTATCCCTGGTTTAGAGATGAAAAAAATGAGACCCAGACAGGTTAGATGACTGACCCTGTTCAGAGCTCATCAGAACTCATCCTCTTCTGTCTGTGTTTTTCCAGTACCTTCTACACCACAGAACACTGCTTCATCCCTCTTCCTCATTTTACTCTTCCCTCTTCTGTTGGTGGCTATTGTTTGCTTGTTTCCTACCTGCATTGAACTGGTACCAATAATCTATTTCCTAAAATAACCCAAGAAACATTTGCATTACTTGAAGGAAAAATCCACATAAAGCCAAAAGCTAGGCTTCACTAGTGCCTGATAATGAATATTATAATTCTGTTATTACTAATATTGTCATTAAGGACTCAGGGGACTGAGGGTGCAGAGAGTTAAAGGAAATAAATCAGCAGTGAATGTAACAAGTGTTGTTTTGCCTGTCAACTATTAATAAGGTATATGGAAATCCATCCTAATAAAGTTGTTTCCCTTGAGCGGATTATTGATGTGATCCAAATATTGAAAATCAATGTTACACATGTCCATACTTTCAAAATATTTGATTCGCTAGCTTATTAACACATTTAGTACAAGATGTTTGGCAGAATGATTGATCACTTGCAATTCACATGAATATATAAAATTATAATAAAAAAATAAGCCTTTCAACTGACTGATAAATTTACTTTTGGAGGAGTTTTTAGAATATTCTTGTTACAGGGGCATCTGGGGGGGTCAGTCAGTAAGTTAAGCATCTCATGATCTCAAGGTTCTGCTCAGTGAGGAGTCTGCTTCTCCCTCTCCTTCTGCCCTTCACCGCCCCCACCCCTGCTTATGCACTCGCCCTCTCTTTCTCTCTCTCTCAAATAAATAAATAAAACCTTTAATAAATTAAAGAATATTCTTATCATAATCTTTAAGAAAGCCCTAGAGAAAAAAAAATATATATATAGCTTTGACACGTATCTTTTTGTTCTACTCCAAACTTCAGAAAGCTTCTAGAATAAGGCTGTGGTATCAGAGAAAGTACAGAAAAAAATTTCAGGGACAGGGGATTTCATGGACAAGATCCACATGTCACTAAGGCACCCAGAAAATACCTGGAAGCTTAGTCATTGGCTCTCTCAATTCAATTCCTTGCTGGACATATTATATAGAAGAGGCACCATCCCCAGGGAAGAATTCTCCCTGAGGTCTCTTGAACATGTCCAATTAACCAGAGTACAGAGAAAATGCAGAAACACTTAAAAGAATAAAACCCAGTCCCCAAAGGCTATTGATTTTCCACATTAAACAGCTCTAAGAATTATTCCCTATAAACATCATAGCAAGTGATATAAGTAATTCTTAAGTGTTCCCCTTGCTCATTATTCATCTCCTAATCAAACTACTGGATGAAGGAAAGACATTATTACAATGGGGGCATGACACAGCTCTTCAGCGTCATCTCCTTGGAGGATTACAGGCTTATACCTAAATGTGCTAAGTATTGGGATGGAAACTACTTAAACAGTATGGACACAGAACATTAAGATCCAATATTTGAACCACATAAAAACCATATTCAAATAAAATTATGGCATAAAAATGGAATTCCATAGTCCAAATCAGTCTAATTAGTTTTATCATAAGCTCAAGCTGTTTTCCACCTAAATACCCTCCATAGGGCTCTCCATGTATAGAAATCCTATTCACTCAAATCGAAGTCCAACTAAAAATGTCATTTTCTCCACAAAGTCTTTCTTTACCATCTGGCTTCATTTCTTTTCCATTTAATGAATGCATTCATTTACTAAACAAGTAAGTATTGAGTTTCTACTGTGTTTTGGAATGATCAATTACTCCTGTAGGCTCTAATTTATTATTGATTCATTCAACAAACATTTAATTCACAACTATCATGTATAGTCACTGCAGCAAATGTAGGAGGAACAAATATAAACTGTATGTCATGACTTCAAGGTTTTAAATTTTAAGAGAATCAAGTAGATTCTTAATTTTTAACTATATTGTAATGAGCTGAATTAATTTTCAGAAAGATATGTGGTTTCCAGAGCATACTATGTAAATCATAGGTAAGGCACTAATTTGGCCCCAAGAGTTTGGGTCTAGGGACTCTTGTTAATTTATAGACTGCCTCACTTTGTGTTTACACAGAAACTTAAGCTACTAGTAATTATTTCATATGTGGTTTCATATTTTCCAACCAGCCTAAAAGTTTATTGTGGACCAAAACATGCCATTAATTTCTATATGTTCCATTAAAGTATCTAGAACATATTTCACACAGAGAGACACCCTCAAAGTACCCTAAAATTATGCTGGTAGATTGACTAGTTTGTTTATCTAGTAATCAGAAAAAAGTTTCTAGAATTTTTGAAGCCAGAGTTACAAACTAGCATGACTCCAGGCCAGTCTACAAGAATTTTTGCTTATTTTCATATTTGCTGCATAAAGTTTTAAATTTTTAAAGCCATGCCCATTAGTTCTGATTTTATATATTTCATGTAAAAAAATCCAGATTTCTGCACTGCCTTAGAAAATCAGACAACCTGGTAGAATTCATACAAATTCTCTCATGGCAGCAAATCTTCTTCATTTATTGTCTAAGACACCAGTCTCTACCCAGCCAATTTTACTCACTTGCATTACCTCTGTGGCCTCTGTATATATAGGAGCTTACAACCTGCTTTGAGCATTAAGGTCTAAGTTAAAGATTTGTCATCCCCAGATTCCCATGTCCCCCTGGTTGGAGAGATAATTTGCATTCTGCAGAGCTTCTACCCATTACCCTGAATTTGAAGGCAACAGGATGGGATTTACCATTATTTATGGGAGAATAGAAAGAGGAAGGATAGGCTCTAAAGACAGTTGGTGTATACTGAGGGCACTCATGACCCGAGAAGAAGAAATTGTCTCTTATTTTACTCTCCAACTGAGAACTAGTCAACCTATGCTATGTTCTCAGAGAGAGAGAGAGAGAGAGAGAGAGAAAGAAAGAAAAAAAAATCCTAATCTAGTAAGTAGCTGCTATTACATTAGATGCATGACCTTACCTTGGGGCTCAAGTATTTAACAGTATTTGCTGAGTTTTCAAATGTGGGAATAAAACAAAGTACATTAGCCCGGCCTATTGTTATTAATGAAAAAGGGTATTAATAAATATTACCATCCTTTAATCCTCAAAGAATAATGTCATCCATTAAACTACAACAAGAGGATGTTTCTCTAATAAAGTCATGAGTATCTAGTTCATCATCATCAACCACAAAAATACTCATCTTGTTGGATAACTGAAAGTATAATAAACTGGCAGCCAAGAGATCTAAGAAGACACTTATTTCTCTGGGCCTCAAGTTCTTAGATGTTACAGATTATAAAGATATATTTCCCTATCCTTCAAGAGTTTTGTAGGGAAAAAGAGATTCATAGAACAAAAGAGTAAGTAGCATTAAAAGCTGGATGTAGTCTATACCCCCATGAGAGAAGAGGCAAGAAGTACAGAATTTCAAAGAAAATGGCAATTTCTAGGAATCATAAAGAGGGGCTCCACAAAGGAAGTGGGATTTGGACTGGGCATTGAAATAGGCGGACACCTAGGTGGCTCAGTGGTTGAACATCTGTCTTTGCCTTAGGGTGTGGTCCTGGGGTCCTGGGATAGAGTCCCACATCAGGCTCCCCACAGGAAGTGTGCTTCTCCCTCTGCCTATGTCTCTGTCTTGATCTGTGTGTCTCTCATGAATAAATAAAAAATAAAATCTAAAAAAAAAAAAAAGACAAGACAAGAGATATGGTTGTATGTCAATAGGCACAAATAAGGGAAAGACCACAGGCAAGCCTTCGATCATGAAGATTCTAGTTTGGATCTATTCCTTGCTGTGACTGCCACCACAGAAGAGACAGTGCTTCTCATAAAAGTCCCATTCCCTTTTCCATTCCCTCACATCCATTTCCCATACTGCTGATCCTTCTAAAAGATAAGACCATCTGTTTTACCTGTTTAAACCCTCAGTGAAAATAATAAAATAAAATAAAATTAAAATAAAATAAAATAAAATAAAATAAAATAAAATAAATAAAATAAACCCTCAATGACTTTTACCTACTATCATGCAAACTCCCAAAAATGGCCCAAGAACTTCTGGGATCAGCTCCCTACAAAGCCCCAGCTCCATGATTTGCACTTCCCTTACTTATTCTCACACTCCAGCAATATGCAAACACCAAAGTCTCCAAGGGGATCACACATAGGTTTGCTGAATAAATTCAGCATAAACTCACTTTCTAAAGCTGCTTCTACCCTTTCAAATGCATCCTCTACCCTCTTTGCCTGATGAATTTCCACATTACCTGGCTAACTTCTACTCATTCATTAAGCTCAGGCTCACTCTCTCTTGCTTTCCAGACCCTTCATTTACTGTACTTATAACTACTTGCTCAGTGTCTGTTTTCTCCACTAGATGATAAAGACAGGGAATTAATCTATCCTATTTACCCCTGTATCTCTAGCACCTATTAAAATGCCTAGCACATAGCTGTTTCTCAAGAAATATTTGTTCAATGAATGAATGAGTTAAGAAATAGCAAAAGGAATAGGGAACAGCAGTGCACAGAGCACAAATGGTACTCGACCTCAAATTTGAGGATAAACATGAGCGTCTGAATTGTTATTATCTAACTTTAAAGAGTGCATTGACATAAGGCAACTATACTTATCTCCTTTGACAGTCCAAGACACAGAAGTCAGGCAGGATCAAATGCTGAACAATATCACCCAGCATGCTTGCTCTCCCACAGTATTAGAGCTGCAGTGCTTGGGCATTTGAGTCAGAATGCCTTTAAGGTTCAGACTTCACAATCAAGCCCAAGCATGTTGCTATGGAAAAACAAGATTCACTTTTGCTCCTACCATGTAAAACATGAATCTCTTGTTATGATATTTTTAGCTATAATGGAAAATCAGGCTTAGACAAATAACTTGTAATTATGGCAAGGGCATTGATGATGAGCTAAGAATTCTGTATTTTAAATGCCAATGCATCTTTTATCCTATCATAAATCACTATCAGTTCTGCTTTTAAAGGAAAATGAGAGCACAATTCAGGTGATGGCCACTTACAGAGAGAACGCAGATGGCCTTAAATATTTTAGACTGGCTGGCTTAAAATGTTTTTGACTTTTGTTTGCTCCTTCCCTTGGTGGAATTGGAATGTAGGCTTAAAATTCCCTTTAATGCCAAACAGCTGCTATTTTGCTTTGTTTCAATTAAAATTGAATGTAGCTGCCCCAGATGCCCTACTCATGTGGAACTGTAGAAGATGTCACTGAACATCACCACCAAACCCTGCAAAATGGTGCTATGCATGTATATCAATGAGCCATGGGCTATTTGGGGAGGAGGAGGAATAAGAGGGAGAACTCTGACATTTACTCTACTACAGCACCAATGTAAAGCTATCAGCAGAATAAATTCTCACTTACATGACTTGGAGTAAAATATTCAGAGTTAAGGTATCTTAGAAATCACCTGCTCAGACCCCCCTTCATAATTAGAAAACTGGAGCCCTGAGTATGTTAGTGATTTGCCAAAATCACAATCTGCTTTGTGCCAAGGCCTCATCCTTCTCCCTGGACAGTGCACCCAGCCCCCAGTATCACAAAAGCACTTTTTTTTAATATTTTGACTTTTATTCAAAAGTTTTTACTACCTTTGCATGCAGTCAATACCCAAGGAACACCCACTCACTCTCTCCCTTTCTCTGCATTGTTTTTTCCCCCTCAGCTAGAAATTCTACTTTGATCTGAGTAACTATTTTTGTATTCTGAAAAACAGGCAGAAACAACCACAATGGTAATTTTCACTCATATGAATAATTTGGTCAGTTCCATACCAGGCACAAAGGGAAACAATCTCGATGATCTTGAAAAGAAATTTTAACATTATGAATAGTGTCAGCTGAGTAAACATGGTTATGAAATATCTTTTGTGCCTCTTTCTGCCTTTTCTCTAATCTTGATTTCTTCATGAAATCCAGTAGGAATCTTGTTACTGAAAGAGGTATAATATTTGGATAGATAAAAATCAGAGGGAGTCCTTTAGAAATTCCAGTCCATGGTATCAGAATATATGTAATAATTAGGGTAGGCTGGCTTTTGTAACAAGTAGGCCCCAAAGTGTATAATGGCTCTAGTATAATAGAAGCATAGAAGAAGTTTATTTCTTACTTAATAGAACCAGACAACGAATGGTAGGGGAGCCTCAGACTTCCATTCGCAATTCATTGGCTAAAATTCAGTTTCATGGCCTCACCCTGCAAGGCAGGCTGGGAAATGAAGCCCAGCTGAGTCTCCAGAAAAAAGACTCAACATGCCACTTGTGTGATATAGAATCTATTTTGTCCCCTATGATGTCTCTCAACAATATCCCAAGGCTAAATAAATAAATAAGAACTTTGAATGAATCTTACTTTTACTCAAATTCTTCCATTGTTATAAGGTTAGAAATTCAGAGTCACACTGCTTCTTTTAAGCCAACTAAGGACTTCTAATATTAAAGCTGTAGCTAATGCCGTAAGTTAATAAGAAATCCAGCCAGAGGCACCTGGGTGGCTCAGTCAATTAAGCATCCGATTCCTGGTTTCAGCTCAGGTTGTGATTTCCTGGTCCTGATCTCAGGGTCATGAGCTCAAGACCCTCATTGGGCTCCTTGCTGGGTGGAGAGCTTGCTTAGGATTCTCTCCCACCCTCTCCCTCTGCCACCCTCCTCCCCCACTCACAGTCCTCGCCCCGCCCCCCCTCTATTAAAAAAGAAATCAAGCCAAAAAACCAAGTATATGTGGTAAACTTTTACAGACCATCTTGGCAAGTCACTGGTGTGACTGATATATTTTCCACTAGCACCATGTATCTACACATATCTAATCATATTTTTAATGTAATTTTTCTTAATTATCTCAGCTTTAAAATTAAACATTCGATTAGTCATTAAAATAACCCTAGGTGGTTGGATTGACCACTTCCTTAGAAGCTTCCATTTATTGAATACCTGCTTTTCATCAGACACTGATGTCCCCTGGAGGGGGACATGATACTTCTCTAATATGTCTCTCAATTTTCAGATGGGGAAACAGAAGCTGAAAGATTAATAAGTTGCTCAAGATTGAAGGTTGAGAACAAATCCAGATCCACCTGACTGCAAAGCCCCATGGTTTCCACACTGCTTCCCAGTCAGTTCTTTCAACTGTCTAGATAAGGTGCCTATAGCTTTGGCCTGAGTATTGGGATATTCTGGAAATGAACTCAAGTCTGGTTTTCTGGACTTAGAGTGAAGAGCATAGTCATAACTTGACAGGACACATAACTTCCCTTTGTGCCCACCCACTTACTTAGCAACAAGGGGAAGGGACTAAAGGCACAGGGGGAAATCTGACTTGACGTGTTCCTTCTAACAGTCCAATTTTTCATCCAGTTTTAGGACTTGCCAGCCTTTGCTTTGGGGAAATGCAGCCTGGGAAGGCAGGATCAAGCCTACTCAGAAATACAAGCTGAGGTATTATCCTAGCAACTCCCTAAAGCAATCGTAAACATTGTTTGCCGAAGCCTTAAGTGCTACTGCTTGGCAGTGTACAATGCAGAGTTCAAAGGTTTGCTCATTACCATAATGGGATATAAGCCTTTGCTGTTGGCTGTGGGATAATGAAGATAATTTTGTGGATTGTTCCTTCAATCTGTATTTATTTAGGTTAAAGAAATTTGTTGTCTAGCTGTTTTTTCTTTTTTTCTTTTTCTAATTTCTCTAGAAAACCAATCTTTCGATGACTAGTTTTAAGATAATATTCAACAAGATAAAGGGCAAAAGATTATAAATTTAGTTTTTTTCCCTCACAAAATACCATATCCTTTAACTTTTCACGGTCAATAAGCAGCACATTACTTTAGTAGTTTTGTATTTGCCAATAATGAGAGACTTGTTAGCCTGACAAAGGCAGAACTAAAATACACACACACACACACACACACACAACAAATGTGTTCACAATATTGCAAAAAATTGGCAGGAAACAAACGAGAACATATTGAAAAAATAGAACATCTCTTTCATGATAACTTTAGCTACAACTGTGATAACAAACACACAAAGCAAAATAAAATAAGATCTTTTCATCAGTGCATTTTTAGGGTCAACTTTTGAACATAAATCAACTTCCTCTGCCTGACATGCCCCTGTCCATCCAGATTCAAAGCCAAAAAAAGAACTATACAGAATTTAATTTTTTAAATCATTCACGCCTCACACCTATTCCAGAGATGCAGAGTTCAAAAGTGGAATGCCTCAACTTTAGGAACACTGGCCTAACAAGAGAAATTTGGGAAATCAATCATACAGTTTCTTGTGCTTCAGAATACTTAAGACCACTGTCAGCTCATAGCTCCCTCCTTTGCTAACAGCAAAGACTTAGCCTAGAAACTGTTCTGAATCTATAATGAAAGAAGGAACTTGAGCACCTAGGTGATAGCACTTCTCCTAGTATCCCTCAGAGCTGGAGGGAGTGTGGGGAGCAGAAGGAAAAGAAAGAAAGAGAGGGTAGATGCAGTTTGTTCTTCAGCCCTACTCCTTGTGACTTCCTATAAAATGACTGGGAAGCATTACAGTGGCTATACTTTCCGAAACACCTGTCTACCACCTAACCTGCTGAGGTTCACCTGACTCCGCAGAGATACATAGAATCCTTACTTAATAGTCAAGGAACTCTCCAAAGAGCAAAAGGGGTCTGGGAGGAACAGATCATCTTTCCTTCGTCTTTCCTTTGTGCCCCTAGGAAGAGGGTTTATCATCTCTGACGTCTGAAAAAAACATTATACCACATGAATGTTTACCGTCTCTCAACCTCTTCTTCCTCTCAAGCTATCCTTCCCTTCATCATGTCAGCCTGATGATCCTGCTCCCTCCTTCAGGTAACTCTATTATCCCTCCGGAAAGAGAATTCTTATGTGTCTAAACATTAGGATCCTTGAGCTTTTGCAAAGTGTTTAATGAGCTGCTTAGTGCAAACTCAGAAAGAGAAGGATAAGAGGAAAAGTGAGATCTAGTGTCATGAGTAAAAGCCAAGACTGTTGCTCAAATTAATGTTTCTTCACTCTAGCAGGAAGGGCTGTAACTGCTTTTCTCACTAGTTTATCTGAAAAACAAGCACATGCCAAGGTAAGCACTGAATTTTTTTCCCCCTGAGGATAATCAAATCTAATCATTTACGAAGAAAGGCACTCCTCCATATCAACATGACTTGGGATGCTGCCCTTTGTAAAACAAGAATCCTGGTATTTCAGAAACAGACATTTTTGGCTCTTTTCTGATCCAAGCTTCCCTTATAGGAGCCACTGAAGTATTTGGGAGGAGCTCTTTCTTTGCAATAAAGGAGGAATGGTATTAATTCCAATTACAGCTTTTTTTATTCCAAATCCTCCTCACCAGTACCACAGACATAAGAGAAGGCATAACATCCTGCCACTGACAAAAAATGTCCTGTTTTATGATGCAGATGAAAGAAAAGAAGAAAGGGACTCGACCTCTAAGCAATTTATAGGCTAGTGGGACCGTATTGGTTATCTCCTGATATATAAATAAATTGTTCCAAAATGTGGTGGCACAAAACAATAAATATTTATTCTATCACCATTTCTTTGGTTACGACCTGTATATAGCTCAGGTGAGTGCCTCCACCTCAAGAGTTCTCATGAGGTTACAGTCAAGCTGTTGGCTGGGGCTCCAGTCTTATCTGAAAGTTCAGCTGAAGGAAATCTAGTTCCATGCTCATTCACATGAATCTTGATCCCTTGCCACAAGGACCTCTCTACATGGCAGCTTGCTTCCTCTAGAGCAAGAGACCCAGAAAAGAGTGAAAGAGAGTATTTAAAACAGAAGCCAAAATCTTTTCATTAACTAGCATCACAAGATGATATTCCTGCCACATTCTATTCATTAGAAGAGAATCAGTAAATATAACCCATTATTCAAGGGGGGGAGATAATATAAAGGTATGAACACTAGGAGGTAGGGATAATTGGGGGTCATTTTAGAGGTTGCCTACCACGAAGACAAAAACAAGCACAAAAACAACTAGACAATTTATCTTAAGTGAGAATTAGAGGTTTTGAGGACGAAGAAATCACTCTCATGAGAAAAATAAGAGATTTCAACATGACAAAAGAGAAAGCATTTAAGCTAGGCCTTAACAAATGGACAGTAATAAGTACAGATGACCGGAGAGTGTTTAAAGCTAAAATAAAGGCATGAGCAAAGGTAGAGTGACAAGAAGAGTGTGCAATGCTCAGAGAATGGTACCTCAGTTGACTAACGTGTGGGTCTAAGGATATGAAGAGTGGGTTTAGTTTGTTAATTCTGTTTTAATTAAAAGATACAAGATTAGCTCCTTGCTCCCAAAAAGCAACATGATATAATAAGATGGACTTGGGCCCCCTGAAACCAGAGTACAAATATCAGCTCCTCTATTCAACTTCCTATGGGACCTGAAGCACATTATGCAAATTTTCCAAGCTTCCTTATCTGAGAAATTATTAAGTATTTTGCCTTGCTGCCTGGGAGTGAGACTTAAATGCATGGGACACATTTGAACCTTGAAACATGGTTTCAAAATTTAATTGTCGGGTCCATCTTAAAGCAGAGAGTTTTCTTTCATTCTCTGTGTTGCTTCTGGTTTCTCCCACACAATAGGACCTCAAAAAACATTTATTAAAAGAATGAATGGATAGGAGATTGATAGATGATAGATAGATTAACCAATAGATAGATCGAGGCAGGCGTGCCTTAATGAACAGATGTGTCTCTCAATCAAATGGTGAGTGTCATCATTACATTGTTATTCTTTAAACAAGCATTCCCTACTGGAAATAACAATTCATATTTTATTTTGTTGTCCAAGAAGGAGTGGAGGATTAATTAGATGAATAAGTGACTTGTACATACTGGTATTATTTGCTAAGAGTAGCTAAAACTGAAAAAATGACAAGAAGCAAATATCTAGGTTCCAAGAGCAACCTTATTTATATATCAATATCCTTGCTCCAGACTTCAGGTTTATTATAAAAATAAAAACAATACTACAAGACTGCTGAAAAGATAAATAAATCAGGACTGAGCACAACAAGTATCAATAAAGGCAAGGAGAAATAGTGCACAGAAATGCAGACCAGAGGATCCTGCATTATTAGGATGGCATTCCATAGCATTGAAATGTCCTGTGTAGTTTGTCTTCTTTCTCCCTTCTCCTCCTCTTTCATCAGCCTTTCTCTTGTCCCTCCCTCCATTTTCTAACTTTTCTCCCTCTCATCTACCCAGTATTCCCTTCTGTCTCAAAATCCCTCCCCTTCTACATAAAAATCTATTGCTTCTATTTGGCTTCTTCTCAGTCTAATCTTGTCCTTGTCATCAGCAAGAGGGACAAAAAGCCATTATCTTCTAAGATCAATGAAAGACAGTAAGGATACTGGCTAACTGAAATTGAACATTTACTGCATGGCCAATCTGAATCAGGTATGTTCTTACCTGCTATACTCACTGCCTGTCAATAAGAAAACCAGGAATGCCAGAGCCTATGTATTTGGGATATGCCTCTAAAATATCCTCCAATCCTCTAACTTCTGGGGCTACCTTGCATGAGGAAATGTGTGAAACATTCTGCTGTTCCCAGAAAAAGTCCCCTTTGTCAAAGTAGACAGGAATTCTGCAAAAATAATATGAGACACTGAGAGTTGTTTGAAGCAAGACGCACCACTATCTATAATTATCGAGGTTCTAAAAATCATCTTGAGTCTCAGGAAAGAGAGAATCAGATCATCAACCATGACAATTTTGCATGAGTGGCTATGACTCCAAGAGTATTCCTGAAAATGCACTTGGTTATAAACAGGGGAAAAAAAAAAACAGGGGAGATGTGGTGGGGGTTTCTGGATACTCACCAAAGTCCTTTGTCTCTTCTATCTGTATACAACTGTACAATGTTTTCCAACTTCCATTGGAAACATCACTTTTGAGTGACTGAGCTCAACTGAAAGTGGGAAGAGGTCATAGATACCATGTTCAGGCCCAATTCTGAAAAGCCTCCTTCATGCATCAGCACTGTTTCCTTTCTAGATGACTGTGATGTTGATCCCTACAGTGACACTGAATGCCATACATTGAAGATGGCAGAGACACAGAAGTCCTGGCCCCTCAGGGATTGCCACTGACCTAAGACACTGCCTTGGCCTATTATATGAACAAGAGATAAACTTCTATTGTATACGACATTTATTGGACCCAGTATAGCTTTTGTTTTGGGGGGGTTGTATATTTTTTTACTGAAGTTCGATTTGCCAACATACAGCATGATACCCAGTGCTCATCCCGTCAAGTTCAGCATACCTTTTGAAGGTCTATTTGTTACAGCAACTGGTCTATCCTAAGTAAAATAGGAAGCCATTGTTTGATGAGGAACCTGGATACTTTTATAGAGTTTTGATCAGAGCAACTGAAAAAGTTTTAGCCAAAGTTTAGCCAAAACAGTGGCTAATTGTTTAGGGACCACTTACTCTCTGAAAAATTTGACAAAAGCTAAAGTCTCTCTTCCCAGAAAAATTCACATGAACCTAGACACACACACACACACACACACATACACACATACACACACACACACATAAACCTGCACAACTCGATTGAAAGTTATTAAAATATCTTTATCATTTACTATATGTGGCTGACAAGTTGCCATGTGCCAGGGTTACAACAGTGAATTAGGTCACCAATCCTTGAGCTTATGGAGCTCACAGTCTACTGGACCTAGGCAATGAGATATATATTTATTATTATTATTATTATTATTATTATTATTATTATTATGTATTATTATTATTAGCTCTATGCCCAACGTGGGGCTTGAACTTATGACTCTGAGATCAAGAATCACATGCTCTCCTAACTAAGCCAGCCAGGCACCCAGATAATGAGTTATTTTTTTCTGCACTCCGTCCAAGTCACTTGATCTCTTTTAGGAACTAAAAGGAGCTTAACCACAAATCCCCATCAACCCTTTTGCCTTGCAAAATTACTACAGGCATGCCCTTCTCCCACAGATCTCCACTCTCCCCACCTTCAATGCTGGCACACCCCTCCACAGTGGCCAGTGCCCTCCCTTTCCTCACCCCCATCCCTGGCTTCTCTCCAGGAAACTGAGGAAGGCACTGGTGAGACTAGACCTCTGTTGCCCTCTGGTGGTCATACACAGCACTGGCCTGAAAAGCAGACCATCCTGAAAGCCCTTTCAGTCTCCATACTTGCATCACATTAATGTTTCAGGGTTCTGTGCTGCCCCAAAAGATGGAAAGGCAATATGATCAATGATGCAGGATATGGACAGACCAGGAAACACTGACATGCTTCTGCTCTTCATAGTTTTTTCATCCTTTCTCTTACCCTTTCCTACATGTTTTCTTCCCTCTTACTCCTCTTTGTCTTTAATTACTTTCAGTTTAGCATACCCCACCTAGGTCTTGGGCCTCTATCCCTGAGGTGTCTATCAGAAAAAAGGCACAAACTCAACTTCTTAAATAAAGTGAGCCACTGCCTAAGGTGTGTGATTTCAAGGTCCTGGGAAACAACCCACCTCAGTTCTGCATTCCTCTACCTCTCAAAACTTCTCCTAGGGGATGCCTGGGTGACTCAGTGGTTGAATGTCTGCCTTCAGCTCAGGTCATGATCCCGAGGTCCTGGGATCGAGTCCCACATCACCTTCCCCGCAGGGAGCCTGCATCTCACTCTGCCTATGTTTCTGCCCCACCCCCATGAATAAATCAATAAAATCTTAAAAAAAAAAAAAAAAAAAAAACTTCTCCTAAGCTGTCTTTGATGACTCACATTGCTTTAATTTATTCAATAAAGACAACATACTGGTTATTCACTATGTGACAGGCATAGTACTAGGCACTAGAGATAGAGCAACGGACAAAACTTAAAAATGAGAGACACATATTTTCATTCCACAATTAGGGTTCCCTTTTAAATGCAAATATTGCCATAAAGTAACACATAGACTTACCTAAACTCTGAATTATTCATGCATGTCATCAAATTTCTCTGTGAAAGTCATGCATTAGTAGGCAGAAGGGGGAACTATTTAAGGAACAGTGACCCCTTTCTGGTTCTCCTATATCAAATCATAACAGCTATGATGAAAATATAATTTTGTGGAAAGAACACATAATTTGAGGCACAGACACGTATTTAAATTTGGCTCCATTACCTGTAAGCCGTGTGTTCTTCAGCCAGATAATTAGTCTCTCTGAATCTCCGTGATTTTATCTGAAGAAATAGAAAAATTGATCTCAATTTACCATGATTATGGTGTAAGATCACATTTGTAACCCTAGAGCAAGACGTGGCACAGAAAGGGCCTCATAAACATTGGCTTCCTTGACATTCCCAAGGTAGCCTGGTTTATAGCCAGACACCAGTGAGCTAGCATAATTCTAATGGCACTGGCATATAATGGCTGAAATTGCTTTAAATAAGGAGTCCAGACTTTGATCTCACAGTTAGAGTTGTTTCCATAATTAACAAAATCATTACCCCTAGTTTGCAACCTGACCAAACCTACTACTTTTGTGGATACGAGCTTCCCTGGCAATTTATGACACCAAACTCAGAAAGTGAGGCTCTGTCGGAGCCCTGGAACCTATTTGGGGTACTGGTCTTTTCTCATAGGAGTCAGAACAAAGGCCTGCCACAGGGAGCATACGAGGGGGAAGGGTTGTCAGACCTCAGGGAATCCAGGACGGGGAAAGAAGAAAAATACCCACCTAGTGCCACTCCCTCCCCACTTTGATGTCATTCTGTGTCATTCTATTCACTGCCTCTAGGGAATCAATTAAAACAGTGCTAATTTATGGGTCTTAATGAACAAGGTATTATACAAACTGTTTGTAAGCATGGCAGGCTTCTTGAATGGAGAACACTCAAAAGCACAATTGCCTGAGGTGACATTCTCTTGCAGCCCTCCCTTCCAGATTCCAAAATGGCACAGGAATGAACACATAAATACATCTGGGTGGGGGGGATGCATATTGCCACATAGTCTACACCTCCTCCTGCCCCCACTTCTCAGAATGGCTGAAAAAGTGAAGACTTACTGAAAAATATGAAGATTATCTTTATAACCCACACGATGCTATACTTTACATAATCACTTCTTGGACGAACTGACGAACCTGTTACCTAATCATCAATCCATGTAATAAATATTTTGAAGTCCCTAATACTAGATAGGTACATTCCAAGCTTTGGAAATGTTCAGGTGAATAAAATACAGTCATCTGCTTTAGAATTCACAGGCTTGCTGCAGAAACGGACACGTAAATAACTACAGTGTCTTACTGTACCACAGAGGACTGACACTTACTTTGGGAAGTAGAGTAGGGAGTATAATGAAGTCAGGATGAGCTTCACTGGATCACTGGGAGAAAAAAGTCCCCTCCCTTCCCTTCCCCTCTGTGTTCATCAGCTTGAGATTTCTTAGAGCCCAGCTCTTCGGCACAGCACTGTGTGGCTCTGTAAGCCAGAAGTTCTCCTTTTCTGAATCCCATTTCCTGCCTGGAAGACTCCTAGCAGGATTTGTAGATGAGCCCTTTTTGTCAGATTCCTCTGGCCTAAGACTAGGGTGTTGTCCCCAACTGATGTACCCGATGCCAGCAGACCGGGTCACAGCCAAGTCCCACTCACCTAAGATCTAAGAATACCTGCCTGCTTCCCAAACAGCTGGCTGTCCGAGGCACTTGGTTGAATTTGAAGCTGAACACTGAAACAGCAGACTAAATCATTATCTGCTGCCGACACAGAAAAAAGAAATAGGCCCTACTGAGCAGAATATTTCATGCTACTGCACAAAGTGAATTTTTTACTTCCATAGGCAAGGTGTATGGTTAGGGGTCCAGCCGTGCAGCCAAGCTGCCAGGTTCAAGTCCTAGTCCTGCTACTTGCTTATTATGTGCACCAGGAAAAATTACTTAGCCAGTCAGTGCCTCAATTTGCCCATCTGTGAAATGGGGATGCCTCCCTTATAGGCTTGCTGTGAATGCAGAACATGAGGCCAGCAGAGCAATGAAACAAGTCAGTACCACATGAGTATTTCCCATCACCATCCCACCTCACCCTGTCTGTCCTGCCTTTTGGCATTTTTTTCCTCTTGTGGCTCCTCCTGTATTCCCTCTGTCTCAATTTCAACTCCATCTTCAAATCCAGCAGTGTTATTTCTTCTTCTTTCCCTTCTTCATGGCATACGTGAGCCATGCTAGGGAAAATGAGGTGCACATTCCTCAAAACGTCGAGTTTCCAACCAGGGGACAGACTTCTATTTCTACAACCTAATGAAACTTGAGTGAGCAGAAAAGTTCCATGGTGTTGACAAATGAGCAGTGGATAACACTTTGGAAATTAAAGCTCTGTCCTTCCAGCCCATAGATGGGTCATAAGTCACTCTTTTTGCTATTAATAGTTTACAGCAAGATATAGTTTGCTATGCCTTGAGATGGCTTCCTTGACAGAGATGGTAATTCCTCTAGACCAGGACTTAGAGTCCTATTTATACTAAACTCTGGGTCATATCTCATTTATGAGAACCCTGCAGAGGGGCTCTGCACTCACTTCCTTGAGGATAGGCCTGGGGTGGGAGGACGGGCTTTCTGGACTGCTGACTTCTTTGTATCCCCTCCAGACAACAAGGTGTTGTTAGATGGCAGGACTGGTTCCTCTGAATCTCCATATCCCCAGAACTGAGTTTAGTGCTGACACACAGTCTTTGTTTACTTAATTAACTTAAAGGTAAGAACTTTGCTCTTTGAGGTGTTTTAACAGTCCACAGGGACAGCTGAGGATGAGCATTTTTGTTTCTGACAATGAACCAAGGACACAGTGTGCATTGTGACTGGTGGCACATGCTGACACTGTCCTGGCAAGTTGCGAAGGTCCTGTTGGAAGAGACAACCGATAACACTGGTGCAGCCATCGTGCCTCCTTAGACAGACCATCTGAGAGAAACTGAGGTGGCACAGCATCCTCATACTTCCTTAAAGGTAAACTTTAGTCTCTGCTCATAGAAAGTGAGCTCACTGCTGTCTCTGGAAATAACAGAGCATGGTGCTAAGAGACAGGGAGGGGAACCAGAGTTGGAAGCTTAGTCAGGTTCGGCCCCTCACTAGCTATATGGTCTTGACCAAGGTATTTAACCTTTCTGTGTCTCCATCTCCTGACGTGAAAACGAGATTCGTAATAGGACCTCCTTCAAAGGAGTGTTGAGAGATGAGGAGTCAATGAGGTGACATGTGTACAGTACATAGGGCAAACTTGGTGCATGGGATGCGCTAGGTGAGTGTTTGGTAGGAGTATTACCCAAGTGTAATGTTGGATGAGAAGAACAGCCAGCTATGAATACCACTCCAGCTGATGAAGGTAAGTTCCATGTGTACCTGGCCATTGCAGGTAAGGCCTGGCCAGAAGCAGCATTGATCATAACTGAAAGCAAGTTTCAGTGTTCAGACCCAGGTAGAATGGACCACCTGTAAGTTTTTTTTTTTTTTTTAATTTTATTTATGATAGTCACAGAGAGAGAGAGAGAGAGAGAGAGGCAGAGAGAGAAGCAGGCTCCATGCACCGGGAGCCTGACGTGGGACTCGATCCCGGGTCTCCAGGATTGCGCCCTGGGCCAAAGGCAGGCGCCAAACCGCTGCGCCACCCAGGGATCCCGACCACCTGTAAGTTTTACCTTGAGAGAAAGCAGGGCTGTACTAGGCCGTAAAATTGCTCTCACCTGCCTTGCCTAAGCTGTCACATGCCACTGGATCAATGCCTCCCTGGCACCCGCCAGTGATGCTCACTTGGGAGCTTTCAGCTGTACCTCAGCTGCTGTATTGGTGCCAAGAACAGCTCAAGGGACTGATAAAAAGACAAAGTGCCAGGAGCATACAACCAGGGCTGAAAAGAGGTCAGGGGAAGGTTAGGTGGCAGGACGTGGGGGGGGAGGCAAAGGAAGCTGAGAGCGGTGGGAGAAAGGAAAGCCCATCTTGCCAGGGGAGTGCCAATCTTGTTTTAATATCACTCTGACCCAGGGAAGAGAAATGACAGTGGAAAGCTTGTTAATAGCAACAGGACACAAAGTCAATCCTTCCCTTTCTCTACTTCCCACAAGACCCAGGTGACACCGAAACCTGATTTGTGTTCTCTGTGCTCCCTGGTACTTGGCCTACAGGTCTCTGCACTTTCTCTCCAACCATTTAAAGCATAATAACTGCCCTTGCCTTTATGCAGCATGTGTTGGAGACAAAGAACACAGGAATATGTCATTTCCTATAAAGGCCAGAAAGGGTGTTGTGACCAGTGAAGTGCTAAAATGACATTTGCACTTAGGTGACAAACAAGCCCATTCCAGTCCAGGTAAAAGCTAGTAAAACACGGGAAAGTAAAGGCTGCCCTCTGCAGGACACTGTGGGAATGACAGCCGCTCCTTCCGAAGCCGCAAGGTCTACACACTCAGGTTGATGAAGGATCAGCTTTGGAAAGTCACATCTGTTTGTGTGGCCTTGCCCAGGAATCTTCCAGGTACCAGTACACAAGGAAATAAGCAACTAATCAGGAGAAAACACCCTTGTTTATGGGGGCAACTCAGCTACCTTCTCACATAAAGGCTTTTTAAAAATATGATTTCAAACAAATTGAACTGGAGAGATAAGCTTTTTAACACGAAACTAATTGTAAAATAAATGCATTAGATTCATACACACACTGTGGCTGCTTCCAATGCATTACTAGACTAGAGAGACAAGCAGCTGTTCTCCATGGTGCTAGAGAAGAAAAATACAGAGTCAAGAGGCATGAAGGCACTCCCAGCTCCACACAAGATTAGCTGCCTGAAATTGGGCAAAGCACTTTCCCACTCTTGGACTCAGTTTCTTCATCCATAAAATGAGGTGCCTGAGCTAAAGGATGCCTGAGATTCCTTCCAGCTGAAACATGTTATGATCCATGACCTTTATTTTGTACTCTGAGCCAGCAGTGTAAGTGCTCCAAAAGAAATAAATGGAGCAAAGGAAAAAATAAAATAAAATTAGAATGTCATGCCAGCCCATCCATTTTCTATAGCCCCTGGGTTCACCCCACTGGTAGGTCCTTGGAGTTAGGGCAAAAAGGTCTGCAGTCCTGCCTCACATATCTGTGCACTATTTTTAGTTGCTGGTGTAATTTTTTTATTATTTGCCAACATAATGAAGTCATGGTACCTTTTTTTTTCTTTTCTTCATTTACAAACACCAGAAATGCAATTGTTAGCAAGTAAAGACTGAAGAAGAAAAGTTTTGATTTAAAAAATAAAAATCCTCAAGCAGAATTTGGAGTCTATGTTCTATAATTAAAGGATTAACCCCAAAATTTCCTACCAATAAAGGTCTCAGATAGAAGCATTTCTCACACACACACACTCACCCCTCCACCTGAATGAATTTCAGTATGAAAGTAATCAACAATTAAATGTAGAGCAAAGAACCTCTACAATGGGCTGCAGTGACAAGCCAGCTGAATCTTCGGGACATTTCTAATCACGGAGGAAGAAAATTCATGACCACACTAAGCCACTCTCAGTGGATAAGCTCCTGAGATACTGAAGTGTGATTTAGAAGCTGTTATTGTAGAGTCTATTTCCCTGCCTGAACACTGCACAGCACCTTCCTCTCCCTCATGCACTCCTCTAATGTGTGGTGTATATTTTTTTAATATACCATAATATGGTTCAGTCATATTTAACCAGCCATATGGTTCAGTCAACTCCAAGCTTTTGCTCTGAGAATAGTTGTAGGGAAGAACCACAGCTTCAGAGGGCTGCTCTTGGGGCAGCAGCCCTCATTCTGGACAAGTAAAATGGGGACAAATGATGGTTAGGAGTGAGTTTTGCCAGTAATGTAAAACTGCCACTCTCCTGCAAGCAGGAAAGCCTCTCAAGCAGCATAACCCTGGGGCCCAGGCCGGCTTCCAGTCTCCTTTGCTTCCCTGCTCACCCCTTTCCAGAAAGGATAGGCAAACGGTCCAGCATAACTCCAGGGGCTGCATTCACAAAGAACAGACTGTAGGAGCACCTGGGAGGCTTAGTTGGCTAAGTGTCTGACTCTTGATTTCAGCCGAGGTCATGATCTCAGGGTCCTGTGATCAGCCCATTGGTCACAGGTTATGGGGCTCTGCACACAGCATGGAGTCGGCTTGTTCCTCTTCCTCTGATCCTCCCTCAGCTTATGCTCACTCGCTCTTGCTTTCTCTTTCTCAATCTCACTCTCACTCTCTGTAAAAATAAATAAATAAATAATAAATAAATAAATAAATAAATAAATAAATAAATAAATAATTCCTTTTTTAAAAAACCCACACACATTGTCGATGGCATTCCTGGATGCTGTGCCGCTCAGAGTTTGCCAAGTGAAGCCCCTCACAGCTGTCGGTTATAGGTCTTTCCCAATTTTCCCCTTTATCCCTCCTCCATGGAAGCATGAAGATATCTTTTCAGTGAGAGAAAATAAAGTCTAAAAGTACACTAATCTGAAACATTTGGTGTTAGAGTCCCTGCTCTAGCCACTTCGGGTCTCTGTCTAATCAAATAATTAGGGCACATTAGAAGAGCCATACCTTCTCACTAAGTACATTACACTCATCCCCCAAAACTGAAGTTCAATCCAAAATCTCCCTGGTTGCACTAAAAATTTCACAATATATATAAAAAAAAAAAAAAAAGTTCTTTATGCGGTATGACAGAAAGCTATTAGAACCCAAACCAACACTCTTTCTGTAAGAAGAAATAGAGAAAGAAAGAAAACAGAAGGGGAAGGGGGGCGAGGGACAGAAGGACAGAAAAGGAAAGAGACTAAGAAGCCAGTGCTGTAAGGAAAGGTGGTCCAGGAAAGTTCACGTTTAGAGGCACAGAAGTGTTAGAGACTAAGGAGGATGGACCAGCACACAACAGAGGCGGAAAGAGATATCACACATACCTTTCAGGTCCCAGAAAAGCAAAAAGCAGGTCAGAATGGACGCATTAGATGCAAGATTATTGGCAGCAACAATGAGGTAGCCTCAAAGGAAATGTCAGTTGATGGAGGCTCTGTTCAAATCTTCTGCTCATTTTTCATCAGGTAGTTTTTTTTTTTTTCTGAGTTATGAGAGCTCTTTATATATTCCAAGTATAAGTCTTTTATCTATAATCTGCAAATATTTTCCCAGTCTGTGGTTTGTCTTTTAATTTTTTAATACCTTTTTAATACTTTTCTTTTGAAAAGCAGAAGCTTTTAAGTTTGCAGAGTCCAATTTAGGGATTTTTTTCTTTTTATATTCATGCTTTTCATGTCCTACAGATATTTGTTAAATCTACCATCACAAAGGTGTTTTCTTATGTTTTATTCCTGTATTTGTATGGTTTTAGGTTTACATTTAGGTCTGAACAAATTTAAGTTAATTTTTGTAGGTGATAATAGGTATGACTTCATTTTTTTGTCTATTGATGTCCAATTATCTCAGCACCACTTGTTGATAAAAACTATCCTTTCTCTATTGTAAGAAATCAATGGACCATGTAACATTGGGTTATTTCTGGGACTCTCTTTCTGCTCCTCCATTGATCTGTATGCCTATTATTTCACCAATGCCAGTGTCATTTCTCCCAAAAAAAAAGTATGGGCAGAAAATAAGCACATGAGAATATGCTCAGTATCATTACTCATTAGAGGGACACAAATTAAATCTACAATGTGATACTACTATACACCTATTAAAATGACCAAAATTTAAAAGCAAAAAACAAAACAATGAAAATACAAAGTGCTGAGAAGAATGTGGAGCAACTAGAACTCTCATACATTGTTGGGTGGAGAATCAAGAGTGCCACCACTTTCAAAGAGTTTGGAGATTTCTTATAAAGATAAACACGTATTTACCCATATGACTCAGTAATGCCACTATCAGAACATCAAGAAAAATGCAGGCATGTGTCTGGGCAAAACACTGTGGGGGAGTTTTTAGAGCAATTTTCATCACACCCACCAGATATTAGAAATAACCCAAGTGTTCATTAAGTGGTAAATGGATAAACAAATTCAAGCACATCCATTCATTCATGGAAAACTACTCAGCAATAAAAGAACAAAATGATCCATTCAACATCATGGGTGAAGCTGGAAAGCAGATTACGCTCAGTGGAAGAGGCCACACTCAAAAGGCAACAAGGAAAAGGCAAAACTAGGAAAAAGCAAAACTATGGTAACTGGAATCAATCAATGCTTGCCAGGCGGTGATGTGAGAGGAGGAGACTGACTATAAAGGGGCACAAGGAAATTTTGGAATGATTGAAATACTTTCCATTTGATTGTATTAATTATGCAACTGTATACATTTGTCAAAACTCATAGAACTATATACCTAATAAGAAGAGATTTTATTCTATGTAAATCATACTTCAATAACCCTGACTTGGAAGGAAAAGAAAAGAAAAAAAAAAACACTAACTGGCAAGTACTTACAAGATTGGCAATTTGATAGTGTGAGAGAAGGGAAAGCTCTCCAGCCTCAGGTGCCAGCCATTGGATTAATGTTGTTTTATGTTAATTAAATTTATTAATATAACTCTGTAATAAGAGTACCTGTCGTCTGGTTTTGATATTCCCAGGAGTGATAGGAGCAAGGGAAATATGCCAACCTAGCAATATTCTATGAAGCTAATTACCTCAAGAATTTGTGTAAGACTGAACCAACACAGGTATTACGCTCAAATAACAAATTAAAAATACTAGTCTACAGAGAGATTTTAGAGTATACCCACAAGAGTTTGTTGCTTTCCTTGAGCCTCTTAGGTAAGGCAGGTTTGAGGTTATTTTGAGATTCTTTTCATTATCCAATATGGGAATTGGAGTTTTTATTATCAGCCTCCTTTCCTTTTTACTGAGTCTTCCTGTGTTTCTTTTGATCTTCTGGCCAATAGCTGCTGCCCATGGCTCCTCAGTGGTGACTCATGTGTCTGCTCAGCACAACTGACAACATCCAAGAGGTCTAGTCCATCCAATCCAATGGAGCCCATCAAAACAGTCACTCGAGCAGCAGAGACCTAAAGATTCCAATTCTACATGGCAGGTCCCAAAGAATATCACAAGCTCTGAGTCTTTTAATTCTGCTCCACTGACATCTACCAAATCTAGACAGTGTCAGAGCAAGTAGGCTGTGCTGGCTTATTTTTAAATCTCCCAGGACAGAGGTACTTTTAAATTGTAAGGCCTCCACTCCCCAGCTCCTGCCTTCCTTTCTGACATTTTCTCCTGATTGCCCTCCCCATTTCATGTCACCCTCACACACCCCTGTCCATTCCTCTGTCTCCAGTAGAAACTACCTAGTGATCTCAGCACACCAGACTACCTCGCTGGCAGGAAACCCACTGGGCATTTCTTAGTTCTTTATCCCCACTTTATCCACGCTTCAGCCACACTTCTTCAGCTCAAATAAATGCCCTTCCCATGAAAAATCTCCGACTATGGAAATCAAGTCTTTCTCGAAGGCCCAGCGCAGAAGCCATCTCTCTAAGAAGCCCTCCCAGTACCCTCAACCAAAACTATTCTTTATGTTTTCTGTTTCCTCATGGCCCTCCTCCTCTCCTGCTACCCCTTCTTACCCTCGATGCCTCTTGAATGCCCTCCGTAGACTAAGGCCACAGTCAACCTTTGTTGAGTTGCACTGAACTTACCCCTACCACATTCCCTTGAATATTTCCAGATTAAATGATGTCTTAAGTCTGGCTTGTTAAAAACTATGGCAAGTTTCTGTGAGAAAATTTGTACTCTCATAGTAAGACTATAAACATAGACCTCAAAATAAAGAGCAAAAGGAATTCACTCAATCCAAATATTAAGTCTTATTGAGCAATAAAATAATTGCCTTGCTGAAATCAACTGCTTTGAAAAAAAAAAAACCTATATTCAGCAGCCAAGTTGATCTGTGTATGTAGACATAGAATAATGTTGCCATTAGGCATTCCAGGGCACGTTTTCCCAGCTTTAATCCATCACATCATTTTTGAGATTATTTCTTACAGATCATTTCTATGTTTCCTGGAAAACCAACAGGATATGAAAATGTGAAAAGACTTTTTTTATCAGAGAAAATGTAGTGCCTTTATTTTGTCTATAATCTTGTCTTCCCCCGAACTTCTACCTGCTGGTTAGAGAAAAATAAATTAACTAAATGTCTAACCTGGTTTAAATTTAGTTTGATCCAATTATTTAAACAGCCGCTTTAGGGAATACCTAGTCTCTCCTGAATAAAATTGTGCCGTTTTTCAAACAGCCTTCCCTCCTGCTACTTCTCTCCCTGTTGTGGTGATGAGTGGGAGAGGAGGGGAAGGTAAGGTGGCTTACGTGTCCTGCAGCTGCCACATCAGGCCTATTAGCTGTTGACTCAGCATCCTCATTAACAGGAAACAGAGCCTCAAGAATGCCAACAAGATCCTCCCCCTCTTAACTATGGCTATCTTATGCCGGTGTTGGCCCCTCCTGGGGTCTCAAAACAAACACCCATTATCCTTACTGGGTGTCCTCTATATGCCTTCCTATTCCCAGGTAAAACCAAAACAAAGCAAAAAAGCAAAACAAAACCAAGCGAGGGAATACACAGCTGACCATTTCCACTTCCCTTTCCTGTCCTGCTGCTTCCCACTCTCTCTTGGACTAGAAAGCACAATGAAGTGCTAAGCCAGCCCCTACTTTTAACTCCCTTCCCCCCTCCCTACCATGCCTTTATTAATTTTGATTCGGCATCCTACCAATTATGTAAGCTGTGTTGTGAACCTACGAGAATTTGATATTTTGTGACCGTTGCGAGGCTGCAGCCCACAATTCAAATCACTGATAAGAAACAGCTCTTCTTGGAGCTCCAGTGGCGCAATTGGTTAGCACGCGGTACTTATAAGAAACAGCTCTTCCTTGAAGAAATGATGCCTGCCTTGTTTTAGGTTACTGTTGGTGCAGACTGATGGTGAGCAAACACTTCAGCCACGTCTACTGAATATGAATGAACCATGCCACAGCAGAATTGCAATGTCTAGTGACAAGCTGTCACTGTCCTAAGAGAAGCATCAGAGCTATATGGACACTTTGTTAAAATGCATTTAAGTCAAATGCACATCTGACCTTTCCTCTTCTGTCTATCACAAGTTCTACCAGAACTCTCCCCACTCTGGGCTTTCTCACCACTACCTGGTTTCATCTTATCACAATCCTTCTTCACCCTCACCTCTACCCTCTGCACTACAGCATTTATAGCACTTAATAGCACTAGCTTTTTAAAATTCTTTTCGTACAATTCTTTTTTGTTCCAAAAATGATGATTCTCTTACACTACTATGAGACTGGACTCAACATCAACATAAATTCCAAATACAGAAGTCCTTCCCCTCTCTATTCCTCTGTGTCTCTTCTCAAATCAGCCAAAGGCCTCCTACAGCACCATTTACTCTCCTGGGATGGGGAAGGCCCATTTAGACTTTGCAACTGCTCCTGACATTAACTCACTCATGCAACCCAGAAAGAGCACTCGGAGCTGGCATCAACTTTCTTAGGTCTCACTATGAGCCCTTCCATCTACTGCAATCTCTATTCAAATGCAGTTCTTGAGGGATGCCTGGATGGCTCAGCAGTTGAGCATCTGCTTTTGGCTCAGGGTGTGATCCTGGGGTCCAGGATCAAGTCCCGCACCAGGCTCCTTGCAGGGAGCCTGCTTATGTCTCTGCTTCTCTCTCTCTCTGTGTCTCTCAAGAATAAATAAATAAAATCTTTAAAAAACAAAACAACAACAAAAAACAAATGCAGTTCTTGAAATGCATTTGTACCTTTTCTCCCAACTTTTCTTTTAACTTATTTCTTCATCTCTGACACATTCACAGACACTATTCTCTAGCCTGAGAATCAAGAAATCTGGAAATTTCTTCTGTTCCTAGCACAAACTAACCATGTGACCTTGAGTGGGTCTTCTCACCTTTAGAAGTCTCAATAGATTAATCTGCACATTAAGGGTTGGATCACCAATGTTCATTTCTACCCTGTGCTGCCATTGGTTTTAATAAATTTCTATCTTATTAAAACAAGATTTTTTGCACTCAACCAAAGGAAATAACAATGAGAATTTTCCTTTCTTCTTTGCATCCCTGCTGTACCTTTAAGTTGAACAAATAAAAAGCAACATAACTCTCTTTCTTTCTTTCTTTCCAAATGTTAACTGACTCTTTAACAGGTGTGTTTTACTCTCCTCTCCACTCCAACACTTTAAAGAATATTACTTTTCATCACACTAGCCACAGCCTGTCAATATTATTAAAAATAAAGCAATCAAAGTTAACAGAGATAAATACAAAAAAAACTATTTTTATCCAATCTTCAATTATAGTAGACAATGTATACATATGTACGCCAGCTAAGAGCACACAGGTTTTTGTTTTTTTTTTTTCTTGAATCTCCCTCCTCTTTTTAACTTCTACTCCTGTTTCCCATATTGGAAACTAGCCGTTCTTACTTTTGGAACATGCCTCCAAATCCTAACTTGCTCACTAATGACACTATCTTCTGAGACTTCCTTCAGTCTTTGCAAGAGTTTTGTTGTTATTTTTTTGTTGTCACTATTATTGTCGATTTCCTCTCTTTTTGACATGTATGCTCTGTAGTCATTTAATTCTGGTTGACTTCAGATCCCTTTGTCTCTGTGAATTTTTTAAAATATAAGAGGATGCCCTTTGCCTTACTTGTCATTATCTTTAAAACTACCTACATTGTGATACAATTAAATATTGTGTCCAAGATAGCTAAAATATAGAATAATTTTCATTTTCTTACACAGATACTGTAAGTTGAATCCTTGCTTATACGCATTTTTAGGGATGGTGGAAAGGTTGATATGGAAATGTTTTACAACATTCACATAAGGAGCCAGTCCACACTCAAACATTTGGCTAATTCAATGAAGTTGCCAAAAAATAGCAATCAATTCAGTGAAAAGAAAATCAATCACAGAGGTTGTTTGGTTGTTTTGTAGACAAAACAGTCAGTAGAGTGATTGAATTTTTCACTTTTCAATGAGTTGTTTTGGCCTTGTGTGGATGCAGCCATTAACTCATTAATCACCCAGAACTCCTGAGTGGCTGAGAGAGGGAAATCATTACTTTCCAAGTATAGATCGCATATTAACAATATGCAAAAGGCCCACCAGGGTGAATGTGCTCAATGACCCCATTTGAGAAAAATGAGTTTCACGAATATTTTATAGCATATGGAGGTAAACTGTACCTGATTTATCATTTTACTTTCCAACTGTAAAACTCAATGTCCTTTAGTATAAGTTTACAAAAATTTCATGCATTTGAAATGTACTCACTTAATTCTTAAAGTGAATTTTAATTTATAGAGTGGCATAATCATTGCGACATATTGGGTTCCCCACATTAATTTTATGCAATATCAAAATGGAGGAATTTTGCACACATCACAATTAGCTTCCACCAATGCAAGTATACATATATGCCAGTCTGATAAATATGTATATTTTCCCATATGGTGTTGAATGTTAGCTTCTAATTTACCTCTTAATTTTTAATTAATTTTAAATTACATTCTAAATGAAGCCAACAGGAGTCTAATTTGCATGCTTATTTGCATATCTGTAAACACACTGTTTGCATTGTTTATCTAGTCCTGGTCCCCATGACATAGAGAAGTTTTCTCACCCCATGCAGTGAATTGGGGCCACTGAAACATCAAGGTGCCCTCTAAGACTAACAGAGATGATTCTGATCCAGAATGGATGATGCTGGCTCTCTCTTCTCCACAGTAGCCACAATGGATTCTGAGAGGCCAAGGTCAATTATAGTATTTAAGCCCTCTGAGAAAGCAGAGAAAGCTAACAGTATGTGCTACATCTTTAGAAAGTAAAACCATATACTTTCTGCACACTTTGGATTTTTAAAATATATAATGCCCAGAATTTCTGAATTCTTAATACCAAATCAGGAAAAAAGTCACATCCTATTTCTCTGGATTGATGAGTTCCTAACCCAACCAGAAGAAAGCAGCACAGAGTGAAGGCAGTTTCCTCTGTGACCAGCAATAGATAAGGATTTTCTTTGTCTGAATAGGCTGTCCTCTAGCAGCACTAATGGCCACTAATGTGATCTGTTGGTACCTCATCTTTTGATCTCAAAACACCACACATGCAACTCCAGTCAATCAATATACAAGCAACCTCAAAGACCTTGGGAGGCTGACAGTTTGGGATCCAAAGAGATTTGTTGCCTTCAGTCCCACGAACTACACCAACACACAAGATTGCAGACAGACTTCTCCTCCCTGGAACTATGATAATTTTCTTCTTTATTATTGGCTTCAATAAGCTAAGGTATCACAGTTAACAACATTTTCCTGCTATTAGTAAAGCAAACACCATACTGCATGCTAATAGGAGCTTAGTGATCATGTTTAAGGTCAAACCACCCAATTCCTAATCCCAGCTTTTCTGCAGTCCAGCTGTGTGACCTTGAGCAAGTTCACTGACCTCTCTGATGGTTTATTATCTCCATCTGACAAAGAAAAATATTAGAAGTGATCATATTTTAGGGCTGCTGTAAAGACTAACAAGACAAATTTCCTGGAACATTTTGCCTTATTTTTCTTTCCTCTCCAGTGGAAACAGACACCAAGTCCCACCTCTCTCAAATGTTAAAGCAGGTACCTCATGGCAGGTAAAAGGAACACACTAGGCCTGTGGAAACTGTGCATAATTCTCTTGATCTTTATTCTTCTAAGACCACCTGCTTTCTTGTTTCTATAAACTTTTACAGCTGCCCTATCAGGAGACAGACTTTCTCTTTCAGCTATGTGTTTATCAAAATCAAGCCAGCCCTCAGTAGACCAAATATAATATTAAATGTGTCAAGATGATGGTCTTTACAGCTGGACTGTCATCATACAATCAATCAATCAGCCACAAGAACAGCAACACTTCCCTACAAAGAGCAGAAAAATATTCTTGCTTCTAAAATAGCCAGGAATAATTTACATCAAACATTGACCGGGGCTCAAGTTGTACAGTTGGTCATTCTGTACTGTGAACAGGGACTGCACGTGGGAGCCTGCCTAATGCCCCTTTAAGGGGAATAACATGACACCCAACGATTCTAACAACCAAATATTTGAATCAACCAGCAGGAATGCATCCAGTTAAATATAAAAATGTAAATACTCAAAAGAAATCAAAACAAAGATAAAAGAAGATACATGAGATCAGATGGATAATCAGGTCACTGAAATGGACAGACATCATGAGACCATACAATTACCAAACTTGGAACCCTAATCCAATTCTAAGCTTCTAAATATTCTAAACAAAAAGATTTTTAATCTGTTAAAAAGATACTCTGCATAAAATAAAGCAATACCTGTTGCCTAGAAAAGTAATGTTTTTAGGTACTAAAGTCTTAGAGACATATCTCCCATGTTCTACATGAAGAGAAATCAATAAATTTGAAACGATTTACCTTACAAATTTACCCCATATCTCTATACCTTTTAAATGGATAAAAAACTCAAAATTAATCTCTCAGTCCTCTCTTCTATAGCATTTTTTGCTCTCAATAATGGGACTTTTACAGAACATCTTGTTTCAAAGAAAAGATCACATCTTGAGTACTCTAGGGCTACAGTGTACTGCTGTCCAGGCTGTACACTGCATTTACCTAGTCTATGGGTGCCCCCTGGAACTGTACAATGCAGCTTACAGCACCCAGCACAGTGCCCTGCCTATAGAAACCACTCGGTCAGTGTTTTCTTTATTATCTGAACAATAGTAGATACAGAAAGGCAGTAAATGTAGTGGTTATTATGCACATGGTCAGTACCCAGATGTGAATTCCAACTCTTATACTTGCTTACTTGAGCAAGTTACCTAACCTCTTGGCATCTCTATTCCTCAATGATAATACACTGATAGTAAAATTACACACCTACTACGATTAAATACACCTACATGTATAAAGAACTTAGAACAGTCTATGATACAAACATTTGGCGTTGGTATTATTAGAGATTATCCCAATGCAAAAAATATCCAAGTAGACTTCTATTTTAATGTTCTTAATGGGATATTCATATTGTTATACTTTTCCTAAAAAGCACCTTTTAGGGATGTCTGGGTGGCTCAGCGGCAGAGCACCTGCCTTCAGCTCAAGGCATGATCCTGGTGTTCCGGGATCGAGTCCCATATTGGGCTTCCTGCATGGAGCCTGCTTCTCCCTCTGCCTACGTCTCTGCCTCTCTCTCTGTCTCTCATGAATAAATAAATAAAATCTTTAAAAAATAAAATAAATAAAAAGCACCTTTTAGGTAGGAATACTGCAGTGACACAATGCTAATGGCAATATTTCTAAAAAGATACAACAAGAGTAGGGAAGGAGATTAACCATGTTGATCACCTACTAAATGCCAGCCATGGAACAGATATGTCATACATGCAGTCTCCTTCATTCCTCACAACTATCCTGTAAGAGAGGATTTCTTCATGCCCTAGAACAGCCTATGAGTGCAAACTGTATTACATCTTCAGTAATCATCAGTCTACCATCAGTTAATACAGAACACAGCCTCTGCAAAATCCTTCCATATATCTCTGCATCTCCAAGGGTGTCACACATGGCTCATGCACAAAACCCATTGGTCAGATACCTCTAAGCATCTGCCAGATGGCGCTGCCTCTTCTGTTTGGCACAGACCACTAAGGAATGGCTGCCCGTTCTGCTGACTGCTTCTACATCTACCCAGCACTACTCCTTTGCTGGGCAGTATCTTTTCTACTCTGTGCCAATATACACACCAGGCACCAACACCACTGGCAGGCTCCCTTGGCATTTCACTCTGGGCACCAGTTGCCCATCAACTGGTGATGCTGTCCCCCTTGTATTGTTGCATTGTTGAATTCTAGCGGGGGAATGTTGGAGGAATATTTCTCTCCATTTGGGATAATTGCACGCTCTCAGAAAAAAAGAGCAAAACAAGAATGCTTGTGCCTTGATGACTCTCATTTCCTAAGAAAACACCTTTTTAGATTTTTTACATTCAGCTTTCTCTATTTCCACAACCCAGATAAGTGGAGGCTAGGCCAGGGACATGCCCACAATGGTAGGCTACACAAAGAATTGTCTTTCCCTCTGGATCCTGGGTTTCTACTACTGGTCTAGCCATTACAACCTTGTAATTCACAGTTTGAAAAATATTTGAGGGCATCAAAGTTGCTTTATTAATTTTAAAATAAATTCTCTCCTATTATATCCATGTCTACAGTCAGGATAAAAAACATGCAAATAAATGCTACATTTAGCTAAGTGTTACCATACTCCATGTTGTAAAGAATAATAATATCCTCAAGGTTAGGGTAATACAAAGATTATGTGATAAAGACAAAGCTTGGAATAATAGAGTAAATACTGAGTGGAAACAAATATATGTGGGTTTTATTCTAACTCTGCATGCCTTTTGGGTACATCACTTCACCTCACTTTCAATATCTACAAAACAAGTTAATAATATTAACCTGTACAATATAAAATAGAGTTACTGTGCATGAAATGTCTGATATATATATAGTAGTTGCTCAGTAAATGGTCATTTTTCTTTCCATTACCATCACTGTATAATTTTCTCTAGATATGGGCTTTGAGAGCCCTGGGTCATGAAAAGTGGCAGACAGAAAAATAACAATATTTGCCCCACAATAATTTGTTGAACGTCTCCTATCTGTAACCCTGTGGTAGTTCATGAGGATACAATGGAGAAGAAGATCAACAGGCTCCTATTCACAAAGTCTCCATTCTAGATGGAAAGATAGAAAACAAACAAGTAAACTAATGAGTAACTGACAGTATTACAAATTGTTCTCTGTCCTAACATCTTTGATGTTAGGATAGAGAATGGGAAGCCTGTGAAGAGCTTTAAACCCAAGCGGTGAAATGACTTAATTGATACTTCCAACATATCATTGTGACAGTTTGGGACAACTAGATTGGAAGGATGCAAATTTGAAAATTAGCACATAAAACTCACTCTACTCTGCTACAAGAGGACAACATATGGTAACCTTGATTGACTTTAAAATAGTCTTCAAAATAATAAATTAACAATTTCTATTTGTAAGAGATACACCATTCAGATTCTTAGGGCGAAAAAGTGTTCTTTGTTATGGGTACTGATAAGTTCCCAACTCCTGCCTGAACCATGGGGTAATACAACAGAAGACTCCAAAGTCACAGATGAGAGAAGGTTGTGCCAAAATTGGAATAAAGAGATTTAGAAAGCTGCCAGCAGGCTCAGGGTGCAGATTTCAGATGGCGCAGAAGGAGAAGATAGTGAGCAATGCCAGCTAGGTCTTTCTGTAAGGAAGAAGCCAAGACCAGCTCTTACCAGAAAGCTGAGCTTGGCCATTTGATTTCCATTAGTACCATGGAAATCTCTCCGTCTCAGAAGCAATTTGACACAATCTGAGAAGGCTCCTGCTGTCTGTGAGTTGGACTTCTGTGAGAGAGACGTGGTACAGAAAACTATGTTAGATCTGTGAATGTGGATGGGAACTCAGTTCATCAGTTGTGTTCCCGCCCATTATTACAACATAATGATTCAATATATGCATATATTGTGAAATGATCGCCACAGTTAATATAGTTAATTAACATCCACCACCTCACATACCTACACATTTCTTTTTCTTGTGATGAGACTCTTTAAGATCTACTCCCTCAGCAACTTTCAGATAAGCTCATTAGGAGTGATTTTTGTAAAATACAAAATTTAAAAATAAAATACAAAATTTTTTACAAAAATAATAATCATAATCTCATAGCCCACAAGAAAAATTAGTAGATGAGAGAGCCTCATTTCTCAATTTCTGGGATTATTAGTACTTTGAATAAAAATTAAATGTGTTTTTTTGTCAGGAAAATATTTCTGTGCAATAATTTGTTAAGACACTGGATTCTTTCAACAGATTAGTTTCGGTAAATGAGAAAGTCCCTAAGGAGCTAAATCTCAGAAGAGTGAAATGTTGATGAGGGAAAAGTAAGGAGCACAGGAAAGTGGGTAAGAATGAGGCATGAGCATGGAGGCCTGAGCAACACAGGCCCAGCTGGTTCCTAACGGTCACAGAAGAGAGGCTAAGACAGAGAAGGAAGGGACATGGGATGCTGAAGACAAAATTCACCCCTGTAATATTTTGTTCAGAAGCAGTCTACCTCCAGTAGATAAGCGCTTGTTTTCTGTGGTGTCCATTTGTTTATTGTCTGTTTTCAGTTAAAACAGTCAATCTAGAGAGACAGGAGACAGACTCTCATTTTTTACTCAACAGCCTTCCTCTTTCAGATATAAGGAGCAATGAACAAAGTACGTCCTTGAAAGGTCAAATCTAGACTGGAATAAAATACTGGGGAAAAAATTAAAAACTAAAGGAGCTTTAGCTTTTATGTAGTTCCTATGAAATCACAGGCAAGAACTAGCGGCAGGTATCTGACATGAAGTCTTGTGCTCTGTGCTCTCTGCAGGGAGAGAGATGAGGTGATTCTTTGGATGCAGATCAAAATCCTCTGCCTCCCTCAGGGTAGCTGAGCACTGGAATGACAGGAGTGCTGCGCCATCTGGTGGGAAGATACGTGGCAGCCTTCATTTACAGACTTTTTCTTCACACAGACACACACATACTTGCTTTTTCAAGGAAGACTTAAGAACAAACCCCAAAGCTGAGCTGACAACTATAAAAGTACCATCAACTAAAGATATACTCTAGTAAGTTTCACAAAAGATTAATTTATAAATGAAAAGGATTAGAATGTGACATTTCTCTCAACCCTTAAATTTTCAGAAAGAAATATAATAATAACATCTGAAAGTTAATGAATGTGTACTTTGTGCAAGATAGGTAGTAGTCTAGGTACCTTATGCATACTAATACATGTCATCCCCACAGTCACCCTATGAGGTCTTCATATCATCATCCCATTTTACAAGTGAGGAAACTGAAACACAGAGAGGTTCATAACTTGCCCAAACTCACACAGCAGGTAGGCAGCGGAGCAGGAATACAACTATGATCTTGAGCTCGTAAGCACTATGTTAGGCTGCTTTCTCTGATACACACAATGTAGCATAGTAAGACCTGATGGCATTAAGGAAGGTCAGGGGACATAAGACTTTGAAAAGCATGTTCCTAGAGCATAAGACTCTGATTTTTTTTCTTTTAAGATTTTATTTATTTATTCAAGAGAGACACAGAGAGAGAGAGAGAGAGAGAGGCAGAGACACAGGCAGAGGGAGGAGCAGGCTCCATGCAGAGAGTCTGACATGGGACTCAATCCTGGGACCCCAGGATCACGCCCTGGGCCAAAGGCAGGCACTAAACCACTGAGCCACCCAGGGATCCCCTAGACTCTGATTTCAAATTGCTTCCCTAAGCAGGAAAATATAATTTCCTGAACTTCCTTATGAGGCAGAACCTTTACAAAAACCATTTTGAAAATCACATTTATAACAAAGTTCCCTTTTCAGAAGCATGGAATTTGAACCTAAGGGGCAAGATCCCTTGATACTCACATCATCATAGCATCACCGTCATCAATGCTGTCGCTGTCAAAACCATCATCACCATCATCATCATTTATCAATGTTTACCCTGTCTGCCACTGTGTTTCACACCTTGAGATAACGTGTGTACAAACCCTTATTTTACAGATGAAGAAACTGAGGCCCAGTGAACTTGGGAGATTTGCCAAGACTCCATTAATAGTCAATGATGCGCCTGAATCTATGGCCACACACAGCCCAATGCATTTCCCTCTAAACCAAGTCACATCTCCCACTAGATGGAACAGTCATCAACCACTAACTTTTGAAAGAATGATGGCATGTTTTCCACCCAACTATCTCATTAATGCTAATTTTCTCCAAAAAATGCTTTGTCATTCCTCTGAAAGCCATTATCTTTTTTCTTTTCCAGAATGACATGTTGTCATTTCAGCTTGGTTACCTTTGATGCAATCAAAATCAGATATAATCTGATTTTGCTAAGAATCAGTTATTCTCCTTGCATCTGTTTGATCGTTCAGCAAATAACAGGCATTTTCCACAACTGCTGGTATAAGAAAGACAGGAAAAAGTACAGCTCACCTTACATACTCTGATTCATCTGAGCTGGGCATGATTCATGTATCTTGAATTTGGAAAATGTGTGTGTCTCCAGATTTTTCCCCTGTCTGTATGGGAGAGGGGCTGGAGACTCAAGCATCAGAATGAGAAGCCTGTACTGGGGTAGTGCCCAGACAGACCGGTTGCAAGGACAAGGGGGGTGGGAGGTTGGCACAGCACATACACTTCCTCCAACTTCCAAGGAAGAAACAGGCTCTAACTCAGACACCCAACTGCTCTATGAAAACACATGAGACATCTTAATTTATGAAGTTCAAGTCATGGTTTCCTTTAATAGAAATAAAAATCTTTTTATTCAGAGAGAAAATCAAAACCTTTCAAGTTATATTTAAGTAATCTGTGTCCTTCCCACCCCTGAACCGCAACACGTTAATCAAGACTTGCAGTTCCAGCATCAGGACCACTTGAAGAGACTCCCTTGAAGAGATAAGCTATCTAGGATGAGAAAAGAACTTGCTGGAAATGCCAGATAAATAAAAGTAGATTGGAGCCTATCTGCCAGGAACCATACTTTTAAAATCCCCAGCCATTTGCAGGAAGAGCCAGAGAAGTAGGTTGCTATGCCATTATAGGTCATTTTCTCTCCTGAGCTGCGCCACCCCATGCTCCTTTTTCATTCCAATTGCTGCATTTCTAGAGGATCATACTGCCATTTTTCTCTTCCCTGTCTAACACCAATCGCACTTCTGGGCTGTTGTTCTCGCTGTTGATGGTGTTAATCTCCATAGGAACCAATGTGACTCAGAGGGTCAATGTGTGCTTGGCAAGTCTTCTTACAATCATTGCCAGCATGTTACCAGCAATGGCAGCATAAGCCACAGTGATCACATTTTTGTTTTGTGAATTTGCCCATGAGTCATGCAGTTTAAAGGCAACAGGCTCAAAGGAAATCCTAGCTTAGCACTTTGGAGTAAATCCTATCACAGCCACCTTCTATGCAAGCTGCATTCCAACATCCTTCATTTCAAAAGTCATGGAGTCCACTACTTGCTAAGGAATGAGGCTTTCTTGGGTTTTTCTCTGCGTCTGTTATCCTGGTTTGGGGTCATGAATTCCATCGATAGGTAATAAGAGGTCTTTAATATAGATAGCAACTGTCACACAACTAAGGCTTTCCTTTTCATTAAAACAATCTCATTTTTCTATCGTTGTTGCTTTCAGTTGATAACATGAAATCTGCCCTGTGGCTTTCTATAAGATGACTCCAATGAAAGAAAGCTGTGTGGTAAATTGAGAGGTGTGTCACAAAGTCTGAGTGAATAAGGCAAATTAGAGACTACCTAATCCAATTCCCAACCTGGCACAGGTGTCCAACAGATGTATCTAGAATTTTTTTTTGATTAGTGCAAAGCAATACAGTCTTTCTCTCCTTCTCATGATGCACCGTCCATCCGTGGATTGCTCTAATTATTGGAAAGCCCTTTCTAATATTGAGCCAAATCTGCCCTTTGTAACTTTTACCCACATATTATTGTTCTGCTCTCTGGAGAATCAAAAAATATACTCTTCCCCTCATACTTCCATTTTATCTCTCCCACAGTCCTATAATACTCACCCTTTCTGCACAGATATTAGGACTCATCATCACATGTTTTTCCTGTATCCATATCTTCTAACAAGTGAGCTTTTTGAGGATAAAAAGTATGTCTCATTCTTCTTTGTATAGTGAGTGCCAACATTTGATGACACCCATTCTAATACTCCACAATGGTTTCTCTTTCTCCCGTGGTCATGCTAGTCCAGGCTAAACATTTCTGATTCCTTCAACTATTCTTCAAATCAGCAAGCAGATACTGGCCTCTTCCTGCCTCCTCCTGCCAAAAGGAGTGCTAATGGGCAGAAAGAAGGTGGACTGCATCATATAATGTCTCTGTGACAAAAACTCTACTTTCAAATATCATGCTATGTGGTGAGGGTAATGAAATAGTTCAAAAACTATAAAGGATGCTCTGGGTTCTTCAAATAGCCTTGAAATTCTACAATAAAAGAGAATTTTACAACAAGAAAAGACTGTAGACATTACTTCATCCAAGAAGTAAATGGGGACCAAGAATCAAAGTGAATTGCCCAAGGTTACAGAGCCTCTTACTGGCAGAGCTGAGACTGAAAACTGTGTCTTCTTCATATCATTTTTCTTTACAACAACCACACTAACTCAGGGAATATCATGCCAAGTGCTGTGTTTGCTCCTGAATAGTTAACTTATGATTTTTTTTTTACATGGAAAGTACCTTCTTAAGTCTTGAGACCTAAATTTTAGCAGTCTTTCTCCTCCTGTTAGCATTTGTGAGTCACTAAATATTTTGACAGGATCTTAGGCTTACAGCTACTATCCCTGGCAATCTTAGTTTTGATCTCAGAAGACAAAGATCATGGCAAGATAGAATCTCCATATCAGAAAGGGAGACAGAACATGAGAGACTCCTAACTCTGGGAAACGAACAAGGGGTGGTAGAAAGGGAGGTGGGCGGGGATGGGGGTGACTGGGTGATGGGCACTGAGGGGAGTACTTGATGGGATGAGCACTGGGTGTTATTCTATATGTTGGCAAACTGAACACCAATAAAAAATAAGTTAAAAAAATAAATAAAGTAAAATAAAATAAAATAAAATTTTAAAAAAGATAGAATCTCCAGAACCTGATGGAGTCTTCTTTGTGCTTATCATATGCCTAACCATAGCATGGAAATACTAGAAATGGAAAATACTAGACATTTAACTGGAAAATACTAGACATTTAAACAGTGTTTGCCCACTGAATAATAATTTTGTAATTATTCATTGATAGGTTCAGGACAAAAGTTCAAATGTAGGCTAAATTCCTGTAACATTTGACCTACTTCCTATTTCTAGGCTGCATGGCCAAATCAATTGATTTATGTTCAGGGAACTTAAATACTAATGTTTATTCAAAAAGTATAACTTGAAACTCAAGTATGCTTGAAAGTATATATACAAATAAGACTATTCCAACTTGCAAATGGGTAGCATTCTAAAAGATACATAAACTAGGGATTAGAACATGAAACATATATTCTCACAAAATAAAATGAGGGAGAAAAAGAGGAGAAATGAGAAATAAAAATAAAATATTGTTCCTGCTAAAAAGGGACTGACAAAACATTCCCTTTGTGTTGGGGAGGCATGAATAAAGAACATGATATAGACTAAAGGAAGAATTTGTTTCCATTTCTGGCTCCACCAGTAATGGTATCTATGACATTGGGTTAAATAGATTCCCAAGCCTGAGAAATAAGACAACATTTATGAAACTGTTTGTAAAGGGAACATCAGTCCACATCAGAATGCAGAGCACTGGGAACCCAAATCTCAGTTCCTAAAACAGCCACTTGCCAATTGAGAAGGAAATTGGCTCCACACTCATTGTAATTGAAAGAAAGCTCCCATTAATCCTGAATCCAGCACCCACTAACATTCCTACACAAGCCACTCTACCAATGTACAATAGAAACTTTCTTGTCCAATACAATCAAGAAAATTAAGTGTAAGAGTTGGTTCAAGAAGAAAACTATTTAAAAAGATACATACCTTAAATATTTTACTTAACTTCAAACATGCAAGTGTGTATTCATGTGTCCATCTCTGATATATAACAAAGCAGCTACTGCTTGAATTCCCTCAAAGTTATTTTTATTTAAGCCACTCCCAAAATGCCTCCTTTATAATTGGTCGTTTGGGTTTCTTTAGTGCGCAAAACCACTGACGCTTGAAAAGCAATCTAACTGCATAAGCCTTGTTGATTTTTATATTTTAATTATACTCTAGTCTTTCAAAAATATATCATTATTTTTCAAAGAAACAACTCTTCTTTCATACTCATAATTTACCTATAATGTATATACAATATAATAATATTGCACGATTTCAAGTACAATGGACAAAAATTTAGGATGGATTTGGGAATGAGTGACTGGTTCCTGGTACACATACAGCTCAACTCAGAGCAGAAGGACATGGGCAAACTACACAGCAGTGTCCAGCCATGCATCTGTACAGTGGGCATGGAAGGTACCGGCACCAGGTCATCTAGTACATCAGTTTTCAAAAGTCTTTATATCAACGAAGCCTTCAGGAGTCTCGCAGGACAGCATTACTGCATTACTGATTGCTAACGCCCTCTTCCTAACTCTCCACTGACTGTACTTTGATAAAACCACCTGTATTAGTCTTATAGAGCGGCCATAACAAATTGTCACAAGCTGAGTTGCTTAAACCAGAAATTTATTCTCTCGTAGTTCTGGAGGCCAAAATCAAGGTGTCAACAGGGCCATGCCTCCTCCAAAGGCTCTAGGAAAGATTCCTCCTTGCCTCATTTGCCTCTACCAATCCTTAGAGTTCCTCAGCTCATGACACCATGGCTCTAGTCTCTGCCTCCACCTTCACATGGCCATCTTCCCTCTATGTTTGTGTATCTTCACATGGCCTTCTCATAAGTCACACCTGTCAGACTTAAATTTTCATTTAAAATATGTACATATATTTTAGAGAGAGAGAGTGCGTGGACACATGAGTGGGGGGGGGGGCAAAGAGAATCTTCCAGATGCCCTGCTGAGTGAGGAGCCTTACATGGGGCTCAATCTTACAATGCATGAGATCATGACCTGAGCCAAAACCAACTGAGCCACGTAGGTGCCCCAGACCCTGTTTCCAAATAAGTGTACATTCCTAGGTTCCTGGTGGACATGAGTTTTTGATGGACACTATTCAATCTGTTCTACCATACTATAACAAGTCCTCTCAGCTCTAACTATGCCTCAAATGTGCTAATCCCTTTTCTAGGAATTCTCTTCTTCCATGTCTTCACATATCCTTCATTCAATACTTAACTCAGATGTCACCTCTCCTCCTAACTTCTTCCCCAGCTGGATTAGGTGCCCTTCTTGGCTTGCCCCCTCAGAGCCCAGTCATTGCCTCCTTAATATCACTCATTCCATTATACTCACACTGCCTGTTTTCCTTTTCTGTTTCCATCATCACACCCACATATTCAACAACTACTGACTGAGCACTTGCTAAGTGCCTCTACCATGCTAGGTCTGGAGACACGATAAAGGCTAGGATGTAAGTTCCTGCTTTTTTAAGGGTAGAATGATTCAAGTCTTTAAAAGCAAAGGACATATATTTGATTTTGAATCTCCAGAGCCTAGCATGCTATCAGATATACATTAGGCACTCAATAAACATCTGTTGAATAAATTAATGAGTAAAAATTTCAGAGGGCAATACAAATACTAATGAGTTGGTTGGGACTGTTGGAGGTCTGAATACATGGATTTTTGCCTGGAGTAAAAATGTTCAGATAACTCAAGATGTAACAACAAAAAAAATGCTACCTCCTTTTCACTTCAAATGCTCAAAAAAAATCCATCAATGGAAGGTTGCCCTTTGTCAGTTCTAATTGTACCTTCCAACCCTAAAATGTTTTTTTACTCTCTGATAGATTAAATGATGGAGAGATCATTTATTTCTTAATTTTTCCATTTTTATTTTTTTTTAATTTTTCCATTTTTAATAAACAGATTCCAAAAACTTTAAATGCTTACAGTGTACTAGGCATGACATTACTTTACCCCTATTAAGTTATTAAGTGTTAATTAAACATTTGCAACAATTCATACATACAAAGCAAGTAAAATAGAAGAGATCACCAGCTATTCACCAAATATGTGTCTTCTCTATCTCCTGGACACAGAGCTATATTACATTTCCCAGTCTCCCTTATGGTTAGGAGTGACCAAGGACTGCATGGTAGCCAATGGGATATAAACAGAAATGATCTGTTTTACTTCCAGGCCTGGCCCATAAATATCTCCCAGGTTTACTCCTGCATTCTCCTTTCACCCTCTACCATGTTGGAATGGAGGTAACTTCTAACTCATGCATTCTCAATGAGAGCAATATTATTCCTAAGAAGTGGAAATAGTTGCTTAGGGGAGTAGGGGCCCTTCAAAGCTCAACCCTGCCTGATAAAATCTTATTTCTTAGTATTCAAACTATCTTGTTAGGGAGAATTTAAATTAAATTAAATTAAATTAATTGTAATTAATTAGGTTTAATTAATTTCATTTTTCTCCTTGGGGGGAAAAAAAGAAAAAAAATTTGAGAAAACTGCTCTACAGCAACTTTGGAAGCTATATGGTTGTAACGAAGACAGTGGAACTTCTACCAGCCTGGGTTTCTGAATGACTAACTGAAGGAGAGGCACCTTTGTCACTACCAGGTATCATTAGCAAATGAAAATCAAATTTCTATTGTTCAGAAATTATACGTTCAGAAGTCTGATGCAGCAGTTCGACCATCCTAAATATAACTACTATCTTACCATTCTACACATGAGGAAAACGGGAGTTCAAAGAGCACAAGCCAAAGGTCAAGAATGCTGGTAAATACTAAAGCAGAGACTTGAAATCTGATTCTAAAATCTGAGCTATTGATCCCTATGCTCTGTTGCTTTCCCTAGCTGTCAAAAGCTACATTTCCACTGTGTAAGATGATTTCTGATCTGATTTACTGGATATGCTAAATGCAACCTCTAGTTTAAGGATTAAAATTATATTGCTTTTATGGACACCTGGGTGGCTCAGTTGGTTAAGTGGCTGCCCTCAGCTCAACTCATGATCTCAGAGTCCTAGGAGTGAGACCCACTTCCTGCTCCCTGCTTGATGGATAGCCTGTTTCTCCCTCTCCACTGCTTGTGCTCTCTTGCACACACACACTCTCTCTCTCTCTCAAATAAATAAAATCTTTTTAAAAATTATATTGTTTTTATTTATACTATTTTTTATGTATCCAAAGCTGATAAGTGCTTTCATAAATCATAAATTTAACTCAGGGTTACAAAGTTGTGCTGTAGCAAGTCCCTTTGTAATTGAATGTGCACAGTAATGAGACATGAAAAGTAGAATGTGGAAATAAATTAATATTTATTTTGATAGACACAAAAGCAAGATGCATTAGGTCTAGATGAAACCCATAAAAAATTCAAGTACAGATAAGCAGCTGTCAAAGGGCCACAGAATTTGGCTTCATATGTGCTACACAACATCAAAGTTTTCCCAACTAAAAATGCAAAGTCAGGATAAAGATTTCATGAGAGATCTTAACAGAAATAATTTCAGAGATTTTGCTCTTGTAAGATGCTCAGATCTTACAAGCATCATATTCCAGATAATGTAAGATCATATTCCAGACAATGATGGGCTTTGTCCTAAAGTTGTGACTCTATACCTTTCTCACAGAAATTGCATATGACATGCCCATGTGGAAACCATCTAACTGCATTGTCTGCAAAAAAGTATTATCAATTCACATAGAAGGCATAAGGAGCCTTTCATTATCTGTGTAGGCTCACAAAACTGTAATGTAGTGTAGGTCTTAGAATTACTGAATAAAAAAAAAGTAATAAAAAAAATGTTGGCTAACAAAGTCTACTGTGGTGATGGATGGGAAGAGCATTGCTCAAATCTTTTTAATTCTCTATATGAGTTTTATGCAGTGAGCCCTTTTCTGATGGTCCTTAGATATACAATTGAATAGTACTCTCCAGAGAATTTTCCTCCTTTTTGCTTCCTTTTATTCCACTACTACTTAAATAAGTTAATTTACTGCTCTGAGATTTAAATGCATCACATTCCAAACTGAAATACAGTAAATGTGAAAAAAAATGGAACTATTGAATGGTAGATGGAGATTATAGGCTCTTTTAGGTGAAGGTTGGGAGAGGAATTGTCTTTTATTCTTATATGTTTAAAAAGGAGCACAGCTTTGGAACACATTTCCAGATGCAAAATTAACATCATAGAGAAACACCGGGTTCACACTTTTTATATTTAATGCCAGCTCTTCTGTATGCTGTGAGTAGCCTTACCTTTTAGCATTTAAGAGATAAAACTCTGCATTAAATTTTCCAATTATTACCTGTCTGGTACAGTTGCAACAGGACCATATCAAGTATTTGAGTTTTACTAGGGAAACGTAATTACAGTTTGAAAAATAGTAGAAAATGCATTCCTATCACATCCTTAGTGGCAGTTTATATGCTAAAAAGAAAAACGCTTAGGGCCTAATTCATAAGAGCTTTATGCTTCATTTACATTTTTCTGTGCAGTTTACTTGGAAAAAAAGCATAATGCATGTTTTTCAAGTAAAATATGCCATTTTGGGATTCGTTCAACTTGCTTTCCATTGTCCTCATTGAGGGCCAACTGGTTCTTTTCTACAATCCTAAAGGGCACCAGTAAATGAAATGGGTGGAAAGCCCTCAATATTAACTAGAAGAAATGCCTAAAACTGTTGTGCAGATTATTTAGAAAATTTACAGCAGTCTCTAGCAGTCAAATCTTGGAAAGCCTATTGTGTTCTTATTATGCAGACTGTTTTCCAAGCCCTTTGTATGGGATATTGAACAAATTACGTGACAATACAGACATTTCTAAGGGCTGCTCAGAATTCACAAGATTCTGACCATTTCCCAGTCAATCCATGTTCTTTTACTTAGTGTTTCTCAAAATGTGGCCTGTACGTTAGGAAGCATCAAAATCAACTGAGATTCTTCTTTACAATATGATTTCTTAGGCTCTAAACAGTGACTCAAAATTTTTTAGGGTGGAAACCTGGAATTTGAATTTTACAAATTACTCAGGTGTTTCTATTATATATATAAATATATACATATTTATAAATATATGTAAATATAAATATATACATATTTATAAATATATATGTTTTTATATATATCTTATGAAGATAAGCATTGGATTTAAAACCCCATCACTGTGTTTTGGACAAAAGTAATCAAGAGGGAATTCACTTTTAGGTAGGACTAACACATTCTTGTTCAGTGACCAACAATTTGTTAAGTCAAGTTTACCAGAAGGTTTAAGATCAACATGGGAAGAGGGTGAAAATCATATTTGTAAGAAGTTGCAATCTGAAACCAGGTACCAGGTCATAACCTGTGTGAGAGCTCAATCTAAGACCCTCAGTCTTTCTTGCTTCTACTGTTTTCTAGGCTCTCCAAAATTGCAGAAGAAAAGGCAAGGACCAAAAAGCATTTCTCAGAGTTTACACTGATGCACTGTAAAATGAATATTGCAGACAATCTACCACCTATTTACTTTACACACTATCAAAATTACCAGGCCAATTTCCTTCCCCTGCTGTATTCACAGAACTTATTGGATAGTTCTGGCATGATGAGATACCACAGCCTGATATCAGGGAAAATTGGGAACCAAACATAATTGTTCTAAAAAAGAAGATATCTCTGTCATTTTTAAAAATTATTTATTTGTTTGTTTGTTTGTTTATGAAAAGAGAGAGAGAGAGACAGCAAGTGGTGGGGTAGCAGGCAGGTAGGTGGGCAGGGAAAAGGTAAAGCAGACTCTACAGAGTCCAGACCCCAGTGCAGGGCCAAATTCTGAGACCCTGAGATCATGACCTGAGGTGAAGTCAAGAGTAAGACACTCCACCAACCGAGCCACCCAGGGACTCTATCTCTTTTATTTTAGAGTAATACTTGTAACACATTTAGTAGAAGAAGGCCACAGGGTTTGTCAGGTTTGGCTAAGTGTACTCCAGGTTAAAGTGGCAAACTTAATACATCCTTGATTGATAAAATAAAAATAATATGAGGTAGAAATCCTTAAGTGTCACCCACATCTGGTTTTCCTCTTTCTTGACACATAGGAAGATCATACTCACATGCCCTGGTACGCAGAAGTGGTATGTGTCACTTCTAGGGCAAAACACTTAATTGCCAGTATAAACTTCCAGTATAGCCCATCCCTGCTCCAATGACTATAGAGATACATGTTTCCATGCGTAGAACACTGAGTCACCCCAGAAAGTGACCCGAATTTGTAGGTATCTTTGTAAACAAGAAACAAACCTTTCTTCTTGCTAAGCCACCAAGATATGAGGGTTGTTTGTTACCATAGCATAACTTATACTGTCCTGATTAGCATAACACAGTCTGGTATACTAAGCCCAATATACCCACATGTCAATTTTAGCCAATATAACACTCTGGACTGATACCTAGAAGAAAAGCCATGATGACCACACAGCTAACCAAAGAACATTTCATCTGGAATAATATCATTCTCCAGGTGGCAATGAAATACTCTGAAACCTTTTTGGGATCTGAGAAGGCTTTGGGATCCAATTCAGAAGAGATTATTTTGAGGATTAAATGAGATCATGTACACCAAAGTGTTGTGTTTACTGCATAAAACTATACAAATAGGAATCTGACAAAGTTAGCCCTTTTAGATTATACTTAACACAGATTTTAAAGTAAGCACTCCATCATTTGCCATCCTGTTGGATGGTTGTTATCTTGATATTTAAAGTAGAACAAAATTTGTTGGATGAAAGATCCAAATGTTATACCTGATTGGTTACATTTTCTATTTTGCCACTCTTGTCTATATTTATAGTCATCCCTTTTTCTCAAGATATGTCTATTAAGCACTTGCTGGAAGGACAATGGGAAGTGCTGTGAGAAAGTAGAAAAGTAAAGAAAGGATTCTTTATGGGCCTCCAATTTCATCATCTGTGCAATACAATTAATAGCTTCTAATCTCCCTGAGGTTTCCACCCAGAAATAAAAGTGCTATCATTTCTATTAAGTGCTATCTTTGGAGAAAGGTCTTGTAACAATGGGTTTAGTTGGTATCTTTAAAATTCAATTTTTATCCATGTAAATTGCCTTGAATGAAGTTGTTTTCCCTTTGAGAAGTGGTAGGGATTAATTAAGCATAGATATCTGGATAAGTAAAGGTTAATAGAAATATTAAAATTTTTCACTCACTACTGTATCTCTAAAAAAGGGGAAGAGAAGACTTTTTGTTAGGCTTTTCTAAGAGAGAAAAACCATTATACTGTTTTCTTCTGTCAGTTTGCCCTAAAGGGATGCTGTTTCCTGAGCTTAATAGGGCCCTATTTCTTCTTAGCCCTTACAGTCTATTAATTACTGTGGCGGGTGCTTAGAGACATTGCAGCAATCATTTGTAAGATGATAGGAGCCTTCGTCATTCTGAAATGTGGGTTTTAGCCATCTAAAATTACCCAAATGAAACAGATGTTCCAAATGTGAGTCCTTATTAGAATGTTTTCTTCTCATTACCCAGCAGAAAGCTGTGCTCCTCACACTCCAGCCACATACAGAGGAGCTGCCTAAGAAAGCTTGGGCTGTGCCTGCTGCCTGTGTCTCTTCCTATAGGACCTAGGGCACCTACCTAAGGAGCTCTGGTTTATGTCACTAGCACAACACAAAAAGCCAGACCAGTGGCAACCCACCAAGACCCAAGAGCAAGAATTGCCAAGTACACTGAATACCCAGCCTCTACTACATATTATTCAAGGTAAATTCCCTGACCTACTTTTGCAACCAGGAGACTAGTGATACACAAGGCTGTTTAATGAAGAATTGGGAGAAATTGAGCCTTTAAACATGTTGTAACCACTGTATGGTTGGTATTTGAAAAAGTAGAACTTAAAAAAAAAAAGAAAAAGAAAAAGTAGAACTTTCTTCTGTTTGTGGTGAGTAGTCTCTTGATAATACAAAAGAGAAAAAGACAGCTATCTGGAGACATACCCTAATAAATGATATATTCTATTTCCCTTCTCTCCGTTCTCTATCCCCCTGGCATGTATGCTTCATATTCCAGAATTAATTCACTCAGTAAATACTGAATGCTTACTGTGTACCAGGCATTATTCTGGTTACTGCGGAAACAATAATGAAAAAGACAAAGTCCCCATTCCCACAGAGCCAACACGCTAGTGGCAGACAGACAGTTGTAAAAACAGATATATAATATAATGTTGGATATAAGCATGCTTAAAAGAAAAAAAAAGGGTAAAGAGAAAAAATAAAAATGGCTCCAATTTTTAATACAATAGTCAGGAAAAGCCTTGCTAAAGAGGTAATCTGGACGAGACAAAGAAGTAAATGAAGTGAGGAAATAAGCCATGGGAAAATCTGGGATGAGAATTCCAGGCATCAGGAAAAACTTCTGTGAAGCACTTACGGGCAGAAATGTGAAATCAGCAAAGGAACTTTGGAATGAAATAAAAGTAAATTTGGTAGAAGGAAGGGGAAGGAAAAGTAGTATTCTAATAAACAATTGGAAAAAGTGCTTCAAAAAGGAGTACCAGTAGTTGCTGGTATATATAAAAAAATGATGAGTCAAAACTGACTACAGGGTTTAGCAACATGAAGGTTATGGGTAACCAGATAAGAGCAGTTTTGTTGGAGTGATAAAGATAAAAGCTTGACTGGAGAGGGTTCAAGAGAGAACCAGCTGTAGAACATAAGCAGATAACTCCTAAGAGGAACTTTGCTATGTAAGAAAGCAGAGAAATTAGGGAGGTGTGTTTGTCTAGGTCCTTCACAAAACACACTCCAAGCCTGACTTAACCATGTAAATATTTTTCTAAGGGGGATGCCAGCATGAAAAGAGATAGAGAAGGAACTAAAGGAGACAGGAAAAGCATTCAAACAATACAAGTCTGATGTCCGATGAAGGAAAAAAAGGTATCAAGTGGAAGCATCTTAGACTGACATGCAGTCCACAGAAAGTTCAAAAAAGCCATCAGTTCTTAAGCCAGAATGGGCTAACAAGGGAGTCCTGTCTACCAAGAAGGGATCTCTATTAGTATCCCTGCCAAACTTGGTCACTGGTGGGGAGTAGTCTTCAAAAAGCATCGCCTCAGTGCAAAGATAGGTTCCAAAGCTCAGCAGCTGGGGCCCTCAGTCAAGGACATACCCTTTAGTAGGACACCTGCAGACACATTCTCAAGGCTGCCACAAAAGGTTAATAAAGAAAATGAACGATCAAAAAAGAATTTTTTTTTTGGATGGCAGATAACCCAGTTGAGAGGATCATAATGAAGGTGAAAGAAGAACAATGGCAGAAGCAACTACATGAGTGGTAAGTGTGGCCTTAGCTAAGACTGTACCACAGGAAGGGAAACAGAGTCTATAACAGATATTCAGTGGATTGATAAATTGCTTGGTGAATGAATGAGGATATCTTGATACTTTTTCAGGGAAGTCAAAACCAAGGTTATCAGCCAAGAATGAGGAGTGGGGAGTGAGTAATAAAAGTTTAAGGATAAAGTATATGTCATGAATTAGTCATCAGGATCCATGGATAATGAATCAACTAAGGATATCTGATAGAATGGTGGGTTCACTATACTCAAACAAGAAAACATGAAAGGATGTGTTGCAATGTAAAAGTGTTATCAAACTCAAAATAATTATAGACTCAGTAAATTACAGACAATGAACTACAAACCCACTGTAGTAAGACCTTTCACACTAATGTGCATAGGCTTTATAGCAGGACTGCTCCAGCTCAATTTTCCACGTACATTATGTATATTTATCATAAATTCTCATCTTTTCCACCAATCCCATTGACTAGAACCATGACACAAGCCACCTGGTTGGCACAGCAATGATAGGTAAGGGCAACTGCATTGAAGATGTCTCTTACTACCACCATATCCAAGGGAGTATGCTACTCCCATGCACTCACATCTAAGCTCACTTTGATATATCAGTAGATGCCCTCATGGTGCCCTTGAATGGAGATATTAGCCATATATATTTGGAAAGAGCTGGGTGAGGGGGGCAGGGCAAGATGGTGGAGGAGTAGGGTCCCCAAGTCACCTGTCCCCACCAACTTACCTAGATAACTTTCAAATCATCCTGAAAACCTACACATTCGACCTGAGATTTACAGAGAGAACAGCTGGAATTCTACAATGAGAAGAGTTTGTGCTGCTATCAAGGTAGGAAGATGGAAAAAAAATAAAATAAAAAAGAATTCAGTGGGGGAGGGGGCCCCGTGAGGAGCCAGGCTAAGGCCTGGAAGCCAAAGCCTCCCGGGACAGTAAAGTCCACTCCCAGAGAAGCAGGAACTTTAAAAATCCTCCCCAGATTCTTCTCAGACGGAGAAGCGCTCAGCAGGGACCTCGGGCAGGACCACAGGAGGGGCCGTGGGGCCTCCAGTCTCCCGGGGTCACTAACAGAGGAGGGGCCCCTGGGGGAGAGCGCACCGCACCCCGCAGGCCAAGCTTGGTAAAGGGCTGGAGCACCCAGCGGGGCTTCGGGGAGAAGCCGGTAGTCAGGCGGGGGCTCCTGGTGGAAGGGGCTGCACCTGCTGCCTTCGGGAGTCACAGCCCCAGGAGCGCGATTCCAGGGGCACAGGCCCTGGATCCCAGGGAGCCGGGGGACACAGGCCAGGATTCTGTGCCCCCCCCCCCGGGGACAGGTGGAGGCGGAGAGGGTCCAGGACAGCTAGGACTCTCCTGCCCACGGGCACCCCCAGCTGTGCAGGTCAGCACCCCCTGACCCAGGAGAACCCAGGACCAGTGCGGACTGGGAGACTGCAGTGGTTACTGCAGGAGCTAACTCCAGGGCTGGGGACCTGGCCGCAGCCAGTGTTGTCCCTCCTGGTGTCACCCTGTGGCTGGGATGGAGTGGGTCTGCAGGGAACAGGGGCCTCACAGGATAAACAGCTCCCACTGCACCATACACCTGGCAGGGGGTGGGGCAGCACCCCCAGGTGCATACACCTGAGAATCAGCACAAAAGGCTCCTCCCCCAGTAGACCAGCTGGAAGGACAGGGGAAGAGCAAGTTCTTGACTGAGCAGCGCTGGAAAGCTCCAGGGGAAGTTGAGGGATTTACACTATATAGAACCAGAGGATACCCCTCCCTGGTTTTTTTCTTTTTTTTTTTTCTTCCCTTTTTCAGTACAACTTGTTTTTAGTCACTCTGCACTGAGCAAAATGACTAGAAAGAACTCACCACAAAAGAAAGAATCAAAAAACACACTCTCTGTCACAAAGTTACAGAATTTGGGTTAAAATTCGATGTCAGAAAACCAATTGAGAAGCACAATTATAAAGCTACTGGTGGCTCTGGAAAAAAGCATAGGATTCAAGAGACTTCATGACTGGAGAATTTAGAACTAATCGGGCCGAAATTAAAAATCAATTAAATGAGATGCAATCCAAATTGGAGGTCCTAACAATGAGGGTTAATGAGGTAGAAGAAAAAGTGAGTGACGTAGAAGACAAGTTGATGGCAAGGAAGGAAGCTGAGGAAAAAAGAGAAAAACAATTAAAAGACCATGAGGGACTTGATTTCTCAGATCGTATTGGAAAAACCAAGAGAACAGGATATGAATCTGGAGAATATGAGATGCTTGGAGAGGGTCTAGGAGTGAAGGAGACACCCCAGCAAAAGTACCAGCAACTACTGCATGAGGTCCAAGAGCTGACAACTGAAGTTGAGAAAATCAAGACAACAGTGAAGGAGTCAGCCACTGAAGAGAAGCTGACCCCAGTGGTTTTGGCTAAGCAGCTGGCAGCCCTGAAGCAGCAGCTGGTTGCTTCCCACCTGGAGAAGCTGCTGGGACCAGATGCAGCTATCAACCTTACTGACCCTGATGGAGCTCTGGCTAAGCACCTGCTGCTGCAGCTGGAAGCAACAAAAAACAGCAAAGGAACTGGTTCAGGGGGAAAGACCACTGGTGGGACTCCCGAAGATAGTAACCTTGTCACTTACGAACTACATTCTCGGCCTGAACAGGACAAGTTCTCTCAAGCTGCCAAAGTTGCAGAACTTGAGAAGTGCCTGACAGAGCTGGAAGCCACTGTACGCTGTGATCAGGACGCTCAGAATCCCCTTTCAGCAGGTCTACAGGGAGCCTGTCTTATGGAGACTGTAGAACTGTTGCAAGCAAAGGTGAACACCCTGGACCTCACAGTTCTGGACCAAGTGGAGGCTCGACTACAGAGTGTCCTGGGCAAGGTGAACGAGATTGCCAAGCATAAAGCTTCTGTAGAGGATGCAGATACACAAAGCAGGGTGCACCAGCTCTATGAAACCATACAGCGCTGGAGCCCCATCGCCTCCACCCTGCCTGAGCTGGTGCAGAGACTTGTCACCATCAAGCAGCTGCATGAGCAAGCCACGCAGTTTGGTCAGCTCCTGACACACTTGGATACCACACAGCAGATGATTGCTAGCTCCCTCAAGGACAACACCGCCCTCCTGACCCAGGTGCAGACAACCATGCGTGAGAACCTGTCCACAATTGAGGGGAATTTTGCCAACATCAATGAGCGGATGAAGCAGCTGGGAAAGTGAGCACCTTTAGGAGATGGAGAACAGGGGTAATTTCTGCCCCTTTGAACTCTGTTAACAGCTTACATAGGGCTCCCCCTTCACTATAACTTTCGCACCCCCATCCCATTTGACACTGGGGTCAAGGGGTTCTTCTTGCATGTGGGGTTTACACCCCTCCTCCGACAAATACAGAGTGGTAGCTGGGGGACTTTAGATGGTGGTCTCCCCTCAGGCCCTGGGGAGGTGGGCCCAGCCACAGGGCAGCTCCTGTCCAGTACTGCTTTGCCTGGGGAGGGGAAGGACTGGGTCCTGTCCTCCAGCACACCTCCTGTGGCTGGATGTACTACTGTACAACTGTTTCTGACCATTAAATGCTGTTGTACTCTGAAAAAAAAAAAAATACCATGAGGAAAGGTTAAGGGAAATAAATGACAGCCTCAGAAGGAAAAATCTACTTTTAATTGGGGTTCCAGAGGGCGCTGAGAAGGACAGAGGGCCAGAAAGCATATTTGAACAAATCATAGCTGAGAACTTCCCTAACTTGGGGAAGGAAACAGGCATTTAGACCCAGGAGATAGAGAGATTCCCCCCCACCCCCACAAAACCAATAAAAACCATTCAACAACTCGACATTTAATAGTGAAACTTGCAAATTCCAAAGATAAAGAGAAGATCCTTAAAGCAGCAAGAGACAAGAGATCCCTAACTTATATGGGAGAAATATTACATTAACAGCAGACCTCTCTACAGAAAACTGGCAGGCTAGAAAGGGCTGGCAGGATATATTCAGGGTCTTAAATGAGAAGAACCTGCAGCCAAGAATACTCTATCCAGCAAGGCTCTCATTCAGAATAGAAGGAGCAATCAAGAGCTTCCAAGATAGGCAGAAACTGAAATATGTGACCACCAAACCAGCTCTGCAAGAAATATTAAGGGGAATTCTGTAAAAGAAAGAGGAAGTCCAAAAAACAATCTAGTAACTCTGAACGTGAACGGGCTTAATGACCCCATCAAAAGGCGCAGGGTTTCAGACTGGATAAAAAAGCAGCACCCATCTATTTGCTGTCTACAAGAGACTCATTTGAGACCTAAGGACACCTACAGCCTGAAAATGAAAGGTTGGAGAACCCTCTACCATTCAAATGGTCCTCAAAAGAAAGCAGGGGTAGCCATCCTCATATCAGATAAACTAAAATTTACCCCGAAGACTATAGTGAGAGATGAAGAGGGACACGATATCATACTTAAAGGATCTATCCAACAAGAGGACCTAACAATCATGAATATTTATGCCACTAAAGTGGGAGCTGCCAAGTATATCAATCAATCAATAACCAAAGTAAAGACATACTTAGATAATAATACACTTATACTGGGAGACTTCAACACGGCACTTTCTGCAAATGACAGATCTTCTAAGCACAACATCTCCAAAGAAACAAGAGCTTTAAATGATACACTGGACCAGATGGATTTCACAGATATTTACAGAACTTTACATCCAAACGCAACTGAGTACACATTCTTCTCAAGTGCACGTAGAACTTTCTCCAGAATAGACCACATACTGGATCACAAATCAGGTCTTAACCGATACCAAAAGATTGGGATTGTCCCCTGCATATTTTCAGACCATAATACTTTGAAACTTGACCTCAATCACAAGAAGAAATTTGGAAGAAATTCAAACACGTGGAGGTTAAAGACCATCCTGCTAAAAGATGAAAGGGTCAGCCAGGAAATTAGAGAAGAATTAAAAAGATTCATGGAAACTAATGAGAAAGTAGATACAACCATTCAAAATCTTTGGGATACAGCAAAAGCAGTCCTAAGAGAGAAATACATTGCAATACTAGCATCCCTCAAAAAATTGGAAAAAAACTCAAATACACAAGCTAACCTTGCACCTAAAGGAACAGGAGAAAGAACAGCAAATAAAACCTATACCCAGGAGAAGAAGAGAGTTAATAAAGATTTGAGCAGAACTCAAAGAAATAGAGACCAGAAGAACTGTAGAACAAGTCAACAAAACCAGGAGTTCTTTGAAAGAATCAATAAGATAGATAAAGCATTAGCCAGCCTTATTAAAAAGAAAAAAGACTCAAATTAATAAAATCATGAATGAAAAAGGAGTGATCACCACCAATACCAAGGAAATACAAACAATTTTAAAAACATATTATGAACAGTTGTACGCCAATAAATTAAGCAATCTAGAAGAAATGGACACATTTCTAGAAAACAACAAACTACCAAAACTGGAACAGGAAGAAACAGAAAACCTTAACAGGCCGATAACCAGGGAGGATATTGAAGCAGTCATCCAATACCTCCCAAGACACAAAAGTCCAGGGCCAGATGGCTTCCCAGGGGAATTCTATCAACTGTTTAAAGAAGAAACAATACCTATTCTACTAAAGCTGTTCTGAAAGATAGAAAGGGATGGAATGCTTCCAAAGTCATTCTATGAGGCCAGCATCACCTTAATTCCAAAACCAGAAAAAGACCCCACCAAAAAGGAGAATTATAGACCAATATCCCTGATGAACACAGATGCAAAAATTCTCAACAAGATACTAGCCAATAGGATCCAACAGTATATTAAGATTATTCACCATGACCAAGTGGGATGTATCCCAAGGATGCAAGGCTGGTTCAACACTCATAAGGCAATCAAAGTGATAGATCATATCAACAAGAGAAAAAATAAGAACTATATGATCCTCTTAATAGGTGCAGAGAAAGCATTTGATGAAATACAGCATCCATTTCTGATCAAAACTCTCCAGAGTGTCGGGATAGAGGGGACATTCCTCAGCATCTTAAAAGCCATCTACAAAAAGCCCACAACAAATATCATTCTCAATGGGGAAACACTGGGGGCCTTTCCCCTAAGATCAGGAACAAGACAGGGATGTCCACTCTCACCACTGCTATTCAACATAGTATTAGAAGTCCTAGCCTCAGCAATCAGACAACAACAAGAAATAAAAGGCATTCAAATTGGCAAAGGAGAAGCCAAACTCTCCCTCTTTGCAGATGACATGATACTGTACATAGAAAACCCAAAAGACTTCACCTCAAGCTTGCTAGAACTCATACAGTAATGCAGCAGTGTGGCAGGATACAAAATTAATGCCCAGAAATCAGTGGCATTTTTATATACTAACAATGAGACTGAAGAAAGAGAAATTAAGGAGTCAATCCCATTTACAATTGTACCCAAAAGCATAAGATACCTAGGAATAAACCTAACCAAAGAGGTAAAGGATCTATACCCTAAAAACTACAGAACACTTCTGAGAAAAATTGAGGAAGACACAAAGAGATGGAAAAATATTCCATGCTCATGGATTGGAAGAGTTAATATTGTGAAAATGTCTATGCTACCCAGGGCAATTTACACATTTAATGCAATCCTTATCAAAATACCACGGACTTTCTTCAGAGAGTTGAAGCAAATAATCTTAAGATTTGTGTGGAATCAGAAAAGACTCTGAATAGCCAGAGGAATATTGAAAAAGAAAACCAGATCCGGGGGCATCACAATACCAGATTTCAGGTTGTACTACAAAGCTGCAGTCATCAAGACAGTGTGGTACTGGCACAAAAACAGACACATTGATCAATGGAACAGAATAGAGAATCCAGAAATGGGCCCTCAACTCTATGGCCAACTAATATTCTACAAAGCAGGAAAGACTATCCACCGGAAAAAGGACAGTCTCTTCAATAAATGGTGCTGGGAAAATTGGACATCCACATGCAAAAGAATGAAACTAGACCATTCTCTTAGACCATACACAAAGATAAACTCAAAGTGGATGAGAGATCTAAATGTGAGACAAGAATCCATCAAAATCCTAGAGGAGAACACAGGCAACACCCTTTTTGAACTTGGCCACAGCAACTTCTTGCAAGATACATCCATAAAGGCAAGAGAAACAAAAGCAAAAATGAATTATTGGGACTTAATCAAGATAAAAAGCTTCTGCACAGCAAAAGAAACAGTCAACAAAACTAAAAGACAACCTACAGAATGGGAGAAGATATTTGCAAATGACGTATCAGATAAAGGGCTAGTATCCAAGCTCTATAAAGAACTTATTAAACTCAATAGCAAAGAAACAAACAATCTAATCATGAAATGGGCAAAAGATATGAACAGACATTTCACCAAAGAAGACAGACACGGCCTACAAGCACATGAGAAAATGCTCCACATCACTGGCCATCAGGGAAATACAAATCAAAGCCACAACGAGATACCACCTCACACCAGTGAGAATGGGGAAAATTCACAAGACAGGAAACAATAAATGTTGGAGAGGATATGGAGAAAGGGGAACCCTCTTACACTGTTGGTGGGAATGTGAACTGGTGCAGCCACTCTGGAATACTGTGTGGAGGTTCCTCAAAGAGTTAAAAATAGACCTGCCCTACGACCCAGCAATTGAACTGCTAGGGATTTACCCCAAAGATACAGATGCAGTGAAACACCAGAACACCTGCACCCCAATGTTTATAGCAGCAATGTCCGCAATAGCCAAACTGTGGAAGGAGCCTCGGTGTCCATGGAAAGATGAATGGATAAAGAAGATGTGGTCTATATATACTATGGAATATTCCTCAGCCATTAGAAACAACAAATACCCACCATTTGTTTAGATGTGGATGGAACTGGAGGGTATTATGCTGAGTGAAGTAAGTCAGTCGGTGAAGGCCAAACATTATATGGTCTCATTCATTTGGGGAATAGAAAAAATACTGAAAGGGATTAAAGGGGAAAGGAGATAAAATGAGTGGGGAATATCAGAGGGTGACAACATGAGAAACACCTAACTCTGGGAAATGAACAAGGGGTACTGTGGAAAGGGAGGTGGGCGGGGGGATGGGGTAACTGAGGTGACGGGCACTGAGGGGGCACTTGATGGGATGAGCACTGGGTGTTATTATATATGTTGGCAAATTGAACTCCAATAAAAAAAATACACAAAAAAAAGAAAGAAAGAGCTGGGTAAAGAGCAAAAGGTTATTGCTAGTCATTGTGAATATTTAAAGTAAGAATTTGATGCATTATATAGAGGTATGGAAATGAAACTCAGACATCAGTATTTTCTTAAACTCCAGTGATTCTAATGTATAGCTAGAATAGAAAACCAGTATGCTAAGAGTGAATGAAAGGAAAGAATTCATTCCAAGTAGGTAAGTGGATCTTATTTTCTGTGATGACTTAAGTTGGGTCTTTTAAAAATATATATTTTATTTATTCATGAGAGACACAGAGAGGCAGAGACATAGGCATCCCCTGCAGGGAGCCTGATGTGGGACTCTATCTTGGGACCCTGGGGTCACCCCCTGGGCCGAAGGCGGTGCTAAACTGCTGAGCCACCAGGGATCCCCTAAGTTGAGTCTTAAAGTAGGATTTCAGTTGAGAAAACAGAGCAAAAGGGGTTCTAAGGTGCAGGGGGAAACATGACTGAAAGCAAAAGATGAATGTTAAGCTTAGAAAATACTGTATTTTCTTTGAGGTCAGGATGCCTAGTGCAAGCGGGGTATAATGATGATACGTACATCCAGAAAGGGGTCAGATTACCAATGGGATATTGAACCTATTCCAGGCAATGAGGAACCACTGGAAGTATTTAATGAGAGGAGTGACAAGGTTACAAGGCCAAGTGAGCTTTTGGAAAGTCAGGAAATTAAATATCAACTAGAACTCTGATTCTATGAAATCATGGGGTGTCTTGTCTAGATTATCTTTCATTTAATAAAAAATACATCTTGTCTTATCTCACTGTCTCACTAATTCAGCTTATGAAGAGATTTCTTAATAGCTCTTCACTTTGAATCATTTTTGTAGCATAATTAATTAGATTGAAGTAACATACTGGAAGTAAATGGAATCACTGTTTGAATCCTTTGGATAAATACCTAGCAGTGCAATTACTGGTATATAGGGTAGTTCTATTTTTAACTTTTTGAAGAACTTCTATACTGTTTTCCAGAGTGGCTGCATCAGTTTGCATTCCCAGCAACACTGTAAGAGGATTCCCTTTTCTCCACATCCTTGCCAACATCTGTTATTTCCTGAGTTTATAGATCAATATCCCTGATGAACATGGATGCAAAAATTTTCACCAAGATACTAGCTAATAGGATCCAACAGTAAGTACATCAAAAGGATTATTCACTACCAACAAGTGGGATTTATTCCTGGGCTGCAGGGATGGTTCAATATCCACAAATCAATCAATGTGATACACCACATTAATAAAAGAAAGGACAAGAACCATATGATCCTCTCAACAGATGCAAAAAAAAAAAAAAAGCATTTGACAAAATACAGCACTTTCTTGATATAAACCCCTCTGATGTATAAGGAAAGAGGGGACATACCTTAATATAAAAGCCATATACGAAAGACCCATAGCAACTATTACCCCCAACAGGGGAAAACTGAGAGCCTTTCCCCCAAGGTCAGGAACACAACAGGGATGTCCACTCTCACCACTATTGTTCAAAATAGTACTGGAAGGCCTAGCCTCAGCAGTCAGACAATAAAAAGAAATAATTCTGCCTGATTAGATCTAAATTCTGCAGTCATGAAGTCTCTTGAGTCCTTTATGCTTTTTTCTAGAGCCACCAGTAGCTTTATAATAGTGCTTCTGAATTGGCTTTCTGACATTGAATTGTAATCCAAATTTTGTAACTCTGTGGGAGAGAGGACTGTTTCTGATTCTTTCTTTTGAGGTGAGTTTTTCCTTCTAGTCATTTTGCTCAGTGCGGATGGCCAAAAACAAGTTGTACTGGGAAAAGGAGAAAAAGGGAGAAGAGAAAAAAGAAAAGAAAAAGGAATAAAAAAAGAAGAGGAAAAAAAGGGGGAGAAGCAAACAGAAAACAAAAAAAGGGGGGGCAGTATCCTCTGATTCTATATACTGTAAATCCCTCGACTTCCCCTGGAACTTTCCAGTGTTCCTTGGTCAATAACTTGCTTTTCCCCTGTCCTTCTAGCTGGTCTTCAGGGGTAGGGGCCTGCTGTGCTAATTGAAATATTGAACCACCCTTGCATCCCAGGAATAAATTCTACCCAATCTAGGTGAATTTTTTAATGTATTGTTGGATTCATTTTGCTAATATTTTATTGAAGGCTTTGGCATCTATGTTCATTAGAGATATTGCCCTGTAGTTCTCTGTTGTCTATGTGTCTTTCTCTGGTTTTGAAGTCAGGATAATGCTAGTCTCTCAAAAAAACTGGAAGGTAGCCTTCTTCCTCTTCTATTCTTTATAAAAGTCTGAGAAGAATAGGTATTAACTATTTTTTAAAATATTTGGTAGAACTCACCTGTGAAGCTATGTGGTCCTGGACTTTTGTTTGCTCAGAGTTTTGGGATGTGATCAAATCAATGATTTGATTTCATTGTTAGTAATCAGTCTGTTCAAATTTTCATTTTGTTCCTGCTTCAGCTCTGCTAAGTTATATGTTTCTAGAAAGTTATCCATTTCTTGTAGGTTGTCCAGTTGGTTGGTCTATACCTTTTCATAATATTCTTTTAAAATTCTTTGTATCCTTTGTATTTCTCTGTTGTTGATTGTTATTTCTCCTCTTTTATTTCTGATTTTATTTGAATCCTCTCTCTCTCTCTCTCTCTCTCTTTTAATGAGTCTGGCTAGAGGATTAACAATTTTGCTGATCTCTTTCAAGAACCAGCTCTTGGTTTCACTGATCTGTTCCTTTTGTTTGTTTGTTTGTTTGTTTGTTTGTTTGTTTTTGGGTTTTTTTTTGTTTGGTTTGGTTTGGTTTTATCATTTGTTTCTGCTCTAATCTTTAAAATTTCTTTCTTTCTGCTGGATTTCAGTTTTTTTGTTCTACTTTTTCTAGCTCTTTCAGGTATAAGGTTTGGTTGTTTATTCAAGATTTTTCTTGCTTCTTGAGGTAGTAGACCTGTATTGCTATAAACTTTCCTCCTAGTACTTATTGTGCTGCATGGAAAAGATTGTTGGATCATTGTGTTTTCATTTTTATTTGTTTCCATATTTTTTTTATTTCCTCTTTGATTTTTTAATGGACAAATTCATGCTTTAGTAGCATGTTATTTAACTTCCATGTATTTGTGTTCTCTCTAGATTTTGAGTCCCATGTGGGACTTGATCCTGGGACTCCGGGATCACATTGACTTTGCCTGATAGAAGTACTGCTACCCTGGTTTTCTTTTCAAAACCATTTGCATGACAAATATTTCTCCATCCTGTCACTTTCAATCTGCTTGTGTCTTTAGGTCTGAGGTGAGTCTTGTGTAGGCAGCATATAGATGGATCTCTTTTTTTTTTTTTTTTATTCCATCACCTTCTGTCTTTTGATGGGAGAATTTAGTCCATTTACATTCAAAGTAATTATGGATAGGTATGTATTTCTTGCCATTTTGTTATTTGTTTTGTGTGTGTGTCTGCAATTCTTTGTTCCTTTCTTCCCTTGCTATCTTCTCTCACCTTACTTAAGTTGGCTTTCTTTAGTGATATACTTGGATTCCTTTCTCTTTCTCTTTTGCAAATTTATTACTGGTTTTTTTATTTGTGGTTACTATTAGGCTTGTATGTGACATCTTCTGCATACAGCAGTGTATCTTAAGTTGATGGTTGCTTAAGTTTGAGTTCATGCTTGACTCCTCTCTTCCCCTTGTTAAGTTATATGGGGTCAAACTTTATTTCCTTTTGCTTAGTGAGTCCTTTGAGTGAGATTTACTGATATTCTTATTACTGCTTTTGAGCTTTCTACTTTTCTTACTTTTACTATGGTCTTTCCTTTCCACTCACCGATTCCCCATTAACATTTTTTGTAGGGCTGGTTGAATGGTCGTGAACTCCTTCAACTTTTGTTTGTCTGAAAACTCTATCTCTCCTCCTATTCTGAATGATCACTTGCTGGAGAGAGTAACCTGGACTACAGCTCTTTCTCTTTTGGCACTTTGAATATAGCTTGCTACCTTCTTCTGGCCTGCAAAGTTTCTGTTGAAAAATCTGCTGATAGGCTTATGGGGTTTTCCTTGTATGTAACTGTTTTCTTTTATCCTGGTTCTTTTAGAATTCATTCTTTATTATTGCTTTTCACCATTTTAATACTGAGTGTCTTGTGGACCTCCTGGGGTTGATTTGTTGGGGATCTCTGTGCCTCCTTGATCTGAATTTACGCTTGCTTCCCAAACTTGGGAAGTTTTCAGCCTTTATTTCTTCAAATAAAATTCTACCCCCTTTATTCTTTCTTCTTCTTCTGAGATTCCTATAATGCAAACATTATTACATTTGATGGAGTCATTGAGTTCCCTAAGTATATTCTCACTTAGCATAATTGTTTTTCCCCCACCTACTCAGCTTGGTTACTTTCCATTACTCTATCTTCTGGGCTGCTGATTCATTCTTCTGCTTCTTCTAACCTGCTCTTTATTCTATCTAGAATATTTTGAATTTCAATTATTGCGTTTTTCATCTCTGATAGGTTCTTTTTTTTTATCTTTTTTAAGGGTGTCAGTGATGTCCTCCATTCTTTTTTGCAAGTCCAATGAGTATCTTTATGATCATTACTTTAAATTCTCTATTAGGTATATTACTTCTCTCTATTTTGCTTAGGTCTCTTGCTGTGATTTTGTTCTATTCTTTCATTTGTGATATATTCCTCTGTTTGCTTATTTTGTCTAAGTCTCTGTGTCTGTTTCTGTGTGTTAGGAAAGTCAGCCAGCATCTTGCTCTTGAAAGCAGTGGGCAGGGCACACATGTTTCACAAGGTGGAGTCATTCCTCTTCCACAAGACATGTGCAGCCACCACCAAGCCCAGGCCAACCAGGGCCACTCCACAAAGCTCACATGGGCAAGACTTTTAACAAGGTCTTGAATCCTCTGTGGGAGGTGATCAGCCACTGCCAGTGCTGGGACCTAGGCTCCACTATGGACACAGTTGGAGGAGTGATATTGGCAAGGTTTGTGCTGGTCTTCAGGGGAAGGGAACTTGCATCACCAAACTGAGGTGGTCCTAGCTGGAGAAGGTGGGGTGCAGTATACGGAAGTATAAGGTAGTAAATGGAACTGTACTGGTTTCCACAGATAGCCATGTGTTTATGCTGGGGGACAGGGGAGGAAAATGGCCAGATCTTTTGTTCCTGGAGAAAGCCCTCAGCAAATTGAGATTAGCAACTAACTCTCCCACCCATATGCCTCAAGAGTTTTTCAAACTGCTGCTTCTATGCTGTATCTCTGTGGGCTGTTTTTCATGCTATCTCTTCAAGGGCAGGGACTTGGTTGTCTATTGCCCTCCCTGCTCTCCCAGAGCCCAGCCTGCTAATTTTTATCATTCCAGGTTTAATACCCTCTGGTTGTAAGAACTCACAAAATTCATCCTCTCTGGTTTTCAAAGTCAATTATTATGGGGATTTGTCTTCTTTGTCTCCCCTCTCTGTGCCTATAGCTAGCTCCTCACCTCCCATGGACCGTACCATAGGTCCATTTAGCTCTCCATCATTTCTCCACCTTTCCTACACTATTCAATATGGTCTCTTCTCTACATTTAATTATGGAGTTTGTTCTTCCAGTCTCTGGGTAATTTTCTGGATTATTTATACTGATGTGAGTGTTACCTAGTTGTATCGGTGGGATGAGCTGAGTTTAGGGTCCTCGTACTCCACCATCTTCCCCAGTAGTTTCCTTCTTTTTTTTAAGATTTTGTTTATTTACTTGAGAAAGAGAGAGTGAGAGAAAGAGATCACACGCAGGGGGGAAGAACAGGGGGAGAAGCAGACTCCCTACTAAGCAGGCAGCCTAATGTGGGACTTGATCCCACAACCTTGGGATCATGACCTGAGCCAAAGGCAGACACTTAACCAACTGAGCCACCCAGGCACCCTTGCCCAGAAGTTTCCTTATGGATGTTTTTAAATATTATTCACTAAGCAAGAACATGTCAAGAATAACCAAAAGCCTGCCTTGGAAATGGACTTGCTATATGGGAAGAAATGGAAATGTACTCAGAATTTAGTGGGCAACAATAATACCTGAAGAGAGAAAATCAGTGCTAGCTTTCATATTTTATTTTTGTCAAATGGACTTTCAAGTTCATGCCACTGAATATTAACAGACCTCTCCTTCCTGCTACTTCCCATCTTTATCCTTGAATGTGTCCTGCATTCTTCCCCTGGCTCTGAATCTGGTCTGCCTAGTTGAGAGCAGAGCCACTGGATAGGGAATGTGATGCCACATACACTCAGAATTGCACTGGCACCTCTATATGGGACGAAGCATCAAAATCCCGAGAAAGAAAGCCAAGGAGAACAGACCTATGAAACAGTCCTGAGAAAATCACATCCTTCTCTTTTCTTAGCCTCTCCAAAATAGAAGCCACTGATCCTGTAATACTTGGAGCCATGTCTAATATTCCTATTGCTATTTCTCGAACATAAATTTAGCCCTCTGTCTATAGTTCCCTTCTACTATCCTCTTCCCAAATAAGATGGAAATCAAATATTTTATTTCTCTCTTTCTCTCTTTATTTTCTTTTTTTAAACACAGAAAGATGAACAGGGCTTAGAGGTCCATTAAAATCTCCAGCACCCCATGAGTCAACAACATACATAGCAACTTTGATTTATGAATGGCCCAAAATGTTGCATTGGGAAAATAATGTGTGTTTGCAGAATAAACACATTTATAAAAACATATACTACCTTATATATCTTAACCATCTTACTGAAGTCTATAAACAACACAGATGCCAAAAGATACAGACAAATGAAAAAGAACTAATTGAGAAGAGGTACTTTGCAGCCCTGGAATGGATACGAAACTTACCAAAGATCATAATTTAGGCTTTTATCACCATTCCCTTGACTCAACTTTTTTTCATGGTCAGATAAACAAGTGCTTTATCTCATCTGAATGTTTTTATTTTTTATTGATTTGAAACCATGTTTCAAAAGCTTTGAATCCCATAAATTTATCTTAGAAAGTATCATCTCTTTAATTAACCCTGAGAAAGTTTATATATATATCAGGCCATCTAAGATGCCTTGTTAGCTATTCTAGGTCCCTTGGAACACAAAAGGGTAGAAAATGATGGGGACACTAATAGGGCATGCATTAAATGTACTGGAGCATCAGCTCATAGCCCTCAGGAGACCTGAAATAATATATATGCCTACCAGAGATCCTACCTAATGATTCCAAGGAGTAGTTTACATGACTCAGGATTTATTCTAGAAAAACCCTACAGCTCAGTAACCTTTCTCATGGACTCCTGGAATCCATGGATATGTGTTTGGGAATCTTCAGTTGTTGTGATTATGTAGTGCATATCTTCATTTCAACAATATTCCAAAAACAATATAAGCACATTCTGGATTGTCTGAGTGCCTCTTACAGTTGAGTACTGCCACATGAGGATAACTTGAAGTCATACCGGGATTACTTTTAACGCAGAGCTTCTCAAATCCAAGGTCCACATGTGTGTGGAGATGTGCAGGTTTGGTGTGGGGGCCACACTGTTATAGTCAAAAGCTAAGGATCAAAGGACAGCATTTTTCTTCTCACCCTTCAATCTTGGCACATTCCAAACTAATAAGTTTCCTCTTCGAAACGTTTTTTTCAAAAATGAAATCTTGACATTTGCAACAACATAGATGGAGCTAGAGTTTATTATGCTAAGTGAAATAAGTCAGAGAAAGACAAATATCCTGTGATCTCATTCCTATGTGGAATTTAAGAAAGAAAACAGATGACTATATGGGAAGGAGGGAAAGAAAAAAAGAGGGAAAAACCCATAAAAAACTCTTAATGAAAAAAAAAAAAAAAAAAAAAAAAACTCTTAATGATACGAAAAAAAAAAAAACTGAGGTTTGTTGGAGGGGGTGGGTGGGGATGAGTTAAATGGGGGATGGATATTAGAAAGGGCACTTGTGATAATCACTAGGTATTGTATATAAGTGATGAATCACTGAATTCTACTTCAGAAAGTAATATTGCACTATATATTAACTAAAATTTAAATTTAAAAAGAATACAATAAAAACACACCAAAAAAAAAAAACATTTTCTCAAGACCAATGAGAATATTTCTTGTATTCCATAATCAAAAGTTAAAGAGAAATGTTTATTAATTAACCTGCCTCCATGCTGCATATTAAACCCAGAGCAAGATCCCTCACTACTTCATTCGTGGTTCTTCATTTTTATCCTTCATTTCAGGTGTTTTCTGTCACCTGTACTGACTAGACCATAGCTTTCAACCTGGCAGAGCCATCCTGTGACGTGAGAGATACCAAGAAGTTGTTGCTAGTGCTTGGGTCAATCTCAGAAGAGTCTCAGGCTATTGGATAATGTCCCAGTAATGCTTACTGGTCATCAGTATTCAGAGACTGTGGAATGAAATTCCAGTCAGAACAAACTCCTCCTGACTTATGAATTTTCTGGAGTTCATTAGGATGAACCAAACTGGGAAGAAGTGATTGAAAAAAGCTTCTAATATCCCCCCACCAGAATAAAACATGCAAGCCAGCTGAAAACAGGAGTTGATTTCCCAGACGATTCCTTGGATTGATTTAGATGCAGCCATCCCAAAGCTCATACAATTCTGATTAATACCCACTTTGTCTCCCTCTGTTGCTCACTTTCTCACAGATGAATTAAATAATGCCTACCTGTGCTACCCCAAGTCCTACTGGAACATAACCTGATTTCTCAAAAGTGGTCTATTACTGGAAGCACTGAAAATAATTAGAAACAATTACTACTTTAACTCTATCACACATACACACACACACACACACACACACACACGTACATCACACACAATATATCCTCCCCTTTCCCACTGCTGCCTCACAGCAGCCCTTTTGCCTCAATAGGCCAATTAAGTAACCATGATATAAACATGCAGATTGACAATGAGCCATCTCTCTTCAGAGTGCCAGAAAATCAAAAGGACTTCATTTCATTTGATGCCAGGGGCAATTAACCCTGGTACTGTTGATACCTGACACCTTTCTGACCTTCAACACTGCAGGTAAAACCGCTCTTTCCTGACCTCTCTCATTCTCTTTCTCCCTTCTGCCAACTATCCCAGTCTTAGTTGCTGCACACTCCTGCTAGGTATTTCTCTTTAACCAAATCAGCTGTTTGATGCATGCCTCTCCCTCATTGCTCTGTTTCTGACTTTCATGAGGCGTTCAAAGAAAGGAGAGCTAAGGCACCTCCGCTCCCAAGAAAGGAAGAGAGAGAAAAGGAGGTGCTGCATTGTCTTCTAATCACCAGCTCAATCACAAATTTGGCAGCCTGGAAATGTCATGCATAATATACAGAGCAAGCACTTTTAAAAGCGGATTATAGGGATTTTTTTTCTGATACAAAGCCAGGCAATTTTTCAGCGATGCAGCTAAATGAAATAATCCTTCCTTAGGTAATTCCCTGAAGGCCATTTACATATTATTTTATGTTATATGTTGTTTTTCTTCCACATGGGCTCCTTTCTCCCATATTTATTTAACAGATACACATTCTCAAATGTTTTCTTGTAATTTTTTGTGCTTTTTCCTGCCATTTTCGTGAATACATTGAAAAGTCATTCATATTCTTTCACACTAGTTTCTGTTTTGGTGGACTAAGAATGTTGCTATTAAAAATCCTCCTGAATCAAAAGAAAATATGCTGAGCTTTAGATACAAAAAGAATAAAGTTTGATTACAGCTGATAAAATAGTTGAGTGTTGTTATATTTCGGGGAACAAGTAGTAAATGTGATTTAAATCCCTGTTTTGAAGAAACAGATCTTAGATATCAACTCTTTAGCACACAAATCTGCTAACTTGTAAAATCTTTGTACAGTGATCTAATATTCACCACACAATGAATCTATCAAAAAAGCACCTCAGGTTGTCTTCAAAATATAACCCAAATCCAAATAATTCTCACCACCTCCACTACTAACCACCCTGCCCAAGCCATCACTTCTCACCTAAATTGCTACAACTTCCAAATTCCTTACTTGCTCCCAAGTAACTATTCTAGAGCAGCCAAGTCGATCCTTTAAATTGTGAGTTAGATCATGTTATTCTCCCACTCAAAACCCTCCAATGTCTTCCCTTTACAAAGTCTTTCCCTTCCCTTCCAACCACACTGTTCTTTAAGCACACAGATGCTTAAACATGATCCCGACTCAGGGCCCTGACTCATTCAGTTTCCACCTAGAACATTCTTTCTACACATCCTCTCATGGCTCAGTCTCTTATTTCATTTAAATCTCTGCTCAGATGTCATCTGTTCAAGAGAAGCCTCCCGACTCCCCTATGTTAAGAGCCACCTAGCTCACATCTTCCATCTCTCTTCCTTTTCTCAGTTCAGTTGAGGTTATAGAACTTGTATCTCTGACATTCCATTATATATTTTTATATTTATTTATTTCTGTGTTGACTTTCTCCCTCACCATTAAGTAGGTAAGCAAGGTCTTTGCCTTTTTCACACATGTTGTATTCCCAGAAGAATAGAATGAAGCAGGAAGTCCCAACCCTCAAACCTATGGCCCCATTACAGCTCTCTGTGTATAAGGATCTAGAAAGGAAAAGTAAAGAATGTTGTTTTTCCTCCTGTGATTTACAAAATACCCAATTTAGAATATTTGAGACTTGATATGAGGCAACCAAGGATATAATTTTGACCAATATGAAATATTAAAGGACAAAATAAGATCTCCTAGTAAAAAGTTCAAATATTCTAGCAGCAAACTCTCTCTCTCTTAGTAAGATCTCCTTAGCATGGCATGTTGTTTGTGGAAAGAGGTTAGGTATTTATAATTTTTAAAATTATAAAATTTTTGTGAAAATTTGAACAAGAGCATACACACACACACACACACACAGGTGAGATCCTTGGTCAAATTACTTAACTTTTCTGTCCCTATCTGTAAATGAGAATAATTAACAGCATCTATGATAGACAATTGTTATGAGGCATAAATAAGTTACCATATAGCAATTGTTTAATCTCTAGTATATAGTTAGCATTACGTCAATGTTAGCTATTACAATAATTCTCCCAGCCAGGAGATTTTCAAGAATAGTAATTGTACATAAGTAGTTTGCCCAAAGTACACTTATGTATGGAAGGGATAACAATTTCTGTCTTAATGTACTTCAGGACCCTAGAAAATATAATGGAATATGGGATACCTGTTAACAAAACAACCCCTTTCATCTTTATCTAAACATCTGCAACAACTGAAATATCCCCAGTGTAGTTATTTGGCCTTTGTAAACCAAAGAAAAATATAATGGAGGTCAAAGTTTAAGAAGTTGTTTTCTAAGCAACAACAGAGTTTATAGTTGATATTCAAATTCTATTTTACAGATAAGGAAGTGAGAAGAAAGGACACTTTCATAGCCAAGGTCACACAAAAGGGAAGACTACTAACTCTCTAGCCTACTGTTTAATTCACTGAATTCATACAGCATACAAGCCAAATCTCTCTTTTAATGTACCTGGTTTCAGACACCTTGAAGCCACTAGAATCCCATGTTCATTCTGAACAAAGATTCATCTCATACTACTTGAGCCTCCCCAGGCCAGCCTGGGACTTAAGGTTTAATTAAATCCTGTGGAGTTGCATTTTTGAAGGAGCTATTATCTTTAAGTGATTCTGGTTTATGAGTGTCTAGGAAAAGAAGAGGGAGAGGGAAAATAGAAGGAGAGCAAGAGGTGACAGATATGAGGAAAGAAGGAGTACAAATCAAGCATCTTTGATCTAAGTTGATTAGTTATGCATTTTTGCAAGCAGTAATTGAAAGGCACAAGGAGAATGTGAATTACCCACAGGAAGTGACAGTGGTAGATCCCTCTCTCCATTACCTATGTCAGTGATAGAAATGAAGTGCTGACATTGCATCATGGTTTTCAAAAGGCAATTTTGGACACCACATAAAACAGTTCTTCATCTTTTCAATTTACATTTAGACGCTTCAGAAATAAGTTATGGAAGCAAATCTAAGTTGAATTTACAGTTTCAATCAAAATTTCTCTTTTCTTGTTATGTTTATTATTCATCATATACAATGCCATTACACAGTGAGATTTTCAAGAACAGTGTTTTTGCATTGCCCAGTTTGCCCTAGGTATGGTTAAGGCAGGGGTACAGCTCCTTCTGAAAAATAAAAACTATGCTTTAGCTTTCAAAGAACAATTTTGGATGAACAAATTTTGGGTGGGGGGTTCAGGAAGTGGTCAAAGCTAGCAAATGGTGCTCTTTCCCAGGTATTTTTATCCCTACAGTATAGAAACAAGGAAACAGCACCCTTCCATGCAAACAGAATGTCCCCAGGCTTTTCTTTGCAATATTTATGATCAAATTATATTTTTAATGTCTTTGGAACTCTAGAAACAATTGGAACTACATGATTAGCTGACAGTACTACGTTTTTAGTACATACAATAAATCTAGGTGTAAATTCCATCTCAGTATTGTATCCTCAGAGGTTGTTAGCCACTTGATCTTTAAATTTCCACATTTGGTGCAATCTAATTCAACAACATGTAATTGCCTGCTATAGACCAAGCACTGTGTTAGGCACTGTGGCAGTCAAAAATGAGAACACGGTCCCTGTACCTAATGAACTCAATTTAGTAAAATGGGGCTTGTAAAGGAGCTAGAATAAGGGCACAGACTAAATCAAAATGTAGAATAAGATAGCATCATGAAGATATACAAGGTACAACTCCATGAATCCCAACTCCTTCAAAGTCATGCTCTCGATGTTCTACCATCCTGTCCATCCTCCCTGCTGCACCTACCTAAAGATCCACAGGTTACTTCTCTTCATCCTTTGAAGATGCAGCACCTGATTCACTGTCATCCTCCACCACTGCTCTTGGTAACTTCAATGTCTAATTGTAACTCCTTCCAGTATGTTGGCTTTTCAGTTTCATTGTCTTCTCTCCTACAGTGATCTGATCTTCCACCCCACCTCAGCTTCCGTCTTTGGTATATACACTGCCACTGTCATTGCAAATGACTACATTGCTTTCATTGGCTCAAGAATCACCTTCTCTGACCTCCATCTGCTCCTCCTCTGGCTCACTCCCTCTAGTCCCCCAATTCCAACAATCCATTGAACCCATTCATGTTTTCACTGTCCCTCCCCACCCTAGCCTAGATTCCACAACCCATCATTATTACTTATGACATTGCACATGCTCTAACATCCCTTACCTCCAACTATGATTAACTGAAAACCCCCTCTGAACCTGCCCCTGAATCCCAGGTATTGAAACCAATAGATAGGCAAACATATAATTATGTTTATTGGTCACACCTGCAATACAAACGCCAACTGGAACTCCACTGCTTCCTGACATGCATATTATACTTTTCTAATTGTTTCTCACTCTCCCACTCTCCAGAGGAATACTCCCTATCTTCTTTTCTCTCCCAAACTTCCAACATCTCTTCTGTTCTCCTTCCAGCTATGATGTGGCTTCTTAGTCACTGAGAAAATGGAGGCAGTCAGAAGAGATTTCACACCTTCCTATAATCATAAACCTGCCTGCATCTGTACCCATATACTCTTTCTTTCCTCCTCTTAAAATAGATGAATGTGTATGCCCCTATAAGAGGGCAATCCCTCAACTTATACTATAGATCCCTTCTGTTCTCACCTACCAAAGGATTTGGTACCCCTATCCCTACATCCTTGAATTTCCACTCTAGATCATTCACATCAATATACAAACATATCATAATATCATCTATCTTTTAGAAAATCCCACCCAGATGCAATATTTCCCTTCAATTCCATATCCCTTCATAGAAATCTCAACTTTAAAAAAATGTATTTATACTTGCAGTGTCAAATTCTTCTCTGCCAATTCTCTCTTGACCTAGACTTTTTCCCCCAACCATTCCACAGTACCTGCTCTTAATCTCTATCCATAACAATGGTCATAACTTTCATCTAACCTCCTACAGTAGCAGCCTATGACACAGCTTATTAGTCCTTACTCCTTGAAATACCTTCTTCACTTGGCCTCCAGGGTAAGGATCCAACTATAAACTGACAACGTCAGAGCTGATATTTCCAGCTATGACCTCTTCCAAAGTTCTAGCTTTGTGTCTCCAACTGCCAACTAGACATTGTCATTTGGATATCTCACAGGCATCTCAGACTTAACATATACAGAAGTTACTCTAAATTCTTTCCTTTCTAAACTGTTTCTTTTACAGTCAACTCCCTCTCCAAAAAAAATCAATTCCATCTGTCCAGTTGCTCATGCCAAAAATTTTGAAATTGTCTTTAATCTTCTTGCTCTTTTATCCTGCATTCAGGCCAACAGTATATCTTGTTGGTACTACCTTATAAATAGAGCCAAAATGTAACCAAATGCAGCTACTTCCTACCACCTCCACTATTACCCTGTCCAAGCCACTGTCATTCTTTATCTGGACTTGTGCAATCACCTTCTAACGAAACTCCTGTGTTTACCCATGACACATTTCTCTCCTCTCAGAGTCACCAAAGTAATGTTTTTTAATATTTATCATTTTGTCATTTCTCCACTCAAAATACTCTAGAATGATATGTCATTCAGGATAAAAGCCACAGTTTTTTCAAGGCCCACAAAGTCTACATGAACCAGTCCTCACAGCCTCTGAGATCACCTCATGCCATTCTTCCCCCAGCCTACCTGCCTCAGCCACACTGTCCTCCCTCCTCCCAACATGCCAATCACAATCTTTCCCCAGTGCCTTTGCCCTTGCTATTTCATTGGCCTTGAACACTTTCACCAGATTTCTAGAAAAAACTTTTTCCCTCCCTTATTTCAGATCTCTACTCAAATGTCACTGTGTCAGATTTCCCCAAATGCCATGTAAGTTATCACTGTGTCATTTTACTATGCTTCCCTTCCAATTTTAGTACTTACCATCACCTGAAATAATACATATTTATCTGTTTCTTTTAAATGATTATGAGTACCTTGAAAACAAGAACTTTATTTTTTTCCCTGCTATACATGTCTAGAAGGATGCCTGGCACATCATACATACTGAAAAAATATGTATTAAATGAATGCTATTTCTCCCATTCTTCTTTATATCTCCTGTACTTAACAGCAGCACCAAGAGAAGAGCTTCACTTCCCTATGATTTTCATCAATTGCCTCAACTCTGGCCCAATAAACATACAAAGCCAATAAAAATAATGTGTTTTCTCTGTAGATACAACAGGCAAGACTCCCAGTCTTTCAACTCTATTGCAGCCTCTAAATCGTGCCTGTTAAGAACCTTCAGAGTAACCACTCTTTATACTACCCCTTCCCCGTCTACCTCTCCAAACTCATACCACTCTCTCCAACATCACTATTATATCTCTGGTGGTTCTTTTTTTATGGATTTCTCTTTCTCTTCTCCTCTTCTTAAATTTTGTTTCTTCTGGAACTTTGTCTTCAGCTTACACTGCTCACTCATCTTGATTAATTTCATTCATTCCCATCAACCACCATACATATTTGAATGGCTCATAAATCTGTAACTGCATTCCAAACTTTTCATATACTTGACCTCTGTATATCGCACCACCTACTGAACAGCTCTACCTGGTGATCCCACTGTTACATTAAGCTTAATATGCTTATATTAGCCAGAATAGGCTAGTAGATGTTGCGATAATAAGCCACCCCAAAATCTCAGTGGCTTAACTAGTAGAAGTTTACTTCTCATTCATACAAAGTCTACCTCAGATCTGGGTGTCTCTCCAGAATAACTTCTATACCCAGAGACCCAGATAGCCCAGCCATCCTGACACAAAGCCTTCTCCATAGTCCACAAAGGAAACAGACTAAGTGAAAGATATTGCACTAATATCTAAGTGACATAGCCAAAAACCTGTGCCACTTCTATTCATAACTCATTGCCCAGAACTAGTTATATGACCCCATCCAACCTCAAGAAGGCTAGGAAATTCAGTTTTCCAAGTATCTTAAAAGAGAGGAAAACCTGCCATTTGCAACGACATGGATGGAGCTAGTGCGTATCATGCTAAGTGAAATAAGTCATTCAGAGAAAGACAAATACAATATGATTGCACTTGCATGTAGAATTTAAAAAACAAAACAAATGAGCAAAGGAAAATAAAAAGAGAGAGAAAAACAAGCCAAGAAACAGGCTCTTAACTATAGAGAATAATCTGATGGTTACCAGAGGGGAGATGAGTGGGGGCGATGGGTGAAATAGATGATGGGGATTAAGGAAGGCATTTGTGATGAGCACTGGTATTGTATGGCAATGCTGAGTCACTATTGTACACCTAAAACTAATATTACACTGTATGTTAACTAATCGGAATTTAAATAAAAGCTTTAAAAAAGAGAGAGGATAATCATCAAGGAGCACCATTATGCTTTCCAAAATTCCAAGATGACAGACCAGAGCCAGGCTGTGCAGGGATATCTGGGGCTAGAGGCAGTGGCTACTGACACCATCACCATCACCACCCTGAGAGCTTGACAAAGCAGGTGGACATGAACCTGGCCTCGGTCATCAGCGAGGGCACCATAGTCATGCCTGCATAGATGTAAATGTCAGGACACCCATCACCATGGTTTCGTTGGAAGACAATGAGATCCTAGAGCATACAGGTGAGCTGGTCATCACCAAGGGCCAACTCAAGGTGCAGACTATCATCATACAACATGGGAGTGTCCAGGGTCCCTGTGGGCTGAACCAGGACAGGAGGTGAGGCCCCTGAGCACCCTGCCCATACCTGCCTGGCTTGAAATAGAGAAGATGGGACATAGAATTCAGGCATTCAGAGAAGATGTAGGATTGTAATAAAGTTTTTTTTTGTTGTTGTTGCTTTACAATAAAATATGCCCAAGACTAATATTAGCACACCTAAACCCACTCCATTGCTCAACCCTGCTCTCCTACCTGAATGAATGGTACCAACATCCACCCAGTGATTCAAGCCAGAAATAAATACAATCCTAATTCTTGCCCTTCATCTCTCACATCTAATTATTCTTCAAGTCTTACAGGCCCTACCTCCTTAAATATTGCTGTCACTGGGCCCCTTTTCTCTGTTACTGCTACCACTACCTTTAGCTTCCCATCACCTCTCACCTGGTTTCTCTACTCCCAGTCTTCTAGTATGTATCACATCTCAGGAAGGCATTTCTTGATCTATCTAATTCAAATATTCCCCTTACCACAGCCACCTTGTACTGCCCTGTTTAATGTTTTCTTTTCTTATCCCTTATCACTACATGTAATTATAAGTACTTATGTCTACTTGTCCCCACCTCTGCTGCTGCTGCCACCATACACATAAATGTGCACTATAATGTAAGCTCCTTGAGATTAGGGACTTTGAGTTATCAGAGCTTTATCTACAGCTTCTGGAACAATGCCTAGCACAAGGAAAACCCTCAGTGTGTATTTGTAGAATGAATAAATTTTCCATCATGAAGCCCAAATGATCTTTCTAAAACAAATCTGACCATGTAATTTCCCAGCTTAAAATGCTCCAATGACTCCTTATTACATTTCCAGATAAAACTCCTTCTCCTTAGCAAATTTCCTTAGCAGACCCTCCATGAACTATCTCTGCTTACTTCTCTGGTTTCACCTTGGACTACAATCTCTGCATTCTCAAAAGGTTTTTCTCCCCTAATGGGGTTTGTAACTGATTTTCCCTTTGAATAAAGAGTTTTTCTAGGCAATCCCTCCCTTTGCCTGGGTAATTCCAATTTGTTCTTCAGACAATTCCTCCTCCAAGGGTTAGAGTCCCTTCTATGTACAGGGCACTGTGCTAGTCACTAGTTACTAGGGACTGTGATAGACACCAGATTACAACTAGGCCCTGGAATAGACGCTAGATTACAACTGTAAACATGACATAGCCATATACTGATGGCACAACTAGTTCTAAAGTCTAACTCCCAGACCTAAATCTAGCTTCAAGCGTTGTTCATGTAGAATATTATTGTTGTTATTTTCATTGTTATTCCTACTATTGTTACACTTCTTTAATCCAGTGGCTTCAATTATCCAGAATGGCCTGAAAACTTTGAAATAAGAAAGCAACATCTTTGAGGAGCTGATATACTTTATTTATAATCTTGCTCCCTTGGCCCTCTCTCAGAACCTTGTTATATATAGAACAGTATATTCTCATTTAAAACACATTTCAAACATCCTTCACTACTTGGTTCCTCAATCCACAGATGATAGAACACACCAATCAACAACTATTCTGTTAAGCACTTATAGCATACAAAATATTGTGTTAAACTCCGGGATATATAAGGAAAGAATCAAGAAGATTCCTCTCCAGGGGATACACAGGAACTCTCCACACCTTCCATTCAATTTTGTTATGAGCCTAAAACTTCTCTAAAATGTAAAGTTTCTTCACTTAAAATAATTTGCTAAGTCCTGACCCTGCCATCACCACCACCCACTTTAAAGAGGTACTTCAAATAAGAGGAAAGGATAGAGGCAAATACATCATGAAGCAAGGAATGAAAACTGAATTTTTCTTTTTTTTAAGATTTAATTTATTTATCTGAGAGAGAGAGAAAGAGCATAAGCAGAGGGAAGGGTGGAAGGAGAGAGAGAAGCAGACTCCCTGCTGAGCAGAGAGCCTGATGCAATTGATGCAGGTCTGGATCCAAGGACCCTTAGATCATGACCTAAACTGAAGGCAGACATTTAACCAATTGAGCCACCTAGGTGCCCTCTGACTTTTTCAATTATAAAGGATTTGGGGAAAAAAACTGAAAATCAGGAATAATAACTTAATAAACACAGTAGCTTATAGTTACTTATTGAAAAGATAAAAAATCCTATATACCTAAAGAACCTCTGATCTAGGACAATGAGAAGGGCACTCAGCTAAGAGCCGAGGGCTACATTTTCACCTAGGTCTCTATTTGCCCAACTGTGCAGTCTTCAGAAAGTCATACTAGCTCTCTGGGCTTCATTCTCTTCCTGTCTATTTTGAGGCAGTTGAACCAGATGGTTGAATCAAGGCCCACCAGGTCTAAATACGATTCTATGTTAAAAGTTATGACCTTGAGCCATCAAAGTAAAGGTAAAATATATTCATCGTACTTTGATTTAAAAAGCAAGCAGGGATGAGTATCACATATTTTAGAAGGTTTTATATAAATGGTAATTTTTTTCTTAAGTGGAGCAGGGTAAGTTTCAGTTATCTGAAAAATCCGCTTATGTGGAAAACCACTATCCCCCATAGTGCTAGATAAGTGATAATTTCAGTGTTATTTAAACAGCCCAGCATGCTGACCAAAACAGTACAAGGCCAAAAAAAAACCAAAAACACAAAAAACAAAAAGAAACCTTTCCCTGCAGCTTCTATAAAAGAGACCAGCCAAAGGGATACATCTGTCATTCCCAAAGAGCACCCCATTAGGAAAGGAAGCATTGTAAGGGTGTAGCAGTCAGCTGCTAAAGAAGATAGACGGCAACACTGTCCTTTACCTAAAGGCACCCCATCACACTTAATATCACTTTGAGCAAGGTACAGACACACTGCTGAAAGCCAGAGCTGTGCTATATCGCAGAGCCAAAATGTTATCAGTAGGCAGTACAGAGTGTCCAGGTAGGCACCTATCCAAATGACTATTGTCTTAATGTTTTAAAACTCCAACACACGTTTCCTTTAAATGGATATGTCACTTTAAGAGAACCACTTCACACCCCAAAGATGACCAATAAATGGGTGCCAGTTGTACTGGCTCTTTATAAAAGAACACTGCCAAACCCAGAGAGGCTGCTCACATCAGCACCCAGCCTGAGGCAGAGGACAGCTGACTCTTTAGGAAGTTCATGAATTCTTTTATTCATTCATTTCGCAAATAATTTCAGGCCCCAACTGTGTGTCCGGCACTGTTTTAAAACTAGGAATTTAACAGTGGGGGGAAATGCTAGACGTGATCTTTGCCTTTGGTTAATTTACATGTAAAAATTATAACAGTCTTACAAACTACGAAGAGTTAGTAATGTTTAAGAAAACCTGGAGGTTGGGGTTGGGGGAGAGTCAGGAAGGGACTGACCTAGTTGTAGAGACAAGGGGAAGCAGGGAAACCTTTCTCAAAGAGACAGCGTTTGAACTAAGAACTCAACATTGAGCTGGCATGAGCTTCTAGACCTTTATTTATGGTAATCAATCATTTGCCATCATGCATCCATATTTTTCAATTTAGTGTGCACAAACTCACCTAAGTACACTGGAAAAACACAAAGTCACTAGATTACTTGGCACAACTTCTCTTCTGTCAACTGTACTCAAATTCTATTAGGGAAAATTTGTAATTATATTAAAAGCAATACAAATTTATTATGGCATACAAACATTCGAGGGTTTTTTTTTTTGAGTTTTTTTTTAAATATAAAGCTTCTAGAACCTTCTATGTCTTGGGCCATGCCTGACTCCTCTATTCAGTTTCACTTATCTTTAGGGCTACTTCAACAGAAAAGTGTGAGAAGTTACTGATGTGGCATTGACAAGAGAGGCTCAGATCTGATTCATGATTATTTTTATCACTGAGCTTTAAGCGACTTGGTGGATATGTTCATTTCTAGTAATAGCAGCACCAGCAGTCATGGTCATAATAGTGGTAGCTGTTGCTGTTGTAGCAGTTGTAGGTAGTAGTAGTTGTAGCTGTTACAGTAGCAGCAGTAAGCAGTACAGGTGGTGGTTGTTGTCATAGTCATAATGGTATTAGCAGTGGAAGTAGCAATAGTAGTAATCTCAGGGTAGTTTGGATCTGAACTCTACCATCTACCAGCTGAACGAGATTGGACAAGTTATATATATCCCCTACACTTTTAGAATGGGGTTAATGAGAATATCTACCTCTTAAGATTGTTGCAGAAAATACATATGCATAAAGGAAGCTACTGGCATAAAACAAGCACTGCATAAATCTTAGCTATTTTTATTTTTTTAAAGATTTTATTTATTCATGAGAGACACATACAGAGAGAGAGAGAGAGAGATACAGGCAGAGGGCAAAGCAAGCTCCATGCAGGGAGCCTGACGTGGGACTCAATCCCAGGTCTCCAGGATCATGCCCTGGGTCCAAGGCAGCGCTAAACCGCTGAGCCACCGGACTGCCCCATCTTAGCTATTTTTAAAGCATTATCTTCATTATTGTTGTTGTTAGTATTAACACATATCTCTCCATCATGCAAGAGGAGTAAAAGAAAAAAAGTCAAAGTAAGTTCAGGCTTGAGGAGCAGTGAGTAATAATCTATTTTCAGTTTCAATCAATCCCAAATTATCAACAATTTCATTAGGGAAGAAATGCCCCTCATGTCAAGCTGTCATCATAATTTCCTTGTAAAGTACTTTATAATCCCCCTTTATGCACTAACAGAAGTCAAATTAATTCATGTTGCATTTCTCAAGAGAAAGAATTATATCAAACCCCAAACAGGGAACAGGGACTCGGTATCCTCAAAAAGGAAGACCTAACATGGCTTTTCTTGTCTATGGTTACCTACTTCTAACTTCTTTCACCTCTGTGGAGTAGATTGCCAGAGAGGCTATTACTCCTTGGTTTTCCACAACCCATTCTTTTACAGAAAAGCGAATCACCCTTAGCCATATAATCCTCACGGCAGACCCAAAGCAACAATGCCAACGTAAGCCTTAGAACTGCCGTCCCTTATGGTTTCCTATATCCTTACTGTGTTAAGAGCCTTTTTCTCTTCAAAGACTAGTTGGAACTAGGTGTTTTGAAGACCCAGGTAGCTAGGCATTTAATCTTCTTAGCTGGCAGCACAATAGCTTGTTTGCATACCTGGTAGGAAGTAATATAAACATTTTGCCCTAAAGACAAACTTAGCATTTATTTGACTGCATGTAAATAATTTAATCCTTTCCTTTATTTTTCTTAGCTGCTCAAAGGCAGGCACATTCTCTTTAGAGATTAGCCAGACTATGATGACTTAATTCACATTTACTTACATGCCTGGTTTAACAGTCTTGTGAATGTGCTTTTGAACATTCTTCCTAAAAGCACCACTGTCATTTTTGCTGAGGTAAGTGCCTGTGAATCCATTCATTATAGTAGGGGTTCAGAAGCCCGAAAAGTGTGAAGGTAAATGGCTGGATTACCCAGTTCAAACTCCACTCAAGGAGGCAGCAACGGAGGTCATTACCAGCACCAGCTTTGATGGGCATAGTGAATTACAGCCCAGTGGCTTGTTGGCATTTTCTTGATGGATGGTGATAAACTTTAGCAGAGTCTAGAGCAGAAGAGGTTCAGCGTTCTGCTACATTAGGGTCACTGTTTATAAGTTGGGGGTGGGGGGAGGATGTTAGTTCTGCTAGTCATCAAGGCTTGCCTTCTAAAAGCTATGAATTCAGTATAGTTTGTCTTCCTTCCTTCCTCTTAACTTTTTTAAAGGATTTATTTATTTATTCATGAGAGACACAGAGAGAGGCAGAGACATAGGCAGAGAGAGAGAAGCAGGCTCCCTGAGGAGCCAGATGTGGGACTCCATCACAGGACCTCGGGATCACACCCCCAGCCAAAGTCTCAACCACTGAGCCACCCAGGCATCTCTTTCCTTAACTTTTTAAACTCACACTTATTGAACACTTATTGGGTGTCAAGAACTTTGCATATATTAATAATAACGTCCAACATTTGTTGAGTACTACTATGTGCCAAGCACTATTCTAAATGTTTCATTTGAATAGATCAACTCATTTCATGCTCATAGCTGGGATTATTATCCCCATCTACAAATGGAAATGGGCCCAGAGGGGTTAAGTAATTTGTACAAGATCATACAGCTAAGGGGCACCTGAAAGTTGCAGCTGGTTACATATCCAATTGGTTTCAGCTCAAGTCATGGGATAGAGCCCTATATTGGGTTCAGCACTCAGACGGAGTTTACTTGAGATTCTGTTTCCTTCTCCCTCTGCACTTCCCACTCATGTTCATGTGTTCTCTCTCTCTCTTTCTTTCTTCTAAGGATTTATTTGAGAGAGAGAGAGAGAGAGAGAGAGAGAGAAGAAAGAAAAGAAAGAAAAGAAAGAAAAGAAAAGAAAGAAAAGAAAAAAGAAAAGAAAAGAAGAAAAAGAAAAGAAAAGAAGAAAAGAAAAGAAAAGAAAAAAGAAAAGAAAAGAAAAGAAAAGAAAAGAAAAGAAAAGAAAAGAAAAGAAAAGAAAAGAAAAGAAAAGAAAAGAAAAAAGAAAAGAAAAGATCACACAGCTTAGAAGTACATTCTGCAGGGGAGCCTGGGTGGCTCAGTCAGTCTGCCTTCAGCTCAGGTCATGATCCCAAGGCCCTGGAATCAAGCCTGGGGCTCCCAGCTCAGCGAGGATCCTGCTTCTCCCTCTACCTCTGCTGCTCCCCCTTGCTGGGCCTCTCTCACTCCCACTCTCTCTCAAATAAATAAATAAAATCTTTTTTTAAAAAGTATAATTTACACAATTTGGGGCAATGCTATCTGAGAGGATCTATGGAACTTATATGAACATTGGTAGTGGACTGGGGAAACAAGCAAGACCTTCTAGGCCATTAACCATCTCATTAAATTCTCCAGTTTTCCAGTGAAGTGACAAGAGAGTATATGCTTTATAAGTATCACCCAACAGTTAACGGTAGAATAAGAGCTACCATTACTACTCGAGGAGGCAGGAGGACAAAAGTGCTATTTTGAAATAAGTGGGATTATCAGTGACTGTGTCCCTGAAATCTTCTCTCATAAGTGGTCACAAATATGCAGGTTCAGCCCTTTATTTAGTGCTTAGAAGATCTGATTTTGGATTTAGAAAACCTGAATTCTATAACTATGTGACCTTGGACAAGTCACTTACACTTTCTAAGTTTCCACTTTTTCATCAGGTAATGGGGCTACGATACCAATTGTCATACCTACCTAATGGAATTGCTGTCAAGCTCAAAAAGACTCTACAAGGAAATGTTTTATAAACTGAACAGTGTTATGCAAATGTGCTATCACTGTATTGCACTGAAATGTACTTATTCTGCAGTAATATTTTCCATAGAAGTATAGGATTTATTGCTGCCACTTCATAAAAGGGGCTTTAGTTATTTTTGCATGTTGCCTCTGTTACGCTCAAAGACACCACAGCTTGATTAAACTATGAATTATTTACTCAATCCTTGACCAGGAAGCTCTAGCAGATTTTATTTCTGATATTCCAAAGAAATCTTTAGTCTGAGTATCTAAACCAGGTCTTAGACATTTCTGTATTGTGAGGATGGTTTGAAAGGCCCCATCTATGAGAGAAAAGTAAATAAGCCTCTAGTGATTGAGGTGACTAAGCTAAATAAACCTGGGAAGAAAGAAGAAAAACTGCTCCTTAAAACACCACATGGTTCAAAAATATATAACCAGCACAAGTCATTGATATTCAAAAACTAAATTTGATTCAAAATGTGATATGTTATGGATGGTTCTGTGCAGTAATAGGCCACCATTTACAGAAGGCAAAGCAAATCTGAAGTTGCCCTTGGGATCACTGGAAAGCAGAATAATTCTAGAGGCCATGATTTTTCCTCAGATCAAAATTACTATAGATCTATAGATTTAATGCATCAAAGTCAAAAGTAAAAAGCTTTGAAGGTCCATGGAAAACGACAGAATAGTAAATTAAGATATTATCCTTTGCTAAAATCTTTCTGGTTCCATTTCTCCATTATTCCACCTTTTCCCCTCCCTTAATCAAACGATCCAAGGAAGTGGGTAGTGTCATGGAAAGAGCATGTTTTAGAGTTCAACACTCATGGATGCCAATCCCATGTATCCTAGTTCAAAGCTAATTGGAAAGACTTTCTCACCTTGAATTTCTTCATCTACAAACTGAGGAATATAATAAATCTGTCTCCAAGTTTTGTTAGAAGGATAGGATGAAATAATATAAATAAAAGTACCTGGTTTGAAGTCCACAATAAATGTTGTCTCCTTTAACCCTCTTTCTCTAACCCTCTTTCTCTAAGCAATGCCATCCCAACCTTTTCCTATACTTCAATACATTTCAATGTCTGAATTTGTGGCATGGTATCCCACTGTTCATTAAAAGCAGGGTTTTGATTATTTGAAATCTCTCCAATTATCATATAACAAAACTCTCACTCTACCACCAACTTCTGGATGTTGTTTATAAAACATATTCTCTCTTGGCATGGTGAGACTTTGAGGAATTTCAGGAGACAGTAATGGCTCAGGAGATCTTGCCAATCCTCCCATAGGTCACCTTTAAAGATGAACTATATTCTAGTTTGTCTCAGAAGCATTTAGAATCTGACTTTCATAAATTTGGCCAACATGTTTCAACTTATTTGTAACTCCCAACGGGATCATTCCTTTGTAAAATGAGTGCTATAAATATAGAAATTTCTAGAATAGTAGTAATGACACACATAACCTGTTCAACTACTTTCACTTGATTTTCAGAATTGTTTTGGACATAATTATTTAACCCTTACTTCATATTTAACTCTTTTTTAAAAAAGTATTTTTTTTATTCATAGAGACAGAGAGAGAGAGAGAGAGAGGCAGAGACACAGGCAGAGGGAGAAGCAAGCTCCATGCAGGAAGCCCAAAGTGGGACTTTATCCTCCATCTCCAGGATCACACCCCCCGCTGCAGACTGCGCTAAACCGCTGCACCACCGGGGCTGCCCCATATTTAACTCTTTTATTTGTGTTGCTTTATTGTGGTTATTGCTGTTTACTTCTATTGTCTAAGCAACATTACCATCAAAAAGCACAAAAATTATTTTAACTTTCACATATGGAAACAAATAGAAAAGAATCGCTTTGGAAAAAAAAAAAAAACTGAAAAGAATGAGAGGAGCTAACACTGCCAGGTATTATAAAAAGCCAGAAGGCAGAGAAATTTGAAAATCTCCCATATAACTCAACCCTCTTCCGTTCTCAGAGAAGATGAAAGCCCAACAGACATCTTGCTAAACACCATTAAATAAGCAAGTCACTTAGCTTAGGAAGGTGCTTTACTTTAAATTAAATGTTACTGCTGTCCCTTGCAATCACAGAAGGAGAGCAAGCAAGAGACCAGACACAAAAATCTTTTCTTATAATTGGTCTGCAAAAAAACTATCTTCATTATTTCATGATTCACACCATCACCACTGATATTTGAATATATGTTGCAATAGCGAATCTAAAGCCAAATATATTGGGCAGCCTGGATGGCTCAGCAGTTTAACGCAGCCTTCAGCCCAGGGCGTGATCCTGGAGATCCATGATTGAGTCCCATATCAGGCTCCCTGCATGGAGCCTGCTTCTCCCTCTGCCTCTCTTTCTCTCTGTGTCTCTCATGAATAAATAAATAAAATCTTAAAAAATGAAAAAATAAAGCCAAATTATTATCCCTGTTAAATAATCTTCTCATTTAATCTCATTCCAGAGATTCGAGGGCATCTGGATATTCCAACACAAGAGGATTAACTCTTGGAATAGTCATTAATGCTGCTTGCCACTTATTTCCAGTTCCAGGTAGTTTTGCACACAGCAGATTTGCATTATCTGGTCAGGTAAAGCCTTATGACTCTCTCTGGACCTTGAGTTGTAGAGGAAGCTACAGGTGTCACTTTTAGGCTGAACATTTAATTGCCAGTGTGATGAGAGATGCTTGAGTACCTTTTCTCTTGACAAGTTATCAGCAACACCTGAGGCGGCCAAAGGTGGAAGTTCTATACCCTGGGTCATTGCATGACTCTCTGACTCCAATGAGCAGAGGCTCTCTGACAACCAATGGTGATGCTTACCATAGTCTCACTTAAATTCAAGTTCTTTGATCTCCCCTATTAGACTATTAGCTCTCTGAGGACCAGGGCCAGATATAACTAACTTGTATATTTTTCATTAAGTATAGTGCCTATACACAACAGAAGCTCAATACTATTTGCTGAATAATTAAACAGACTCTAACACTACAAAGTAATTAGATATATTTGCATATTCTACAAAAAAAAATGTGCTCTTACTATTATCTCGATGTAAGATGATCACTAAACTTGTCATCTGTGCAAAGCAAGCATTTTTATCCAGGGCAGAAAGTATGTGGGTTTTTCAATTCCAACAAAGACAAAGCTAAAAAGACTAATCTTTATCATGTTGGGGAGATTTCACATAATAGGGACTCAGACATACTTATTTCCTATGATGCAAATCATTTTCTATTATTAGTGAAAGGCCTAAACTCAATCCAGCTACTTGTGATTATGGTACTGCACACTCTTCTCACTGAGTCAGCTAGCTAGACAAAATGATAATAATATCAAATGATGATCTTCATGAAAACAATTCTTTTCCACATCTATTGGTTCATTTTTCCCTAATGGCTATTTTTATTTTGACCAATGGTGCCTCTTCATGTTGTGAAATGACACTTCTAAATTTGAATGTTGCTTTCAAGTAAACACAATGTTCCCTAGTCAGCTTGTGTTTATTATTTCATAATATTACTAGATCCAGCAAATCCTTGGGGTTAAATCTCCTAAACAGTTGCTCTATTAAATGTATTCCTTATATTTTTAGTTGGGCATTAGACTAACTAAAATATCTTCGGTTAAGATACCCTTTCCAAGTAATTTGTTGATGTATTTGATTAGCTGTCTCCCCCTCTTCCCAGGGAATGCCTATGATAATAAGCACAGATGCAGAAGTCATTTTACTTACCCAACATTCTGTAATAATTCCAGTATAGTCAACATTTAAAAACAAAATATTCTAAAACATTCCTTTTCTTTTATTTCTTATATCATCTTAATTATTCATATTAATATTCCCATAACTATTTTATTATATTTAGTTCATAAAAATTTATATAATAAAAACAGGCAAAACTATGTCTCAAATCTCTCTGATTCCTCAAAGTTCTCTTAAATACTTCCTGCCATGATACTTAAGACAATTGACTGCAACATATTGTTAAGTCCAAGTTCTGCTTTTTGTGCACCTATTCATGAATAAACAAATGCCATTTCATAATTCACCCTTCTTTCTCTTCCTCAGAGGAAGCAGAAATCTAACTCCCTTTTGAGTAACATAATTTTTATTTTAACTTGGATACATAAAAAAGAGTGTTAAACTTTTCTTCTCCCTACATTGTGAAACTTTAATTAAAATGTCTCAGCTGATCTATCTGCTAATGATTATTTGGACAATGATGCAGAGAATCCTTTTTCTCAAAGGAATGAACACCTTCTAAGCCAAGAACAGCTTTGGGTCCAGATGTTACTGTTGTTCATTCTCACCATTAATCACCAAACACTGCAGTAGGACCCACCATGGATATTATTCAAACAGAGACTCAATTAAATTCAGAGGCAGTCCATTTAATCTTCATCAGCTCAAACAATGGCAACTTCATTTTTCTCAACCAAATGTTAAGTCAGAGAAGAGAAACTTCAAAGATTTTCATTTCATTCAATATTGTTATAAAGTAACTGGATTTACAGTTTGACTTTGGGCAAAGGAGAGCCACCGTGTTTTGCTGGAAGGCAATGCTATAGGGAAGAAGAAACATCCTGTACCAGTAGACACAAGTTGTAGTAACTTCATGATAAAAAAAGAAAAAGATTTATTTGCTCCCTTAAAAGCTGTGATAACTTAAGAAAGAAATAAAATATTCTCTTTGGACTCTGCACTGTGAAGATGGATGTGGGGTAAGGAAAGGACCCAGAGAATAGAATGGAGAGAGGAAAAGGGGACACATCTAACTCTTACATCATTTACTTCATCTAGACCAAGGGGGAAAATAGCTCCTTAGAGGGGTCCTGCTAGAAAACAGCCTATGGTCATGATGAATGAGACAACTATAATTAAGTACATCATCAAACTTGCTAGAGACCTTTCTTACTATGGTCATGACATTGAGATTTTTTTTTTTTAAGTAGGGTAAATGCAGAGGGAGTGCTAACTAGAAGTCTTTAACCATTAGTTTGCATCATGTCTACTTACTCAAAAGGGTTTCCACTAGGATAATAATGAAACCTTATTTAACCCCCCCCCTTTACCATCTTTGCATTTACTCAATGTTCTCCAGAGAAATAAAACAAATAACACATAGATAAACAGACATATATTTATTATAAGGAAGTAACACACAATTATGGAGTCTGACAAGTCCTAAGATCTCCTGGGCAAGCTGCAGACCCAGGAAGATGGAAATTGTAGTTCTTGTCTGAAAGCTGGCAGGTTCAAGACCCAAAAAAGAGATGATATTTCAGTTTAAGTCCAAAGGAAGGAAAAGACTGATGTCTAGCTCAAGCCGTCAGGTCACTGACTTTCCGTCTTACCCTGCCTTTTATTTTATTTTATTTAGGCCCTCATCTAATTGGATGAGATCCACCCACCTTAGAGAAGGCAATATGCATTATTCAGTCTACCATTTCTAATGGTAACCTCACCCAGAAACACTTCACAACACACCCAGAATAACATCTGACCAAATTTCTGAGTACTCCATTGTCTAGTCAAATTGCTACATAAAATTAACCATCAAAATCTCTAACACAGTGAGCAAATTGGAGGCAATACAAAGTCTCCCTACACAAATACCCTAGAAATCAGGGCACCTGGGTGGCTCAGTGGTTGAGCGTCTGCCTTTCACTCAGGGTGTGATCCCAGGGTCCTGGGATTGTGTCCCTCATTGGGCTCCCTGCAGGGAGCCTGCATCTCCCTCTGGCTATGTCTCTGCCTCTTTCTCTGTGTGTGTCTCATGAATAAATAAATAAAGTCTTAAAAAAAAAAAGAGAGAGATCATGTGAGAGGAGGGAAGAGTCTTTTTACTTCCTCTCAAGCCTTTTCCTAAAGCAGCCAGATTGTGACAAAATGAGAAAAAAGCTCTTATTAATGATAATAGTAATAATAATCATAATGGCAAACACAAATGTAGTATCTACCGTGTACCAGGCATTGCTTAAGTACATTTTATGAACTCCTTCAATACAACAACCTTTTGAAGGGAATGAGGAAATCAAGGCAGAAAGACAGAAGTTAATTTGCCCAAAGTCATAGAACTAAGAAGTAGCGAAGCTACAAGTCCCATCTAAGCTATCTGGCTCTAGAAATCCATATTCTCTTTCTCATTTCAGTGAGCACTGAATGTTCATAATGTGAGAATGAGTAGGAAAAAAATCTCTGCTTTTGGGAAACAAAAGAGTGATGCTTATAGAATGTATCACTCATCCTGATCCAGAAATCAAGAAGGCCTCATCATCTGGGTAGTTTGTAATGTAGTAATGAAACCCATGGACAGTCCAGTCTAACTTTTACCCTCACCCCCTCTCCCTCTGGATGAGCTTCACCTCAAAGAGATGACCTGGGAGCAAACCCTTTAAGTCACATCTCTCTGGCCTGGACTACTAATTAACTACCACTCAATCTATCCACATCTACTGTGCTCAATATGCTTGTCCTGGTCTATTCTTCAGCCAGCACCCAGGGGTATCTTCTAAAAACAAACAAACAAACAAAAACAAGAACACCATATCCCCTTGCCAAAAACCCTTCAGTAGCTTCCTGTTGCTCTTAGAACAAAAGTACATGAATAGGATTATGGGCCCTGAACTGTCTGCCCTATCTCCCCTCCAGCCTCACCTCACATCACCCTTGCTCTATCTGGTCAGGATACCTAGCTCTTCTTTTAGTCTGTGTCCTTGCCAAGCACCCTCTTGCCACTGTTCATACCATTGCCTCTGCCAAAAGAACTCATCCTAGAAGAGTTTATTACAATCATGCTTTTCTCTTTTCCTTTTCAATGTAAGAAACCTAATTTGATTTCTTTAGCCTAGAAATACCCTAAGGAATCTCAGGCATCTCTTTCTCAGGAGAAACCCTTCATTACTCTAAGTAGATGAGCCCCACACTATAAGCCCTTATGGCACAGTATACCTCTGTTGTGTATCTGTCACAGTATCTGTCACAGTAACAACTGTACATTTATAGTAGATCTCTAAGATCTAAGAGGCTGAGGAAAGCATCTTCTTTTGTTCACCATTGTCTGACAGGGTGTCTTAACATAGCAAATAGTAAAAATACCGTCTGGATCAATGAATGACAGAATAGCAATCTTAGAAGAAGAAAAAGTATGAGCAAGATCATTGAGGCAAGAAAGGGCATGGCACACGAAAGGAATAATGAGTAACCCAAGATAGTAGATTAGAGCCAGAACTAGAATGATGCAGAGAAAGGATTAAAAATAGTGGTGAGGAACTCAGGAAACAACAGATGTTGGCCAGGATGCAGAGAAAAGCAAAACCTTCTACACTGTCATGGGAACGTAAACTGGTACAGTCACTCTAGAAAACAGTATGGAAGTTCCTCAAAATTTTTAAAATAGAACTACCTCTGACCCAGCAATTGCACTATTAGGTATTTATCCTAAGGACACAAACATAGAGATTCAAAGGGGCCCATGCACCCCAATGTTTATAGCAGCAATGTCCACAATAGCCAAAATATGGAAAGAGCCTAGATGTCCATCAACAGATGAATGAATAAAGATGTGATATATATATAACATATCACATATATTATATGTGTTACACTGATGGTAGAGATAATATATATCACATATATATATATCACATATATATATAATGGAGTATTACTCAGCCATCAAAAAGAAATGATATCTTGCCATTTGCAACAACACAGATGGAACTAGAGGGTATTAAGTGAATTAAGCCAGTAAGAGAAAGACAGATACCATATGATTTCACTCATATGTAGAATTTAAGAAACAAAACAGATGAACATAGGGGAGGGGAAGGATAAATAAAATAAGATGAAAATAGAGAGGGAGGCAAACCATAAGAGAGACTGAACTCTAGAAAAACAAACTAGGGTTGCTGGAGGTGAGATTCATTTCTTTTTCCAAATATAACAATTAAAAGATGTAATTTTAAAAAGATTTATATCTTCATCTCATGGCAAAAGCGTGTTAAGTTGCAGTTTTGTAAAAGTAAGTTTCGATCCCCTAGGATCTATAAACAGAGGCTGTAAAAGTAGAAAAGATGTGACAGAGAGGGTATAAGTCAGTAATTCCTGTTCACAGCATAATGGCATGAGGAAAAACTACACCATCACATGTCTAGAAACTAGAAAACAAACTGAGGGTTGCTGGTAGGGAGTGAGCATTAAGAGGGCATTTGATATAATGAGCATTGCATGTTATATGCAACTGATGCATTACTAAATTCTACCCTGGAAACTAATAATACAGTATATGTTAATTCAATTGAATTTAAATAAAGAATTAAAAACAAATACACAAAAATAGTAGTTAGGGCCAGATCATAAAGGGCTAGAAATTCAAAGTTAAGGAATATAAGCTTTCAATTCTGCAGGTAATGAAAAGCCATAATTTTCATTATGAGCATTATGAGCAAGAAAAACAGAATTAGATATGATCAGACAATGATTTCAGATATGACCATACACTGGATTCATTCAGGGAGATATAGAAAAATGCCACTGCCAAGGTCCAACTCAAAGAGATCCTGATTTAATGGTATAAGGTATGATCTGGACATCAGTTTTAAAAGCTCCCTGGTCATACAGATATGCAGAAAAGTTTGAGAGCCACAACTTTAGAAAAACCATTCTGGAATCTGTGTTGTTCTTAAATTGGAGAAGGCTACACTGATGGTAGAGAAACTGGTTAGGAAGCTCTCTTATGAGAATAATCTGATCTAGGACAGATCTCAATAACAGAAGGAATGGTCTCTTCTGAAAAAAAGGTTCAAGAGTCACATGCCAGACTGAGATGGCTAATGGACATGGGAAATAAGAAAGAAGTAGAAAATGATTCCAGGGCTACCAGACAGGACAACAGCATAGATGGTGCTGGGACCAACTAACAAATTTAACTGAGAAAGAAAACTCAAGAGGAGGTGTTGGAGTGGGAAACAAGAAAAGAAGAAAGGACGCTGAGCCCATTCCCCTGTCAATTTGGCTTTTACCTATCTCCCCTTATTCCGGAACTGTCATCACTAAATTAAGCCAAATGTTAGTGCCTGACAACTCTGCCAGGGGCCAGTGAAAGTCAACAGATTTAGGCTGCTGCAGGATAAAAAGGACATTCATTCTACCTCTGATGGCCCTCTCCTGGGACCTCACTGCCTGAAGAGTCCCGATATAGAATTTTTCCCAAGAGGACTTCAGTATTTCAGCTGTCACCAGCCCCTGCTGAGAAAGAGGCACAGTTCAGGAGTGAAGATCCAATCACCATGAGCTCATAGATCACAGTCTCCACCTTGACTCCTTAAATTGTGTCACCAAGCAGATGGGAAGCCAGCAATGAACCCAGAGCACAGATGCCGTGTGCTCACGCAGAGTATGAGTGAGCTGCACGGTTCTTCCTTTTAATTTCTTATCTGATAACAAGCTTCCAGTCCCCAGATCAATATTGCCAGCACACTGCTGTGCACCCCACTAGGCATACTTTGTTGTCTCTATTACTCTTTTTAGAGAAATAATTATCTGTGTACACAACCGTGTAAAAATTATTTATAGTTTATTCTTTCTCTTCCTAAATGAAACAATTAAAAGATATATTTTTTAATTTATTTTTTATTGGTGTTCAATTTACCAACATACAGAATAACCCCCAGTGCCCGTCACCCATTCACTCCCACCCCCCACCCTCCTCCCCTTCTACCACCCCTAGTTCGTTTCCCAGAGTTAGCAGTCTTTACGTTCTGTCTCCCTTTCTGATATTTCCCACACATTTCTTCTCCCTTCCTTTTTATTCCCTTCCACTATTATTTATATTCCCCACATGAATGAGAACATATAATGTTTGTCCTTCTCCGAAAGACTTACTTCACTCAGCATAATACCCTCCAGTTCCATCCACATCCAAACAAATGGTGGGTATTTGTCATTTCTAATAGCTGAGTAATATTCCATTGTATACATAAACCACATCTTCTTTATCCACTCATCTTTCGATGGACACCGAGGCTCCTTCCACAGTTTAGCTATTGTGGCCATTGCTGCTAGAAACATCGGGGTGTAGGTGTCCCGGCGTTTCATTGCATCTGTATCTTTGGGGTAAATCCCAGCAGTGCAATTACTGGGTCGTAGGGCAGGTCTATTTTTAACTCTTTGAGGAACCTCCACACAGTTTTCCAGAGTGGCTGCACCAGTTCACATTCCCACCAACAGTGTAAAAGGGTTCCCTTTTCTCCACATCCTCTCCAACATTTGTGGTTTCCTGCCTTGTTAATTTGCCCCATTCTCATTGGTGTGAGGTGGTATCTCATTGTGGTTTTGATTTGTATTTCCCTGATGGCAAGTGATGCAGAGCATTTTCTCATGTGCATGTTGGCCATGTCTATGTCTTCCTCTGTGAGATTTCTCTTCATGTCTTTTGCCCATTTCATGATTGGATTGTTTGTTTCTTTGGTGTTGAGTTTAAGAAGTTCTTTATAGATCTTGGAAACTAGCCCTTTATCTGATATGTCATTTGCAAATATCTTCTCCCATTCTGTAGGTTGTCTTTTAGTTTTGTTGACTGTATCCTTTGCTGTACGAAAGCTTCTTAACTTGATGAAGTCCCAATAGTTCATTTTTGCTTTTGTTTCTTTTGCCTTCGTGGATGTATCTTGCAAGAAGTTACTGTGGCCGAGTTCAAAAAGGGTGTTGCCTGTGTTCTCCTCTAGGATTTTGATGGAATCTTGTCTCACATTTAGATCTTTCATCCATTTTGAGTTTATCTTTGTGTATGGTGCAAGAGAGTGGTCTAGTTTCATTCTTCTGCATGTGGATGTCCAATTTTCCCAGCACCATTTATTGAAGAGACTGTCTTTCTTCCAATGGATAGTCTTTCCTCCTTTATCGAATATTAGTTGACCATAAAGTTCAGGGTCCACTTCTGGGTTCTCTATTCTGTTCCATTGATCTATGTGTCTGTTTTTGTGCCAGTACCACACTGTTTTGATGACCACAGCTTTGTAGTACAACCTGAAATCTGGCATTGTGATGCCCCCATCTATGGTTTTCTTTTTTAAAATTCCCCTGGCTATTCGGGGTCTTTTCTGATTCCACACAAATCTTAAAATAATTTGTTCTAACTCTCTGAAGAAAGTCCATGGTATTTTAATAGGGATTAAACGTGTATATTGCCCTGGGTAACATTGACATTTTCACAATATTAATTCTGCCAATCCGTGAGCATGGAATATTTTTCCATCTCTTTGTGTCTTCCTCAATTTCTTTCAGAAGTGTTCTATAGTTTTGAGGGTATAGATCCTTTACATCTTTGGTAGGTTTATTCCTAGGTATCTTATGCTTTTGGGTGCAATTGTAAATGGGATTGACTCCTTAATTTCTCTTTCTTCAGTCTCATTGTTAGTGTATAGAAATGCCACTGATTTCTGGGCATTGATTTTGTATCCTGCCACGCTACCGAATTGCTGTATGAGTTCTAGCAATCTTGGGGTGGAGGCTTTTGGGTTTTCTAGGTAGAGTATCATGTCATCGGCGAAGAGGGAGAGTTTGACTTCTTCTTTGCCAATTTGAATGCCTTTAATGTCTTTTTGTTGTCTGATTGCTGAGGCTAGGACTTCCAGTACTATGTTGAATAGCAGTGGTGAGAGTGGACATCCCTGTCTTGTTCCTGATCTTAGGGGAAAGGCTCCCAGTGCTTCCCCATTGAGAAGGATATTTGCTGTGGGCTTTTCGTAGATGGCTTTTAAGATGCTGAGGAATGTTCCCTCTATCCCTACACTCTGAAGAGTTTTGATCAGGAATGGATGCTGTATTTTGTCAAATGCTTTCTCTGCATCTAATGAGAGGATCATATGGTTCTTGGTTTTTCTCTTGCTGATATGATGAATCACATTGATTGTTTTACGGGTGTTGAACCAGCCTTGTGTCCCGGGGATAAATCCTACTTGGTCATGGTGAATAATTTTCTTAATGTACTGTTGGATCCTATTGGCCAGTATCTTGTTGAGAATTTTTGCATCCATGTTCATCAGGGATATTGGTCTGTAATTCTCCTTTTTGGTGGAGTCTTTGTCTGGTTTTGGAATTAAGGTGATGCTGGCCTCATAGAACGAATTTGGAAGTACTCCATCTCTTTCTATCTTTCCAAACAGCTTTAGGAGAATAGGTATGGTTTCTTCTTTAAACGTTTGATAGAATTCCCCTGGGAAGCCATCTGGCCCTGGACTTTTGTGTCTTCGGAGGTTTTTGATGACTACTTCAATTTCCTCCCTGGTTATTGGCCTGTTCAGGTTTTCTATTTCTTCCTGTTCCAGTTTTGGTAGTTTGTGGCTTTCCAGGAATGCGTCCATTTCTTCTAGATTGCCTAATTTATTGGCATATAGCTGTTCATAATATGTTTTTAAAATCGTTTGTATTTCCTTGGTGTTGGTAGTGATCTCTCCTTTCTCATTCATGATTTTATTAATTTGAGTCTTCTCTCTCTTCTTTTTAATAAGGCTGGCTAATGGTTTATCTATCTTATTAATTCTTTCAAAGAACCAACTCCTGGTTCTGTTGATCTGTTCCACAGTTCTTCTGGTCTCAATTTCGTTGAGTTCTGCTTGAATCTTTGTTAACTCTCTTCTTCTCCTGGGTGTAGGATCTATTTGCTGTTTTTTCTCTAGCTCCTTTATGTGTAAGGTTAGCTTCTGTATTTGAGTTTTTTCCAGTTTTTGAATGGATGCTTGTATTGCGATGTATTTCCCCCTTAGGACTGCTTTTGCTGCATCCCAACGATTTTGAACTGTTGTATCTTCATTCTCATTAGTTTCCATGAATATTTTTAATTCTTCCTTAATTTCCTGGTTGACCCTTTCATCTTTTAGCAGGATGGTCCTTAACCTCCACGTGTTTGAGGTCCTTCCAAACTTCTTGTTGTGATTTAGTTCTAATTTCAAGGCATTATGGTCTGGGAATATGCAGGGGACGATCCCAATCTTTTGGTATCGGTTCAGGCCCAATTTGTGACCCAGTGTGTGGTCTATTCTGGAGAAAGTTCCATGTGCACTTGAGAAGAATGTGTACTCAGTTGATTTGGATGTAAAGTTCTGTAGATATCTGTGAAATCCATCTGGTCCAGTGTATCATTTAAAGCTCTCATTTCTTTGGAGATGTTGTGCTTAGAAGACCTATTGAGTATAGAAAGAGCTAGATTGAAGTCACCAAGTATAAGTGTATTATTATCTAAGTATTTCTTCACTTTGGTTAATAATTGATTTATATATTTGGCAGCTCCCACATTCGGGGCATATATATTGAGGATTGTTAAGTCCTCTTGTTGGAGAGATCCTTTAAGTATGAGATAGTGTCCCTCTTCATCTCTCACTACAGTCTTCGGGGTAAATTTTAGTTTATCTGATATAAGGATGGCTACCCCTGCTTTCTTTTGAGGACCATTCGAATGGTAAATGGTTCTCCAACCTTTTATTTTCAGGCTGTAGGTGTCCTTTTGTCTAAAATGAGTCTCTTATAGACAGCAAATAGATGGGTCCTGCTTTTTTATCCAGTCTGAAACCCTGCACCTTTTGATGGGGTCATTAAGCCCGTTCACGTTCAGAGTTACTATTGAGACATATGAGTTTAGTGTCATCATGATATCTATTCAGTCCTTGTTTTTGTGGATTCTTCCACTGAACTTCTTAAAGGGGAATTTTAAGAGTCCCCCTTAAAATTTCTTGCAGAGCTGGTTTGGAGGTCACACATTCTTTCAGTTCCTGCCTGTCTTGGAAGCTCTTTATCTCTCCTTCCATTTTGAATGAGAGCCTTGCTGGATAAAGTACTCTTGGTTGCATGTTCTTCTCATTTAGGACCCTGAATATATCCTGCCAGCCCTTTCTGGCCTGCCAGGTCTCTGTAGAGAGGTCTGCTGTTACCCTAATACTCCTCCCCATAAAAGTCAGGGATTTCTTGTCTCTTGCTGCCTTAAGGATCTTCTCTTTATCTTTGGAATTTGCAAGCTTCACAATTAAATGTCGAGGTGTTGAACGGTTTTTATTGATTTTAGGGGGGGATCTCTCTATTTCCTGGATCTGAATGCCTATTTCCCTTCCCAGATTAGGAAAGTTTTCAGCTAGAATTTGTTCAAATACATATTCTGGCCCTCTGGCCCTTTCGGCGCCCTCGGGAACCCTAATCTAACATAGGTTTTTCTTCCTCAGGCTGTCGTTTATTTCCCTTAATCTATCTTCATTGTCTTTTAATTGTTTGTCCCTTTGTTCCTCAGTTTCCCTCTTTGCTATCAACTTGTCTTCTATGTCACTCACTCGTTCTTCCACCTCATTAACCCTCATCATTAGGACTTCTAGTTTGGATTGCATCTCATTCAGTTGATTTTTAATTTCTGCCTGATTAGCTCTGAATTCTGCAGTCATGAAGTCTCTTGAGTCCTTTATGCTTTTTCTAGAGCCACCAGAAGCTGTATAATAGTGCTTCTTAATTGGCTTTCTGACATTGAATTGTAATCCAGATTTTGTAACTCTGTGGGAGAGAGGACTGTTTCTCATTCTTTCTTTTGAGGTGAGGTTTTCCTTCTAGTCATTTTGCTCAGTGCAGAGTGGCCAAAAGCAAGTTGTATTGGGAAAAGGAGAAAAAGAGAGGAGAGAAAGAAGGAAAGAAAAGAGAAAGAGAAAAAGAAAGGAAGAAAAAAAAGAAAAAAGAAGAAGAAAAAGAGAAAAAGAAAGAAAGGGAAAAAAGGGGTGGGGGAAGGAAACAAATCAAAAAGCAAAACAAAACAAAACAACAACAACAAAAAAAAGAAAAAGAAAAAAAGAACACGGGGGAGTATCTTCTGATTCTGTATACTTTAAGTCCCTTGACTTCCCCTGGAACTTGTCCTTCTAGCTGGTCTTCTGTGCGGGGGGGGGGGGGGGGGGGGGGCGCCTGTTGTGCTGATTTTCAGGTGTTAGCACTTGGGGGAGCTGCTCTGCCCCTGGCCTGGTGCAGGGCTCAGTGGGGGTTGTTTACCCCGTGAGGCCCCAGGAGGAACAACCGCAGTGGCGGGGCCAGCTCTGCAGCCCTGGAGTCAGCCCCCGCAGTAGCTCCGGAGCTCTCCGTCTGCAGGGCCTGGAGGCTCCGGGCGGGGCCGCTGATCTGCTCAGCTCCGGGCAGGAGCGTCCTTGCTGTCCTGGGCCCTCCCGGCCTCTGCCTGTCCCGGGGGTAGGCTGGATTCTGGGCTGTGTCCGGGCGACCAGTGCTCTGGGGCCTGCGCTGTTTCATTAGCGCTCCTGGGGCTGCGCAGCCCTCTTCACCGAGCTGCCACCGAACCCCTCCGAGCTGCTCCGGGTCCGCCGCGCGCGCTGCAGCCCTTAGGGAGCTCGGCGCACTCTCCCGGGGCGCAGGTGTCTATTAGTGTCCCAGGGAGCCCGAGGGCATCCCCGCCCTCCTGGGTCCTGCTCCAACTCCCTGCGGGCCCCTTTCCGCCTGGGAAGGTTGGTGCAGCTCCTGCTTCTCCGGGGAGGGGCTCTCCTGTCCTGGGGACACTCGCCCGGGCCTCAGCCCGGCTCCTCGCGGGGCCGCTCCCCCTTGGAGGCCTTTTGTTTCTTTATTTCTTTTTCCCCGTCTTCCTACCTCCATAGAAGCTGAACTCTTCTCACTGTAGCATTCCAGGTGTTCTCTCTTTAATTCTCAGGCCGAATTCATAGATTTTCAGGATAATTTGAAGGTTTTCTAGGTAATTTGGTGGAGACAGGTGATTTGGAGACCCTACTCTTCCGCCATCTTGCCCCTCCTCAAAAGATATATATTTTAAAAGGTTTGTCTTCCTTTCATGGTAAAAGCCTGTTAAGTTGCAGTTTTATAAAAGTGAGGTTTGATCCTCTAGGATCTGTAAACAGAGACTGTGAAAGTAGAAAAGATGTGACAGAGAGGGTGTAAGTCAGTAATTCCTGTCCACAGCAGAATGGCATGAGAAAAAAAATACACCTATCACATGTATGAACAACCTGCAGAATGGCCATCTTCAGCAAAAACTGCAGCCTAATCTGTCTTTTGGCTGCCTGGAGAGGCAGAAACAAGAGGAACACCAGGCACTTGACAATCCTCTCAGAACTGTAAACTGGAAAGGAGCTCCTCAACACATATTCCCACAAGGATGGAGGATTTACTATTCTAATGTTGGCCACAAGTAACTCAGGGATGTCTTCCCATCTATGAATTATCTCTGGTGTCTTAACTTAAGGGCATATGTGAGCAATTCTCAATAGTACCCCTACTCATTTCTCTCTTTTTCTTTCTACAAGGTCCACAAAGGGGAAACTACCCTCCCCTTGGCCAGTCTTGTCAACCTAAATATTCTTCCTTGAGCAAGTTAGAGAACTGGGATGATTCTTTTGCACAGCAGTGTGAGCTCTGCTAAACCAACTTGATAGCCTTGAGCAAGTATTTAACGTCTCTGTAGTTTGGCTTCCTCATCTAAAAAAAAATGGGTTAATAATAGTTTCTAGTACGAGATGGCAAAGGAAATTAAATACGGTAACACAGGCATGTGTTATGCTTGGCACACAGTGATTGCCCCAGTATATTAGCAGCTGTCACAATTTTTCTAAGAAGCATTATACTTTAGTGACTAAGAATATGAACACCACAGCCAATCAACTTAGATTCAAATACTGATTTCACCACTTCTCGACTGTGTGATGATATTTAGAGGTATGGCTCTTAGGAGGTGATCAGGTCATTAGGATGGAATTAGTGTCCTTATAAAAGAGGCATCAGAGAACTCCCTTGACAATAGTGGGCCCTCACCAGACATTGAATCTTCCTGTGCCTTGATTTCCCAGACCCCAGAATGGTGAAAAGTAAAGTTCTGTTGTCTATACAGTCTTCAGAATTTTGTTGTAGGAGCCAAACAGACCAAGACATGCATACATGCACATATGTACACACTAACTTAGAAAAATTCTTAGCAATTATTAAATAATACATATGCTAGCCATTTTGTTATTATTATGACTATGGGTTAGGAAGGACAACATAGAAGTAATAAGTAATAATGTAACAGTTCATACAATTGAAATTTTTAGGGCACATCTATGATACACAGTAAGAGCCTTGAGTTTTAACTATAATAACTCCTTCTCAATATCTGTGAGTCTCACCTTCCTCATCTGTAAAATGGAATAATAACATAATACTTAGTCTGCAACATCACAATAAAAATCAGAAGTCATCGAGGGAATCAAGGGACTGAGGCAACTTTTCTGCCCAAATCCCATGCTGACTGACTCTCCTCCCCTCTAGAGTCTGGCCAAGGGAAATATATACACAAGAAAACAATTAAGATCTGAAAAAATTTGGAGCTGCTACAAATTCACTAGAATAATCCACAGAACTCAAGAAACTGCTATACTTAGGATTAAAGTTGCATTACAAAGAACACAAGTCAAAAAGACCCAAATGAAGAGATCAAGGTCTACGAGGGTAAGAACCACAAAGCATCTATGTCTCTAGGACATGTCACGCTCCCAGCACATCAATGTATGTATATCAGGGTTCAACTAAACCTTGGTGTAATAATCACTGAGCACATGACAGAACTCAATCTCCAGCCCCTCTCTTTTCCCCAGAGGCCAGGAGGTCAGGTTAATATCCCCTGAACCAAAGGCTCAATCCTCTAATTATACAGTTCCTTTTTCCAACTTGGCCAGTCCCAATGCTAACATCTAAGGTCCCACCAGGAGTTAGTATAAACTCAGAGGTAATGCTGGGGCCCCACAGTGAATAACAAGAACACTCCTGTCACTAAGAAAATTCTAAGGATTTAGAAAGAAGCTCCCTCATAAGAACTCAGGAAAAATAGCAGAGAAATTCTCTATTATACAATGAAAGGAAGCTTATAAAATTGAGTTTCATTCAACTTGATAAGGCAACTTCAAAAAAGGAACTAAAGTACTCACTTTGGAAGCACATATACTAAAAAACTGGAACTGTACAGAAAAGATTAGCATGGGGCAGCCCCAGTGGCTTAGTGGTTTAGCGCTGCCTTCAGCCCAGGGCGTGATCCTGGAGACCCGGGATCAAGTCCCACCTTGGGCTCCCTACATGGAGCCTGCTTCTCCCTCTGCCTGTGTCTCTGCCTCTCTCTCTCTCTCTCTCTCTCTCTCTCTCATTCTTTGTGTCTCTAATGAATAAATAAAATCTTAAAAAAAAAGAAAAGAAAGATTAGCATGGCCCCTGCTCAAAGATGACACACAAATACATGAAGTGTTCCATATTTTTGAGAGCAACTAATGTAGCTGACTTTCCTAACACACAAAAACAGACAAGAGACTTAGACAAAATAAGCAAACAGAAGAATATATCAAAAATGAAAGAATAGGATAAAATTATAGCAAGAGACCTAGGCAAAAGAGAGATAAGCAATATGCCCTATCGAGAATTTAAAGTAATAATAATAAAGACTCATTCAACTTGAGAAAAGAGTAGAGGACATTAGTGGGACACTTAAAAAAAAGAGATAAAAAGGAACAATCAGAGATGAAGAACACAATAATTGAAATTAAAATAGCAGATGGGATAAAGAGCAGAAGAATAAATCAATAGCCTGGAGGACAGAGTAATGGAAAGTAACTAAGCTAAGTAGATGAGGGAAAAAATTATGCAAAATGAGAATAGTTTTAGGAGACTCAGTTGACTCTGTTAAGTGTAATAATGTTTGCATTATAGGAATCTCAGAAGAAGAAGAAGAAGAGAGAGCAAAGGGGGCAGAATTTTATTTGAAGAAATAAAGGCTGAAAACTTTCCGAGTTTGGGGAAAGAAGCATAAATTCAGATCAGGGAGGCATAGAGAAGCGCCAAAAAAATCAACCCAAAGAGGTCCACAACAAGATACTCAGTAATTAAAATGACAAAAAGCAATTACAAAGAATTAATTCTAAAAGAACTAGGATAAAAGAAAACATCTATAGCTACATACAAGGAAAACCCCATAAGCCTATCAGCAGATTTTTCAACAGAAACTTTTCAGGCCAGAAGAAAGTGACGTGATATATTCAAGGCACAGGGGGAGCCTCAGTGGCTCAGGCAGTTGAGCATCTGACTCTTGGTTTCTGCTCAAGTGATGATCTCAGGCTCCTGAGATCAAGCTTTGCATCAGGCTTTACACTCAGTTGGGAGTCTGCTGGAGATTCACTCCCTCTCCATCTGCCCCTCCATCCATCTACCTTCTTTATTATTCTCTCTCTAAAAATAAAGAAATAAATCTGGAAAAAAATAAAAACAAAAAAAGTGCCAAAAGAGGAAAATCTATAGCCCAGGGTACTCTATCTAGCAGGAGAAGTGAAATAATAAAGACTAGAGCAGAAGTCAATGAAAAAGAAACCAAAAGAACAGTAGACCAGATTAACAAAACTAGAAGCTGGTTCTTTGAAAGAATTAATAAGATCGATAAAACCCTAGCCAGACATATCCAAAAGAAAAAAGACTTAAATTAATAAAATTATGAAACAGGAGAGATTATAACCAACACCAAGGAAATATATACAATTTTGAGAACATATTATGAGCAACTATATGGCAACAAATTAGGCAATCAGGAAGACATGGATGCATTCCTAGAAACTTATAAACTACCAAAACTGAAATAGACAATCTGAACAGACCAATAACCAGCAAGGAAATTGAAGGAGTCATCAAAAACCTCACACACAAAAAAGTCTAGGGCCAGATGGCTTTCCAGGGGAGTTCTACCAAACATTTAAAGAAGAAATAATACCTACTCTACTGAAGTTGTTTCCAAAAATAGAAACGGAAGGAAAATTTCCAAATTCGTTTTTTGAGGCCAGCATTACCTTGATCCCAATATCAGACAAACAGCCATTTTTCTCAAAAAAGAAAATTACAGACCAATATCCTTGATGAACGTGGATGTCAAATACTCACCAAGATACTAGCCAATAGGATCCAACAGTACATTAAAAGGATTATTCACTACGTACCTCAGTGGCTTGGTGGTTGAGCATCTGTCTTTGGCTCAGGTCATGATCTCAGTGTTCTGGGATTGGGTCCCACATCAGACGCCCTGCAGGGAGCCTGCATCTCCCTCTGTCTATGTCTCTGCCTTTCTCTGTGTGTCTGTCATGAAAAAATAAATAAATAAAATCTTTTATATATATATATATATATATTACTCACCATGACCAAGTGGGATTTATTCCTGGGATGCAAAGGTGGTTCAATATTCACAAATCAATCAACATGATACATCACATTAATAAAAGACAAGAACCATATGATACTCTCAATTGATACAGAAAAAGCATCTGACAAAATACAGCATCATTTCTTGGTTAAAAACTCTTCACAGTGTACGGATAGAGGGAACATACCCCAATATCTTAAAAGCCATCTATGAAAAGCCCACAGTGAATATCATTTTTTTAAGATTTATTTATTTACTCATTGAGAGAGAGAGAGAGAGAGAGAGGCAGAGACACAGACACAGGCAGAGGGAGAAGCAGGCTCCAAGCAGGGAGCCCAACGCGGGACTCAATCCAGGGTCTCCAGGATCACGCCCTGGGCTGCAGGCGGCGCTAAACCGCTGCGCCACCGGGGCTGCCGGTGAATATCATTCTTAACGGGAAAAACTGAGAGATTTTCCCCTAAGATCAGGAACATAACAAGGATGTCCACTCTCACTACTGTTATTAAACATAGTACTAGGAGTCCTAGCCTCAGCAATCAGACAACAAAAAGAAATAAAAGGCATTCAAACTGGCAGAAAAGAAGTCAAACTCTCACTCTTCACAGATAACATAATACTGTATATGGAGAACCCAAAAGACTCCACCCCAAGATTGCTAGAACTCATACAGCGATTCAGCAATGTGGCAGGATACAAAATCAATGCACAGAAGTCAGGTGCATTTCTATACACTAACAATGAGACTGAAGAAATAGCAATTAAGGAATCAATCCCATTTACAATTGCACCCCCAACCATAAGATATCTAGGAATAAATCTAACCAAAGAGGCAAAGGATCTGTACTCTAAAAACTACAGAACACTTGTGAAAGAAATTGAGGAAGACAGAAAGAAATGGAAAAACATTCCATGCTCATGGATTAAAATAAATATTGTGAAAATGATCTATGCTTCCCAAAGTAATCTATACACTCAGTGCAATCCCTATCAAAATACTATAGATATTTTTCACAGAGTGGAAACAAATAATCTTAAGATTTGTATGGAATCAGAAAAGACCCTGAATAGCCAGAGTAATGTTGAAAAAGAAGACCAAAGCTGAGAGCATCACAATGCCTGACTTCAAGTTACATTACAAAGCTGTGATAGTCAAAACAGTATGGTACTGGCACAAAAACAGACACATAGACCAATGGAATAAAACAGAAACCCAGGGATCCCTGGGTGGCGCAGCGGTTTGGCACCTGCCTTTGGCCCAGGGCGCGATCCTGGAGACCCGGGATCGAATCCCACGTCGGGCTCCCGGGGCATGGAGCCTGCTTCTCCCTCTGCCTGTGTCTCTGCCTCTCTCTCTCTATCTGTGTGTGACTATCATAAATAAATAAAAATTTATAAAAAAAAATAAAACAGAAACCCAGAGATGGATCCTCAACTCTATAGTCACCCAATCTTCAACAAAGCAGGAAAGAATATCCCGTGGATAAAAGACAGTCTCCTCAACAAATGCTATTGGGAAAACTGGACAGCCACATGCAGAAGAATAAAACTGGACCATTTTCTTAGACCATACACAAAGAAAAACTCAAAGTGGATGACAGATATAAATGTGAGATAGGAATCCATCAAAATCATTAGAACACAGGCAGCAACCTCTTCGACCTTGGCCACAGCAATTTCTTGCAGAACACCTCTCTAAAGGCAAGGGAAACAAAAGCAAAATTCACCAAGATAAAAAGCTTCTGCACAGCAAAGGAAATAGTCAACAAAACTAAAAGGCAACCCATAGAATGGGAGAAGATATTTGCAAATGACATATCAGACAAAGGGCTAGTAACCAAGATCCATAAAGAATTTATCAAACTTGGGGATCCCTGGGTGTCTCAGTGGTTTAGTGCCTGCCTTTGGCCCAGGGCATGATCCTGGAGTCCTGGGATCAAGTCCCAAGTCAGGCTTCTGCATGGAGCCTGCTTCAAACAACACACACACACACACACACAAAAACAAAAATACAGTCAAGATATTGGCAGAAGACATGAACAGTCATTTCTCCAAAGAATAGATACAAATGGCCAACAGACACATGAAAAAATGCTCAACATCACTTGGCATCAGGGAAATACAAATCAAAACCATAATAAGGTACCACTTTACACCAGTTAGAATGGCTAAAATTAACAAGACAGGAAACAACAAATGCCAACATTGAGGATGTGGAGAAAGGGGAACCCTCTTACACTTTTGGTGGGAAATCAAGCTGGTACAGCTGCTCTGGAAAACAGTGTGGAGGTTCCTCAAGAAGTTAAAAATAGAGCTATTCTATGACCCAGCAATTGCACTACTGGATATTTACCCTAAAGATACAGAATGAGTGAAACAAAAGGGTATCTGCACCCCAGTGTTCATAGCAGCAATGTCCATATTGGCCAAACTGTGAAAGGAACGGAGATGGCCTTCAAAAATAATGGGAGCAGCCGGGTGGCTCAGCAGTTTAGCACCTGCCTTCGGCCTGAGATCGAGTCCCATGTCGGGCTCCCTGCTTGGAGCCTGCTTCTCCCTCTGCCTGTGTCTCTGCCTCTCTCTCTCTCTCTCTCTCTCTCTCTTTGTCTCATGCTCCCATGAATAAATAAAGAAAATATTTTTTAAAAAAGATGAATGGATAAAGAAAATGTGGTATATATTTATACAATGGAATATTACTCAGCCATCATAAAGGATGAAGTCTTACCATTTACATCAATATGGACGGAAATGGAGGGCATTACGCTGAGCAAAAGAAGACAATCAGAGAAAGACAATTATCATATGGTTTCACTCATATGAAGAATATAAGAGCACAGTGGATCATAGGGGAAGGAAGGGAAAAAGAGGATAGGAAGAAATCAGAGGGAAACAAACCATGAAAGACTTTTAACTCTGGGAAACAAATTGAGGGCTATTGGAGAGGAAGTGGGTGAAGAGATGGGATAACTGAGGGATGGGCATTAAGGAGGGTACATGATGTGATGAGCACTGGGTGTTATACTCACTCAACTGAAGAGTTATTGAAAACTAAATCTAAAACTGATGATGTACTTACTATATGTTGGCTAATTGAATTTACATAAAAAATTATTTTTCTAAAAAAAAATATGATCATTTCAATAGATGCATAAAACACAATTGACAAAGTACAATATCCATTTGTGACAAAAATGACCAACAAAATAGGTTTAGAGGGAACATACCTCAACATAATAAAGGCCTATGTGAAAAACACAGAGCTCACATCATACTCAATGGTGAAAAACTGAGAGCTTTTCCTCATAAGGTAAAGAATAAGACAAGGATGCCCACTATCACCACTTTTATTCAATATAATACTAGAAGTTCCATTTACAGTAATCAGACAATAGAAAGAGTTAAGAGCATCCAGATTGGTAAGGAAAAAGTAAAACTCTCACTCTTTGCAGAGGACATGATAGTTTATATAGAAAACCCTAAAGATTCCACCAAAAAACCACAACTGACAAACGAATATGGTAAGGTCACAGGACACAAAATTAATGTACAGAAATCTATTGCATTTCTATACCCTAATAATGAAATAGCAGAAACAGAAATGAAGAAAACCATCCCATTTACAATAGCATCAAAAATAATAAAATACCTAGGAATAAATTTACCAAAGAGGTAAAAGCTGAAAACCATAAAGAACTAATGAAAGAAATCGAAGATGACACAAAGAAATGGAGAGAGATTCCACGCTCATGGATTAGAACAAATATTGTGAAAATGTCTAAACTACCCAAAGCAATCTACACATTCAATGCCATCCCTACCAAAATGCCAAGAGCATTATTCGCAGAACTAGAATAAACCATCATAAACATTATATGGAATCACAAAAGAGCCCAAATAGCCAAAGCCATCTTGAAAAAAAAGAAAGAAAACTGGAGGCATCACAATTCCATATTTCAAATTACACTACAAAGCTGTAGTAATCTAAACAGTATGGTATTGGCACAAAAACAGACACACAGATCAATGGAACAGAACAGAAATCCCAGAAATAACCCACAATTATATGGTCAATTAATCTTTGACAAAGAAGGAAAGAATATGCAAGGGGGAAAAGACAGTCTCTTTAATGAATGGTGTTGGAAACACTGGGCAGCTATATGGAAAAGAATGAAACTGGACTACTTTCTTTTCTGTGTGCTAGCACACACAAAAACAGACTCAAAATGGATTAAGGACCTACATGTGAAACTGAAACCATAAAAATCCTAGAAGAGAACATAGACAGTAATTTCTCTGACATCAACCATAACATGTTTTTAGATAGGTCTCCTGAGGCAAGGGAAATAAAAGCAAAAATAAACTCTTGGGACTGCCTCAAAATACAAAGCTTCTGCACAGTGAAGAAAATCAACCAAGAAAGCTAAAAGACTTCCTACTGAGTGGTAGAAGATATTTACAAGTGAAGTATCAAAAAAGAGTTAGTATCCAAAATATATAAAGAACTTACACAACTCAATACCCAAGAAACAAAATAATCCAATAAAAAAATAGGTAGAAGATGTATACAGACATTTCAGCAAAGAAGACATACAGATGGCCAACAGAAACATGAAAAGATACTCAACATCACTCATCATCAGGGAAATGCAAATCAAAACCACAATGAGATATTGCCTTACACCTATCAGACTGCCTAAAGTCAAAAACACAAGAAACAAATGTTGGTGAGAATGTGGAGGAAAAGAGACCCTTATGCACTGTTGGTGGGAATGCAAACTGATGCATCCACTGTAGAAGACAGTGTGGAGGCTCCTCAAAAAAATTGAAAATACAACTACCCTATGATCCAGTAATCTTACTCCAAAGTATTTACTCCCAAAATACAAGAAACACTAATTTGTAGGGTTACACATACCCTATGTTTATTGCAGCATTATTTACAATAGCCAAATTTCAGAAGTAACCTAGGTGTCCATCAATAAATGAATAGATAAAGAAGTGGGGGGTGGAATATTTTTCAGCCACATAAAAGAAATTTTGCTACTTGCAACAACACAGAGGGTCTATTTGATTATTATCAAATGCTATATGATTTCACTCATATGTGGAGTTTAAAAAACAAAACAAATGAATAAAAGAAAAGAGAGAGAGAGAAACTAAAAACACAGACTCTTTACTATAGAGAATAAACAGGGTCACTAGAGGGGAGATGGGTAGGAGGATGGGTGAAATAGGTCATGGGGATTAAGAGTACACTTATTTTGATGAGCACTGAATAATATATGGAATTGTTGAATCACTATATGGTGCAACTTAAATGAATTTAACACTATGCTAATGATACTGGAATTAACATTGTTTTAAAGATTTTTTTTTAATTTATTTATTCATGAGAGACACAGAGAGAGAGAGGTAGAGACACAGGCAGAGGGAGAAGCAGGCTCCATGCAGAGTGCCTGACGTGGAACTCGATCCCGGGTCTCCAGGATCACACCCTGGGCCCAAGGCGGCGCTAAACTGCTGAGCCACCCGGGCTGCCCTAGAATTAACATTTTTTAAGGAGAAAATAATATATCTGAGTTTTTCAGTGGAAATATTCAACAAAACATTATAACTACATTTCCACACAAAAACATGTACTATTTTTCCTATGAAAATACCCTAGGGTGAATAAGAACTGACCCATCTTTAAAAAGAGCCACATCACTTTATTGAAAGGAACTCTTCACCTATTAGGATTCTACTGGGTAACAATACCTGCTCACTAAAAATAAATGAACAAAATATGGGGGGTGGAGGGAGGAACCAAACGAAGCTTTTTTTCCTTAACTGTAATCATATTAAAATGAAAATATAGACCATAACTGCATAGGGGTCCTCACTTTCTAATGTTAATAATAATTATTATTATTATAACACTACAATTTATTGAACATCTATTATAGTCAAGCACTTCACCTTTTTGAAATACACACTGACCCAATTCATGGTAAAATAAACTAAAAGTTAGAGAAATTTAGTATTTGACCTAAGGTAGGGATCAACAAATTATGGCCCATAGACCAAATCCACTCACCACCTCTTTTTGTGAGGCCTTCAAGTTAAAAATGCTTTTTATATGTTTAAACAATTGAAAAAAGTCAAAATAAGAATAACATTTTGTAACATGTAAAAATTCTACGCTATTCAAATTTCAAATGTACAAATAAATTTTTACTAGAACACAATCATGTCCATTTGTTTGTATATGGACTACAATTGCTTTCACTACAGTGGCAGTCAAATAGTTGCAACAGAGACTGTGTGATGTGTAAAACATAAAAATATTCACTATCTAGCCTTTTACAGAAAGCTTGCTGACCCCCAACAGAAAGTCACATGGCTGGAGAGTAACAGAGGGGGAATATGAAACAAAGTTTTCTCTAGTTCCAAGATGCATAATAATAGCAGCAATATTTCTTTGTTATTTCGAGCCTACTGTAGGCTCCAAATGGTCAGAACCTTGTTCAAACATCTCAATTTAGCCTCAAAATTATCAGCATTCTACAGTTAAGAGAGCTGAGCTCAGAGACCTAACTCACCCAAGGCTACAGAACCGGCTTCTTGCATCTCTGCTCTCTCACCTATGACACCTGCACCTGAACCCCACTCTACTTAGAAGAGAACACAGGGCTTCCTAGATTTAATGCTTTCACTCCACCTGAAGGAAAAAACCAAAAGATTGGTTCCCTCCCCTTGGGTGCCACAGTTGTGCTCCTTCTGGAGTAGGAAGAACAGGAAAACCTGAACCAAGGTTCAACCCCAGAAAAATGACACAGGGTTCAGTCTAGGCAGGAGGACATCATCATTGCCTATGGCTACAAGCCCCGATGCCATTTGCCCAATATCTTTTACTTTCTTATTCCACTCTGGGAGCCAGACTCTAGAAACCCCCAGCCGCCATACATTTGGGTAAGAACTCAGAATAGCAAACTGATGTAACTGAAGGACTGAAGATAAATACCCCAGCTTCATGACAAAAGAGGCAGGGAAAACATCTATGAATATTTGAAATATCATACATCAAAGGAGGAAGGAAATGAGAAATTGCTTGCTCTTATCCGAGGAAAATTGTAAGCTGATAAAACGGAGCATCAGAAAGCATAACCTATTCAGAAGCACAGAGAACGTGAGGCACACCCAGGCCAAAACAAGCTTTGCTTAGCCCCTGTTAGAAGCAGTAGGGACATGTTAAACGGGTTAGCCAGCTCCAGGAAGCAGAATGTTCCTACCTATCATCTATCTATCTATCTATCTATCTATCTATCTATCTATCTATCATCTATCTATCATCTATCTATCTATTTAATTTGCCAACAATAGTGCACCATTAGTTTCAGATGTAGTTTTCAAGAACTCATCAGTTGCATATAACACCCAGTGCTCCTCACATCACGTGCCCTCTTTAATGCCCGTTACCCAATTACCCCATCCCCCCCTCCACCTCCCCTGCAGCAACCCTCAGCTTGTTTCCCAGAGTCTCTCATGGTTTGTCTCTCTCTCTGATTTTTTTTTTCCCATTCAGCTTCCCCTCCTTCCCTTATGGTCCTCTGCACTATTTCTTATATTCTGCATAAGAATGTTCCTTTTAATTTAGAATTCATTCAGTTTGTTCCATCAGGATGCAGATTCTTTTCCCAAAAACTTTATAAAGACAAATAGACATGGAGGATGGCTGCCTCTTACACTGTGGAGTGAATGAAGACCCTTTTAAGAGTTAATTTAAGTAGGCTTCTGCGCTGAGGACCACACTCCCACTCACAGGCAGTATCAAGGGTCTCCTGCAGGGCCATGAGAAGGGGAGAGGGAAATGGTTATTATTTGGGAAAGGAGAGACAACATTTTGATGGATTGAGAAAACCATAAAGGAAGACAAGGAAGATACTTTGACCAGAACTGGGCATTGTCCATTACGGTTCCCTGAACAGGTCCCCTTGTCCCCTGGGCATGAGTAGATCAACTTCAGGGACATGGATGAGTATGGCTTAGATGAGGAGATCCTTTGTTAAGTGTCTACAAGGAGCCAGCTTAATTCTGGCGCCCCAGAGACGTCATCCTCCATGTGGACACTGGCTTCTATGATGTCATTGCCACAAGAAATGCCTCTCCAAAGCGTATGGACTGGTGGGAGCCAGTACTGGAGAAGAAACTGATGGATAGAAGTCAATTCTAGCTAGCAACTTCAGTCAACTGACAAGCACTCTGTAAAAATTCCCCGAAATAAGAGGAAGCCCTAAAGCCTTATTTCCCGGGCAGGATAGATATGAAACTGGTACATAAAAAGACTACACATATACAGAATAAACTATACACATCTTGTTAATTGTTCATATCCAAAGGCTCATCGCAGAAGTTGCCAGTTAGTGAATTTTGGACTTGGTCTTTTCTGAGTCTTCTTGTTCTGCGCTCCAAGCTCTTCCACAACCATACACATAGGCTGCTTATAATATTAGAACCTTTCTCTGTCTCTCTGTCCTCAGTTGTTCAGCGTTCACATTTTAAATATAGGAGCTTCACCAACTGCAATTCCCTAACTCAAGAGAGACTCATGCCTAACTTCCTACTACAGGTATCTAAGTAACAGATTAGATTCTCCTCCTGTGTGTACTCTGTAAAATTCCCTGTAGGGAAATAGGCCTATTTCCCAGGGAATACTTTTTCTCTTTTTGCATGATGCTTCTTTTTGTCCCACTCTGTTCGGCATACATTTTATGTTCCGTGCTGCAAATCCAGTATGGATTTTGGTGGAAAGAATAAAGTTCCATGTTTAGGCTCTAATACCTTAAAAAGAGTTCCCTGTTATATAAAAGCCAGTGACACCCAGAGTCACACTACCCCCCTATATCATAGCACAAAGCAGCCTGGGATTTACTGACGAGACAGTTCTTGCCCACATATCCTGAAGGGTCAAGTCTTTCACATTACAAAACACAAATTTTGAAATTTTGTATTTAAAACTATAGAAAACAGTCTACGATGACAGAATAGCCACCACTGATTAAGCAGCTACTTTTTTCTAGAAGCATTACTATTTTCACTGCCTCTTCACAAAAACTTTGCAAATTAGGCATTATCCACATTTTATAGACACTCAAAAGGTTTAAGAAACTAGCAGCCTTTGCAAGGTCAAAATTAAGAGTAGTGGGAATCTAACCTGGAATGCTTGAATCTAAAGCCTGGATTCAATCCCCATTATTGCATTGCCCAGGAAGGAAATTACAGTGAGCTACAAGGGTACATAGTAAAATCTCAGGGCCACCCCAAGGGCACTAGGGCAACCATTTGTATTGAGTAAATGATTAGGAATTAAATATTATCTTTTTAGATCTTTGCCAATTTGATCAAGAGGAATGGTATTTGAGTTTTAGTTCACATTCCTTTCATTACTACCGAAATTTGACTTTTTTATTCTTATTGGCCATTAATATTCCTCTTTTATGAATTGCCTATTTATGTCCTTTGTTCTTTCTCTATTGTGACTTGTTTTTCTTATCGATTTTTTTAAAGATTTTATTTATTTATTCATGAGAGACAGAGAGAGAGAGAGAGAGAGAGAGAGGCAGAGACACAGGCAAAGGGAGAAGCAGGCCCCACGCAGGGAGCCCGAAGTGGGACTCAATTCCAGGTCTCCAGGATCAGGCCCTGGGCTGAAGGCGGCGCTAAACAGTTGAGCCACCCGGGCTGCCCCATTTTCTTACCAATTTTTAATACCTCTTTACACACTGAGGCCACTCATCATTTGGCCATGATATTCTTTATAAACATTTTATCCCAATGTATCATTTTTCTTTTAATTTTGATTTTGGTGATCAAAATTATGTGCAAAGTTCAGAATACTTACACAATTAAATCTAAGTCTTTAGATTCTGCTTTGTACACAATGTTCCTTTATCTTTGTACCAAATTACCCCAAAATCAGTCAGGTCCAAGTGGGATTCTGCTGTATTAAGCACACTTCCATAAATGGATTGACAAACTAAAATATCTATGTATTGGGACACCTGGGTGGCTCAGTAGTTGAGCATCTGCCTTCAGCTCAGGTTGTGATCCTGTGGTCCTGGGATCGAGTCCCACATCAGGCTCCCCACAGGGAGCCTGCTTCTCCTTCTGCCTATGTCTCTGCCTCCTTCTCTGTGTCTCTAATGAATAAATCAATAAATAATTTTTTAAAAATTTAAAAAATAAATACATAAATACATAAATAAAATATCAATATATTAATTTATAATGAGGACTATACTCCAGTAGGAAGTCAGGTACCACATAGGTAATTTGATAAATACAAATAACTTTGGCCCATTCTCTTATATCTTGGAGTCCATATTATATCTGGACCTGCAGAACTTGCTATTATTATCTATAACAGAGAAAGAGACTCAGAAATGACTGACTTTGTTAACAGCATAACCAAATGAACATCTAAATCTCTTCACTGATTGGTTAAAAAAAAAAAACTGTGAAATGCATGTTTTAATAAGAACACGGTCCTTAATTGCACCAAGCATGAAAAAGCAACACAAACATTTTACTTTACCAAACATATAGATCATTTAAAATGTTAAAAAATGAAGAAAACAGATGTAAAATTGTCTAGGAAAATGAACAACTTTATGATTTGTTTGTCATCTTCTCCTTCCTTGCCTTAACATAATATGTAGCATATCCCATGACAGCTCATAAAATGTACCACTGCCACCAAATCACTAGCTTTTATGGAGACAGTAATGAACATAAGATACCTTAGTAGGAGTTATAAAAATGTAGACACTTCTAACATTAAAAAAACAAGTGGAAGTATTTTGTAAACCAAAAATATTCAAATGCTTTGAGAAATGGGGATGCTTGGAACCAAAACTACTGCATAAATATCTGCAGTTTTACCCATATGCTATTTCTCCAGGATTTACAGCTATTTCCAATTTTTAATGCTCTAGCTCTGGCTGTTTAAAAATAGTTTGCAAGTGCTTGAGAGTAAGTCCCATTTGATTTTGAAGGGGATAGACGTTGGGGGTACCAAAGAAATCTAGACAGGCAAATGTATGGAATCACCCCCTAACCATCAAATGGTCTACCAACTCTTTTTGCTTTGTGTTTCTAAGAGCCTGAGTGTCCTTGGACAGATAAGTTTGGCTTGTGTAAAAGTGAAGGTGTGCTCTCTTTCTTCCTCTTCCACATTTCAAAGATTAAGACATTTCAGTCTCCTCTAAGTTCCAGGGCTGTGAAAGTCCCTTAGCATCTCAGATATTAATATGGCTCACAATGATGTGACTTAAATAGCCTTTTTAAAATTGAATCTATAATACTATGCTTATTTATTGTTCCTTGACAGGTACCAGATCTGATTGAAAAAGAGTTTCTCTAAACATTAAGTATTCGGAACAGTCAAGTAAAGATAAGAAGAATGTATTAAAGGATTAAGGGCAAACAGAAAATGAAGATGAGGGCAGGACAGAGAAAATTAAAATAGCAATGAAGTAAGATTTTGAAAAATGGCATTTGTGATGACAAATGAAATTAGCCAAATTTAACTCTATCTATCATAGAGCCCATTTTCAGCATGTTTAAAATATGTTCTTCTCCTGCTTTGCAGTGACATTTTACCCAAGTGTTTCTCATCCTGGGTGCTGCTAGTTAGCACTTGTATTTCAATGCTATCCACCAGTGTTATTTGTTGCTGTCCAGGACTGCCATGTAAAATGTGTGTGCATCATTCTCCTAAAGAAGAAATAGGGCAGGTGGCTTTGGACCGTGTCCCACAATGAAAAATACAGAATCCAAGCTACAAATGGTACTTACATTTCAATTTTTCCCTATTCACCACTGATGTAAACATCTTCAAAAAGTACTTATTTCCAAAAGCCTCTTTCCTTCTCTTTCAAAAGAAAATGTATTTTCAAATTCTTGGAAAGGCTTTACAGAGAACCCTGTGACTTCCTCAATTAAAGGACCCATTCAGCCTACACGCAGCCATTGCCAGTTCCTGGGCTTGAGACAGCAAGGCTCTTACTCTGCCACTCTGTGAGATTAGCAGGAAAATAGCAGGCATATTGTCAGATGGAATATTACACCATTTTGGCCCCCAAAAGAGATGTTAAGAGCTGTTGAGCTGTGGCATGCTGCTCAAGAAAGAAGACAGTCCACTCCAGTAATGAATTCACACACTGACCAAAATGCAAAGAAACCGGTTTTTCTTTTCAACAGAGAAGTCCAAAGTAGAGACCATTACTGTTATCTATTCAGGGACATTAGCAGCTTCTCTAATAACCTGCCTACTAAATATCTAGAGCTTAACTATACTGTATGCTAGTGACTCTTAAAATGTGGGCACCAAACCAGCTAAAGCAGCATCACCTGGAAACTTATTTAGAAATGAAGATTGTGAGTATAGCATAACATAAAAACCTGTCAAATCACTATGTTGCACCCCTGAAACTAATGTAATATTGTGTGTCAACTGTACTTTTGTGTGTGTGATATTCTGACACAGATGAGAACAGATGCCATGTAAATAAATGCCAAAATGAAAAAAAAATGCAGATTCACAGTTTCTGCTTCAGACTTACTGAATCAGAAACCCTGTGGGTGGGAACCAGCAAATCCTCTAGGTAATTCTGAGATGCGTGCTCAACTCTGAGAACCACTAATATATGCAGGGCTACTTTTAATCCTCATTTGAGCACAGAAAACATTATTGTGATTTAGGGATAGCACACATGGTCAGAGCAAATAATTCTAACTCTATGTCTATGATGTTTTAAGCAATGTTGTCACAAAACCCTTTCAGAATCTAAAGAAAAAATAATAAAGGCAAATTTCACTTTCAATTTCAGGAGGTTCCTAAGCACATCTGAAGCCTGGCCAAGTACCCTAGCAAAGGAGCTTCTACTTTATCTTTTTCCAAGCATTTCATCTGCTCCTCATATAATCTGTAAAGTCAACAGAATAGGTATTATGATAATTTATACCAGAGGACATCAAGGCTCAGAAACCTAAGGATCCTGCCCCAAATCTCAGAGCTGGTAATAAGCAAAAGAAGCTCATATCTAGGGTTCTGGTTCATCTACAAACTCCTTGCCTTATATTTTACTCCTCTCCCCAATCTGGACTGTTGTAAATAATAGTGATAGAAATAATGGTGAAGGGCTCCTGCCACCACTATCATCTCTTCACTCTGCTCTCTGAACTCTCCTCTAGACACACTGGCTTCCTTGCTCTTTAAGCACTGAAGTACATTTCCACCTCAAACTCTTAGCACATGCTGTTCCCTTTGCCTGGAATGTTCCTCAGATGTCCATATCATTTGCTCCTTCACTCCCTTTAGGTCTTTCCTCAAATGTCATCTAATGAGAGTGTTCACCTCTCACAACTATATATATAAAACAAAGATCCTTACATAGAAACTTACACTCTCTCCACTTACCCGGCTTTATTCTTCATCATTTCCCTAATCACAACTGACATAGTTTATATTTATTTGTTTATTTCTGTCATACTCACCTAAACATTGTTCTGTGAGCATAGGAACTGTTTTGCTTATTGTTAAATTCATGGTTTAAAAAGCAACACAGCAGAGGCACCTCGGTGGCTCAGTTGGTTAAGCATCCAACTCTTGATTTTAGGTGAGGTCATAATCTCAGGGGTGTGAGGTGAGTGTGGAGGCTCCATGCAGGGTGTGGAGCCTGCTTAAGATTCTCTTTTTCTCCCCTTTCCCCACCCCTTACTCTCTCTCTCCTTCTCTAAAAAAAATAATAATAACAAAATAGCAACATAGCTATAAAATAGGTGTTCAATTAATATTTGTTGAATAAATATCATATTCAACTAAGTTGAATATCATATTCAACTAGTTAGTCTCTATCCACCCAGCTTTAACCCAGAATTTTGAGTGTGAATCAATTCTCTAATTCAGACCCTTTTTTGAGTAGATATCAAAGGAAATCATAGCAAGTTCTCCCTTTTCTATCATTAATGTTGTGGGTTCTGATAAGGACAGTGATGTCAATGATAATAATGTAAATGATAATATTTACTGAACATCAATGATAACCTAAGAACAAATATTACCTCTAATTTTCACAGAACTCTGCAAGTTATATATCATCCTCACAGTTATGCAAATAAGGAGCTCAGAAATGTTATCTGCCTCAGCTACTGAGTGTTGATCAGAGCTGAGACTGGCATCCAGCTACTTCAAGCTCCAATGCCTGCACTTTTTAAAACTCCTATCCTCATCAATTACTGCTGGACTACCAGCAGCCTTGATTCCTCATTGCTTTCTATAAAGAAAATAGTTTCTGAAAACCAAATATAAAATAATGACCTTTTCTAAACAATACTATTGATCATAATTGGCAATGTCTAAGAGGAAGACCACTTATGAAATGTCTAAGCTACAAAGTTTAGAGATAATGTAGGCCAATTCTTTATCTGGTCCAACTTCCATAATTTATAGAAAACTGAGATCCACAGAGGTCAATTTGCCTAAAGTTGGCTTTCTGAAATGGGAAGGACTGAATGACATGGTTAGAAGCAGCATCTCTGAAGTCAGAACCTGGTTCAAAGTCAGGTTCTACCTCTTGTGTGTGACCTCTTGGGGGTAACAAGATTCTTAACTTCCCTAATCCTTGGTTTCCTCACTTTGGAATAGGGATAATGCCTACTTTATAAACTGTTTTTGCAAATTACGTTTTTATATGTGTGTGCAAGAGAAAAACAATACATTACAGCTATTATTATGTAGTAAAGCCATTTTAAGAGCTCTCGTCTTCTAACACTCAGTCAAATATATCTACTAAGTCAATTCTTTTCCTCACACAGAAGATGATATTAATCTCCACAGGAAGGTAACTACTGGTGAGTCAGTCAGTGTTCAATCCCAAATCCAATTTTTCAATCTTCTTCAAGACTATGGTTTAAAACAGTGTGAACCCAAATGATAATACCAGGGATATTTTTGCTACTTTCTAATTCTGATACAGCATTGAATTTAATTGCTGCTTTCCAAGAAGGAGATAAGAAAATGAAAGAAGGAGAAATGGAGCTGTTTAAGATGATGGAATGAACACTCCCAAACACATGAACATGGACGCACTAGTGTTTAGTTGAAAAGCACATTTGAAAATATGAATATATATTTTTCCAAAGCTTATCAAATTCCTCCAGTAACAACAGAAACTATGTTCAGAGGAAAGGAAAAAATTATTTTGGTTAAGTCTATTAATATGCTTCAGGGTTGAGGACAAAAACACCCTCCCACATGATAAATAGCTAGTTTCTCATGAAATTTATAGGAGGCTTGAAAATACAAAGACATTTGAAAAATAATCAAAGGAACTAAGCAAATTTGTCCATTCTCTGCTGTTTTAAGGTTTTACTTTCCATGACTTCGCATCATCCTGAGAAAGTGTACACTCTACGACATGGCATCAATGCCCCTGCAGATATGGCCTCTCTCTGCATTCTATTCAGTCTTCATCTTTTGTCACCCTCCTCCACCTCTAAGTATCAGTCTCCAGGCTTTGATGTATGCTGTCCCTCTTCCTGAGAAGCTTAGAGAAAAGCTTCCTTGAAAGGAACAAAAAATGAAGATGCAACTCCTTCAAGCTCTGGCAGAAGCAAGATGAGCTTTTTGAAGCAAGGGAATTGTTTTAATAAACGGAAATTGTACTAACAGTTTAGGGCAAGAAAACCTGCATTCAACAATTGAACCACTTAGCAAATTATGGCATGTACAGTTAATTAAAAATACACAAAGGGAGAAACTGATTGTAATTCAAAAAGAATTGGACATTTTTAAAATTATATTACTCAATCAACCAGATTATAGAAACATGTGGTTTGCATGTAGATTATGTCAAGAAACTTGTTTTGTAACCATGAGGAAATAAAGGACTGCACCATAGCTGCCATTTTACCCTTTAACTAGAAAAAGCTAAAAAGTGTTTTGGATGAACTAGACTATAGGATTAACATTTGCCTTGAGACATGAGAGGCACATTTTCATAGTTGCAAATTATATAAATGACTGTCATGATTCCTACATAAATTGGTTTTGACCAAATGTAAATGTATAACCTAGTTACTGAATAATATATTTTTGAGAGTTCAGTTCTTTTTGAATCAGTATATACACTCGTGCATGCATGCAGACACACATGCACACATATATACAGTCAGATGGAAAGGAGTTATGCAAAAATCATATTTTGGGAGTAGTAGGATTTTAGGTTTTATTTAAATCTCATAATTTTCTCTGTCTTAGTAAAGTTATCTTTGTAAATAAGTAAATAAGCCATGGACCTAAGTCCTGTCACACATTAGCTAAATTTGGGACAAGTCACTTAAGACTTCTTAGCTTCATTTAGAAAACTGAGATCCTAATTCTGATCTCACAGATTGATATGACCATTAAATAATATACTTTATTTAAGAGTGGCCTATGAATTCTAATGAGTAACACAAAAATAAAATTTTATGATTATAATGGCATTAATATGCAAATATTCTCTTCTCAAATGCCCCCTCCTCAAAGGGGTCTTCCCTTGTATCGCCATCTAAAATAGCAACTCCCATGAAAAACAAACAGGTCACCCCAATATCCACGTCAGTTTTATTTTCTCACAGCATTTCTCACTCTCAAATTATTACTTATAACTGATTTCGATGTTTATTGTGTTCCCGCTAGAATGTAAGTTTCCTGAGGGCAGAAGCTTTGTCTGCCAATTGCTGGATCCCCAGCTCCTTAAAAAGTGCCCTGCTCAAAATGGACACTCAGTAAATATCTAAGGAAGGAAGGAAAAGGAGAAGTAAAAGAAGGTGGTATCTGATCAAGTATAATTTCCTCATCTTATCAAAAAGAGATCAACACAAATGGTCAAAGGAGAGCAAAAGTATAGTCGTAGATAAAGCAGAAAGAATTAACTGGGCAACTCTATGATTAGTGATTTAGTTTACTTCAGTCTTCAGAATTCAGTACCTAATTCAAGATAAAATTATATAGTCTATATAGGGAAATATAAATATAGTTTATGCAGGGAAATATAATTTTTAGTGCTATCTCCTATAGCACAAATCTATTCTCATATCAAAATAAAGTGAACTGTACACTCTACTCTTAAGCTGGTATTTTGTACAACCATCTGATCCTGATATTCTTTTCTACTGGTCTAAGTGTTTGTGTTTGCTCATTCCTCTCTGGCGTATTTTAAAATCCAAATCACTGCAGTAATTCATTTTTTATTGTTCTCTTGCTCAGCTTCAACACATGTACAGTAGTAGTGTTCACTCTTCAGGGGGATAATGGCATTTTTGGAGATTTTACTGTAGTCATTACTCTTGCTTCTTTATTAAGAGACTTGACTTTAATCTTCTGCTTTAGCTATGTGGTTTATCTTATGAATATTAATATACAACCCAAAGGGATCTAGCCAGTGAATATGAATTAGAGAGGGCTTTTTTATACTGAAGAAAGAGAAAGCCATTTTCTGCTATGCACATCTTTCTGGGGTGTATGAGCTCTAATTTAATCAGCATGTAGTCATCATGTATGCCACCAGCACTCCAGGCCACGAAGTAATTGAAATGATTCAAGCTTGTTTAATAAAGTAATTTCAATTATAGCAGGAGTTGAGTCAGAAAATGTCAGCTGTACAAAGTTTATGCTGCCTGGAATCAGCAATAGGGCACCAAATGCTCGTAGAGAAAAGTGCCATCATGGAAATGAGTTGTTACTTTTTTAGGCTTTAAAATACCTTTGTTCACATGAGACCAGCTTCTGTTAGGTGATCTGTTAGTCAAGGGAGCCAAATATAATTTGTCCTGAATATGGTTTAAAAAAATTGACTTATAGGAAAGAGCTTAGAACTGAAGGGGTCAGAGAGTCCATCCCCTTTCCTCTAAATATAACCAGCATCGGACACTTCACCATAGTCTCCACCATTCCCTAATGCTTCAGGCCGAGTAATCATTTATGTTTGGAGTCACTGATGACAGAAGACAGCTCAACATCCATCCTACATTCAAGAAAGGAAATCTCACAACTTTTCATTATAATATATAATTGCATAATACACATAAAATCATTTTTCCATCACCAAGTAACACAAAAATATCCCAGGCGTGCTGTTAGTCTTGTATAAATGATAAACTCTAATGTGTTTCCCAGTTTCTTTCTTTCCCCTCATCTTTCCCATTGTTTGCTTTATCCTTCCAGCCATTATTTCTCCTGGCATTTTACCCATTTAAAGGCTTGTATAGTTCTGCTACCCCAAAGATCTTTAATTCCCAAATTATGATTCTATTGTTGTTCTTAATTTTGCTTATCTTTTTCTTAAGAAACTCCTTGGTATATGCAAATGGTTTGCTTTTTACTTACCACTGTCCCAGTATCTAGTGCTGTTCCTTACCATAACTGTTGAGAAGATAGACAGTTGAACTACTGTTTATAATTCACCATCACATATCCAAAGGCCTTATTAAATTCTTTTTATTAAGGGTTATCTAATTCTCCTCCAAATAACAATTCTCTCTCACCTTGATCACATCTGGTTTAGGTCAATTTTATTAAACAATAATCTATTTTAGAGATGAAGTCGTAGCCTCTAAAGATAATAGGACTCTTGCTGGTTTCATCAACACTGCCATTGTCAGAATTTTCTTTTGGTCTAGTTCTGGAACCAGCATCCATGGATATCGAAGAGTGCTATTATTATGCTAAATGCAGACATCTGTTCCGAAAATATACCTTTCTTTGCTTCCTCCTACTAAGGATGTTTCCTAATCAACTACAGACAACTAAGAATTTTAGTTGAGATAGTAAGGACATGCAGTGAGATAGTAATTAGTGTCCAATGTATTTTTAAAATGTATGTGTGGTCATATAGGACGGTCATCTAACATCTTACCAATGTGATTAGTAGCAGTAAATATAAGCAGACTATATTTTTGACAAAGGCTAAATATTCCCTAAAATTGAGTAGTAGGATTCTCAAGTGAAACTTCTTGTGAGTTAGGGCCATTTCCTTTTTCCTATAGAAACATTTTGAAACATATATTGAAAGTCCATGGGATTACATTAAATAATATATAAACATTTGCTCTCTGCAAAACTTTTAGTTTAACCTGTCTTTAAAAATCCTGCTTCCTAGCTCCTCATTGATCTGTTCTGAATCCTAGCGAAATAATACTCTCAGTTGAAAACTATAAAGAATATAAAGCTCCTGGTTTATGTAGTACCTTCACTTTATAATACTCAAAGGAGGGTGTAAATGCAAGATCATTATGAGTCCAACTTTATAGATAGGGAGCTTGAGGTTTGGAGAGGGTAAACAGCATTACCAAGGTCAGGCAATAGTTGAGTTTGAAAGAACCCAGTACTCCTAAATTTTAATTTGCCTCCTTACCCAGAAGGCCATGCTACTGCTTTAGTAAGGAAAATGTACTTTTATAAGTATTGACGCTAAACTTTCTCTGCTTAGCACTTCAGAAAAGTAAAGTGAGAAACTAAAGGTTCAAATTCTTCTTTGTAATATATCCTTATGACAATGGTATTCTTTGCTAAATACTCTAATTTTTATATCATTTCAGAAGAAATCTTTCTATATTCAGAGGATTTCTGATGTGCTGAGCTAATGATACCCACCCCTTACTGAATAGCAATATCTACTTCTCCTCTTTTTATGGCTGTAAAAAAGAGAAGGGTTTTTTTTTTTTTTAACATGACATGAAAAGCTTCTAAAGGGTAATAGTTTAAATTCAGAATAGAAATGGAGACAAACTGCTAAAATCGTGAACAGATCAGCTAGGTACAATGAGTCTTTTCCATGTAAACCTTCCCAAGAGAAAAATGCAACAAAATTAAAAAGTAAAAAAAAAAAAAAAAAAGTTTCACTCTGATACAATCATCCCTGAAGTTCTATGAAGAAATGGGTGCCCTGCCCAATTCTTATAGGGCAATTGAAGAATGATTTTGGCACTATAAGGTGCAGTAGGAGGTATCAACCTCTTCTTTCTTCCCTCTGCCTTCTCAGAGTTAATGAGAATTCACTGAATCCCAGGAAGGTCCTAAACCACAACTTTTCCAATTGCAGGTAAAATTAGGGCCCCATTCCAGTGCTACATTAAATGGTTGCTTTCAAAATGATATCTCAATATCAGCCAGCTCTCTACCATTCCATAAGAATATATATTATCTGATGAAGTCACAGATACAGAAGACTTTATCATCATAGTAATATGGAAAATAAAATTAAGGTCTGTAATTCACTGAAACTGACATTGCTGTGATTTGAAGACACATCTGATAACCTACAGACAAGTCTGAGTAATTAACCACACTCTTTAAGCCCCTGCTTTTGTCCACTCTCAGTAGGAAACTTCACCTTCTACTTTAGAGATAATTATGTCAATGTCATTCAGCTAAAATTATTTCCTACTTGCTATCTGCAGTTCACACTATGTGCATCCACACCCAGTCCTACTACTCTCCTTTTGGTAAGTTTCCCTTCCTCCAATCAGAGGAGCTAACAGTCATCAAACCTGTCTTTCTAAGAAAAGTGCTAAGCATAGATGACGACTAAGCAATCATTTTGATATAGTTCTAAACTGACTTTGTAAGACTTAGATGCTATTTTTGCTTCTACCCTAACTATGAAAGTTTCCTGAATGGCCCCCCAGTGTAAGAACCTCTAAGTAAGCTTTTAATAACTGTTACTATGGGGATCCCTGGGTGGCGCAGCAGTTTGGCGCCTGCCTTTGGCCCAGGGCGCGATCCTGGAGACCCGGGATCGAATCCCACGTCGGGCTCCCGATGCATGGAGCCTGCTTCTCCCTCTGCCTGTGTCTCTGCCTGTGTCTCTGCCTCTCTCTCTCTGTGTATGACTATCATAAAATAAAAAATAAAAAAAAATAACTGTTACTATGGTTATAACTATTATTATACAGAATAGGTAGTTGATAGGAGTTCGTGAATGATAAAGGTGGTAAGTACTCTCCTACAACAAAAAATTGGGCTAGCTTCTCTGTTTTTGAGTATTCACTTCTTAACATCGGGAAAAGGCAGGTCTTCAGGGGGCACCAGACAAAAACAAAACAAAAAAACCAAAACAACAACAAAAAACACCGCTGTATATTTTTATAGAAGTAAAGGGAGATTTAAATGAACATCAAGAGAACTTTTTTTTTTTCAAGAGAACTTTTGCAGAAAAAACTCAGTAACCAGAAGGTAGTGCAAAGAATGGATATAAGAACAGAAGGGCAGCCCTACCCTTTTCATTGGCTGTAGGAAAGAGAAGGACATATCTTAGACTAGATGTCTGAAACAAACTTCAGAGAATTTTCAGCACCATCAGGTAAAGTCAATCTCCTTCTCCTCTAGCTATCATCTTGTATTAATGTCCAAGGTCTCCCAAATGAAAGTTGACTATCCCACCTCAGCCAGCAATTGCTCTGACCACCAAATCCTTCCTCAGCTTTGAAGATATGTTTGTTCATTGTTTAAACCCATGCCTGACGTAAATACCAAAAGCCATCAAACTCCACACAGCGTAAGAATGAAGCTTTCCTTCTCCTAGAGAATGAACGCATCTATAAATGACATATCTAATTTTAGAGACTCTTTGTAAGGAATGACCCTTAGCAGTTCTTCTACCCCGTCCCAGGACAGAATTCAAAGCAGAGGTTCTTTTCACTCTCTCCATCTGGCAGCATATGGGATTTGCCCAATTATTAGACATAATTGCCAGGCCCGACTAGGTGCAGTTAAAGGCATTTTTTTCTAAGATTTGTCACTTTAAGAAAAGAGACCCTTTAAATAAAGTGTTCATTCTTATACAATCCACTCCAAAAATCCACTAATTTCCTCTTTCCATTCATCTTCCAGAAATCCTATATTCAAGACAAATGGGATTTAGTATAACATGCTTTCAGTGATACTACAATGAGCAAGACTATTTTAAGAATTCTATTCATCAATTCTCAATAAATATTATGATACTAAGCACTTAGGCATTCTAAAGTTACTTTCCTAAGCAGATCTCAAGCTCTTTAGCAACACAGATGTGTTAAATCTCCTAATTCCCTTGCAAAACAAGCTAAGAAGTCAGAGCTAAAACATGATTCTCTAATTCAACTGCAAGGCAGGTCACTTGGAAATGGTCCATCTCTTAAAAGAAAAAAAGATGGTGGGGAGGAGATTATGATAATAGCAAACTGACTAGAGTTTGTGAGTAGTAGCACTGTTGCATCCATTTCAAGTCAAGGTTGTCAGAAAATGTTGATTAACAGTGAAGGATTCGCTTGCCTGTCATTCAATTATTTTAAGAAGTACTTCTTGGGTAGCTACTGGATGCTGGGCACTAGCTTAGACCCTGGGGATATAATGAAGAAAAGTCCTTTGCTTATTGAATGTACAGTCTGGTAGAGCAGAAATAGCTGTTTAAAAAACAATAATAAAATACCATGTAATAAATAAAATAATGAAAGCTATCTGGAATGTAGAGATAACATGTAAGCAGTGGTGGATAACTTTCTTTGTGGAAGAGAATGGAAAGATGTTCCAGAAAAGATTGCCCTAAGATGCAATATTTGACATGGAAGGTTGAGTAGGAGTTTGACATTGTTATAAGTATTCTTTCTGAAAAAAAAAAAAAAGGTATTCTTGTTGATAGTAAAGAATGTATTGCAACAAATTTTCATAGCTGCCCTGAAGACAGACTGAAAGATCTGTTTGAGTTAGAAGATGGCCCCTCCTGCCTCCATCTGCTACTTCAAGTGTAGTGTTGCGAGGGCCTACCCAGTAAATCACAGAAAAGTACCTCTTTTTATAAAGATATGAATGTCCTTATGGTCCCTGTTTCTTCTACTCTCACAGCTGCTTACAAAACAGAGATGCAGTTAGAGCAAGAAAAATGGCCTGCCCCCCTTACAAATGAGGAAATTACTGCCCTGGGAGGTTGTGTTTTCTCTCAAACTCACAGATAGTTAAAGTAGAGTCCAAAACCCAGAGAAACTAATCATGTTGAATTCTTATTCAATTGAGAACCTCAAAGTCCACGGGTCACTCTATTTCCCAACCACATAATCAAAAGTGAATCATACATATCCTCACTTCACATAGGCTATAAGATGCTTAAGGGAAGTGTCTCAAAACAGAATTGATTTTACTGTAGAAACAAATAAAACCAAGAAATCACAGTGGCTTAAACCAACTAAAGTGCATTTTACACTTACACTAAGTCTGGTATACATGGTTAGGACTTTCACTTTCTGAATGACTCAGGGATTAAGTAAGACTCCACCTTCTCATGTCATCATCTCAGTATCTGACTTCCCAGGTTGCCACATCAGGATAAGAGAGACAGAAGTGCCATACCAACACTTAACTGTCTCAGCCTAGTTAAATGTTCACAGTCCACTGGTCAGAACTAGTCACATGGCTGCAACCCAACTGCAACAGAAGACGGAAAATACAAGGAATTATAATGAATATCTGAGCACTAAGACAATGTCTTCTCATAGAATCTCCAGAACTAGGGGCACCTGGGTGACTCAGTCAGTTAAGCCTCTGCCTTCAGCTCAGGTCACAATCCTGGAGTCCCAGGATTGAGCCTCAAGTGGGGCTCCCTGCTTGGAAGGGAGTCTACTTCTCTCTCTTCCTCTACTCCTCCGCCTGCTCATATTCTCTCTCTCTCTCTCTCTCTCTCTCTCTCTCCCTCTCCCTCTCCCTCTCCCTCTCCCTCTCTCTTCTCCAGAACTAGCACCGTGTGTGGCATAGAATATGTGCCTAACAAGGATATACTGAATGAATGAATGAATGAATGAATGAATATATTGACTACAGTCAAGGTCCTTTTTATAGTACTGTCTGGGGATACAAAGATATACAAGGACTAATCCCCATGTTCATGGACCTGAGAACCTAATTGTGAAATTAAATACTATTACACAACCAAATTGAATAAAATTAAGCATCCACAGCAATAGGGACTAAATGACAAGTGACTGATCTCAAGATAAAAGGAAAACGAAGTCAAGATTTAGGATGGTTGGAAATCCAGTCCTCTATTTAGATCCTGAACTAAAAATATTTCTCTCAAAAGACCCAAAGTCATTTGCCTTTGTTTTATCCAAAGGACAAGGAAAAATATGAAGTAATAAAACATAACTTCCAAAGTTTGGAATTTATTTGCAAACATAAGGACCACGTTTAGGGATCATTTCTAACATTTTTTTCCTATAGAAAACAATATTTCTGTAGCTGAGCATTTTCTATTTCATATTCATGTACAATATAGTCTCACCAGGTCAATCATCTTGGCCGCCACTACTACATATCCAACTGTTGTAGCAATAGGAAATGACTTTCAAGGGACAACAGAGGACATTCTTCATAAGAATTCCATGAAATTTTGAGTAATATATGAATCATCTGAAAAGTATTCATCATTTTCTGGATAAATGGCCCTATTTTACAAGTATTATTAACCTTAAGTAAAGTAAATTAAGAACTAGCCATTACATTTTATAGCACCATTTTAGCCTGATCTCAAGTTCAAAGAAACCAGGAATGTAAGCTGACACAACATTTCTGAAAAATCAATTTAGTAACATGAATGTTACTAAATATTCATGTTATGATAACAAATTTCCCTTAAAATATTCATATGTTATGATAACAAATTTCCCTTAAAAAGTCAATCTTAAGGTAATACTGACAAGGATTTCCTCATGAAAATAGTCATACAGCATTATTTATCACTTCAGACAACTTAAATGTTCAATTATGGGAAAATGATTAAGCAAATTAAATTACATCCATATATAAGAAAATTATACAATTAAAACATGATTACAAATTCTGCATTATCTATCAAAATTTTAAATGATCAATCCTTTGAGCCAGTATTTTTATTCCTAGATGTCTACTCTACAGGAAAGCTTTTACAAATGTGAAAACAATGTAAAAAAAATGATGTTTGTTACAGCATTTTTATAGTATCAAACATTAGGAAACCTGAATTAGAGCTTATCTAAAGGTAAATCTACAAATACTAACAGAGAAAGCTCAAAATTTACTAATATTAAAACAAGTTGTAAAATAATAAATAAATCAAATATCACATTTTTAAAAAGGTTATTTATTTATAGACCAATAACTTAGGTTTGGCTAGGGAAGTGGCTTTCCTTTAATTTTGCACACCTGTGTATTTTACTGTTTTATCATGACCATGTGTTGTTTTAGCTTAAATTTAAATTTTTCATCTAAAAAAATAAATAAATAAATTTTTCATCTTAAAGCCTAATAATATTTAGATATAAAAAAAGAAAAGGTTACAGATAACATTTAGTGATATTTAAAAAATGCCTATAGCAAAACGTTAAATTGAAAAAATAGCCAATATATACTGTGTGCACAGTATCATAGAAAATGTGTAAAATCATTGTAAAAAATGGAGAGATAATATGTCAGAATATTAACAGTACTTTCCAAGTAGTAGTAAGACTATTGGCCGGAGGATGGATGGATGCACAGTTCTGCTTCCTATATTTTTATGCGCATTTTGCATTTATTACAAAACATGTTAACTGTGTAATGAGGGAATGGGAGAGAGCTAAAAAACAGAAACAAGTATTTAAACAAGAAAAATCTTGTTTTTCTTTTTCTTTCTATGCTGTCATAGTCAGCATAAATCAGAAAGGACAGGGACAGAGCACTGTTTTTCCTCTACACGCCCCTTTTTAAATGCCCTTCCTTCCATTGGGTCATCTATCTTTTAATTCCATGTTTTCATGTGAATAAATAAGACCAGATGCAACTAGAATGATGTACAACAAATTTCTCTCTTGCCCCTCGTGGTGGGTTTTTTTTTCTTTAAAGATTTTACCTATTTATTCATGAGAGAGAGAGAGAGAGACAGAGACAGAGACAGAGACAGAGCCAGAGCCAGAGACAGAGACACAGGCGGAGGGAGAAGCAGGCTCCACGCAGGAAGCCGGACGTGGGACTCGGGACTCGGGACTCGATCCCAGGACTCCAGGATCACACCCTGGGCCAAAGGTAGGCACTAAACTGCTGAGCCACCCAGGGATCACCCCGCCCCCCTTCTCACGGTGTTTTTAAAACATAGCAACGGGACGCCTGGGGTGGTTCAGCGGTTAAGTGTCTGCCTTCTGCCCAGGGCGTGATCCTGGAGTACCAGGATCGAGTCCCGCGTTGGGCTCCCCACAGGGAGCCTTTTTCTCCCTCTGCCTGTGTCTCTGCCTCTCTCTCTCTCTCTCTCGCTCTCTCTCTCTCTGTGCGTCTCATGCATAAATAAAATCTTAAAAAAAAAAAAACATAGGCACAAATTTTTAATACTTCTCTCTTTAACTTGTGGGATCTACATCCCCATTCCTTGAATCTGGTCTGGCTTGTGATTACTTCAAATAAATAGAGCCTGTGGGAGTGATAATATGTACTTGCAAAGTTAGGTCATGAAAGATATTGCAACTTCCTCTTTCTTCTCTGGAATACTTAGTCATGGAGCCTTGAGCTGCCAAGTAAGGAGTCTGACTACCCTGAGACCACCATGTTATGAAGAAGACTAAACCACACGGAAAGGACATAGGTAGACAAACCAGTCAACCATCCCAGCTGAGCCATGCCTTCATTTATCCAGTCCAATCCATTTATCTATTGCCATATATATGTAAGTGAGGAAGACTCTGGACAATTCCAAACCGCAGGCATCAGAGTCTCTCCAGGTAAGACCCCAAACGTTGTAGAGCAGAGAAAGATATGGTCTGTGCTCTGTCCATGTTACTGTGCTCTGTCCACATTACTGACCCACAGGATCCATAAAGTTGTTTTATGTCTTTAGATTTGGGGGTGATTGTTACCCAGCAATAGATAAGGGAAACAACCTTCTCCTAATATAATTACATACACAATCTTTTAATAAATTGTCAATAAGATGTTTCTTAATATGGGAAGAAATTTTTCAAGCATTTTGCACTTGCATCTAGTACCTTTGAAGTTATATAGTTCTTTATTCATTGTTTCAGTGATTCACTGATTGGAATGTGTTAACATTTGTTTCTAAGTTAGGCATTTTGATAATGATGAAAATATTACTCTTCCTCTTCCAGCTATTTGAATATAACCCCCACTTAGTAATAAAAGCTAGAGTATATAAAAGATTTTCAAGAATTTTCATCTAGTATTGACTTTAAACTTCTCAATATTCTGATCCACTAGGTACTATTAGTATCTTCTCATTTTAAAGTAAGTTGAAAACAGAGAAGATAAGTAACTTACCCAAGGTCATACACTGGTAAATGACAAAGCCAGGATTCAACCCAGGCAGTTTATAGCCAGAAACTCTGCTTTAAATAACTGAACTAAATTCCCTCTTTTTCTCTCTTTCTGCTCAACATTCAGAAAGGTTAAGCTGCTAGGAAATACATCTCAGAGCTAACTTTGGACACAATCCAGTAATCTCATAGCTCTGCCCCTTAAAAGCTAGATCATGTTGCTATGTTACTACTATTTCTTGGGGAAAAGACAAAAAAAAAAAATCCAGAGACCCAAAGTTACATAAATTAAAGGAGAACAAAGAAAATAATAAAAACAAAAAAGTAGAAATGGAACCCTTACGCATGGACCTAGGTGATTGATCTACAATTTCCAGAATGAAGGAATCTATGGATAAATCTATGTCAAAGCATTTATTTAAATAATTTTTACAAGAAGTTGTTGTGACCAAGTTCAAAAAGGGTGCTGCCTGTGTTCTCCTCTAGGATTTTGATGGAATCTTATCTCAAATTTAGATCTTTCATCCATTTTGAGTTTATCTTTGTGTGTGGTGTAAGAGAACGGTCAAGTTTCATTCTTCTGCATGTGGATGTCCAATTTTCCCAGCACTATTTATTGAAGAAACTGTCTTTTTTCCAGTGGATAGTCTTTCCTGCTTTGTCGAATATTAGTTGACCATAAGTTGAGGGTCTACTTCTGGATTCTCTACTCTGTTCTATTGATCTATGTGTCTGTTTTTGTGCCAGTACCACACTGTCTTGATGACCACAGCTTTGTAGTACAACCTGAAATCTGGTATTGTGATGCCCCCAGCTACGGTTTTCTTTTTTAATATTCCCCTGGCTATTCGTGGCCTTTTCTGATTCCACACAAATCTTAAGATGATTTGTTCCAACTCTCTGAAGAAAGTCCATGGTATATTTGAACTTGGCCACAGCAACTTCTTGCAAGATACATCCATGAAGGCAAGAGAAACAAAAGCAAAAATGAATTATTGGTACTTCATCAAGATCAAAAGCTTCTGCACAGCAAAAGAAACAGTCAACAAAACTAAACAACCATCTACAGAATGGGAGAAGATATTTGCAAATGACATATCAGATAAAGGGCTAGTATCCAAGATCTATAAAGAACTTATAAACTCAACAGCAAAGAAACAAACAATCCAATCATGAAATGGGCAAAAGACATGAAGAGAAATCTCACAGAGGAAGACATAGACATGGCCAACAAGCACATGAGAAAATGCTCTGCATCACTTGCCATCAGGGAAATACAAATCAAAACCACAATGAGATACCACCTCACACCAGTGAGAATGGGGAAAATTAACAAGACAGGAAACAACAAATGTTGGAGAGGATGCGGAGAAAGGGGAACCCTCTTGCACTATTGGTGGGAATGTGAACTGGAAAACTGTGTGGAGGTTCCTCAAGAGTTAAAAATAGAACTGCCCTACGACCCAGCAGTTGCACTGCTGGAGATTTACCCCAAAGATACAGATGCAATGAAACGCCGGGACACCTGCATCCCGATGTTTATAGCAGCAATGTCTACAATAGCCAAACTGTGGAAGGAGCCTCGGTGCGCAGCGAAAGATGAGTGGATAAAGAAGATGTGGTCTATGTATACAATGGAATATTACTCAGCCATTAGAAACGACAAATACCCACCATTTGCTTTGATGTGGATGGAACTGGAGGGTATTATGCTGAGTGAAATAAGTCAATCGGAAAAGGACAAACATTATATGGTCTTATTCATTTGGGAAATATAAAAATTAGTGAAAGGGAATAAAGGGAAAGAAGAGAAAATGAGCAAAAATATCAGTGAGGGTGACAAAACATGAGAGACACCTAACTCTGGGAAAAGAACAACGGGAAGTAGAAAGGGAGGTGGGCGGGGGGTTGGGATGACTGGGTGATGGGCACTGGTGGGATGAGCACTGGGTGTTATTCTAAATGCTGGCAAATTGAACTCCAATTTTAAAAAATCAAATAAATAAATAAATAAATAAATAAATAAATACTTTTTCTTAAAGGAAGAGGCAAGGAAAGGAGGAGGGAAGGAGAAAAGGGAGAAAGGAAAAGAGGAAAAAAAGAAAGAAAGGAAGGATGAAAGGAAGCAGCTTAGTAATATTGGAATAGTTGAGATCTAAGGCCAGTGTGTATGAGGAAAAAAAGGTAAAAAAAATAAACAGCTGAAAATAGGAAACCAATTATAAACCCAGTTTGGGGGCTTAAAAAGGACTTCAGAGAAGGGCTACAAATAAGAGGTATCTACCACTAAATCAATTCATATCATGAACAAATTTCCATTTAGCTCATTTCAGTGGGGAGAAATGCTCTGCAGTGGCAGGCAGAAAAGGAAACGTGTGTGTGCATCTGGAAATTTTACAGGACAAAGTTGAGAGGCTGGTTATTTAATAATCTGTGACCCAATTATATCTAAATCTATTTCACATTCTGTGTGCAGTGAAGGAACTAGCATGGCAAATAAGATGGAAGGGGGTAGAATGTGTTAACATTTAAGAAAATATGATTTCAACATGAATAATATTGATTTATTTAGGAAGGAGGAAGCTAATCCTTTAAAGCAACATGAAAAGCAAGTCAAACAATTTTAAGAAAGCTAATATGAGGCAAAATGTAGAATTTTAAAGAAAATATATAAAGTCCTTAAGGAAGCTATATTTTTAAAAATAATGCAAGTCATTGTACATAAATGTCATTTTTTCATTATTAATGTGTCTAAGAAAATACCACTTTTAAGCATTCACTAGTAATAACAAAAGGAATAGACTTCTAGAAATCTTCTTTCAGAAATGTTATTGGATTAAAATGAAAGACTCTGTAATATAAGCAGAAATAACTCCAAATACTGAACCATTTGCTAAATATTTCTTGAGTATTCATTATGCACCAGACACATTAGTAAAGCAATGGGGATCTAATAAATACCTGACTTAAATCTTCCTTGAATATGTCTCAAAAAATGTAATAGAGAAGAAAACCTCTAACGCATCAATCCTTGGGTTTAATATATAAAACGTGTGGGTCAGTGTTCCAATCCCCCTCTTATATCTAATACTAAATGTTTTTCTGCCATAGGAGAAACATTCATTCATGGTCCACAATCAATACCATTTTATCCATGTGAATTTCCAAAGGTTGGGGAGAATGTCAATCCAATAGTATAAAAGGGTACTTGTCTCAGAGAAAAAAATCTTGTGAATAGAGCCCTAGAATGAAACCATAGGTCAGCTACCCACTGTATGACTGTGCTAGCAACTAGCTTTATGGCTATATAATCTTTAAATCCTCAATAAAATAAATAACATTTATAAAATTGCATTTTCATTTCACAGGTGAAGAAGAAGGCCCACAAATGTTTAGTGATTAAACCAGACCTAATAATCTGGGCCTGTGCACTTTCTACTGGCTATTTCATGCTGCCTCTATGTTTTTATCTGCTGTCAGTGCTTTATATGAGTAGGAGCTTTTTCATTTGTAACAAAAGTCCAACCCAAACTTGATTAAAAAAAAGAGAGAGAGATTTATTGGCTAAAGTAAACCAAAAATTCCAAGGGCACCTGGGATTCAGGCATGGCTGAATCCAGGGACTCCATTTATGTCATCCACTTGGTTATTACTCTCTTCATCTCTTGATTTTTCTTATCTCTATGGTGCTATTCTCAGGCAGTTTCTCCCTTCACAGATGCACATAGGACTTCCAGTTGCTCTATCAAAATTCCTGGGATTGTATCTTACTGGATCAGTTTGGGTTATGTGGTAATTTTTAGTATCTAGAAAGCAGTTAGCCGTACCCAAACTACATAGAATGAGGGCGGAGAAAGGATGGTTCCACCCAAGGAAGTTCAGAGTGCTGACATCAAAATGGAAAATGGATGCTGAACAGGCAAAGAAAATCTGATGCCTATGTTACTCTTCAATAGCTCCATCTCTATATGTCTGTCATTTGTATCAAGGTTTCATTGGCTTTCATTAGGTGCCTTCTCTCTTGGGTTACATCTTTCCTTTGATCTACAGGATTCACTTTGGAAAAGTTCCATTAATGACAAGTCCGCACGACTATATATACAGCTGAGCAACTGTTTCAAGTATAATTTCTCTGAATTACACAGAAGTATACTTAAGGATAAGTTTTTATAGCTTTCATGCTCTCCAAACAGATAGGGAAGTAGAACTTTGTCTTAGACCTAGCCAAGATATTCAGATCTGAAAGTGACATGAGCAGGGTCAGGACTGGGAAAGTAAAGAAAAGGATTATTTTGTGTTGATGACCCTTCTATCCACTATCTGCTCCTCTGGAAAGAAGTAACAATTATCACTTTGAAAGGGCCATGATGACTTCCCAGCCTGGACTACTTTCTGTAAGCATCCCCATACTCAGGTAGAGAGAGCTATGTTGAAGTCCATTTAGCATCCTGTACACTTACCAGAGAACATGCAGCTCACATGGTCCAAAAGTAAAGACACTTCAATAAGCAGTGGCAGATTCAGCAATAGATCTGTTCTGGCTCCCAATTATGTGCTACTTCCATGGTCTGTTTATCTGAGCCAACCCCGATGACTATAAACACTTGTTCTTCACTGTCATTACTGCTCAACTATTTGCATTTGCCTTCTCAAGTTATTTTTGACATTTGGAGTTCAGCCATTTATCTATACAAAAATAAACTATTTTATAGGACATGAAACTAGCCCAGTGAAATGAGACTAGAAATGAGAATTCTGGATAACAACTCTCCACTTTCAGCTTTATTCTTTGGCTCACTTTAAAAGAACGTTGGAGAGTCTTAAGTTGCCAATTACATACATCCATATTATGGATTTAGAATCAGTTAAGAGACAGAGTGGTCAACTAGATACCAAATATCAGCTGGTAGTGCCAGATTTGAGATTATACCTGGATCTACCCATATATGGTTTTCCTAATATCTTCCCTACAGAACAAACCCATGTGCCCTTTTTAACACTGAGTTTCATTGCAGGAACAAGCATAACACATACAGGTTGAGAAGAAAACCATGAATGTACAAAGCACCGACCAAGGGAATGAAGAACAGCAGACCACAGGAGAAGAGCGGCACTCATCACCTGGACCTCACCCATAAGAATATAGACAGTGGATATCCAATTCTTGTCACCTCGGTGAAAAAGGCAAACCACTCCTTGAGAAATAAGAGACACAGAAGGGAGACTGGAAAGGGGATCTGGCTTTATATGGCTGACAAACACACATACAGCCATAAAATATTGTTTCTTCCTAAGCAGTGAAATGGAAATTTCCTCAGAAAAAAGATGAAGTTGGAAAAAATGACTTGTCTCCTAAAAGAAAGAAGAAAGAAAGAAAGAAAAGAAAGAAAGAAAGAAAGAAAGAAAGAAAGAAAGAAAGAAAGAAAGAAAGATGTCTGCCATTTATTAATCATCAAATGTGTCAAGTACTTGAATTCTATTATTCATGAAGTTTCATGTTATTTTTTTCCCTGTTAGAGATGAGGAAATGAAATTTCAGTACATTTAAGTAATTTGCCCCAAACCCTTTCTTTTTTCCACTGTATCAAATTTCCTCTCAGGTTTTTATCACTGCTCTTTTGCTGCCTGCCCAGCATCTAAATCCCCTTCCTACATTGAGAGAGTCCTGCCATTATGCAAGACTTGGCAGTAATAAGGGCCACCCCCCTCCCAATATGGAGTTGAAAAGGGTAGACAATTGCTCTCACTGAACTCACTTAACCTAAAACTGGCCAATTAAATGTTTGTACCTGGGACCCTCAGGCACTGACTCTAGATAAAGTGATAAAATTAAATTTTTAAAAGCAAGGGGCAGTTTGGAATTCATCAAGTGGTAATGGCAGCATCCTGTGCCTGGATGCCTAATAGCTAACCTAACAGCCAGCAGCAACACCTAATATCTAGTAACTACTACCAGCTGTTCCTGTGATATGTGGACCACCTTAGTTATGGCTTGGGGCCACAGAATCACTTGACCCCTGTGTATGATGTACTGGATTATAGTTCACCAAATACTTACTCCACCCACCTCCTGCCTTCCACTGTAGGCCCATTATACCTCCCCACCCCACTGATGGTGGGCTTGGCCACATGACATGCTTTGATCAAAAAAATGTTAGCTGACATAATGCACAGAGGCTTACATACACTTGGTCATTTGGCTTGACCGTTATACCTCAGGGATTTTCCACAAAAAGAACATGCCTCAGGAAGCCTCTTTCCTTTCCATGAGCCTGAGGAAGAATATACATGCAGCAGGTCAGAACCCAACTCAAAGCTTGGAGGTTAGCTTAGCCAACCTGCACCTCAAAACAGAGATATCCAGTTGTATTAGTTTTCTGTGGCTACGCTAGCTATTTACCACAACATTAGTGGCTTAAAACAACAACAACAACAACAACAAAACTGTAAGCCTATAGTTTGGGAGGCCCAAAATGAGCTTCAGTGGGCAAAATCAAGGTGTCAACAGTAGCATGCTTCATCCAGAAGCCCTAGGAAAGAATGTATTTCCTTGACATTTCCAGATTCTGGAGCTGCATTCCTTGGCTCAGCGCCCCCTCCTTCATTTTCATAGCAAATCTGAATCTCTCTCTTGCTACTGCACATCACCTTCTGCCTTCTGTATAAAATTCTCTCAGCCTTCCACTTATAAGGACATTTATGATTGTATTTAGGGCCCACTAAGATAATCCAGAATAGCTTCTCTACCTCAAGATCCTTAACTGTGTCACATCTGCAAAGTGTCTTTCACCACATAAGGTAACATTCACAGGTTACAGGGAGTAGGACCCGGATATCTTAAAGGGGCCATTACTCAGCCTTCCACACCAGCCAAGCCTATCCAGGATTCACCAAACCACAGTCAAACTACAGACCCATGAGAAACCCCTTGATTTTCTGAGGCACTAGCCAATTGCTACTGAGCTTAAATAAATTAAAATCTGGTTTCTCTCACTTGCAATTCAAACGATCTACTTGGTATATACTAACTATAACAACTTTGAGAAACTCAGTGTAATATCAAATGATAATACTTAGAACATAAAAAAGCTGGATGTAATTTTGTTAGTACTTGTACCATAATGATCTGTTTGGAGGAAATTGACCAAATAGATATGCTAGTAGAGGGAAGAAATTTTGATGACTTAAAGTACTTTAAGTGGATAGCACTTCTTTTTTAACCAAAGGAAACTAAATCAAAACCCTAACCTTCAGCTGAGTAATTAAGATAGGTGTTTTAACACAGAGAGCAGTTGTTAAAATGATTACAATAGTGAATCCTGTCCCAAACATGCAGTGACAAGAACTCTGACAAGACTACTGAATCAAATTGGCATTTTTTTTAAACTTCATTTTAACTCCTAGTCATTTCTATCCAGAAGAGATTCCACAGGTCAGAGAAATGGCAATGAATTAATGTCATAAAAAAGGTATAGAGACAGCAGGAAATTGCAGAGCATTAGTTAAGCCCTATGATTCTATGCCCTCATTTTACATCTTAAACAAAGTAAAAGAGAGCAGGAGATGGAAGGTAACTTAAAAATGTGCTGCTCTGTAAAGGCCAGCCAACAGAGCTTCAGGACATTTATTTGAAGTTAGGACATTAGTGCCAGGGTGAATAAAGGGAATGTAATAGGTTTACATTTTTACAAAGGGGCCTGACAGATCTATATCAAAGGAAGAATGTCCAAGAGACAGAGTGATAGGATAATAGGAAGTAGAATTAAAACTTGGCTTCCAGGGAGACAAAAAGCAATGATAACTTGGAGTGCTTCCAAGCTAACTTGGGAATAATGTGTGGGGGTGAGGAGCATGCTAGAACAAAGGAGGCTCCAATATTGAGTGTATATAAGCAAAGGAAACTCCTCCAGTAGGAGATGTATGTCTGCCTTCTTGAAAACAAACAAAGATCTGCAACATTTCACTAAAAGAATCATAGCTCTTCCTTCTGGAACCAATTATTTAGAATAGAAAGGTCTTCTAGAGGACTTGTGATAAATGAACCAAACTGATGTCAATGAGTAGCTTCCTCCAAAAACAGATATTCTGGAAAAAAATATGATAAAAAAATTATGCATAACTGAGTTTGAAATGTAGAAGTGCTTAAAAACAAAAGAGTTCACAGAGCAAGATGTATGAGTTAATCTCATAGCCTTCTAGCAGAGCTGTGCTCCTAGAAGTGGGTCTGGCCCAAGGCTAGGACATGATAAGGGTACCAAGAGGCAGGGAAGATGGAACCAGGCCTCCTACATTAGGCCACAAGCCCCAAAGCACATCTGTATGGGGAAAAAAAAGCTATTAAAAAATCATCTTTTAAATGACCACCACTTAACCATCTAGCCAGGTAAGCCAAAACCCTTCATTGCCTTTGTAAACTTACTGACTAATGCCCCTGTCTTGGCTAAGTAATTCCCTGGTATATGCATATACTTCTTCCATTGGTTGCTGTGTCTACCAAGAGTCAATAGTATTGGTTCCTAAACCTGTCACTGCCTGGGTAACTGGTAACTTTAATGCCAGAATTTAATTAAATATTAAAATGACTGATGTGATTGTGTAAAGAGAGGGATTTATCGTTTCTATAGAAACAGCTTGAATTCTTTGGAAAGACTGCATAAAGGTGAGTTGCTAAAAATTGGCTATAAGTTACAAAACAGTAAAAGTGCTGGGGTGTCTTAAAAATTTAGAAAAACTCTGCAGACTGCTGAACAAATGTCTTTAAGTTTCACTCCTTCACAAGCCCTTTAAAGAGAGTAGAATCAAAAATTCTGGGTGTCAGAAAATTCCAATACCTGGCAAATGAAGGTATATGTGACAATAGTTTAAGGTAAAATAAATATTGGATGTTTGTATCTTTTTTAAAAAAATAGTTTATTTATTTATTCATGAGAGACACAGAGAGAGGCAGAGACACAGGCAGAAGGAGAAGCAGGCTCCCTGCAGGGAGCCCGATGTGGGACTCGATCTCAGGACCCCGGGATCATGCCCTGAGCCGAAGGCAGGCACTCAACCACTGAGCCACCCAGGCATCCCTGTTTGTATCTTTTTAATTCTCTAACACATGATGAAAATTCTTATTTTAAAAGTAATTTTTTTTAAGTACCCATGGCTGAATCCATTTTTAAATAGAAGTCAGAAATCTGTATTGCACTAAATACATTACTGACCTGGAAAGGTCATGCAAATATTCTGGGAAATTTTTAAAATCCACATAATGAGGAGAGTACACAAGATATTTTCTATGTGTGCTTCCAATTGGTATACTCTGCAGTGTTACCATTCTCCTTTAAGAACTGGTCTATTTGAAAACCTATTGAGATCAAGGTTAAATTTAAGTGAAGAACCCACTCTTTCTGGCAAAGTAACTTCCCTCTGGTTGTCAGTCCACACAGCATTGCAAATAACAAAGAGGTCACCGGGGAATAAAAGATACTCAAGTAAATGAAAGGATGAAGGTCCACACACTAATCCAGAAAATGCAGAGTTAAGATTGAAAACCTAGCTAGTCCCCAGCATTAAGTAAAGCTTTTTGTCTTTTTTTCCCCCTGCTACAACAGTGCCAATTAGGAATAGAGTGTCAGCTGAGAGAGGTGTTTAATGGAAATTGCTGACAGATTCTTAACTCGAACACTCAGAAGAGAGTACCTTTAATAAGATGTCTGGAAGCAAAGGAATTTTTTAAGAAATGGGAGAAAAGGAAATTACTACGCAAAATGAGATGAGCAGGAGGTGGGGATGCAAAACCTGATAAGAGAGTCCTGAAGCTGACAGGAAAGAGAATCAAATCACACCCTAAACAGGTCTCTTCTCTAATCACATTCCATCCCCATCTGACTCATTTCTGTTATGATAATTCCTAGAACCCCAGAAGCCAGTGACCTAACTACAAGTCTACCCCTGGTCCCTACCCTAGGGCTTTGCCCTCCCTGCATACAGGGTAAAAGTACATGTGACAAAGTCATTTTAAAATAAAGTCATATTTAATGTAGTGTCTTCTAAAGTCTCTTTGGTATGAGTCAGGTCACATTAAGAAGGCAACTCAAGTGGAATACCAACCAAAAGAAACTTAGAATGCTATTATGCAATCTCATCACCCAGAAACATAGCGAGGCTCCCTGATCCTGCTTTGGGGACCTGTCCTTTACTTTTTATTATGGAAATTTTTAAGCCAAAATAAAGGGAATAAAAAATGAGCCCACATGTAACTATCATCCTGCTTCAGTAATATAGCCAATCTTGTTTTATCTACATATCTCCCCAGTTTCCCCTTTCCTCCACTATTTTAAAGCAAATCTACACAGCAAATTATTTCATCCATAGATATTTTAGTATGTACCTCTAAAAGACTCCTGTATTTCTTAACATAATCACAATATCACTGTCATAACTCAAAAATGACAATAATTCCTTAATCATAAAATATTCAGCATTCAAACTTCTTTGGGGTATTTTTTTTAAAGATTTTATTTATTTGAGACAGAGAGAGAGAGAGAGGCAGAGACACAGGCAGTGGGAGAAGCAGGTTCCCTGCAGGGAGCCTGATGTGGGACTCGATCCCAGGACTCCAGGATCACACCCTGGGCTGAAGGCGGTGCTAAACCGCTAAGCCACCGGGGCTGCCCTGGAGTATTTTTTAAAACAGTGAAGGTCAGGTAATAGAACACAAGCTGAGAATACTACCAAGTGATGCTAAAGAAGATGAACAGGAACAGTAAAATAAAACCTCTAACCTTGAGACTCATACACAATTACATCATAAACACTCCTAAACCAACAGCCCACCATCAACAGCAAGGCACATGTCTCCTTCTATACATGCCCCCTCAACCTCTCAACTCAAGTTTATCCTGCCATGGCTTATCTTCTCCTTTGAGGCCATTGCATATGGTACTTACTTCTTAACCAATTTTGACCTGTATAAAAAACTGAGGGGAAGATTCATGTTAATTCCCACAGCACTACAACAAGAGTTATATTTTATCACCCAAAGAGGCCAGTATTAAGCAAGTCTACCCACAGAGCACTAGCAAAAGGGCCCATTGCACAAGCAACAGTGAATCTGTCAAGAAATAAAGACGGAAGAATGACTCTTGGAAGAATGATGCTTGGTGAAGAATAATGATGAAAGAAAAGGGGCTCTTGAATTAAACTATCTGGGTTCTAAGCCCAGGTCTAAGCTAACATTCTGAGTAACCCTTAGACAAACTGCTCCTTTTATGTGTACCTTGGTTTCTTCAAATGTTAAGGGAGGTCAAGAACAGGATTTATCTCATAACCTGATTGTGAGAATTAAAAGGGATAAATGATAAGCTTTAACAGTACCAAGCACACTGCGATGGTTGATCACTCTTCAGAGTATCTGATATACAGAAAGTTCTCAATAAATATTAACATTTACCAATGGTAGTAACAATTGAGGTAGAAGTAGTGTTTTAGTTCCCAATCAATGGAGATAATAATAACTTTCCAAACAATTCCAAAATAGAATTTACTCTCTATTTAAGTAGTGATTTCTCCAAATCTGGAAGTTTTCAAACACACTGAAAGAGAACCAATCCAAGTGTCCAATTTAAGTGTCCAATTTAGTAGACTTGAACCATCTAAAGGTTCTCCAACCTAACTGATCATCAGACTTTCCTGAGGAGTTTCCTTAGAAGGCAAATGTCTGGGCCTCCTGAATAAATAAATACATTTCATTTGGAATATGGGGATCTATATTCTTGTCAAAGTTCCTTGGTTCATTCTAATCAGCAGATTGTGATTATTTCCAAAATTGCTTCTAATCATCAAGTTTTATGATCCCCAAAATTTCCAAGATTCTCATTTCAAAGCTATATATACATATGTATATACAAATATATTCATTCATAATTCAGTATATTATATCATGTATATATATATTCACATTCATCCCAGGGAGGACCAAACATCTAATTCTTAAAACTTCCCAAAACTTTACCTGAGAATACTGTGGATGTTTTGTAGGTTTTGAGAATTTTTTTTCATTTTTTTAATTGGGTAAAGTGAAAAATCACACCATCTGCTTCTGAGCCTCTGGTGGATTTATCCAGAGCAATTCAATCATATCAGAAAAAATGAGTAACTGACTGCCTGATTCCTCTGACAAGTGACACAACTCTGTCCTGTTCTCAAGCCTGTAGCAAGAGAGTGGCTATGACATTGGAGACAGTAGTGAATGTTTCAGCAGCTGTCTTGCCATCGGGGAAATGGAAAGATGTAAGTGATTTATACCAGGTCACACAGCAAGCCAGGGGGCAGTGCCAGAAATAGGCTCTGCATCTCCCGCTTGGCAGTCCATAGTCCATGTAATACACCCTGAGGATATGGAAGCGAGGCCCCTCATCTGAGCAAAGAAGCAGATAGAGGGACTTCCATTTAGAGGTTCATAAATGCTACTCTGAAAGGAGGAAGAAAATTCCCCTTTCATGCTCAATCAAGTTTAAACCAAGGTAAGGGAATGTGGAAATGTTATTTATTTTTGTAGAATGAAAGACTGCTGTATTTACTCACTTCCTGTCAGTACCACAGAGGGGCTTGTCTTACCAATCATTCTTCATTCCCAGTTTCAAACAGTGCTGTTTGGAAGGCAGATTGGGGCAGAAAGATAAGAGGTGATTCCTATAGTTGGCCTAGAAAAAACAAAGTTTTCATTTTCTTTATAAAGCCACATAGTATTTGAGTTGATTAGATTTCTGAGTGTGTGACTCAATGCAGTAACTTCAAAGATATAAGTACTAAATGTCACTGGAGGACCTGAAAAAAAGATAGATTTCTTTTCCCTAAAATCTTAACCTATTCCTAAGAAATAATTCAATCTGTTTTACTGAAACTGTTTGTGTGTAGTTACATATTTCTTTTTAAAATATTTTCATCTTTTTCGCATCTATCTTTCTGACACGCAGTTAACTGATTCCTCAGGGGTAAGAACCAAGCCTACCATTACACACATACACACTCACACACACATACACAGCTTCACAGAACCCACAATAGTATTCTACATTCAAGGTATTCCATTAATATTTTGGAACTGTTCAATTAAAGAAGTAAATGAGCACATTAAATTATGTTTAAATTATTAAAAGAAATTATGGATTTCTTTATAGCAATAAATAGGTATTATGGACTGAGGACATGAGTAGAGGAGGGAAACTTCCGTTTATTTACTTTTTATACCTCAAAATATGGATGAAAATAATAGAATTACTGATGGGCTTTTTTTATGTTTTTCTATATTCTCAACATGTATATATAGTGGACATGTTTGCTTTGTAATATACAAAAAAGAAATAAATGTTAAAAAGCAGGCAAGGATGCATCATAGTTAAATGTGCAAAAAATAATACTTTATTTTCTGTAACTCAACTAACATTCTGACTCTAAGGCCCCTTTCCACTGGACAGGTAGAAATTTTAACCACTGGTGCCAGAAGAATGGCAGGAGGGTGGGCAGGGAAGGTGACACCAGTTCACACAGATTGGACCTATGCTTATTCCTTATAGCACAGAAGTGATCTCCCTCCACTAAGTCAGAGTTGAACTGTGAAGATGGAGTTGAGACCCAGTTGGAAAAGACAAAGCAGGGAATTGTGTGTGGTAGGGACAAGGAAAAGACACCACTAAGAGAGTCTCAGACTTCTATCTAAAGCATAGTCTATTAAAACAATCCCTTTACAGATAACCATACACAAATAAAGTCCTGAAGATATTAGAAAGGATCTACCCAATCTTTTCTCTAAGTCACATTTCCCTTAATATGGGGATCTCATAAGAAAAAAAACTAAGAATTCCAGCTTTCTATGGATTCCTTCCATTTCCCTCAACTCCCCAAGATCCACTTTTGTCTTGTTCTCTTCTCAGACATATTTTGCAATGTCCTTGAAACCATGAATGCCAATCAAGGCTTTGTCCTTGTCAGGTAGGAAAAGAACTGTACAGTTCACCAAAGGAGAAAGCTTAGATCTTTTACATTTTTCAGAGATGAACAAGACAAATCTTTATCTTGCTAATATTGACAACCTCTTTTAGCCTAAGTTGCATATATATGTTATACAAAGTCACTGTCTCTTTACTATGGTTAACAAAGAAGAAGGGGGAGAAAAATCCCATCCTGCCACATACAGACAGAAAGGAAATGTAAGATAAAAAAGTTAGTTGCCTATTTTGTATCCAGTGTTTTATGAAACAGGATTGATTAACACATTAGGATGTTCTCAAGGAGCTCACAGTCTAGTGGACAAGACAGATACAAATATCTACCTAAAAATAATGAGTGCTCTCTAAAAAGAATTTTTAAATCACAGCGGGATCACAGATTGGATGCAATTATTTCTGCCTGAAGGTTTCTGAAAAGACCGCAGAGAGAAATGCCATTTCAACCAAATCTTCAAGCATGATTTGGAGATGAGGAAGTGAAGAGAGTGGGATGGCAAACTATATATGCAAACCACAAAAGGATAAAAACACATGATATATTTATAGACTCTCAAATATAACAGTGAGTCTAGAATTCAGGGGAAATTGAGGAGAGAGGTGACAGCATGGAAACACAGGCTGTGACCACATTTAATATAAATGACCTCTGTACAAGCCTTGTACAATTCTGAAGTCTCATAAAATAGCTGCTCATAAAAGACTTGCCTTATCTACCACTGGGACATCTAAAGCTAAGACATGAACTGGAATTATCTTCCAAAGTCACAGAACAAAGAAATAATTATGTATACGTGCATAAATTACTGACCTAGCTCCTGGTCTATTGAAGAACACACTCTCTCATTCCATATTTTTCCCATAAAAGCCGATGGGCTTTTTGGGCCTTCACTAAACAGAAGAATGTCTTCCCTACCTCATTCTCCAAATCCTCTCAAGCCAACTATCCCTCCTCCAATGGATACATTTAAATTCAACATCCATATCCTTATTAGAGAAGGTAGAAATGAGGTCTTTCATTTCTATTTTTCTCCTCAATTTGTGAGTGAGGAGATTGGAAGAAACTGCTCCTCCAATAGCTATTGATGCCTCCTCTCCCTTTATATTCAGTTTCTAACAATTACAGTCAAAACCCAATAGCTAGAGAGCAAGGACTAGCATGCCAAGTATCCAGTTGTATGAATGTTTATGCCAGTTCAATATCTGATATTCTCCTTTTCTGAAATAATAGAATGTCTGTGAAAAAAATCAATAATCTTTTGTGAAGGGAAAAAACTAAACACATTAGAGGGTTAGGTACTAATTGGAGAGAGCAAATTGATGTTGATACAAGGTTTCAAAAAACAAGGTGTTTCTTTTATAAGATCCAACTATTGCTGGTTTTTCATGTGCAGGTGTTTGTATGCTATAAGCACAGATGCTTTAAATATATGGTTAAAGGAAAAAATTTTTCCTTCCTTTGTAAAATTAGAATTTTTTCATGAATTTATTACTTTATTTTTATGTCTTTATCTCTAGTTAAACCTCTCTTAGAGAAACTAGAGAGTGAACTGGGAGAACATGGAGTAGGCAACAACATGTTGCTTTGGTAACACAAACTTCTTGATACTTCCACAACTGACTTAACCTTGGACCAATGACATTTTCAGGTGATTACTATTGTTACGTAGAATTATCTTACCTAGGTTTGGGAGCATTCTTGTTTTCCTTAAAAATAAACTATCCACATAATAATAGAAATTATTTTTGTCAAGAAAACCAAGTAGCTTTTAGGAAAAGGTAAAAAGAATATTACATATTATTAAAAACCCAGAAAATATTTTATGGGCTGTTGACTCAAGGTAGTAAATAGCTGCTAACCATCTCTTATTTTTTAAAAAAGATTTTATTTATTTATTCTTGAGAGACACAGAGAGAGGAAGATACACAGGCAGAGGGAGAAGCAGGTTCCCTGCAGGGAGCCTGATGCGGGACTCAATCCCAGACCCCAGGATCACACCCTGTGCCAAAGACAGACGCTCAGCCACTGAGCCACCCAGACGTCCCTAACCATCTCTTATTATCAGCAGAGTTGGAAAACAATTTTTTGAGAGTAGCATCAAAAATCTTAAAAATAAGAAAGCCTTACCCACCATAAAAATTCTTGAACCCAGAAGTGGCCTCCCTAATGTAACTAGTTCCGCTAAGAACATTTCCATTTTATCTATGAATATGCCTCAAATGGGTAAACAAAATCCTGAATATAAGGGTTTCTAAGTTTATCTTTTTTCTTGCTAATTCGTTTTTGTATGAAATACCTCTTTGTCTAAATTCAAAATAACAATTGTGGCAATAGAAGAAACTGGACAGCTCGAAATCCATTTCTCTGATATAGTACAGGTACAACAAATTGTCTAGCCAACTCTAGAGAGTAGCTGACAACTGCCATCAAATCTAAAATAGACCCAATGCTGCTACCCTTACAGGATAAAGCAATAATTTGGAAAGCATAGGAGCGATGTAAAATAAAATCTTTAAAATACAGAAAACAGTGGATTTAATAACAAGTGATCCCTGTACAACTAGGCAGTTCTGAAGTCTCATAAAATAGTCCATCATAAAAGGCTTGCCTGATCCTAAAGTAGAGACATCTAGAGATAAGAAGTGGCCTGGAATTATGATATCAGGAACTGGCTACTACCCAGGCTGCCTGACAGTCTGAACCTTGTATAATCAAGTAATCACAACACTTTTCAGCTTCTGGGAACCACCATAGAATCACAGTCCAAGCTCTGAATTTGCAAGTGAAGAAACAAGAGTACCAGAAAGTCCAGGAGGCTTGTCCAAAACCACAAAGAAAAAAAACCTACAAAGAGCTAAAATCTCCTATTCATTCAACTCCCTTTAATAGGATACAGCAAATACAGTAACAAAGAATACAGAATTACTACCTGTGTTCTTCATTCATTCAATAATCATTTACTGATTACCAAATATAATGCTAAAAGTTTATATCCACCATGGAAAATAGAACAAATAATTAATAGCAGTATCCAATTTCTCTCTTTTAAAATAAAACACTGATAGTTTTCACTACAAAAATAATATATGCCATTGATTAAAATTTTGAAAAATACAGAAAATTGAAAAAGGGAAGAGATCTCCTATCATGACCCACAGAAAAGCACTTTCAATACTTGGGATAATTCTTGCCAATCTTTTAAGTTTTCATTCTTTCTTCATTTTTTTCCCCTTCCAAACAGCTTTTTTTTTTTAAGATTTTATTTTTTTTTTCATGAGAGATACAGAAAGAGAGAGGCAGAGACACAGGCAGAGGGATAAGCAGACTCCCTACGGAGAGCCTGATGTGGGACTCAATCCCAGGACCATGGGATCACGACCTGAGCCAAGGGCAGACGCTCAACAACTGAGCCACTCAGGCATCCCAATCATTCTTATATATATAGTTATTTTTATATATATAGTTACGTATCCTGCATTGTTCCATTTCTCCTGTTATTAATGACCCTTTATAATCACAACTGAAAAATATTCCAAGGGGTGGACATAATCATCTTTCCAGTGTTATTTCTACTTTTGTGAGGATATGTATTTATAAATTGTGAGAATTTTTTCAAAAAGCAAATTTTCATATTTTGGAATATTCTTTGGGAGAGCAATTTCTGATTAACTTACATCTCAGTTTGTTCCAAAAGAATTTAAGGCTGTTCCCTAAAATTCCTATAATTGTGATGCAGGTCAAAATGTGTGACCTTTCTGGAAACTTATCACCCAGTAGTTTTTTGACAGGACACTTTTACTAACACTAAGGAAATGAGAATTGCACAGTTCCTTTGACACTTTGATACTATTGGTCTGCCCACTGCTTTCTCATGTTCAACCTTCCCAACCACTGATTAGACTCGGGTGGTCAGTTTATCCTGCCTGTGAAGTTATCTGCCATTACTGTAGTAGAGACTGCCCTACCTTTTAGAGTTGCTCAAGAAATACTGGACACCCACTTAAATTTTAATTTCAGATAAACAATAATTAGGACATACTTACACTAAAAAAGTATTTGTCATTTATCTGAAATTAAAACTTAACTAGGCATCCTGTGTTTTTACTTTCCAAATATGGCAATCTTATTAACTCTGCCTCTTGCTAATTGCTTGTTAGACTTAGGTAATTTTTATACATCTCCCAATCTCTTCTGGAAAATGAAGAGGACTAGATTATACAAGGACCTATGGACCATGGTGGATAACTAGATTTTTACTCCAAGAACAGTGGTATAAAATGGGCTACAGGGGCATATATAAGCAGAGGAGTTATATATTTCACAAATCAGAATAATCCTTCTGTGCATGGTGGAAGAAAGATTGGAAGGAAAACAAGACTGAAGACAGACCAATTTTTGAGACTGTTGGAATAATGAGTCTAAAGATGACAATAACAGTACGTAGATTATTCTTCCTTACTTACTTAATAAAAAGGATGAGATTAAGCCCCGAGGAGGGCTCCCTGCTCAACAGGGAGGGGGGCTGTTTCTCCCTCTTCCTCTGCCCCTTTCCCCCATTTGTGCTCTCTTGCTTTCTGTCAAATAAATAAATAAATAAAATCTTTAAAATAAAAAAAAAAAGAAGAAGGAGAAGAAGATGATTAAGATTGGGTGCCTGAAATGAGGTGGGGCAGAAAAGAATATCAAGAACATCTTGGACTGGGGATCCCTGGGTGGCTCAGCGGTTTGGCGCCTGCCTTTGGCCCGGGTGTGGTCCTGGAGTCCAGGGATCGAGTCCTGTGTGGGGCTCCCGGCGTGGAGCCTGCTTCCCTCTGCCTGTGTCTCTGCCTCTCTCTCTCTCTCTATGTCTATCATGAATAAATAGATAAAATCTTTTTTCAAAAATCTTGGACAATTTATAGTCTTGCCTCTGCATATCATTAGTATCTAATCTGAAATGGTGGTTGAAGCAAAGGGGGAACTTTATGCCTAAAAATTCAAGAGGACTTATGTCCACACAAAAACCTACACACAAATGTTTATAGCTGCTTTATTCATAACTGCAAAAACCTGGAAAACAACAAAGCTACCCTTCAGTAAATGAATGGCTAAATAAACTGTGATACATCCAAACAATGGAATATTATTCAGTGCTAAAAGGAAGTGAGCTATCAAGCCACCAAAAGACATGGAGAAAAAGACTTAAATATATATCACTAAGTGAAAGAAGCCAATGTGAAAAAATCGTACTGTATGATTCCAACTACATGGCATTCTAGAAAAGGCCTCTATGGCCTGACTCCCTATGGTGAGAGTAAAAAGATCACTGGTTACCAAAGGGTAGGGATAAGGGAAGGATGAATGGGGGAGCACAAAGGATTTTTAGGGCAGTGAAACTACTCTGTACAATACTATAACGTGGGTACAAGTCATTATAAATTTTCAAAACCTCTAAAATGCATAACATACAAAGGTTCACACAAAGTGAACCCTAATGTAAACTATGGATTTGTGGTGATAATGATGTCAACGTAGGTTCATCCATTACAACAAATGTACCACTCTGGGCATGTATGAGAGATGAAAATGGAGGAGGCTGAAGGAAGATATAGGGAGAAGAGGTATATGGGAACTCTCTGTACTTTAAAACAAACACAAAGCACAAAACAACAACAAAAATAAAACTTCCAGGAGTAGGACAGGCTTTAGGGGTACCTGGATACAGAGTTTCAACCAATATCTAAGGACTAGATTTGTCTCTTTCTCCATTATCTGGTTCTATGCCTCTCTATCCTCTCAGACTCCACTTTTATCATGTTGGCTGAAGCAGCCCCAGATCCTCCATCCTCAATCTCCAAGACCAGTGAAAGTGAAGATTTACTTCTAGGCCAGTGCTCCCAGAAATAACTCAGAGCATCTAATAAGCATGAGGAGACTACATCAGGTCTGGAACACATGTTGGGAATGGAGTCAGTTCTACTGGGATCTCACAGACTGAGATAAGGAGGAATGAGCCCCAAACAAAATCTGAGTCCTATTATCAAAAAACAATGAATAGATGCTGGGGAAGCAAAAATAATAAAGGTTCACTACAGCCTGTTCATCTTCAACTTTGGAAATCCAAAGTGGAGCTGAAGAGAAAAGTTCATCCAGAACACTGTAAGAGAAGAGAACCCAAATATGTAGTCAGTCTACATCATGTATGACAGGGGATGGTTATAGTCAAAATCTTTAACAACCAGTATGGTACAGAGACTGACAACTCAGTATGGATGCCAACTGTTATGTCGATCAGTGGGAACTGGTGCATATCAGCCCTGCCTGGGGAAGCTGTGCAATTTGTCAGGCTGGGGTTGATGGATTTGATACTTAGGAGTTTCCAAACCAAATAAAATGAAATACTTAAAAGGCTTGAAGAAGAAAAAAGAAAGCAAAAAGGGAAGGACAGCGATCATCTTACATAGCTAATCATTTTTCAATAATTCAAACTCAAGATTAGTATTTTTCACATTTATTCCCATCATCCATGGATAAGCAGTTCAACTCCCTTGTCCTTTCCTTCATTTTCTTTTCAAATGTAGAAGTCTTATAGGTCAGAAACATTTAGTTAAATAAGAAATCTAACATTAGAGTTGACAAGGGATGATGTACTTTACACAATTTCAGCTTCCCAAGCAAATATTCATGGAGAGCACAGAGCACATTTTCTGTAATTGATCAAATGATCCCCTAAGTTGATTTCTCTGCATACCACCCCTGCTGAATGCATGAAATAATGTCAAAATTGGACTGTCTTAAATATAGTCCTATTTCAAAAGCATCCCAAACACAGATGCTTTGTGATAAAAGCAAATTTTAATTTTGTAAAGTAAATTGGAATTCTGTGTTCAGGTTACCTAATTTACAAAGCATCATAATAAGGGATCAGAAAACAATGACCTTATTAATTGAGGATTTACCAAAAATGCCTAGCACTGTGCTGATAAAGAGAGGGGATACCTAGATAAATAAATAAATAGATAGATAAATAAATAAACAAACAAACAAACAAACAAGCAAGTAAGTAAGTTAAGTTTCTTGTTGTTAAGGCACTCACAATTTTATTACGGACTCAACTGCTTTACACAAATGGAACATTTAAAGAAGAAAACAGAAACATATAAGAGCGATACAGGTGCTAAGTGGTACAATACATCCTGTAAGGGCCAGAGAGACCCAGGAGGAAAAAGATTTCTGTCCATGAAATGCTTCAGCAACCTCGATGAGAGCGTGTGATGAACACAGAGCCAGTATCAACTCACAGAGGCAGTGGAATCCAAATCACCCCCTGGGACTGTAGGCTCTAATCTCAGGCCTGTCACCACCTCCCTTTTCCACCTTTAGCAAATTACCTTGCTCTTACTGCCTTCCCTGCAAAATGGGAGTTGCAATTGAGCCCTATTCTTCAGGGCTGGTAAAGAATAAATAATAAAGAAATGGTAGACTCAGTAAATGATAAAGGCCTAATAAATCTTGACTAGTTAGTGTCCAGCTCCAAATGGAATGCTACATGGAGCATATGGCATCTCAGTTTGTAGATGGTTATGCATTACCCATTTGGTTGAATTTGTCAGAGGGGTGAAAGGGTCCACTTACACAGTCTGTTATCAATTACTATGAAGGATATTTGTGATACTGAAATGCAAATAATTTCTCGAATTAAGTGCAGACATCTGCCCCCATTGTAATATAAGAGCATAATTGTCATCAGCAAAACCATGTTTTTCTTACATTAAAATGGAAGAATAAAGTGCCACAATTAAATATTTCGACCAACACAGTGATTAAAGGGATATTTATGCTACAGAGGTGGTTTCTAAATTAATTTTGCATGCTTTCACCTTATCATGTAACTCACATCAGGAGAGGGTAGGTGTTTTTTATACAAAAATTTACTGGTTTTTTTTTACTTCTTTTTAAAGAAAATATGGTTTTTTGGAAGCTATATTCCTAATTGCTTTGATGTTAAGCCTTTCCTTAACCTTTGCTGTTGTTGTTATCAAATATGTATAAAAGAATGTTTAAAATGTGCACAAGATTGTTGGCTATTCATAATTTCTCTTGGGTGAAGTGCTTAAGGGTTTTTTTTACCTATTTTTCTATTGAGTTGTCTTTCTCTTACTGATTTTATCAGGGTTCCGTATATATTCTAGACAGTTATCCTATGACAGTTATATGTATTGAAATATATTTTCCTCTCACTCTTTATCATATTCTTAAAACCAAAAAGGCCCCTGAGTTCCAATGTTTCCTTCCACCATCACCATGATGCCATGAGGCAGACAGACAGGATCTAAGATGGGCAGCCCGCCTTCCAGGAAAAAGAACAGGGTCTTCTCAGGATCATTCTCATGTACATCCCTGCACTATGAGGGAAACTGAGAAAGCCTTAAAGATAAGGAGCCCCCCCAATGAGCAGACTGAGTATTTTGGAGACACAAACACCAAGAATTTAGGGATATACAAAACTATGCACCCCAGACAAGGCCTTCAGGAACCAGAGAGATAAGTGTTGGACAGGACCACTGCCAGGGCCTGTTTCATAGGTGTGTAGCCACTCTAGGTCCAACACTCAGAAGATCCCCCAGTTTGGTTTTAGTTTTCCGTTGTTGCCATCTTGAAATCTTTACCAATTTTTGAACAATGAGCCCCCATTTTTATATTGCCCTGGGCACCACATATTCTATAGTCAGCCTGTTTATGGTGGCTCTTAGCTAAGGGCTGCATATCCCAAGATAATAGGAAATGAACATAAGGAAGCCCCAAGAGAGCTCTGAGAGAGTTAGGACACTTCCATGTACAACAGATTAGACATAAATATATATTTTAAAGACCTTATGATATCTGGGAGGAGTAACTCATTAGCAAAATGTGAAAAACAGCTCCCATTCTTACCAAAAATATATATATTCTACAGCTAGTCCTGTTTTATCATTGATGGTATTTACTGATAACCGTGAAAAAGTAGGTTTGCTAAATTTTGTATTGACCCAAGACGTCCTCATATTCCAGGAAAATGCTTTTCATTATCAATAACTTATTGGATGTGGAACAAAAAGAGGCAACAATGCATGGTGATATAGAATATGGACTCCATAGAAAACTGCCTGAGCTCTTATCCTCTTACTGTGACTTACTAAAGTTAAAGGACCTTGGGTGAATCACATAATCTTTCTGTGCCTATGTTTTTTCTTCTGTAGAATGAAGCACACCTGACCATCCGATCTTGTCTCCAAGCCTTGGGCTTTCTGGCCCCTCAGGAGAATGTCCCTGTACCCTCTGACTGGCTCACATCTTACTGATTCTGCTGCCCAATCCTCCTTTTCCCCTTTATCCATGTAACCCACCCAATTTTTTGTAACTTTAATAAATTGTAACACTACTTCATATGAGGAAACTATTAATAGGGGTTAATTGTATACTATACACTAGTACATAGACTATATACAAGAGGTCTGTCCTTCAGCCAGACCACAGAGGGTTGAATTTTGGTGCCATTAATTACTAACCATTCATGCACACAATCTGTACCTCAGTTTCCTCAACTGCAAAATGGGGAGAATAACAATACCTCTTTTACATGGTGGTTGTGAGGACAAATGAGTGGTATGGTAATTGATACTCAGCTATTTGTTATTATTTTATATTCTCTGTGTAATAAAAAAGAAAACAAGATGTATTAAAAATTGGCTTTCCTGGACTACTTTAAAAGCCTCTTCACTAAAAAAAGAAAAAAGAAAAAAAAGCCTCTTAACTGATCTTTCAGCCAGCACTTTTGGTCCATTCCAACTCATCCTTCTCATAGCCATCAGTGGATTGTAAGTAAAATGTAAATTTGATTAGGGGATTTAAAAATCCTCTCAATGAAACTTTTCAAGAGCTGCCATCACTTAGGAGAAGTGGTGAGCTCCTTAGCAGTACACAAAATGCCTTCCATGACCTGGCCTCATTTATCTCTACGGTTAGTCTCTCTCAACTTCCAGCCTGAATCTTGACCTATGGCATCAAACCACCTATAGATCTTAAAGTACACCAAGAAATATGTCACTGATTTACCTTTATCTACCCTTTTCCTCTGCTGGAATTCTTCTTGCCCTGTAACTGGATTAATTCCAACTCCACCATCATACCTCAGTTCAGGGATTGCCTGCTACAGAAAGCCTTTTCTTAATCCCACATCTGGCTGGGGCTTCCTTGCAGTCCCCTAACCTCTTGTGTGTCTCTTTATTGTAGTTTATGTAATTATTAAGTGTTCAAACTTTAAAGATAGACTGCCTAGTTTTGAAACTTAGCTCAGCCACTTATTTGTAGTATGACACTAGGCAAATTTCTTAAACTCTTATGCTTCAGTTTCTTTATCCAATAAAAGTACCTACCTTATGGGGCTATTGTAAGGAATAAATTAAGGGCCACCATATTAAGGGCTTAATATAGTGCATGAAGGAAAGTATATACTCTGTAACTATTAATATCATATTATATTTAATTTTCTCTTTATGTGTCTGGTGCCCTGGACATGAGCTCCCGATACTACAATTGTTTCCTATTCATTTTTTTTTAATTCTCAATACTTAGCAAAGTGTCTGGCATTGTGTTCATCAGTTCTCCCCTACTTCTTCAATATACAATTAAGAGATTTCCCATACCTCTCTTGCATCTGCTCACGCAGCCTGGAACATGTATTCATGTGACCAAGTTCCATCCAAGAGAGTGTAAATACATGTAATATACAGCAGTAACAAATCTGGCCATAGTACATCCCAAGCAATCTTTCAAAGGTTCTCTATCCATGTGGCTGGAAGCAAAGAATTGTTATATCACTGAATATGCGGGGACATAAGATGGAAGAGATCAAATCCCTGAGTCACCCTTATAAGGTGAGCAATCTCAGCAGGCATATTCAGACTAGACTTTAGGTGACCAAGAAACAAACCACTATGCTAGGCTACTGAGATTCTTATTACAATAATCAGTATTACTCATCCTAATATGGTAGATGTTCAATTAAGTTTTATTGAAATGAATGACTGAATAAATGAATCACTCAAAAATTAACTAAAAAATATTAAATAAAGATGATGGAACCCATGAGCAGAAGAGGTAAAACTAACAATTGAACAAGATGGACTTAATATTTAAAGAAGCCTACGCAGAAGACAAAGGATAAGGAAATGCAAACTGTAAAGCATCCCTACTACTTCTGGCCCTGCCCCAGTTGGAAAGAGAATTGACTTTTCCTGCTATTGTTTTCTCTCTGCCGTTCTTTTACCAAACTGTGGATATTATTCTGAAGGAAGGTCTGTGGTCTCTTCACAATGATCAAAGCTACAAGAACAATGTTGGAACTAGACTAATAAGAAAGTTAGGTCTGAAAAGAAGAAAGAAGACAATGAAAACAAGCTTTTACTTCTTCACCATTTTATCTTGAATTGTTTCAATGCGTGATGGCTATAGAATCAGTTTAGTGATAATTCAGCTCATCTTAACAAAAAACAGAATTTTGTCATGTGACAAGCATTGTACGAAATGCTGGGAACAAAGAGGTAAATGTGGCAAATTCCTAGCATTCAAAGAGTTAATAAGGCAACAGGAAAAAACAGAAATGTACCTTAAAATGAAATTTAATATGGATGTAATATTAATATGGCCAGCTGTTTGCTGGGAAGTACAGAAAGGGGCAGGGATATCAGAAAAACATAGAAAGGAGGGGACATTTGAACTGAGACGTGAAGAATTTTTGATGGCTATTAGACCAGATGAGGAAAGGATATCCTAGACAGAATAGTAAAAACAAAGTAAGAAAGAAAAGAAATGACAAGCTCTTTTCAAGAAATATCAACAATCTAATATATCTAGAATTTGGGATGCATAGAGAAAAATGAACAGAGAAACCTAAAAAGTTAAGCCTCAGCCAGTTTGTAGAAAGCCTTGAATTCATGTCAAAAATTCAGATTTTATTCTGAAGGTGATGGAGATCCATTATGGGTTTTCAAGTAGCAAAATCACTCAGGCATCAACTAAACATGATGATGGATTTAAAAGGTACCAGATAAAACCTTACGCCTAAAAGAGCTAGAAAAAGAATAGCACATAAAGCCTAAAACCAGCAGAAGAAGGGAAATAATTAAGATTACAGCAGAAATAAATGATACAGAAATTTTTTAAAAGTAGAATTGATCAATGAAACCAAAGTTGGTTCTATGAAAGAATTAATAAAATTGATAAACCCTTAGCCAGACTTATCAAAAAGAAACAAGACCCAAGTAAATAAAATTATGAATTAAAAAGGAGAGATCACAAACAACAATGCAAAAATACAAACAATACAAAATACGGAATATTATGAGCAATTATATACCAACAAATTGGGCAATCTGCAAGTAATGGATAAATTCCTAGAAACATATAAACTACCAAAACTGAAACAGGAAGAAACAGAATACTTGAACAGACCCATAGCCAGCAAATAAACTGAATCAGTAATCAAAAATATCCCAACAAACAGGAGTCCATGGCTTCCCAAGAGAATTCTTTCAAACATTTAAAGAAGAGTTAATACCTATTATGCTGAAGCTGTTCCACAAAATAGAAATGGAAGGAAAACTTCCAAACTCATTCTACAAGGTCTTAATTCTAAAACCCTGGACCTCACTAAAAATAATTACAGACCAATATACCTGATGAACATGAATGAAAAATTTCTCAACAAGATACTAACTGGGGATCCCTGGGTTGCTCAGTGGCTTAGTGCCTGCCTTCAGCCCAGGGCCTGATCCTGGAGACCTGGGATCGAGTCCCACATCGGGCTCCCTGTATGGAGCGTGCTTCTGCCTCTGCCTGTGTCTCTGCCTCTTTCTCTCTCTCTCTGTGTGTCTCTCATGAATAAATAAATAAAATCTTTTTAAAAAATACTAATTGAATCCAATAGTACATTAAAAGGATAATTCACTATGATTGCTGAATTGCAGGGGTGGTTCAATATTTACAAATCAATGTGATATACCACATTAATAAAAGATAGCAGCACCTGGGTGGCTCTAGTCGATTAAGTGTCGACTAGACACTTAAGTGTCTAGACACTTAGTCTAGACACTAGTCGATTAAGTGTCTAGCTCTTGGTTTCAGTTCAGGTCATGATCTCAGGATCTTGAGATCAAGCCCCATGTCAGGTTCCATTCCCAGCATGGAGTTTACCTAGGATTCTTTCCCCATCCTTCTCCCTTCGCCTTCACTTCTCTCCATGCTGGTGTGCATGCACTCCCTCAATCAATCAATCAATCAAATAAAATTAATTAATTAATTAATTTAATTAAGAATGATATGATCCTCTCAACTGAGACATTAAAAGCATTTAATGGCAAAACATAGCATCCTTTCTTGATAAAAACCCTCAAGAAAATAGGGATTGAGGGAACATACCTCAACATCATAAAGACCATATATGAAAGACCCACAGTGAGTATCATCCTCAATGGGGAAAGCTGAGAGCTTTTCTCCCAAGATCAGGAACATGATGGGGAGGTCCACTCACCACTATTGTTCAATATTGTACTGGAAGTCCTAGCCTCAGCAATCAGACAACAACAACAACAAAAAATAAAAATAAAAGGTATCCAAATTGGCAAGGAACTTTCACTATTTGCAGACAACATGACATTCTATGTAGAAAACCCAAAAGAGTCCACCCAAAAATTGCTAGAATTCATTCAGGAATTCGGCAAAGTTGCAGGATATAAAATCAATGAACAGAAATCCGTTGCATTTCTATACACAAATAATGAAGCAGCAGAAAGAGAAATCAAGAAATCAATCCCTTTTACAAATGTACCTAAAACCTTAAGATACCTAGGAATAAATGTAGCCAAAGAGGTAAAAGATCTGTATGCCGAAAACTATAGAACACTTATGAAAGAAACTGGAGAAGACACAAAGAAATGGAAACACATTCTATGCTCCTGGATTAGAAAAACAAATAAGGTTAAAACACCGCGATGCTTGGGTGGCTCAGCGGCTAGGCATCTGCCTTTGGCCCAGGGCGTGGACGTGGAGTCGCGGGATCGAGTCCCAAGTCGGGCTCCCTGCGTGGACCCTGCTTCTCTCTCCGCTGGTGTCTCTGCCCCTCTCTCTCTCTGTCTCTCATGAATAAATAAATAAAACCTAAAAAAAAAAAAAAACCACCTACACTACCCAAACAATATACACATTTAATCCCAATCAAAATAACACCTGCATCTTTCACAGAGCTAGAACAATCTTTTTTTTTAATTTTTTTTTATTGGAGTTCAATTTGCCAACATATAGCACAACACCCAGTGCTCATCCTGCCAAGTGCCGCCCTCAGTGTCCATCACCCAGTCATCTCAATCCCTGCCCACCTCTCTTTCACTATCCCTTGTTTGTTTCCCAGAGTTAGGTGTCTCTCATGTTTTGTCGCCCTCACTGATATTTTCACTCATTTTCTCTCCTTTCCCCTTTATTCCCTTTCACTAACTTTTATATTCCCCAAATGAATGAGACCATATAAATTAGAACAAACAATCTTAAAGTTTGTATGAGACCAAAAAAGATTCCAAATAGCCAAATTAATGTTGAAAAAATAAAAGTAAAGTAAGAGGCATTACAATTCCAGACTTCAAGCTGTATTACAAAGCTGTGATCATCAAAACAATATGGTACCAGACAAAAATAGACACATAGATCAATAGAACAGAACATAGTACCCAGAGATGGACCAACAACTATATGGTCAGTTAATCTTTAACAAAGCAAGAAAGAATATCCAATGGGAAAAGGGCAGTCTTCAACAAATGATGTTGGGAAAACCGGGCAGCAACATGCAAAGAATGAAACTGGACCACTTTTTAAATCTAATCAGCCAACATAAAGTACATACTTAGTTTCAGATGTAGTGTTCAATGATTTATCAGTTCTGTATAACACTCAGGGCTCATCACATCACGTGCCCTCCTTAAGGCTTATCACCAAATCTGTTATACCATACACAAAAATAAATTCAAAATGGATAAAAAGACCTAACTATAAGACAGAAGACCATGAAAATCCTAGAGGAGAAAACAGGCAGCAACCTCTTTTACCTCAGCCATAGCAATTTCATATTAGACACATTGCCAGTGGCAAGGGGGAAAAAAGCGAAAATGAAGTATTGGAACTTCATCAAGATAAATGCTTCTGCACAGCAAAGAAAACAATCAAAAAAAACTAAAAGTGACCAATAAAATGGGAAAAGATATTTGCAAATGACATATAGGTTAAAGGGCTAGTATCTGGAATCTATAAAGAACTCATCAAAATCAACACCCAAAAAACAAGAAAATATAGTCAAGAAATGGGCAGAAGAAATGAATAGACATTTCTTCATAGAAAACATACATACAAATGGGTAACAGACAAATGAAAAGAGGCTCAACATCACTCATCATCAGGGAAATACAAATCAAAACCACAATGAGACACCACCTTATGCCTATCAGAATGGCTAAAATTAACAACTCAGGAAACAATAGATATTGGTGATGATATGGAGAAAGGGGAACCCATTTGCACTGTGGTAGGAATCCAAACTGGTGTAGCCACTCTGAAAAACAGGATGGATGTTCCTCAAAAAGTTAAAAATATAACTACCCTACAACCCAGAAATTACACTATTAGGTATTTATCAAAAGGATAAAAAAGTGCTTATTCAAAAGAGCACATGCACCCCAATGTGCAGCACTATTCACAATAGCCAAAATATGGAAAGAGCCCAATGTCCATTAACTAACAAATGGATAAAGATGTGGGATGGGTGTGTGTATGTGTATGTGTGTGTGTAATGGAACATCACTCAGCCATCAAAAAGAATGAAATCTTGCCATTTGCAACAATGTGGATGAAACTAGAGTGTATTATGCTAAAGCAAAAGCAGTCAGTCATAGAAAGACAAATACCATATGATTTCACCCATATGTGCAATTTAAGAAACAAAACAGAAGGGAAGGAATGGAAGGAAAAATAAAATAAAATGAAATGAAAATAGGGAGGCAAACCATAAGAGACACTGAACTCTAGGAAACAAACTGAGAGCTTCTTTCAGAATGGGAGCAGAGGCAGGTGGGCATGGGCTAAATGGGTGATGGGTATTAAAGAAGGCACTTTGTTAGGATGAGCACTAGGTGCTGCACATAAGTGATGAATCACTAAATTCTACTCCTGAAACCAATACTTTACTATATGTTAAGTAACTTGAATTTTAATTTTAAAAAATAATAATAAAATAAAAAATAAAATAAAATAATATAATAAAATAATAAAATAAAATAAAATAAAATAAAATAAAATAAAATAAAATAAAATAAAATAAAATAAAAAACGGTGCTAGATGAGAGGCAGGAAGCTGGGTTAATGGGCTATTGCCTAGATTAGGAAAGTGGTAATGAGAATGAGGAGGAGGGAAGAAATACAAAAAATATTTTGTCAGTAGAATTTGAGGTTTTTGGTATCCAAGTAGATATGGGAGGGATGATTTCTAAGTTTAAACAACTGGGTGGATTCTAACACAATACTGTTGTTTTGTTTTTGTTTTTGTTTTTACTACTCTGCTACCATATTATCATGTAACCTTTAAACACCAGTCAAAGGACCCACATATCAGTTTTCCCTTCTTTCCCTGGTGGGAAGATAATCATACCTGTGGTCTGCCCTTTTCTATAGAAAGGTGAATGGATACCACATTTCTACAAAGTCTGGCTGTAACTATTTTCTTCCAAGTTTTATGACCAAGGGGTTAAAAAAAAAATCAAAGAAATTCAACAACAAAATCTTGTTTTTTAAAGCTATGGGATTCATTTGAACCAACTGTTGCCATGGTTTCAAGAGTCTGAAATCAACATTTCAAGGTAACCTGAGGATCTAGATATTGCTGCAGCATTCAGGTATCAAGGAACAATCAAAGTGCCATACCCCATTAGTGACCAAACTCCGTTAAGGCTGTGCAAATGCCTCAAATTGGTATTCAGCTTAATCACTGATGCTGTATTACTAATTATAGCATGACACTATGCTAAAGTGGGACTTTTTAAAAGGCTGGCAAATGGCATTATTTTAATAAGTCATTAGGAAATTGCTTTTTGAGGATGCAATGAAAGTACAAGTTTCTCAATTAGAGGAATTATGTGGAAATGATGAGATATTTGGGCATGCATGATCTGCAGCTAGCAATCCATTTGAAGCCGACCAAGCCATTGGGAGGGCTGGCTAATGAAAAGAGGATGATCTGATTCATTGTATGAGAAAAATGATAATGGAGGTTCTAAACGGAGGGCGTTGAAAGATTGTTCGTCTCCCAACTACACTCACCAAAGTCTTTTTGGCCCTTCACCTTGTGTTTCGAGCTAATATAAAAATGTCAAGATGAACTTAATCTTTGAGAGAACTAGCAAACTCTCTCTAGAGATGCTGATACACAAGAAAAATAAACGATTTTGGGCATATGGATAGCACAGTCAGTTAAGTGTCAGACTCTTGGTTTCAGCTCAGGTCATCATCTCCAGATCATGATATCCAGCCTGGAGTGAGGCTCTGTGCTCAGCAGGAAATCTGCTTGAGATTCTTTCCCTCTGCCCCTCCCTTTACATGCTCAGTCCCTGTAAAATAAATAAATGCATCTTAAAAGAAATGATTTTTAGTTAGTTGGACAACCTAAAAGTACAAAAGTTCTGTTTGGAGCTTATTTGTAAGAGGGGGAAGAACTGTTTGAGATATGAAATGAGATGAGACAAGATTAACAAGTTTGAGACTAAAAGATCCTGCAGTTCTTTACATGACCAGATAGGATATTTTTGTTCTGAAACTCTCATCCCCAAAAATACTTAAGTTCTCATTCACAGAAATACCTAAAAGCTTTACGTGGACTCTACATGCACATGTGTAAGGCATACATGTATGTATGTGTGTGTGTGTGTACATGAGAGAGACTGAGAGAGAGAAATGGGGAAGGGGACAGGAGTTAAATGAAAGAATATGTTTTCTTCTTTATTTTCAGTTCAACAATGACTATTCATGTTACATCTGATTACTAGTTACACCATTTGGGAAGGCTCAGTAATGTTTTCTTTAATAATTTTGAAACTTCCTATGAGAAACTGACTTTTGCAAGGCTCCAATTATCAACTGTTCTTAGAAATCGATTTCTAGGGGCACCTGGGTGGCTCAGTGGTTGAGCATCTGCCTGTGCCCAGGGCGTGATCCCGGGGTCCTGGGAGGGAGTCCCGCATCAGGCTCTCCACAGGGAGATTCTCACTCTGCTTATGTCTCTACCTCTGTGTGTGTGTCTCATGAATAAACAAATTTAAAAAAAGAAATAGATTTCTATATTTAATAGGCCAACACATTCCTCCTCTGGTATTACATTTTCATCTGGAAATTGGTAGACTTGCTTGAGTTCCTCAAGGTGCAATGAGCCCATTGTTTGCAGTGACTATTGCTGTCAGCAAATGTGAACATCCTTACTCAATTCTAATATCCAAACACTTCTTTGAAATCACTTTTCAAGATCTCTACTTTTGGCTTTGTAAAAGAACTTGGATTTAACAAATATGCTCCCAGGTTTGTCATCTGTGAGCAAGATTAACTGAAGTCAAGCAGAAACAATAGTCATTAACAAACTGGGGTCTGATGAACAACTCTTAATACAGAGGGACACACGCACATACATATACACACACATATAGAATAATTCTGAAGATGACCTAGGAGAAAAATGTCTGCTGACAGCATAAATGGTACAGGGCCTGCAGGACCTAAACTTTTACTGTCTGAAACTTTAGGACAAATTTTACATTATCTACTTGAGTTACCAAAGACACAGAGCTCAACTCTATTCTATAGGGAATTAAACTATGAAATAAGATTCTTAAAAATAAAAAGACATTAATGCTGCTTAGCCATCTTATTAGATATTTGACATAATTTATCGCCTGAAGACATTGTGCCTTTGGTCTTAGAACAAAATTCATGGAATGACTTGGTTGTTCTCAGCATGAAGGAGAACAGACACATTTTTCAAAAGAAGCAATTGACTTGTTAAAGGTTTGACATATCACAAACATTTTGATTTTGTGATCAGACTGGATGGTGATTTACTTATCCCCTGACTTTACTGTCAGGTAATTTATAAGTTTACTGCTCAAACAAGAACTGTGGAAAATCTTAGGAGGAATTGATAGGGCAAAGAGGGAAACACATAGCTACAATAAAGCCACAGTAGTGACTAAAGTGACAAGAAAAACAAATGGAAATCATTTGATTTGTACTGCACCTGTGAGAGAAGAAATTATGGTTCCTTTTTGCATCTGAATCTCACAGGTCTATTTTGAGAGTTGAGAGATCTGTGTAAAGTACCTTGTTCACTCTTTTAAAACAGCCTTTACTTTAAGAGAACTCAACTGTGAAATTTATAGAAATTATTTCTGAAGCTAAGAAAAAAGTTCAAATCCATTTGCTTTTGATGATTTCACTAAACTCTTCTGTCACTCCCTCCATCCCCCCACTTCTTCTTGCATGCAGGCCCATCTCACATGTGCATGCTCTCATGAGCACTCTGTTTCTTAAAAAAAAAAAAAAAAAAAAGTAAAGAAAAAAAGGAGGCTATTAGATTGAGGTGGATATAAATGTCTAATACCTTGGTAACCTATGTAAGGAAACCAAAACATAAGCTACAGCCAATACACTTGAATCCAGAACAACCAGTCACAAACAGCCAACTAAACTTTCCCTAATAAGGCATCTGCTTAAGATACAACCAGTCAGATAATTTCTTTGCTCCACTGCCACATCTTCTCTATAAAAAAAGAAACCTCTTCCCTGGTGGAACATTTCTAACTACTTTAGGCTTGGCACTGCCCAGTTCATAACTGAAAATTTTAATGTACTTGAGTTCATCTTTTAACATATCAGAACTTCAAATTGGTTACTCCAATTTTAGCCTACACATAACAGTGACAATTCATCTGATATTTAATTTGATACTTTCAATAAGAATGACACATCAAATTCATTCATTTAACAAGTACTTCTTAAATACTATATGCCAATCGCCATATTGAGGACCAGAAATCCAAATACGAATGAGACACACAATATGACTGCAGAGCTGAGTCTCATGAAAAAGACAAACATGAAAGTTAATAAATAAAGCACTTGAAAGGGCAGAGAGAGAAACACAAGAGTGTAGGAGTCCAAGGAAAGATATAACCAATGTCAATTACCATGATTTCATTCTTACACCTTTCTACAACCCATTTCCTAGCATGGTACATACAGATATTTGATAAATGTGTTTGGAAGAATAGATGGATAAGTGGACAGATGGGTAAGTGAATGGATGAATGGATGGAAAGAGTGAATGAGTGAACGAATAAATTAAAAATAAGATTTTTTAATTAAAATTAGAAATAAATAATTTAGGGGACATAATCTAAGTGAAGCTATCTATTAAATAATTTCACAGAATCATGGACTTTGTACCACTGGTCCCAGCTCATTCTTACACAAACAACAATTTCTATGATTTATTTTTTGATTCATGCCTGTCTTCCTCAGTACAGTATAAGACCAACAAGAGGGGATCCCTGGGTGGCGCAGCGGTTTGGCGCCTGCCTTTGGCCCAGGGCGCGATCCTGGAGACCCAGGATCGAACCCCACATCGGGCTCCCGGTGCGTGGAGCCTGCTTCACCCTCTGCCTGTGTCTCTGCCTCTCTCTCTCTCACTGTGTATCTATCATAAATAAATAAAAAAAAAATTAAAAAAAAAAAAAAGACCAACAAGAAAACCAGCAAAAAGGGACTCCATCTGTTTTTGCTTCCCAGAGATAGCTCCAACACCTAAGATAGTGCTTGGCATGTAGAAGGGCTAAATAAATATTTGTTGGACCCAAAAAAATAAATAAATAAATAAATAAATAAATAAATAAATAAATAAATAAATAAATATTTGTTGGGTAAGTAAAGAGAAACACAAATATCTCACTGAAGGAGGTACTATACAAGAAAGATATGTAAGAGTATGCAGAGCATATAAGAAAGAATTCTTTTTAAGAGTTCTGAAAATGTCACCTTTAAAAAGAAAAGTTTTTTACTGCTCTATACTATGAGTTCAGTTCAATCAGATTGGTCTTAGTGAGTCAAATAACCTCAGCTAAGTGAGGGTTAAAAAATGTCACTGTTGAAGTCTTAGGGAGCCAATAGGTAACACCTATTTCTTCTTTCTGCTAGTTTAGGACCAATGGATAAATAAAGGTGATACACTGATAACTTCGGTATCAGTATTGACAGGTCTGTTGAAAAATGAGCCTTTCAATCTACTACTCAAACAAGTCATGACTCCTTCCTGCTCCTCATCCCATCCACAATAAACCTTGAGAAAGCCCATCTAAAGGAAGGACTGGCTCTGCAGGATACATACACTTAAGTCAAGTATTTCTTCATTGTCTAGGGTCGTACAGAAAGTAAGAGAACATATGCCCAGAGTTTGGGGCCTTGAGAATCATGGACCAGCAGATGTTACTCAAGTAACCAAGGAACTCGCAAAAAATAAGGTAGGACAAGAGGCCAGAGGGTTACTCTAAATCCCTGCAACATGGAAACAATGAGGCCAAAGAAAAAGAGGACTCCTTCCATGACAGGCAAACCCTTAGTATGCGTCACTTTTCCAACCACTAGGTCACAGCACAGTATATGGCAAATGAATACAGGAGACAGCAGAAAATTAAATATGTTAAGTTTGCCTTTCCAGGTGATATAATTCATGCAAATCACCACTCATTTCTGATAAGTATCTGATAGCTAATACACAATCTTTCTTTTGCAGGAGCCGTTGAATAATTTAAAATACAAAACCCACAGGCTCATACAATTTAAGAGGTTCTGATATCATAGTACTCAGGTAAAGATGACATGAGTTGGAACGTGTGTGTTCCTGGTCCCCTCCCAGTTTCATCCCCCTTTCAAAACCACAAAAACCTACATCACATGAAGCTGGCAGCAAATGATATGATTAGAGGAGCTCACATGGAGATAACTGAGGTGCTCCTGTCAACTGCTGAGCTCCCTACAGATGGCCAGCACCTGCTGCCAATCATGTAAATGCACCAACTTGGATATTCCAGCTGATAGAACTGCAGTCCAGATGATATCACATGGAACAGAAGAACAGCCCACTGAGACTAGGCATCCTACAAAGTTGTTACAGATAATAAAATGTTTGTTATTTTTCACCAGTAGATTTGGGGATGGTTTGTTGCACAGTGGTGATTGGAACACAGCCCATCTCTGGCCCCTGGGTTTCTGGAACACAATTCTCATTGTTCTTATCATCCACTAGGGAAAGCTTCACTTGCAACATCGTTTGTTTAAATGAGGCTTTAATTGAGAAATGTTTCCTTTTGTTCTATTTTCACAAAGGTAAAACTAAGAAATTCTAAAGCAAAACATAATTTCTATACTGAACTAACCATTTCACAAAGAGCCAATATATGAATATTAAGTTTCAGATGGAAGCTGTTTGGAATTACCCTCAATGTTTTAGTGAACAAAAACCTGCAAACACTAGTTGATGGTGAGACTGGAAAGCTGGCAGGAAATCAGGAATTTAAAAAGAAAATGTTTATCTTGTGGCCCTTGTCACAGCTTAAAACCCAATTTGGGCTAATGTCTGTAAATGGAGAGTAGCTATTAACAAATCAATTAATTAGGGCCTTTTGGCTTTTCTAGTCTCAACTCTAATTATTTGTCTGATCTGAGGTATTCTTAGATTATTAACTATCATTCCTGCCAACCAACAAAAGATAATGTTGAATTTCACAAGTATATGGGAATTAGAAAACATCATTTATCCTATATGCTCAATCTCCGGCAAAATTTTCAGGGCCTGAGACTTTTCTCCAACACAAAGTCTCTTTCTGAAGTTAACAAGTGACTAACTTTCATAAAAAATTTTCAAAGACAATACTTAATTTTTAAAAATTCCCTAGATCACAGGCATTTGTCTAGAATCAAGAGTCAAGGGTATTTCTTTATGTTCTATTTTCTTTTTCCAGCAGTTACCTTCTTGCATGGGGTCTGACAAAGAAATCCATACTTCTAAAAGGAAACTGAGGCAGAAGACAATCACTCTATTCAAAAGTAATGAGTATGTGGTGGCAATACTCACAGTCTAAGAAAATCTACTTCTGTAATCATTTCTCAAAAGCATACTTGTCTCTTATCAATACATAAGTCAGGATATTTTTCTTCATTCTACAGCTCATTCTCAACCTAATTCTCTATCTGATCATTATTATTCCTCTTTGTTATAAAAGAAAAGAATCCGGGTTCCAGTTTTAGCCTGAGAAAAATGGAAGATTTCCTCTCTCTAGCAAGCTGAAAAGTGGTTCTTATAACAAAATAATTACCTAATTAAAGTGCTCAACTGAATCAGTTACTACAGTCCAATTAAATCAAGCTGCCAACAGGAATATATTATACCTGATAAGGAGAGTTTAGTGGATAGATTGACATAAAACACAAAGATCATGCTCTCCGTTAAACTTAGAGAAGTTATTCCTTCCCTTAAAAGATGTTTTATCTTCCTGATGAAATAGTTTTTTTAATACGCCAAGCAAGCTATATCTGGCAGTGAAAATGCTAAATACCTACATGCTAATTCAGGAGATCAAGGTTAGATATTTACTTTGTCAATGACCCTCTAGCTGCAGGTTCATGAAAATGAAAGGCATTAATGACTAGTTTATCATAAAACCACCTTGGTCTTTTTCTCTCATGGGGGTGGGGTGGTGGCAGTGGTCATTCACTATGAATGATCATATGCACAATGAAAAGAAGGACAAATTGGGAGGACAGAAATGACAGACCTTTCTGATAAAGATATATATCCACTTCCTAATCAAAGAACCCCATTTCTTTTTTTGAGTTATATGGTTTTTTTTATTATGCTCATAGCATTCTCTCTATAGGTTGGAATCTTGGGCTTTTCTTCTCATTTCTACTTTCAATCTCATCTACTGTGCTTGCCGCTGCCACTGAGAGGAACATCCAGGACACTTATCATTTGTTCACTACTCTGCCAGAGTTGCTTGCTCCAGTGGAAAAAAAAAATAATGCCAGAAAGTGGGATAAAATAATATTGAACTGCACATGTCAAGCATGGTGTCTACAACTGCCCAGTTAGCAGAGAACGTACATTGGAGAAAACACACACACAAAACATCCCTGGAAATATCAGAAAGGGAGACAGAACGTAAAGACTGCTAACTCTGGGAAACGAACTAGGGGTGGTAGAAGGGGAGGAGGGCGGGGGGTGGGAGTGAATGGGTGACGGGCACTGGGGGTTATTCTGTATGTTAGTAAATTGAACACCAATAAAAAATAAATTAAAAAATAAAAAAATAAAATAAATAAAATAAATTAAAAAAAAAAAACAAAACATCCCTGGAGAGGTTTCTGAAGTCAGTAAGGAAGAGACTGCAAAAAAGTCAATCCCCATATACTTACTGACCTTTCCAGCTCTAGTATATGTGTGACAATGTTACCTTTCTTCTGAAGGTGTCTGAGTAAATCTCATACAGATGAGTGAGATTCTCCAATCTGTGAAATATTACAAATACAATTCATACCTGTCTGGATCCAACTTGAAATTTAACACAGCTGTCCCTGAAAAATTTGAAAAGTTTACAGAAATTCAGAAAACATCTACTTTATCATATTTTTAACATTTTGAGGAACCTCCAAACTATTTTCCACAGTAGCTGCACCAGTTTGCATTCCCACCAACAGTGCAAAAGGGTTCCTTTCTTTCCACATCCTCATCAACACCTGTTGTTTCTTGTGCTGTTAATTTTAGCCATTCTGAAAAGGTGTGAGGTGATATTTCATTGTGGTTTTCATTTGTATTTCCCTGATAAGTGATGATAAGCATCTTTTAATTTGTCTGTTGGCCATTTATATACCTTCTTTGGAGAAATGTCTCTTCATGTCTTCTGCCCATTATTTAACTGGATTATTTGTTTGGGGGGTGTTTGGTTTCAAAAATTCTTTATAGATTTTGGATACTAACCTTTTATCAGATATATCACTTGCAAATATCTTCTCCCATTCCATAGGCTGCCTTTCAGATTTGTTGATTGTTTCCTTTGCTGTGCATAAGCTTTTTTTTATTTTGATGTAGCCCCATTACTTTTTTATTTATGTTTCCTTTGCCTAGGGGACCTATCTAGAAAAAAATTTCTATGGCCCAGATCAGAGAAATTACTGCCTGTGCTCTCTTCTAGGATTTTTATGATCTCAGGTCTCATAGTTAGGTCCTTAATCCATTTTGAATTTATTTTTGTGCATGGTGTAATAAGAGGGTCCAGTTTCATTGTTTTGTATATTGCTGTCCAGTTTTCCCCAACACTGTTGAAGAGGCTATCTTTTTCCCATTGGATTCTTGCCTCATTTGTCAAAGATAATCAACCGTTAAATTGTGAGTTAATTTCTGAGTTTCCTAGTCTGTTCTATTGATCTATGTCTCTATTTTTGTGCCAGTATCATACTATTTTGATTACTACAGCTTCGTAATATAAGTTGAAGTCCAGAATTGTGATGCCACCAGCTTTGCTTTTCTTTTTCTTTTTTTTAATAAATTTATTTTTTATTGGTGTTCAATTTACCAACATACAGAATAACACCCAGTGCTCATCCCATCAAGTGCCCCCCTCAGCGCCCGTCACCCATTCACCCCCACCCCCCGCCCTCCTCCCCTTCCACCACCCCTAGTTCATTTCCCAGAGTTAGGAGTCTTTATGTTCTCTCTCCCTTTCTGATATTTCCCACACATTTCTTTTTCATGATTGCTTTGGCTATTCAGGGTCTTCTGTGGTTCCATACAAATTTTAGGATTGTTTGTTCTAGTTCTGGATAGATATTTTACTTTGTAAAATGCTTTTTCTCCATCTACTGAAATGATCATATGGTTCTTATCCTTTCTCTCATTGAGGTGATGTATTACGTTGATTGATTTGCAAATATCGAACCATTCCTGCATCCCAGGAATAAATCCCACCTGGTCATGGTGAATGATTTTTTTTAATGTATTGTTAGATTCAGTTTGCTATTACTTTGTTGAGGATTTTTGCTCCTATGTTCATTAGGAATGTAGTTCTCTTTTTTGCTGTGTCTTTATCTGCTTTGGTATCAGGGTAATGCTGGTCTCATATAATGATTTTGGAAGTTTTCCTTCCTTTTCTATTTTTTGGAATAGTTTGAGAAGAATAGGTATTAACTCTTCTTTAAATGTTTCAGACAATTCACATGTGAAGCCATCTGGTGCTGGACTTTTGTTTATTGGGATTTTTTTTTTTTTTTTACTTAATTTCTCTACTGGTTATCAGTCTGTTCAAATTTTCCATTTCTTCCTATCTCAGTTTTGGTACTTTATATGTTTCTAGAAATTTATTCATTTCTTCTAGGTTGTCCAATTTCTTGGCATATTGTTTTTCATAATATTGTCTTAAAATTGTATTTCTGTGGTGTTTATTATTTCTCTTCCCTCATTTGTGATTTTATTTATTTTACTTACTTTCTCTTTTTTCTTGGTAAGTCTGACTAGATGTTTATCAATTTTATTAATTTTTTCAAAGAGCCAGCTCCTGGTTCATTGGCCTATTCTATTCTTTAAGTTTCTATAATACTTATTTCTGCTCTAATTTTTATTATTTCCTTCCTTCTGCTGCTTTAGGCTTTGTTAATTGTTCTTTTTGTTCGTTGTTCTTTTTCATTAGGTGTAAGGTTAGGTTGTTCATTTGAGATTTTCCTTGTTTCCTGAGGTAGGCCTGTATTGCTATAAACTTCCCTTTTAGAACTACTTTTGCTGCATCCCAAAGGTTTTGGACCATTGTGTATTCATTTGTTTCCAAGTATTTTTTTATTTCTTTTTTTTTTCCCCTGGTTGACTCATTTGTTGTTAAGCATCACATTATTTAACTTCCATATATTTGTATTCTTTCCAGATTTTTTTCTTATGGTTGGCTTTTAGTTTCATAGCACTGTGATCAGAAAAGATACATGGTATGATTTCAATCTCTTTGTACTTGTTGAGGCCTGATTTGTGCCCTAATATGTGTGATCTGTTCTAGAGAATGTTCCATGTGCACTTGAAAAGAATATGTATTCTACTGTTTTAGGAAGAAATGTTAAGAACATGTTTGTTAAATCCATCTGCTCCAGTGTATAATTCAAAGCCATAGTTTCTTTGTTAGTTTTCTATTTAGAAGATCTGTCCATTGATGTGAGTGGGGTGTTAAAGTCCCCTACTATTGTTCCATTATTACTAATTGGTTCCTTTATGTTTGTTATTAACTGTTCTATGTATCTAAGTGCTGCAACATTGCATGAAAAAAATATTATTTTTTTATTATACCTTCTTATTGGATTGTCCCTTTATTATTATATAGTGTACCTCTTTAACTCATTACAGTCTTTGTTTAAAATAGATTTTGTCTAAGTATTGCTACTCCACCTTTCTTTTGACATTCATTTGCATGATAAATGTTTTTCCCTCGCTTTCAATCTGCAGGTGTCTTTAGGTCTAATTTGAGTCTCTTGTAGGCAGATTATAGACAGGTCTTGTTTTTTTTGTTTTGTTTTGTTTTGTTTTGTTTTGTTTTGTTTTGAAGCCATTCTGTCACTCGACATCTGTAGATTGGAGCATTCAGTCCATTTACATTCAAAGTAATTATTGATAAATACATATTTATTGCCATTTTATTACCTATTTTGTCATTATTTCTGGAGATTTTCTCTGATCCTTTATTGTCTTTCTCCCTTTCACAGTTTGCTACTTTTTTTAGTGGTATATTTAGATTCTTTTTTCTTTATTTTTTGCATGTTTATTAGTGGCTTTTGATTTGTGGTTACCATTTATATATAACATCTTTTGCATATAGCACTCTACTTTAAGTCAATGGTCATTTAAGTTCAAATCCATTCTTTACTACTCCCCTCCCTACATTTTAGGTGTGTGGTATCATATTTTACAACCTTTATCTTGTGAGTTCCCTGATTGATATTTTATAAAAATATTCATTTGTAATGCTTTTATATTTCCTACCTTAATACTGTCACTTTTGGTCTTTCCTTTCCACTTAAAGTCCCCTTTAATATTTCTTGCAGGGCTGGTTTAATAGTCATAAGCTCCTTTATATCTGGTTTGTCTGGGAAACTCTCTCTCTCCCTCTATTCTGAATGATAGCCTTGCTAGATATTCTTCACTGCCGATTTTTCCCATTCAGCACTTCGAATATATCATGCACCTCTCTTCTGGCTTGGAATGTTTCCACTGAAAAATCCCCTGAAAACCTTATGGTATTTCTCATGTATGTAACTGTCTTCTTTGATCTTGCTGCTTTAAAATTCTTTATCACTGTATTTTGTGATTTTAATTATAATGTGCCTTGGTGTGGATCTGCTTTTGTTGATTTTGTTGGGAGTTCCCAGTGCCTCCTAGATCTAGATATCTGTTTCTTTCCCCAGATTTGGAAAATTTTCAGCTATTAACTCTTCAAATACATTTTCTGTCTCCTTTTTGCTCTCTTCTTCTGGGACTCCTATAATGCAAATGTTACTATGTTTGATGGAGTCACTGAATTCCCTAAGTCTATTCTTATTTTGCATAATTATTTTTTTGCTCTTTTGTTCAGCTTGATTACTTTCTAATACTCTGTCTTCTATGTCACTAATTCATTCCTCTGCTTCTTCCATCCTACTGTTCATTCCATCAAGCATGTTTCACATTCTCTTTATTGAGCCCTTTATTTTTGCTATGTTATTCCTTATCTTTCTTAATGGTCACACTCATGTCTTCCACTTTTTTCTCAAATCCAGCGAGTATCTTTATAATCATTACTTTAAATTCTCTATCAGGCATGTTACTTACATCTGTTTGCTTAGATCTCTGGCTGTCGCCTTGTCCTGATCTTTCATTTGGGACAAATTTTTCTGTCTTCTCATTTTGTCTAGGATTCTGTGCTTGTTTCTCTGTGTTAGGAAAGTCAGCTATATCTCTTGTTCTTCCGGGTAATAGCCTTATGAAGCAGAGGTCCTATAGTGCCCTGTAGTGCAATGTCCTCTACTCCCCAAGGCCTGGAACTTCAGTGTTTCCAATGTGTGCTGCATGTGCTCTACTGTTGTGTCTTGGCCACTTTATCCTTCAGGCCAGTCATCTGAAGAGGCTCTTTGCCTATTGTGGGCAATGCTTGGTCCCTGGCCTGAATGCGGCAAATTTTAATGAGGTATGATCTAGTCCACTTGTGAAATGAGACCTCCACCACAATCAAGGCCCTCCAAAATTCCCAGGCTGCAGAGATGTAGTGTGCATAGGGATTTGAGGTCGTCTGGGAAGGGGCCACCATGCTAGAACTACGGCAAGTGTGACTGGGAAGGACAGTTACATTGGAGTGCAGAGAGGTCAGGAGCTGTTGGTGTAATCAAATTAGGTAGTGAGTACTGGCACTGCACTGGTTCCCACAGGTGGCCCCATACTCATGTTGAGGGGCAGGGGACAGAAGTGCTGCCTCCCAGTTCCTTTGTTTCCAGAGGGGTCTCTCACTCAGTGTTGCCTCTCCGGGACAGCCTCTTAAATAAGCAAATAACCTCCCCAGTGGGTGCCGCAGTCACTCCACAGATTGTTTTTCCATGCTGTATGTCCACAGGCAGTTTTCCCTGATTTCTCTCTAAGAGCAATCCCAATGCCTCTGGGCTCTCCACAAGCCACACCTGCTCACCTATAGAACACCAGTCTTTAAGCCCCACTGGTTGCAAGAACTCACAAAATTTGGGCCCTCTCATCTTCCAAACCAATTTGTTATGGGGATTCATTTTCCCCATGTACTCTGTCATGTGTTAGTCTGTCTCTTTCCCTTCTGCAAAACCACAGCTCCCTCCCTCTCACGTTAGCTATGATCCATTTCTCTCCCAAACCATGTCCCCATACTTCCTGTCTTCTTCATGTGGACTCTTCTCTACCTTTAGTTGTGGACTTTGTTCTGCCAGTCTTCAGGTCTATTTCTGGAATAGTTAGGCTGATTTGATAGTTAACTAGTTGTGTTCATGGGGCAAGGTGAGCCTAGGATCCTCCTACTACTGCCATCTTTACCTTCTCTCCAGAGGTGAATTTGACTTTGTCTAACTGGTAATCATAATATGCATTAATTTTCCAGGATTAATATTCACATCTTTAAAAAACAATGCTTTTTTATAAATCCAAAATAATTTTGGGAAATTTCTGTGAGACTATTCCTCACTTTACCTCAGAGCTCTCTGAAGTCAGTGGGAGCTCTGGGCTTGAATCTGCTCCATGAAGTGCGCAGGCAGAATAGAAATGGGGCCAATACAAAAATATTCAAACATATGGAGTGAGGTTTTCCTGTCTATGGTGTGTCTCAAAGGGCTGAGCTCAGAAATTGTTCTAATGAGAGAATTCTTCAAGGAAAAAAAAATAGTTCCAAAAGTGGCCAAGAGCTAGTGAAAATAAAAGGGAGAAAATCAGAAATTTAAAATGAATTTTAATGAACACTAATTCCAGCTTCAACAGATTAGTTATAAAGTTTGTTGAAAGGATAAAGATTTAGGCTTGATAAATTAAAATACAAGTTGCCCAGAAAGCATGATTCTACACTTAGCAGATCCCCTCATTTCCCCTCTCAATTCTCTATTTCCAACCTTATCCCACAAATCTCTTTCCTGCTGATAACTAAAACTCACCACTAGTAATCAATTCTAGTGGGTTAGTCCCCCTTTGTTGGCCTTTTATAAAGCAAATTCTCTAGGAACAGGGGCTGGGCTCTTTGGGTAGTACTGAGAACAGAAAATGCTATGGACTGAATGGTGTCACCCTACTAAATTCATATGTTGGATCTCTAATTTCAAATGTGACTATATTTAGAGATAGGGCCTATAAGGAAATTAAATAAAGTCATAAGGGTGGTACCCTAGGAATAGGAATAATGTCCTTATAGGAAGAGACACCAAAGAGTGTTTTCTTGCTCTCTCCCTCCCTCTTTTATCTCTCTTTCTCCTCACAAGCACAAGGAAATCATGTGAGCAACTGCAAGTTGCCATCCTGCAAATCTAGAGAAGAGGCCTCATAATGAAACCTACCCTGTCTCCAAAACCTTGAGAAATTAATTCCTGTTGTTTAAGACATCTAGTCTGTGGTATTTTGTATGCCAGCCTGAATTAAGACAAGGGATATTAAGGCAAGGAGAAACATGGTATTTCAAGGTCATATGAAAATCACTACCGGGAATGTATGTTTAAGCCATATCACACCCCACTCTTTGAGAACTCATAGAGTTCACTCACATCACGGGCCTGCAATATAATAAAAAGTAAGTACTTCGTCTTTTGTCCCAAGTTCCTGTTATGAAGTTCATAAAACTCTTGGAATTTCCTGAATGAGTGTCTTTTATACATTAAATGATGGCACTTGGTGAAAGAGGTCCAAGATGGCTTCAAGATGGCAGCTGATTGTCATAAAAGCCAACCAGATAATTAGAGGATTAGAAAACTCAGCTGTACTCCCTGATTTCTGGAAACAGGGATGCCTGGGTGGCTCAGTGGTTGAGCATCTGCCTTCAGCACAGGGAGTGATCCCGAGGTCCTGGATCAAGGCTTGCATCAGGCTCCCTGCAGGGAGCCTACTTCTCCCTCTGCCTATGTCTCTGCATCTGTGTGTCTCCCATGAGTAAATAAATAAAATCTTTAAAAAAAAAAAAAAAGAATTATTGATTTCTGGAAACAAAGATGGGCTGAAGATTGAGTTCAATTACCAGTGGTCATTGGTTTAATCAATCATGCCCACACAAGGAAATCTGGATTAAAATCCCTGAAGTTTGGAGTAATACCAAGTCAGTGAACACATTAACGTACCATCAAGCTAACACACCCCAACTACACTGGTACATAGATTCCTGTGCTCAGGTCCCTTCCAGATCTTGCCCTTTGTCCCTCTAAATCTGGTTATACATTTCTATTTTTTATAAGAAAGTATAGTAATAAGAACATCACTTTCCTGAGTTACGGAGTTATTCTAATATATTATTGAAATTGAGGGGGTCATAGGATAGTAGGCCTGGCAAAAGAGTAAGTAGCCTGGGCACCATATAATTGAATGTTATCTGAATTTGGAGCAGTCCTATGAGACCAGTCCTTAATCTGTGGGGTCTGCACTAACTCTTTAGAGAATTCAATTGTGGGACACCACATGGTGTCAGAATTGGTTTGTGTGTGAAAAAATGACACACAGAGCCCTTGTATACATCTGATAGTTCCAAACCTGCAACAGATTGCACCAGGAATAAAGACCTGACCCAACCTGGGCCAATCAAATTTTAAAAATTTGAAGAAGAGGTGTCTAAGTAACTGCCTAAAAATACTTGATCACTATAATTACTTTTGTGGACTGAGGAAATGAAGACTCAGGGTTCTGGTGCCTCTATGCTCTAATCGGCACAAGTGGCAGCTGAAAAAAATTGGCCTGTAGTCAGAACGAAATGAAGTAAATGCATGAAAGGAAGACCCTCTGGCTTCAGAGAAAAAGAGTGAAACTCCAGGAATGGCTACCTTGAATCCTGCCAGCTTTCTAGTTCCTGGGTTCAATCTTTCCTGAGACCTGATTGCAGTTCCTGGTGTTAAGTCTCTTGAGTTCTCAAGCATTCTTATAATAAACCCCTTCTTTTTTATTTAAGTTTGTAAAGGCTGATTTATATCCTTTCAAAGTCCTAATATGATGACTAAAATGATGATAGGAATGATGATATCAAAACTAATATCTAAGAAGTACTCACTATGTCCCAAACTCTTGTAAAAAGACTCTACATATATTTTTTTACATATATTTTTTCATTTAATTCTCACCAAAAGATCTATGAAGTTGGTATTATTACCCCCATTTTATTATAGAACATGTAGAATTTAAATGCTTGAGAATACTCATAACTCATAACTAATTCCAGATATGATTTCTGAATTGGTAGAGCTTACATGAGTATTTTGGTGAACAATTCAGCATATAATTAAGGTTAACAGTAGACTTGTCCACAGAAATCTGGCCGGCCAAAAAATAAGTGGCATGATATATTCAAGATGCTAAGTAGGAAAAATATGCAGCCAATAATACTTATCCATCAAGACTATCATTCTGCATAGAAGAAGAGATAAAAAGTTTCAAAGATAAGAAAAAACTCTAAGAGTTCATGACCACTAAACCAGCCCTGCAAGAAATATTAAAGAGGACTCTGAGTGGAGAAGAAAAAAAGCCAAAAGGAACAAGGACTATAAAAGAACAGAGAACATCAACAGAAACACCAACTTTACCAGTAACAATGGAAGTAAATTCAAGTTTCAGTAATCACAATGAAGTAAGGGGATGGAGAACTATTTTTCACGCCAATGTATGCCAAAAGAAAGCCAGAGTAGCCATACTTGTATCATATAAAGTGATTTTAAAACAAAGTCTGTAACAAGTGATAAAGAAGGGTGTTATATCATAATTAAGGGGTTTATCTATCAAGAAGATCTAAGAGTTTTAAATATTATTTTTATTAATATTAATTTTTAATGTTTATGCCCCCAACCTGTAAGTACCTAAACATATGAATCAATTAGTAAACAGCATAAAGAATAAAATAAATAATAATAAAATATTAGTATGATAATAATAAAATATTAGTATGGGACTTTAATACTCCACTTATAACAATGGATATATCATCTAAGCAGAAAATCAATAAGAAAACAATGGCATTGAATGACACAGTGGACCAGATAGACTTGATGGATAAATTCTAAGCATTCCATCCTAAAGCAGAAGAATACACATTCTTTTCAAGTGCACATGGAAAATTCTCCAGAATACATAACAAACTGGGTCACAAACGAGCCCTCAACAAGCACAAAAAGACTGAGATCATACCATGCATATTTTCAAATCACAATGTGATGAAACTTGAAGTTAATCACAAGAAAAAATTTGGAAAGAATACAAACACATAGAGGTTAAAGAACATCCTACTAACGAATGAATGGGTTAACCTGGAAATCAAAGAAAAAAATCAAAAGTACACAGAAACAAATGAAAATGAGAATACAACAGTCCAAAATCTTTGGGACGCAGCAAAGGCCTGTCGTGAGAGGGAAGTATATTGCAATACAGCTCTACCTCAAAAAGCAAGAAAAATCTGAAATATACAACCCAACTTTATACCTACAGTAGCTAGAAAAATAACAGCAAAAAAAAAAAAAAAGCCTAAAGCTAGCAGAAGGAAAATAAAAATTGAGCTCAAACAAATGATATTGAAATTAAGAAAAAAAACTGTAGAATAGATAGATGAAACAAAGAACTGATTCTTTGAAAGAATAAAATTGACAAACCCCTATCCAGATTTATCAAAAAGAAAAGAGAAAGAACCCAAATAAATAAAATCATGAATAAAAGAAGACAAATCATAACCTACACCACAGAAATACAAACAATTTTAAGAAAATACAATGAAAAATTATGTGGCAATAAATGGGGCAAACGAGAATGAATGGACAAATGCCTAGAAACAAAAGCTGAAATAGGAAGAAATACAGAATTTGAACAGACCCGTAGCTAACAAAAGTTTTTAATCAATAATCAAAAATCTGCTAAAAACAAAAGTCCAGGGCCAAATGGCTTCCTAGAGGAAGTCTATCAGACATTTAAAGAAGAGTTAATACCTATTCTTCTCAAATTGTTCCAAAAAAATATAAATGGAAGGAAAACTCCCAAACTCCTTCTGTGAGGACAGTAATACCTTGATTCCAAATCCAGAAAAAGACACCACTAAAAGGGTAAATTACAGGCCAATAGACCTGATGAACATGGATGCAAAAATTCTCAACAAGATACTTGCAAATTAAATACAACAGTATATTAAAAGAATTATTCATCATGGTCAAGTGGGATTTATTCCTGGGCTGCAGGAGTGGCTCAATACCCACAAATCAATCAACATGTACATCACATTAACAAAAGAAAGGATAAGAACCATATAGTCCTCTCTATAGATGTAGAAAAAGCATTTGATAAAATATAGCATCTTTTCTTAATAAAAACCCTTAAGAAAGTAGGCATTGAGGGAACATACCTCAATATCATAAAGGCCATATATGAGAGATCCACAGCAAATATCATTCTCAATGGGGAAAAAAACTCAGAGCTTTCCCCCAAGTTCAGGAACATGACGGGGACGTCCACTCTCACCACTGTTGTTCAATATTGTACTGAAGGACCCAGCCTCAGCAATCAGACAACAAAAAGAAATAAAAAACATCCAAATCAGCAAGGAAGAAGTCAAACGTTCACTATTTGCAGACAACATGATATTTTATGTAGAAAACCCAAAAAAGTCCACCAAAAAATTGCTAGAATTCATTCATGAATTCAGCCAAGTCACAGGATATGAAACCAACATACAGAAATCTGTTGTATTTCTACACACCAGTAATGAAGCAACAGAAACAGAAATCAAGTCATCAATTCCTTTTACAATTGACCTAAAACCAAAAGATGGCTAGGAATAAACCTAACGAAAGAGGTAAAAGATCTATACTCTGAAAACTATAGAATACTTATGAAAGAAATTAGAGGAGACACAAAGGAATGGAAAAACATTCCATGCTCCTGGATTGGAAAAACAAACATTGGTAAAAAGTCTATACTACCCAAAGCAATTTACACATCTAATGTAATCCCTATCAAAATGCCAACAGCATTTTTCACAGAACTAGAACAAATAATCCTAAAATTCATCTGGAACCACAAAAGACCCTGAATAGCCAAAGCAACCTTGAAAAAGAAAGAAGAGCTGGAGGCATCATGGTTCTGAACTTCAAGCTATATTACAAAGCTGTAGTCATCAAGATAGTATGATGCTGGGTGATGGGCACTAAGGAGGACACTTGATGGGATGAGCACTAGGTGTTATACTATATGTTGGCAGTTGAATTTAAATTTTAAAAAATGAAAAGAAAAAAATATAGTACTGGCACAAAAAGACACATAGATCAATGGAACAGAACAGGAAAACTAGAAATAGCCCCACAACTCTATGGGCAACTCATCTTTGACAGAGCAGGAAAGAATATCAATTGGAAAAAAGACAGTATCTTCAACAATGGTGTTGGGAAAACTGGACAGCAACATGCAAAAGAATGAAATTGGCTCACTTTCTTACACCATAAACAAAAATATATTCAAAATGGATGAAAGGCCTAAATGTAAGACAAAAAATCCAAAATTCTAGGGTGGGGGAACAGAGGCAGCAACCTCTTTGTCCTTGGCCATAGCAATTTCTTACTAGACACATCGCCAGGGCAAGAGAAACAAAAGCAAAAATGAACTACTGGAACTTCATCAAGGTAAAAAATTCTGCTCAGTAAATGAAAAAAATCAACAAAATTAAAAGGCAACTGATGGAATGGGATAAGATATTTGCAAACATTTCTGATAAAAAGCTAGTATCCAAAATCTATAAGAATTTATTAAACTCAACACCCAAAAACCAAACAATCCAGTTAAGAAATGAGGAGAAGATATTAACAGGCATTTTTCTAAAGACACCCAGATGGCTAACAGACACATGAAAAGGTGCTCAACATCATTCATCATTGGGGAAATACAAATAAAAAAACCATTATGAGATACCATCTCACACCTGTCAGAATGACTAAAATTAACAACACAAGAGAGAACAGGTGTTGGCAAGGATGCAGGGAAAGGGGAACCCTCTTGCACTGTTGGTGGGAATGGAAACTGGTGCAGCCTCTCTGAATACAGTATGGATGTTCCTTAAAAAGCTAAAAATTAGAACTACCCTGCAATCCAGCAATTGCACTACTAGGTATCCACCGAAAGGATGGAAAAATACACAAAGGAGTGCATGCACCCAATGTTTATAGCAGCATTATCAACAATAGACAAATTATGGAAAAGCCCAAATGTCCCCTGACTGATGAACAGATAAAGAAGATTTGAGATACAGATATAAATATACAGTAGAATACTACTCAGCCATCAAAAAGAATGAAATCTTGCCATTTGCAATGACGTGGATAGAGCTAGAGAATATTATGCTAAGCAAAATAAGTCAGAAAAACACAAATGTTATATGATTTCACTCATATGTGGAATTTAAGAAACAAAATGGATGAATATACAGGAGGAGGAAAAAGAGAGAGAAGGAAATAAATCATGAGAGACTCTTAACTATAGAAAACAAACTAAGGGTTTATGGAGGGAGTGAGGTGGGGGGATGGAATAGACAGGTGATTTTGTCTATTATTTGTCTATTATTGTCACCTTACCTATTAGTGAGGGTGTTAAATGTAACTGGACTGAATACTCCAGTCAAAAGGCATAGAGTGGCTGAATGGATTGGGAAAGAAGAAAAGAAAAGAAGAAAAGAAAAGAAAAAAAAGAAAAGAAAAGAAAAGAAAAGAAAAGAAAAGAAAAGAAAAGAAAAGAAAAGAAAAGAAAAGAAAAGAAAAGAAAAAAGAAAAAAAAGAAAAGAAAAGAAAAGAAAAAAGAAAAGAAAAGAAAAAGGAAAGGAAAGGAAAGGAAAGGAAAGGAAAGGAAAGGAAAGAGAAAAAAGTAAAAGAAAGGAAAGGAGAAAGAAAGAAGAAAGAAGAAAAGAAAGAAAGAAAGAAAGAAAGAAAGAAAGAAAGAAAGAAAGAAAGAAAGAAAGAAAGAAAGACCCAACTATGCTGCCTACAAGAAACTCACTTTAGCTTTAGCTTTAAGTACACATATGGAATGAAAGTGATAGGATGAAAAAATATATTCCCTACAAATGGAAATAAAAAAATAAGGGGTAACTATACTCTTATCAGAAAAAACAAACCTTAAGCCAAAAACTGTAACGAGAGACAAAGTCATTATAGAATTATAATCCTCATTAAGAGGATATTAACGTACAAACATCAGAGCACCTAAATAAATATAAAGGAGAAATAGAGAGCAATACAATAACAGTAGGGGACTTCAACACCCAACTTTCAACACTGAATAGAACACACCCAGACAGAAAATCAATAAGGATAAATTGGACTTGGGACACCTGGGTAGCTCAGTGGTTAAGCGTCTGCCTTCGGCTCAGGGCATGATCCTGGAGTCCCAGGATCAAGTCCCACACTGGGTTCCCTGCATGGAGCCTGCTTCTCCCTCTGCCTATGTCTCTGCCTCTCACTTTCTGTCTCTCTCATTAATGAACAAAATCTTTAAAAAAAAAAAAAAAGGATAAACTGGACTTAAGCTACACATCAGACCAGACGGACCTAAAAGACATACAGAACATTCCTACAGCAGCAGAATATACATTCTTCTTGAGTACACATGGAATATTCTCTGGGATAGATCATACATTAGGCCACAAAACAAGTCTTAACAAACTTAAGAAGTCTGAAATTATATCAGGCATCTTTTCTAACCATAATGGTATAAAACTAGTAATCAATTATAAAAAGAAAACTGGGAAGCTCACGAATACATGAACATTAAACAACACACTCCAGAACAACCAACAAGTCATAGAAGAAATAAAAACAGAGATAAAAAATTCTTGAAAGATATCACCTCACACTATCACTTAATTTCTATTCATTAGAATAGCTATTACCAAAAAGGTAATAGATTACAACTGTTGGAGAGCATGTGGAGAAAAGAGAAGTCTTGTGCACTGCTAGGAATGTAAATTACTGCAGTTGCTATGGAAAATAGTACAGAAGTTCCTCTAGAAATTAAAAATAGAATGCCCATATGATCCAGCAATCCCACATCTGGATACATATCCAAAGGAAACAAACTCAGTATCTCAAAGAGATATCTGTACTCCTATGTTCACTGCAGGATTATTCACAGTAGCTAAGATAAGGAAGCAACTTAATTGTCCATCAACAGATGAATGGATAAAGAGAACGGGGTATACTATGGAATACTTTCCATAATATGTCTGAGGATCTAATATATGGCAACTACTGGTTGATAACATGAAATTTGCTAAGGCGTGAAGAAATGTTCTCAACAACAACCAAAAAAGATAAATATGTGAGATGATGGATATGCTAAGTAATTCAATGGTGGGAATCCTCTCACGTGTGTGTGTGTGTGTGTGTGTGTGTGTGTGTGTGTATCAAATCATCACAATGTGCATTTTAAAAATATTACAATTTTATTTGCTAATTATTATCTCTATAATAATTCTAAAACTAATGTAACTTATATTACTCTTTGATTTTTTTTTAATCTAAGACCTCACCAAGAAATTATACATTGCATTTCGTTGTCATTTCTCTTTAATCTCCCTTAATCTAGACTAATTCCCCTGCCTTTTTTAATCATCAAGATATACCTTCATTCTAATTATCACTAAGGAAAAAAAAGTGCTGCCATTTATAACTGTAAAATGTCATCAATTATATGATGAATCCTGTTAAAGGTTGACATTTGATATGTTAAAATGTGAGAAAAAAAGGTACTTCCTAGGACTGATGAAATATGATATTTATGTCTGGATTTGATATAAAGACAAATTGACAGATGATAATAAAAAGTTTGGAAAATATGTCCAGTAAGAAAGGGCTGAACAAAACTGAAAGTACTTACCTTAAAGAAAAAGTTAAAAGGTAATTTTATAACAAGCTTTAAGTTTATGACAACCCTTAAAAGGAAGAGGAAGATTTTATTATATACTAAGAAAACAAAAGAAGGGGGGAAAGCACATAAATTTAAACCATAAAGTAAGGGCTTTAATTTAGCCAGAAGTAATTTTTTTCTGCCTAGAAATACCTTTAAAAATTATTCAAAATGGCAGCGCCTGAGTTTTGAACTGCTTTGCTGTGTGTTGGGTACCCGTCCTCTGCGTGGTCGCCTGGATGCAGCTCGCCATGGCCATACCCTCCCTTGAGGAGCTTGACTCCTTCAAGTACAGCGACCTGCAGAACTTGGCCAAGAGTCTCGGCCTCCGGGCTAACCTGAGGGCAGACAAGTTGTTAAAAGCCTTGAAAGCCTACCTTAAAGAAGAAGCAAAAAAAGAAAATGAGAGTCAGAATGGAACTCAAACTTCTGCATCCTCCTGGGATGAGACTGAGATGCAGGTGAGCAGCCAGGAACAAGCTAAGAGGGAGCCAGTTGGCCACATCACCAAAACAAGGAGAAGGTGCAAGAACCCTGACTCCCAGGATCCAGAGAAGCAGGAAAACCAGGATCTCAGAACTGTTGGAGAAGTTCCTTCACCACTAGATGAGAACCAAGGAGAGGAGAAAGCAGTTTCCACAGGAAAAAGAAGAATAAATGGTAATGAAGATTCAAAGGTACCTGCAGAAAGAAAGAAGGCTCTCTACGCAGATGGGTTTTCCAAACCTGGAAAAAGTAAAAGAACTATAAGTGCTACTCCAAACTTTAAGAAGCTTCATGAGGCTCGTTTTAAGGAAATGGAGTCCATTGATCAATATATTGAAAGGAAAAAGAAACATTTTGAAGAACACAACTCATTTAATGAACTGAAGAAGCAGCCGGTCACCAAAGAAGTGGTGGTGACTCCAGTTCCTCTCCGGGGAAGGCTCCCTGAGGCTCGAACTCCCTCCAGCCAGCGCCACTCACAGGGCCAGCCCCTGGGCCCTACAGGCCAGAGCACCTTGTGTGGGAAGGGGTCTGCCAAGCGTTCCATTCTATCAGCAACTAAGATGAACGTCAGGTTTTCAGCTGCTACCAAAGATAATGAACATAAGCATTCATTGACCAAGACTCCAGCCAGAAAGTCTCCACATGTGACCATATGTGGGAGTACCCCAAAAGGCCAGGCTGTGGTCAGGACATGCAAGTTAAAGACCGCAAAGGGGAATTCTGCTTCTGTTGTTACCCATTCAAATTGACAACTGAGGCAGCACGGACTCCAGTCTCCAACAAGAAACCGGTATTTGATCTCAAAGCAAGTCTGTCTCATCCCCTCAACTATGAACCACACAAAGGCAAACTGAAACCATGGGGTCAACCTAAAGAAAATAGTTCGCTCAAGCAACATGCCAACAGAGTTAGCTTCCACAAGAAAACTTATAAACAACCTCCTCTCCAGACTCAGGAAGAACAACGGAAGCAACATGAACAAAGACGAAAGGAGAAGAAAGCAAAGGTTTTGGGAGCTCGAAGAGGCCTCATTATGGCTGAAGATTAATTTTTTAGCATCCTGTAAATATTACTTCATTCTGAACCCTTTCTTTAATGTAAATATTTTTCTGTCTTCTTCACTTGAGTCAAGACTTCTTTCTGCTGTTTGTTGTTCACTATCTATGTAGTGTTGGGGGTTCTTCACAGGCTGCATCTCTGAAAAGACCTTATTAACCTTAACGCTCAGATTCTTTGAAATGGTTTTTTCCTAAGTGTACAATTCAGTTTTCTGAGACTCATCCTATATATAACCTTGATTTAGATTTTTAATGTCTAGTTTCCTCTGCTGACAGAACTGGAATCCTCTTCTAGACAGAAGCATTGACCTGATGGTAGGTAATTCTACAAGCCTTAGTAGAACTTGACCAATAAAAAGCTGAGAAGGCCACCTCTTCCTCCTCTAGAGAACCACATAGTCTTACTGAAATGGGGAGCCATACACATCGGTACTGGCATATTCTACCTGTGTGACGTGGTTTATTACCTATGCAGGTCTGTTCAGATCACCTGATGTAATCGTTATCTATAATTCAATATATTCTTAAAAACTCCATAGCTCATTCTAGCCTTACTTATTTAAAAATACCCAGGCCTATATTGAAACCTGAGGGTTGCCGCTTCAAGGGTCAGTATACTCTGTCAGTTAGATCTTGTTTTATGGGAAAGACCAGAGCTGTTCAGCATCACAGCCATGTTTGTTGCCCCTAAGTGGAGCTTCTGGGCTTTGTACTGATGAAGATTTTCATAAATGTTTTCTCATGATGGTAGATTCTTTGCAAATAAATTGACTTCCAGATTGAGTTGAGCAGCTAAGACTAACACCAGTTGACTTGTACTCTCCGTGCATCCTGTCCTGACTACTTCTCACGCGAAGAATAAATGAGCATATCGTCAAAAAAAAAAAAAATTATTCAAAATGGTTCATGAGTCTCTCCAAAGATGTGGGCAAAATATGCTAGACTAGGAGGTGGGCTTTAAGACAATTTTTTTGAGCAAAGATATGTGGCCTGGCGGAACGAGAGACAAAAAGCACCTTGGAGGTGAAATGTCAAGAGCTAAAGCACAGAAGTCTGACTATGGAAGCCAGTTAGATATGTCTGTGATGGTGACAGTATATGATGGGCATTCACTCCTAATTAGAGAACTATTGTGACAAAAATCATATGTAAGGAATTTTCTTTCCTGACACTTATATTTTGGTTGGTTTGGAATAACTAAAGAGCAGGAGTAGGTAGGCCAGCTAGAGTCAATGCAATAAGCCAGCCTTACCATGGACTCAGTATATGACCACCACGTCACCGATCCTCCATACAGACAGCGGAAGCCTGAGAACTCACGATTAGAACATTTTTCTCAGGGCAGCTGGGTGGCTCAGTGGTTGAGCATCTGTCTTTGGCTCAGGTCATGATCCTGGGGTCCTGAAATCCAGCCCTGCATGTTAGGCTCCCTGCTCAGGGGGAGCGGGGAGTCTGCCTCTCTCTCCTCCTCTGCTCCTCCCCCTGCTCATGCTTGCTCTCTCGCTCTTGTTCTCTCTCTCTCTCAAATAAATAAAATCTTTGAAAATAATAATGAAAGTGAGGATGTTCCTGTTTCCTTAAGAAAGGAAAGGTTAAGACTGAGTGAGTGGGTGGTTAAGCTCTTGCAGGCACAAAGAGCCCAAGGAAAATAGAGGCTATAGATTTCAAAGCTAGGCTTTAACTACCTAACAATTTTGCCTGCATCATGGCACCACAATGGAAATAAAAACAAAGGAGCTTTTCCTTGCCTTTTTCACATTCATGGGAACAAGGTAGTATTTCTGAGATTCCATGCCTACAGGAAATCTTTATTAGTTGTAAGGTCAGGTCAATCCTAACAATATGAAGCATGTTCCAAAATCTATTATCTAAAATATACTTCAAATCTCAGCTCCACGCTTCTTTAATTTTTGATAATGAGCATTTGGTGTTCAAGAGTATATAGCGTTATAAATTGAGGTAGCTAATAACCCTAAGAATTAGCTCCTTTGAAATCAGTGACAAGAGTGCCCTCTCGGGCTTTTATTTTTTTTTCTTCTGACCTTGACGTTCCCAAACTGCAAATATTGCTGATGCTTTTAATTTACTAGATTATAGTTCTCCTTTAAGTGATTCCAAAGAACAGAAGTCTCTCTCTCTCTCTCTGGAAACAGCCTCTGATTACATACACCATCTTCATCAATTCACCAGAATCACTGAATCATTCTGCCCTTGACCCCAGAACCTAGATTTGCCCACAGGAAGACAATGAAAGAGAGACGGTAAAAGGGGGAATTCAACTCTACAGTTAAAGGTGTCCTAAATAGTATGACGAGCATCAGAAATTGCTTGAGTTTTCAACACAACAGATGGGGCTGGACCTTCCCCAGGGGAGTTTTATACCTGGAACTACACCTTGGATGCCTTGCTCACGGGAGGTGTGCTGTCCTAAAGAAAATCCTCTAATTAGCAAGAAAAGGCATCAAGAAATTTTTAAAAAGTATAATCCATAATGTAAATTGGTGCCAAGAGTCCCTTTTTACTGATGATAATTCCAAAAAAGTTCTACCCAGCCCCTCAGAGGTCCCCCATTCAGGTATGGATAGAACCTGCTGCTCCCACTGTGCAAGTGTTAACTTGAACAAGATCTCTTCAGGTCCTTGGAATTCCAGGGCAGACCATGTCATCTGCTGACAAAAAGAGTATTTTCTTTATTCAAAATCTGAAAGTGAAATGCATCCTCCCAGTTCACTCTTCAGGGCCTTATGGCTCCAAAGTAATTTTGAGGCATTCTATTTCATTTCCATGATAGCAGATTTATGAATATTTACTGATTGCAAGCAATGGCTATAGGGATGCCCTGGGAGAAGGCTCAACTTCACTGTAGTAGTTTTAAGAATAATCAAAATTTCAAAAGAGCCAGTACGCCTTCCTTGGCTCATTACAAATAACATGCTATGGTCTAAAGATCTCAAAGCAAATGACTGAAACAATAAAATATAATAAACAAAGGGGGGGGGAAGTCATCTCCCTCTATAAAAAAATTAAAGAGTCCCAGATATTAGAAAAATTGCCACTGGTCAGAAAGGACTTAGGAAGGAAGCTAAGATTGTAAACCAGTTGCTTTCTCTTCCTATCTCTGCACCCCACCCCCGTTAATCCTTTGATCTGGGTCTTTAACACATTTTTCCATTTACACAGACTTCTTTTAGCATGTAGATTTCTACTTTCACTTGGTTTTACAACAACGTCCATATTTTGAGTTATCTGAAATGCCAGCTAGACTGTTGCTACTCTCTAAGTATTCTGAATACTGGCTTTTTAATAGCCTAGATTGAAAAGTATCTGAGAACCTCTAAATTCCTATATGACAGAAAGATATTATTGTTGTTCTATCTAAACATCAAAGACTGGTTTTAACAAACTAAAAACTAAATAACCCATCCATAATCATACTTGAATTATATATATATATATATAATATACATATAATATATATACATATAAAACACACATATATATATATATTGAGTGTCTACTACATGCCAGGCACCTTTCCAGGGCCTAGGGATTGAGCAGTGAACAAGACAGAAAAAAAAAATCATTGCTCTCGAGGAGGTTACACTGTACCAGATGGAGACATAATAAATGATTAAACAAGAAAGTAAATAGTATATGAAATGGGGATAAGTGCTAGGAAAGAAAAGAGGGAAAGGAGTCAAGGAATGTCAGGAAAAGGACAGCATCACTGATAAACTGACATGCAAGCACAGATCTGAGGCAGGTGACCTATGCCAGAAGCATCCTTGATATGATTGAGGCGAGGAGTAGCAGAAAAGCCAATGTGTGGCTGTACACTAGTGGGCAAGGAGAGGCTGGTACAAAATTGAGTCAGAGTGAACAAGAGGCCAGATAAGGCTGGCTTTGCAACCATCTTGGCTCTGTCTGGCTGAAACTCAGAATAATATAGAAGTCACTGGGGGCTACCGAGTCAGGGAGAGAGGGAATGCTCTTATTTCTTAATAACTTATTTTCAAGCACTTACTATTACTAACCCTCAGGTTTTACAGATTAAAAAAAAAAAAAAGCCTTACTCTATAAACAGAATTGTTTCAAGACTCATTCTTTATACTTTTGTGAACCTATTGGAGAGAAACTGGCTTCCATTCCGTTTCAGAGAACACACTAGGGAAGCCCAAATTCAACACACTGATCCTCAAACAGAATTACCTGCTTTGGGAGAAAGGATAACTTGAGCCTACTGCATATACATACTTCTCTCAGGCAGAAGGTGGATGGATGAGATGGTCCATAAACGCTGATAGAAAACCTATTAGCTGAATCGCATTAGATTAGCCAAGTAGTGTTATTGAGGGCAACCGAGAAACGTCAAGTGCTAACGTCAGTGGACTATGCATTAAATAGAGGTGAGATACTAACACCTAGAAGGACAAATGGAAATTCATTCATTATTTAAAATAAATGTATCCATATTTCCTAAGCAACTACCTATTCCTTTGATCATACAAGAAAAAAGCTTCTTCTCAGTCAGGAGAAGGCAGTTACTTAAAGTAAAGAGGCAGGCAGATATTTGATGGTTTGATGTGCAAGTCCCTTGCTGAAATGCCCTCCATCTGAGTCTGCCATTGTGCCCAAATTAGGTATTCCTTTGGGCTAAGTCATTATCTCACTAACAGACCTTCGCAAAGGCTAATAGCATAGTTTAGCACATTAACTTCCCAGCCCCTGGTGATGCACACTGGCTAACTGAAAGCTTGGCAAGTAGGGCCCTGAGGAAAAGTAATATAAGTGGGCATTGGCCCAACAACAGCACTTTTTTATCCTTTCATTAATAATACCATTTATTGAGCTCTTACTATGTGCCAGCTTCTAATCTTAGGGGAGCCCAGAGGTTACAATTATTATTCTCATTAAAAAGGCTGAATAAATCTCCCAAGGTCCAAAGCTGTAAATGTGAATCTAGAATTCAAACCTAGCACTTAACACGGTGCTTAACACATAGTAGGTGCTAAACAATCCACAAATGAATGAATGAATGAACGAATGAATGAGACCAAGATCTATCTGATTCCAAAGCTCAGACTGTTAACTATGTGCATTTATTCAGCGGTGTATAGTTTTTAAGCACTTTCCCATATGCTGTGGTAACTTAGGTAGAAACAGCCCAAAGTGGCATTTCTCCCAATAAAGCACCTCTTTTAAGTTATTTCCTCTTCCCTCAACTTATTCATTATGATCCCAACAGCACCTGGAGGGAATCTAGAACATGAGGCATACACAGGGCAGGGTATTGCCTTGTGGGGATCAGAAGGGAGAAGGAAGGGGGGGCCACTAGGCTATCACAGTGAATTGGGTGAGGACTTTGCAGACAAAAGCTTAAGAGACACATAAAGATGAAGGGCTGCTGTGGTGGTTAAAAGGGCAGGCTCTCGAGTCACTCAGGCTTGGGCTGGTTGGCCAGCTCCATTTCTTAATAGCTGTGTGACTTAACCACTCTGCACCTCCGTTTCTGCATCTGTAAAATGGGGATCATTGTACCCACTCTAGTCATGAAATTATGTGAGAAAATGTGTGTAAAAGCACATGACCAGCGAATAGTGAGTGCTCAATAAAAGTTAACTATCTTCATTATTAAAGAGTAAGATGGTTCCCATGGACAAACGTCACAATGTGACCAATGTCCTCATGGGAGCCATAAACCACTGTAGTTCCCATACTTGAAAATCTTCATAAAATAAAAAATATCTCTCTGGCCTAAAGGTTTTGAAAATAGTCACCCTCCTGAAAGCAGGAACCAAAAAGATCTCTTAAGAACTTATTTCACCCTCCAATGCTAAGCTGTCCCAGTTTCCAAATCCCTGTTTGGGGGAGGTTGAAGTCAGCCTTCCTCCAGTAGAGTTTCCCCTTTTAGAAATTCTGTTTCATGCCAGTGTTAATTTCACAGTCCTTAGTATTCTTTCTATTATTCATGAGTTCTCTGCAATTCAATTTTACAAAGCAAAGGAGGGCAAACACAGATACGTTTTCCCCTTTGAAAACAAAACAGTTTTAGCCTCTGTGGAACGGAAGGCCTGCTGATCAGATGAGTCTCGTGTAGCCATAGCAATTGGATTTAAGCCCGTTTCTTGAAGACAGCCCAAAGACAAACTCCACGGTTTGCATTTACATTTGGGAGACATTTTACATTGCATTTCTCTTTGGAAGAGATATCAATTCCCTAAAATTTACTCTGCTTTTCTTTGGAATTCAGCTTCCCTCCTCCTTTACTAGACAACAGTGAGAGCCACATACAAAAGAAAGGAGGGGAAGTAGAGCCCCCTTCACCCTACCTTTATTTGTCCTGCTTCCAGTAGCCACCCCCCCCCCATAACACAATTACATTTCTTCATAATCTGAGTGTGTCAAATGCTTTAGTGCTAACGGAGGAACTTAACCAAATGGATGGCTATTAAATTTTGTCAGCCCCGTACAATATGCTTGTGGCATCCTCGATGCAGAATGGCCATAGTATATATAGGATCTCTGTGCAAAAAAAGAAAAAGTCACTCCTTTGATGATGCAGAGTTAGGCAAGCAGTGTCTTTCTACAAATTAAAAAAAAAAAAAAAAGGTACATTTTCCTCAAGACTGACATGTCTTGAACACAGGGTAGATTTCAGTCCCTACTCATATCTGCCAAACTCTACAGTAGCTCTGCCCTCAAACACAGAACAGCTCTCTGTCATCCTTCACCCAGTGCCTTTGTACCTATACCCAACGTGAGAGCTTTGGTGCGAAAAATCTGGAAAGCAGCTGCCAAGCTAGGGACTGGTTTATAAATTCCTCATTTCATTCTGAAAATGAAAACAACTAAACTACTTTGCTGGAAGTGGGGTTGATTAGCTCAGACTAAAGCATAATAGACACAGTATCATTTAAGCCTGGGGGTCCCACCTCTCTGGAAAATGTTTGATGCCACAGATTTATATTAGTCCCTATTATTAAACATCCAGTACCTCAGTTCTTATTGTTGGAAACATTTGAAACTAAGAGATGTTGAGATTTTAACTGTCATAAATACTTTCATGTGCCAGATTGTTTGATTGGAGGACTCATGAGCTACCATATTCAGTTTACCACATCTCACCCTATGATCTAGACAAGCCACTGTGGCTCTATCTTCACAGACATATTGGTAGTTATAGGCCATAGACTCATTACAGAGAAGGAGGAATTTTTCTCCACCACAGTGGAGAGCATCAAAAATAAAGAAAGACATAAGCAGTGGAAGACAGAGAGTATGATGCACAGATGTGTCCACCTGCAATCAGCGAGGAGAAATAGTTTTCCTGAAACATACATCCCTGTTCAGTGGGCCTCAGAAGTTAGGTTGGACATTTGGGACAACCATCAGTCAGCAGACAATGTATTGCTACAGGGGCAAGTAGTGAAGGGGACACTTTCTCTTCAGAGGCTTCCACTGGTACACAGGGACATATCCTCCATGTAGCAAGCTCTCCTTGACCAGGAACAGCCTTTACAGTTTCTAAAACTCATGAATTATTTGTCTACTCTACATTACAAAAAACAGTGGTCTCCATCCTTCTCATCATAAACATCCCTGGGTCTAGAGGCCACTGTCACATTGTCCGGGGCCTTCTAGCCCCAATATGAAATAAACCAACTCTCTTCTCCTTTCCTGTCTAGGTCTGGTCTCCTCTCTCTTAGATTTGTAGCTGTCCTGTAAATTCTGTTTAAGTCTTTGAGTTAATAAATGACTTAATAGAGCTCTCTGCAAGACTAAAAGCAGTGCTGAGTGTAATCTTGATTAGATTAAATGTTCAACATTCAGCTAAGTCCTCTAAGATAGGAATTAAAATTAAGTTGAATTTAAAAAAAACTGATATTCAGCCTCAGAGTCAAATATTAGACACTGATGATAAAGACAGAGCAGATGCCCCCCCCTTGCCATCCTCCATCTTCTTCATCATTTTCCCACCATGTGCCCATTTCTCTTTCTTAGCACCTACTGCTTCGACTTACCTACTGCACCAAGAAAAAGACAGGAACAAAAGCCAGGTAAGTATATGGATGTTTCTACCTATTTCACACATTCCTCTGGCATAGTTCTCTCCCACTGTCCACTGCTCCCACATCATGTATGGGTGTGGGTGTGTGTGTGTGTGTGTGTGTGTGTGTGTGTACACACAACTAGCCAGTGAGCATAAATGTGGTATTCAGGTCCTTTATTCCTCAGTCAGGGGGAAATGGGGCTGCTAACACAAATTGCATTTTCAAACCTAGTCCTGCTCTATAGAAACAAATGCGCCTGCCAGAAAAACACCCTGTAATTCACTTGGCATTATTACCAGTGGATAAATGAGAGGTTGTGATTTCAGCTCTCCTTCTGATTGCCCTATGAAGTGGCATCCCCACTGATGTTCTGGCTACCCTGCTATTCTCAGAACGTTCAAACCACCCTCCTTGACCCTATTTTGAAAATGGCCATTGAGATACAAACAAAATGATTTTAAAACTTGACATTCCAAAATATGGTTGTTGTGCTTTGTAGAAATTAACTGTCTCTTTGTGTGGGAAAAAAAAAAACAAAATAAACAAATAAAAAAGCATGTGTAATTAAGATACCCATTTCTAGCTGGATCTGAATGGTTTCCAAAAAGGAGAATATGTCTCACTATCTTTGCTCACTCATGATTCTCTGAGGAGCTATCCCAACAGCACTCTTTAAGGTCAGCTGTGCCAAGGCACTCCTGTTCAGGCACCTCCTTGAAGAGGAAGGAAATGAGCCACTGAAACCTGACTTCATCTTTTACAAGAACCTTCTGATTGGCAGCAAGTACAGACTTTAGTAAAGCTCAGATCATTAAACGGAAATATTAATTGGTACAGAGCCAAAAGACAGTTATGAAAGAAAACATAAGAGATTAATATCTAAAATATGTAAGGGATTTATGCAATTCAATAGCAAACAAACAAATAACCCAATTATAAAATGGGCAAAGGACCTGAATAAACATTTCTTCCAAAGAAAACATCCAAATTGGCAAAGATTCCTGAAAAGGTGTTCAACATTACTAACCACCAGGGAAATGCAAATCAAAACCACAATGAGATATCACCTATTATGACTATTAGGATGTCTTGTATCAAAAAGACAAGAGGGGTGCCTGGGTGGCTAGGGCGGTTAAGCATCTGCCTGCAGCTCAAGTCATGATCTCAGGGCCCCTGGGATCAGCAGATCATTCTACTTCTCTCTTTCCCTCTGCCTCGCCCTTGTGGCCCTGCTTGTGTGCTCTCTCTCTCTGCCTCTCTCTCTCAAATTAATAATATCTTTTCAAAAAAAAAGACAAGAAGTAGCAAGTGCTGGGGAGAATGTAGAGAAAAGGGAACCCGTGTGCACTATTGATGGGAATGTAAATTATACAGCCATTATGAAAAAAAAACTTCTGCAAAAAATTAAAATTTTTTTAAAAATTAAAAAAAAAATTTTAATTAAAAAATTAAAACTACCATGTGATCCATCAATCCCACTTCTGAGTACCTATCTAAAGGAAACAAAATCAGTATCTCAAAGACATATCTGCAACCCCATGTTCACTGCAGCATATATTCACAATAGCCAAGTCTTGAAAACAACCTAAATGTCCATCAACAGATGATGAAAATATGATATATAAATACAATGAAGTATTATTTGGCCTTAAAAAAGAAGGAAATTCTATAATATGGATGGATCTGAAGGGCATTATGCTAAGTTAAATAAGTCAGTTTTTAGACAAATACTTCAGATTCCATTTATATGAGATATCTATAAACTCACAGAAACACAGAGTTAGAATGGTGATTTCCAGGAACTAGCGGGAGAGGGAAATGGGGACTTACTCTTCAATAGGTATGAAGTTTCAGTTTATAGGTGAACAAGATGAATGCAAGATGAATAAGTTCTAGAGACCTACTGTACAACATAGTGCCTAAACAATACTGCATTGTACACTTAAAAATCTGTAAGAAAGTAGATTTTATGTTAAGTGTCTTATCACACACACAGAAACCCACAATATAATAATCTAAAAAGAAAAAACCCCACCATGATGGGCTACATTTCTAGAAACTGGGTCATTTCTATCCATGCCAGCCTGCCACAGCCTTGACTCTCTTTGGTACAAAGCAGTTAAGAAAAGATAAGGAATCCAAAAATGTCTCCTAAGAGCAGACAATACAGCATTTCTAGAATCAGGATTAAGAACATCTGGGTTCAAAAGCAATGGCTCTGATATTTCCGTAGTTTTGCTTCAACCTGTGCTGAAGTCTAACAGTTCTCCCTTCTGAAGTGGGAGGTATCCCAGGTTCCTAGCAAGTTGAGCTCTGGACCTAACGAGACCTGCTAGTAGTTCTGTATAAACTGCTATAAATTCTGTGAATTGCCATTTCAAAATGAGAAAGGGAAAAACAATGAAACAAAGGAAAAAAAATGTTTTATTCCCAAACCAATACCTCATCAGCATGGGAGTTCTGTTTTTGTTTTTTCAGGTTTTGTTTTTTTCATTTTAAAATGCTTTATTCTGGAGAATTTCAAACATATAGGATAATGAAGTTGCCTGTACCCAACACCAAGATGAACAACTTCTCAACTCTTGGCCAACCTTATTAACCTATACACCTTCTCCAGTGGTGGTGCTAAACCAGCTCATACCTCCCTCAAGAGTGGGTTGTAAACATTTCTTTGCACAACTCAATAGTTTGAAAACAGTCATGGTAACACAGGAGTTTAGACCTGCTCCATTTCTGATCTGGGCCATTTCATCTCTCTTTAAGCAATCTGGTGGTCCCCCACTCCCAAGAGGTCACCATATTGATGTCAAACCTGGTGTGGACACATGGTCATCAACAGACTGTTAAGAGTTTAAGACCCAAAGGCTCTGGCCCTACCCTTCAAACCATTCAGCCCACTTCCATTTGCAAGGAACATTTAAAGCTAGATAAAAGGGTGCTGGGTCAGGATTCCTCTTGCCCTCCACTTGTCCTGGGCCACAACCATAATGGTGAGCCTAAGACAGTAGTATACAGGGTTAGCCATCCAATCTGGGGTCATAGTGCCTGTTCCCCTCAGCCAAACCCCTGCATTCAGCCTGGGATCTCTGGAAGAAGACAGGGAACTCATTTCCCATTGTTCCTCTATCAGCTGTCCATTAAATGGTGACAAAGTAAGTCATCAAACATCATCTGCTGTGTCTTCTTCTAAAGAAGACACATATGAGGCAAACAAATGACAAGTTACATTTTCCTCATGTCCTAACAGGAACAGAAAGAGTCTAGAGCCTTTGTCTGTGTCTCAAACCTCCTAACTTCCCCAACTTACCTTGGTTAATAAAACCTTGGCTAAAAAGAGTTTCACTGACTCAAGCTATTTTTCAGATACCTAATGAATTCCCAGAGGGAATTAAAATACACAGTGAGAGGGATTAAGCCCAGATTCCCCAGCATTGTCTCCTATACAATTGAGAAGTAGAACCACATGTAAAGAAAAAAAGAGCTGAGGAGAAGGAAAAGAATGTAGAAAATGGAGCAGCTTTCTGCCAAGATAAGAAATCTTTCTAAGTTGCCCCTGGCTTAGGTTTAAACTGTACAGTTTGCTCTAAAATGTGCTCAAACCCCATCACCTTCATTCAAGCCCTCGCTAAAACTTTAAATGAGTTATTATACACATTAAATTGTCATTTAATCGTACCCAAGCACTGTCATAAAAGCAAATGAAGCAAGTCAAGCAGCAATGGAATAAAATATACTACACTGGTTACATTCTGAAAGCACAAGCTGAAAAATGCTTACTGTCATCTCATATAAGGGGAGAGGGAGGCCTGCCATCATCGGTAACAAATGGCTTAGGAGGCTCTGGCTCTACACTTTCCCACTTGCAACTCGGAAGCTGATGGCTGCCAATGAGCAGCAAGACCAGTTTTCACCTAAGTGACCATGTTTGCACCTACCTGGATTTGTGGTAGTTTGGTCCAAAGGTCCAGCTCAGAAAGACACTGTCAGGCACTCACCCCAGAGTATGCTCTCACATGCTCTTTCTCAGTAAGGAAATGATGACAATTCTCTGTCTCATAAATTCTTAGTACAATGCCCTTTGGGGCTGTCTTGAGAGTGAAGGTAAAAGCTCCAACAACTTCCATAAACACAAACCGCCTGACTCACATTCAGCCAGGAGTTGGGCGGTACCCAGCCCCATCAACCCTTTCTTTTGTGACTTTGTTAGGGGTAAAGACAGAGGAGAACTGATAAGCCCAAAAAGACTAGTTGGATTTATGTTGGTAAGAGCAGAGAGAAGTCAGGGAGCCTGCAGAGACAGCTAAAGCTGAAGGTGAGAGAGTGAGGGGGTACTCAGGTAAGGACAGCAAAAGCCTATGAGACAATTTTAAAGAAGAAGATGGTAAAAGATCATTTCAAGAAGTTATGCTATACATTGTGAATGTAAATCCTTTTTGTTTGGTTTTATGTTTGCTTTGAGTTTGCTTATTTGCTATATTTTTGAGAGATTGCTTTTTTAAAGATTTAAATTGCCTTTGAAGTATTTTTGGAATTCCAGACAGGAGTGTTTTTCTTAAAAAGACTATGTTGAGACTAGCCTATATAGTGACTTCATCTTATATACAGTTATGTTTAGATATTTATATCTGTTTGCCATTTTCTGAGAGTAATTTATTCCATTTATTTAGTATTTGTTGAGTGCAAAAACACTCAACCTGGCCTACAGAAAACTCAAAGATATCAGACAAGGACCCTGTTTCCAAGAGCTTAACCTGGTGTAATTACCATTTAATGGCTATGATAATTATATTCCATTTAAAAGCACATACTTTCTGAAAGAGCAGCAGAAATTGGCTCTATAGAAGCTCAAAATAGGGAGAGAACACTTCCAGCTGGGGAGGAAGTCGTGGGAGAGGGATAACAATCATAAACTACAGAATGTTTCATTGGGGAGTCAGTGTCATAGTTGGGCCTTAAATGGGGTAGGCTTTGAGCATGCAGAGATGGGAGGGAAGGGTTTTCTAGGTAGAGGTAGGAAATTCCGAAATGAAAGGAAAGCCTAAGCAAAGAGTAGGAGAAAGAAAATGAAGGGATGATTCAGTAAATAGGGAGCGATTCTGTTCAAAGAAAAGACTCTAAAAGGGCAACTAATAGGAGATGAAGTTAGAAAGGTAGGCTATGAGCAAGCAAGCCATGGTGAGCTGAGAATTCCATGCTAAAGCTTTGAATTTGATTCAATAATCAATTGTGAAGGATGCAGGCAGAGATCAAAGATTTTGAATGGCATATTCCTAAAACAGGTCAAATTTCATGACTTTGTGTTCAGACTCACACTGCCCTTCAGCAGTATTGCTCCCCACCCAAACCCACTCAGATTTTCCTTAATTCTGACTCCAAAAAGATAAGTCTTCAGGGTGCCTGGGTGGCTCAGTGAGTTAAGCGCCTACCTTTGGCTAGTTCATAATTGAAGGGTCCTGGAATAGAGCTTAACATCTGGCTCCCTGCTCAGTGGGGAGTCTGCTTCTCCCCCTGCCCCATTTCCTGCTCATGCTCACTGTCTCTCAAATAAATAAAATCCTAAAAAAAAAAAAAAAAAAAGATAATTTTCAACCAAGTCTGTACTGAGGCTCTGGAGAAAGGACTGGATTCCCTCTGTCAATCAAGCAAGAAAAATTCAGGCCAACTACAAGGCAGTATTTGCTTACATGACTGGTCACTATTGCCTTTTCTGCCCAACTAGGAAAAACATGACTAGACTAAAATATTATCTCCTGCCCTGACTCTCAAGACCAAGTATGAGCCCAGTTGCTCTGAAGGTAAATGTGGCTATTGGCATAGGTACATTCCTGTGTACCGGTGGTTCAAGATATGATACATGGTGGCTGAAATGGAGCTCAAGGCCAGGGGGTGAGGGGTGTGACAGACAAAGGGCACAAATGCTGACAAATCAGGAATACTGGAGGTTCTAAAGCAAAAGACACATGGACCAAGTGTCAGGGAGAACTGATGTTGGTATCCTAAGAAAGGGGGTTACATTTCCCAGAGGAAGTTTGCTAGAACTGAGAGCTGGCCACTGGTGGAATGGAAAGCTGTCATGCACAGTGCACTGCAGTCCTGCAAGTTCTAGAGATGAAATACCAGGCCTCCTGGTACAGGAACTATATCCCTTTTGATTCACTACTGTATCCTAGAATCGTTCCTGTACATAGGAGACACCCTAAATATTCATGGAATGAATGACTTGGGTGAACTAGTGCAGCCTGGTGAGTAGCCTCCTAGGAAACTGTAGAGAAGATTCCTGACTTGGCAAGATGCTGGATTCAGTTTCTAAGATCCCTCCCAGCACCAGGACTCCATGTCCTCCTCTGAATGTGGAAATTTAGTCCAGTATTCATTGAGAACCTACTATGTACAAGACAATGTTCTGAGCACACAGAAAACAAAGATGAATGAAAGAGAGCTCTCAGTTTCAAGGAGCTCATGGTCCAGCTGACATGACAGTTAGTGGCTGAGCAATACCCTCTTCAAAAGGATCAGAGAGTCTCAAGGCTTCTAATTTATCTATTTAGTTTCTTCCAGAGATCTTGTGTTAATATGCATATTTACTAACAACCACCTTCCTAAACTATATAGTTCTGAATTTCCTCCCTATCTGAAAAGGTGAGTGAGGACATTAATGCTCAGTTTCAAAATACTTCCAGAAGACAACTGATTGCCAGGGACAGTGGCATTTTAATCAAATGGCTTATCTTTCTTTGCCTCCTATGTATTCTTTTATTGGAGTTCATGAAAGAATCATAGAATCCGAGGGCTGGAAGGGAACTTAAAGTTCATCTGGTACAATACCCTGAGGAAACTGAAGCCTGTGGAGTCAAATAGCCTCTGGTTAGTGACACAGCTGAGACTGGAACTGCATCTTTTGACTCACAGCTAACATTCTCTAGCCACACCAAACTAACATACTTTTTAAGCATTAGGAAACTTATGATGTACTGCATGGATCTGTATTGTAGCTTTAAGGTCTTATTTCCATAATCCAAAAAGATGTAATGAAATACTTGTCTTGCTTTAGTTCTCTGAAGGAAATTTATAGAGGCTGCTCAGTGTAATGGAAAAAATACTGGAGTAGATCGATGAAACAAGGGTTCTAGGCTGAGCTCCACTAGTAATTTTATGCATACCTTCAAACTTCAGCCCTCTAGGTCCTAGTTTTCTGGCTGAAAGTAAGGACGCTGAACTATAGTCAGGTATAACAAACTCAAGTGCCTCAAATAATCAAGAAGGTAACTTAAATATGGGGAAGGCAGGCCAAATACAAGACTACGAAGCAGAAGTGGCGGGCTGAAGAATTCATGTCCCCTTTAAAGGCATTCAAGGGGATCCCTGGGTGGCTCAGCAGTTTAGCGCCTGCCTTTGGCCCAGGGTGTGATCCTGGAGACCTGGGATCGAGTCCCACATCAGGCTTCCTGCATGGAGCCTGCTTCTCCGTCTGCCTCTCTCTCTCTGTCTCTCTGTCTCTCTCTCTCTGTATATCATGAATAAATAAAAAATCTTTAAAAAAATAAAAATAAAAAAAAAATAAAGGCATTCAAACCCAAATTTAAAAATAATAATAAAATTGTGTAGACCCCAGGAGACAGGACTATAACTCAAATGTAGCCCACAGTCAAGCAATTTAACACCTCAGAACTAGATGTTTAGATCCTTTTCTTCTATACTTTTTGGGGTATGAAAATAAAATAGTTATCAGAGGGTCAATGTTTTGATCAGAGTCTAACATGTTATGATTATCTTCAAATAAATGATCTATTTTAATGCTCCCATGATCTGGAAATATCTAATCATTTTCCTCTAGCTTGCTGTGCAGCTTTCAATACCTTGTATAATTTCTCTGTTCCATACTGTGTCATTAACTAAATGAAAAACAACGTTGCTGACCATTCCTGTGGAGTATGGTATGAATTAATTAGTTAATGTTCTGGCATAAATGATAAGAATGTTCATTCATAAAATGTATCCCATGGGCATATGTTCTTCGTGATCATTTGCCTCAACAGTTCTTTTGTTAGCATCAACTTTTATTGACTGTTCCACATAATTAAAGCCCTAAGAAATTGATTTTAAAAGACCAGAAAGGGTGTGTAATACAGGACTGCCAACACTAATGAAATAATTTAAGTTGAAATTAGACAAAAGGACAAATTAAACTCAGCAAATTACTCAAGGACTACAAAAGGCTGGTTGTTCATGTGTAATTAAAATATACAACTAGAATAGTAACTGCTAATAGAGTGATCTGATCAATGAACACAGTAGCTATAAAAATTTAATGCAATGTGAGTAGCCTATTTTTTAAAACGCAAATAATCAACCCAAAATGCAGCTGCCTATTATGAGGCTACCATGGAAAAACTAACACACTCATGAAAATTGTACTGATGACTCAGAACAGGCTGCTATAAGATATTAAGATAGTGTTCTTGATATCAACATCACCATTTAATCATAAGGATTAATTTCTCTAAAAGGAAGGGTGGAGCTCTTAGAGCTATAAGAGTATTTATTTCTTCTGGTTGATTCTTTACTTAATGCCTAGCCTGAGCAGTGATATATGTCACATCTCTTCACCCACGTTGTTCATGTTACACCCCTTTCATTACGTAACACGCAGACCACTTTTCCTACATGGTATTTAGATGTTCGGATCTAAGTCCATGAATCTGCATAAAAACAAAATAAACTGGACTCTATAAAAGTTACAGACATATCTAATAAAGCCCAAAAGGGAACAGGTAAATAGAGGGGACAGTGAAATTTTAGATCATTTTTTTTCATTGTTACTGTTATTTTTATTAAAAAGTACACAATCAACATATGTAATTTGAATGCCAGGTCTCACCAAGTTAAGAGTATGAACAAGTTCACATTAATATTAATTGTACCCATTTCATCAGCTCCAAAGCACTACTTATTAATATGGGAACACCAGTTCTTTGCAGAGCTCCCACCCTGCCTCCAGGATCTTTGAGAATCCGCTTCTCTGTCTCTATGAACTATGGTAGACAGGGAGATCCACCACCCAGATCCTCCTTCAGGAGAGGACTTGTCCCAACAGTCAGCTCCTTCAGAGTCTGACTCAAGCAAAAAGCCACATCATCCAAGGGCATACCCTGCCCAGGGCAGCCCACACCCAGTGGCTGATGGAGGAAAGATAGAAAGGTCCAACCATCTCAGTCCACTAGAGACAACTCTGAAGTACCACATGCAACTTGGAATTCCCAATGGAATTTACTAAGCCTATCTGGCTTACATCGCAGTTTAACTTCTCTATTTGCCTGATTATGCTTCTTGCCCCTTCCCTCCACGGATGCAGATTCCTAATAAATATCCTGCATACCAAACTCTATCTCAGCATCTGCTTCTAGAACACCCAACCTGTAACAAGAATTCATCCTGGCTGTCCCCAGCAGCTAACCTGGCCCAGAGGGCCTCAACTACTTAGCACAATCTTCTTCCTCTACCCCCTGCTCTGATACATATCTCTACAGGTCACCCCCAAAAACAGTCCCTCAGGCCTCAATGTCTTGTAAGTGTTCTAGAGTCCTCTGTGGTATGGAAAGAATCTCCCTTCCTCTGTGTTATGCAATATCAGGATGTGTCTCTCAGTTTACAGACACAGTTTGTTTTTTCCCAGGGGCAGGAAAACACTGCCACAATAGTCGGGCAAGATACTTGTCATTACCAGCCACCATCCTGTACATCCTGCAATCTACCCCTCTCCAAGCCTCAGAAATCTGTCCTCCTAGTCATACAAGACTCAGGCTTTGTTTGTGGTCAACTCTCTCTCAACAACTCCACAATACCCTCCTTGAAAATGTAGCTTTAGTTTATACACACATAAGCATATTTAACCTACCACATGGATCTGAACCCAACTGTAGTAAATGCTAAGAAGTTTGGAGGCTGTTCATCTTCAGCGAGTATAATAAATACTACTGTGGAGCACAAGGAAGAAAGGAAATAATTTTTCAGTTCTACACATATATGATTATTTATTTAACAAACACATCACAGTTACCATTGGCACTAGTCTAAGGCTTTTATGTATATATAAGTTAACACATATATTAACTCATGCCATCCAAAAACAACCATCGAAGGTAATTAGACCCAACTTACACACAAGGAAACTGAGGCACATAAAGATTTGGTGACTTGAGGTTACACAACAAATAAATTTTGAGGATGCTCTGGCTCTAAGGCCCTATTCTAATCATTATGCCACACAGCCCCCCAGCCCAGGCTGGAGCCTCAGTGATAATATTCCACTGTGGGAGAATGAAGATGAAAGAACAATAACGTTGAAAAGTCTACATCCCTTGGTCTACTTTTCTCCATTTCACACAAATGGCCAAGGCTAAAATCTTACTCCTCAGGTGGTTAAAAAGCTGTTGATATCAGAATAAATCTATACTGAATAGAATCATCTATAACATATTTCAGGCCATTCTTTTGATATCTAATTTCTCCTTTAGCCCCTCTTCTCACACCAATACCCCAGCAGCCCCTGGGGGAGGCTTAAGCGGGTCAGCAGTGGGAGGTGCAGCTCTGGCTTCAGCCCTACCTACTACCTCTGGCTTTATGTGTGACAAAGCAGCCATTGCTTGGTGTGACACAATTCTCAGGGGTTGTCTGAGGCAAAAGCAAGCTTGGCTAGAGTTAACACAATTTGTAAGCAGGCAATGAGTCCTCTAGAGCAGAAGGAACACCTCCACAGCCAAAATACTGATACTATTCCAAATGGTTCCCTTCTGTCCTGGTCTCTGCTGCCCATGCTGCCTGTATATACCAGGAGTTCACACTCTTAATTCGAACTTCTACTACTATAATGCTGGAAGACTTACAGTTCAATTCAGTTACTTTTTTTTTTTTTTTTTTTTTGACTAATGGCAAATCATTCTGCAGGAAATAAAAGGCAACAACATTAACATTATTGAGCATCTATTATACACAAGGTCCTGATAGAAAATTTCAAATATTTTATCTCAAGTTACCCTCACCACAACACTATGCAGTATTACCACTGTTTTTAAGATGAGGAAATGGGAGGAGAGGAAAATAATTTGATCAATATCTGACAGCTAAAAATAGCAAAGCTAATTTAAATCCAGGCCTGTCTGACTCCAAGTCCCTGCTCTCTCCTACCATACCATAGTGATTTGCTAGAGCTTACAGTAGAATGAGTGAGTCCAATGTATGAAGAGCTAACTACCAATCAAAATCCCAGAAAGTTATTTTATGAGTATTGACAAACTGATTCTAAATTTTATATGGAAAGTCAAAAGATCCAGAATAACTAACACAATATTGAAGGTGAAGAACGAAGTTGGAGGACTGACACTACCTAACTTCAAAACTTACTATAAAGCTACAATAATTAAGACAGAGTGGTATTGCAAAAGAACAAATAGATCAATGTTACAAAACAGAGCCCAGAAACAGAACCCCATAAAAATAGTCAACTGATCTTTGATAAGGGAGAAAAGACAATTCAATGGAGCAAAGACAGTATCTTCAACAAATAGTGCTAGAACACCCAGACATCCATTGGCAAAAAAAAATGAATCTAGACACAGACCTTGCATCCTTCACAAAAATTAATTCAAAATTGATCAGAGACCTAAATGTAAAACACAAAACTATAAAACTCCTAGAAGATAACAGAGGAAAAAGATGACCTTGGGTAAGGAGAGGCCTTTTTAGATGACACCTAAGGCCCAATCCACGAAATAATTGGTAAGTTAGACTTCATTAAAACTAAAAAAGGTCTGCTCTACAAAAGACAATATCAAGGGAATGAGACCAAGAAAAGCTCTAGGGGGGAAGCCCAGGTGGCTCAGCAGTTTAGCGCTGCCTGCAGCCTGGGATGTGATCCTGGAGACCCAGAATCGAGTCCTATGTCAGGCTCCCTGCATGGAGACTGCTTCTCCCTCTGCCTGTATCTCTGCCTCTCTCTCTCTCTCTCTCTCTCTATCTCTCAAATGAATGAATGAATGAATGAATGAATGAATGAATAAATAAATAAATAAATAAATAAATAAATAAATAAATAAATGTTTTAAAAACAAAAAGAAAGAAAGAAAAGCTCTGGGGTAAGAGTAAGCATATAGAGGCCCTAAACATGAACAAGTGTGGTATACCTAAAGGTCAATCTGAAAAGCAGCATCTAGAGTATAATGAATGAAAGAAAGCGCAATGCAATATGAGTCAGAGAAATTGTCATGATCAATTCATGTCTTACAGAACACAATAGTGTCCATGTATATAATGTAAAGAACCTTTGTATCATGTTTAGGATAGAATTTATGTATTTTTTACACCTAAGTTTGTTCATCTTTATATTCAACTTTGGCAATAAAGAGGAATGCTTTTAAAAAGAGAGAAAGAGATATTGAGAAGACAATCCACAGAGAGAAAATATTTGCAATAGACACATCCAGAAAACGACTATTAACCAAAATATACAGAGAACTCTTAAAATTCAACAATATGAAAACAAACATCCCAATTAAAATATAGGCCAAAGACCTTAACAGACACCTTGCCAAAAAAGATACACAGATGGCAAAAAAGCATATGAAATGGTGCTCTATATAATTTTTCATTAAGGAAATGTAAATGAAAACAATGAGATATCACCACATACCTATTAGAATGGCCAAAATCTGGAACAATAACAAGTAGGGACAGGAACTCTTTCATTGTTGATGGTAATACAAAATGGTAAAACCACTTTGGAAGACAGTTTGGCTGTTTCTTACAAAATCAAACATACTCTTATCATATGATTCACAATTGTGCTTCTTTACCCAAAGGAGTTCAAAATTTATGTCCACATAAAAACCTGCACACAGATATTTATGGCCGTTTTATTCATAACTGCCAAAACCTAGAAGCAGCCAAGATGTCCTTCAGTAGGTGAATGGATAAACCAGTATATCTAAATAATGGAATATTCAATACTAACAAGAAATGAGTTATCAAGCCATGAAAAGACATGAAGAAACCTTAACTACATATCATTAAGTGAAAGAAAAGGCTACATATTGAATATCCAACCATATAACCATTCTGGGAAAGACAACACCATGGTGATAATGAAAAAATTAGTGGTTGCCAGGGGTGGGATGCGGGGTAGGGATGAAGAGGCAGAGCAGAAAGGACTTTTAAGGCAGTGAAATATTCTGTATATTATAATCATGGATACATGTCATTTGATATTTGTCCAAACCTACAGAATGTACAACACCAAGAGTGAGCCCTAAAGTAAAACTATGGAGTTTGGATAATTATGACATATAAAATTAAGTTCATCCTTGGTTTAAAAAAAAAGTACATTCTAGTGAGGCTGATAAAGGGGAGGCTATCCATGTGTAGGGGCAAGGGAGAATATGGGAAATCTCTGTATCTTCCTCTCCATTTTTTAAAAGATTTTATTTATTTATTCATGAGAGAGAGAGGCAGAGACACAGGCAGAGAGTGAAGCAGGCTCCATACAGGGAGCCCGACATGCGACTCGATCCCGGGTCTCCAGGATCATGCCCTGGGCAGAAGGCAGCACTAAACCGTGAGCCACTGGGCTGCCCCCTTCCTCTCTCTTTTGTTGTAAATCTAAAGCTTAAAAAAAAAAAAAGACAAAACCAAAGCTGCTCTTAAAAAATGGGGGAGTCTGAAAAATAAATCACCAAAACACAAGGTAGAATTAAATAGGGATACAATAAATAGCAAAAATGGAAGGCAGAGGAAGGAATAAGTCATTGCAACTAGTGGCATAAGACAAGGAAGTTGCTTTTGAGCTAGATCTTGAAAACTAAGTAAAAATTTTGATAGGATAAAGTTGAGTGAGCCTAAAGACAGAGCCACAGCAGGGCATGTGGCAAAGACTACCCGCTATTCATGAACATCCATTTCTTCCTCCACTTTGATCTGGCCAGATAATATTTCCCAAAACTCTTGTGCATTTCAGGGTAGCTACATGGGTAAAAACTCTAAGAGAATATGAACAGAAGTGAAGACTGAGAGGCCTCGCCCACAGAAAACTCTCATGTGAGTTTCTCTATCCCTTTCACCCACATGGCTGGCTGGAACAAAGATGACCAGGGTAACTCTGGAAGCTGTGTGATAAAGATGGCACACCCTTCAGCAGTTCAAATTCTTTGTATTCCCTCATAGATAAGAACCCTCCTGCCCACCAGAACTCTCCTGCCCACCAGCAGTTCAATTCTTTTTATTGCCTCATAGATGTGAACCCTCCTGCCCAACCCTCTTGGACTGTTCAGTGAGTGAGAAATATATAAACTTCTTTTGTGTTTGAACCCATTATGCATTTGGGGTCTACCTGTTACAGGAGGCAGAACTACCCTAACTAATGCACATGCTATATATTCAGGCAAAGGTGAATAGAGAGACATGCAGGGAATACAGTGAGGTTTAAATGAAACCTAATTGGTAACTATATTGAGGTGGATCCCATTAAAGAACTGAGGTTTCTTTTGGGGCATCTGGTTCAGTCAGTCAAGCATTTGACTCTTGGTTTTGGATCAGGTCATGATCTCAGGGTCCTGGGATTGAGCCCCATGTCAAGCTCTGGGCTCAGCAGGGAGTCTGCTTCCAATATTTCTCTCTCTCTCTTTATCTCTCTCCCCCCCCCCATTCATGCATGTGTACTCTCTCTCTGAAATAAATAAATCCTTTAAAAAAAGAACTGAGATTTCTTCAGTTAGCAGCAAGTCAAAATAAATCCAGACCCTGATTAAATTAAACTGTATCCAAGTAAATTATGTTTTAAGCACCATCTTTATGAGCATTTGACATTTAAAACTATACTTCAGGCATTAACATGAGTACCTCCTTGTACTGTCACTCTTTTATTTTGCAAAGAAGTAAGCTTCTAGAAATGATGCCCATGCTTTAAGTTTTGCACTTGCCCATTAATAAGCACTTACTAATTTGTTACAAGTTTTAGTTTCAGTCCCACAAACACATGCTACAATCAGCACCTGACAATGGAAGAAGGCACCCAAGTTAGTTGTATGAATGCTCCTACTTTCAGGACAATCAAAGAACAAACAGAGAAACGAAGACTGCAGCTGGCATTATGCTGTCAGAGGAAATGAAACGTTATAAAAGATATTTCTATGCTCTTTCAGGCATACTTTTCCCAAAGACAGAAATGTGGCACGTCGCCCAAGAAAGACTGGAAATAAGTATATAAAAACAATACTGCAAGAAGGAACAATAAAAAAATTAATTTGAAGCAGAAAGCAAGCACATTGGGACAATCTTACTTTTCTGAATGAACAGTTTCTCTCCAAATATAACCGCAAGATGAACGTTAGACATGGTTGAAATATTGTGATAGGGTGAAAGGAGGCAGGTGAAAAACAGTTTCTCAATTCAGAGGAAGCATGAAGTAGAGTTTGAGAACACAAATTTTGGTAGACTCCAAGAGAAGTTAGTCTGAATAGAGAAGTAGAAGACAGGAAGAGAGGTTAGAATGGCAAACAATGTGAAGGCAGGGAAGGAGATGATTTCCTTTTAAAAAAAAAAAAAGATTTTATTTATTCATTCATGAGAGACACAGAGAAAGAGAGGCAGAGACACAGGCAGAGGGAGAAGCAGGCTCCATGCAGGGAGCCTGACGTGGGACTCGATCCCAGGACCCCAGGATCACCCCTGGGCTGAAGGTAGCGCTAAACCACTGAGCCACCCGGGCTGCCCTTCTTTTTTTTTTTTTTTTTAATTGAAATTCTATTTGCCAGCATAAAGTATAACACCCAGTGCTCATCCCATCAAGTGCCCCCCTCAGTGCCCGTCACCCAGTCACCCCATCTCCCCGCCCACCTCCCCATCCACTACCCTTTGTTCGTTTCCCAGTTAGGAGTCTCTCATGTTTTGTCTCCCTCTCTAATTTTTCCCACTCATTTTCCTTCCTTTCCTTTATAATCCCTTTCACTATTTCTTATATTCCATGTATGATGATTGTCCTTCTCCAACTGACTAACTTCACTCAGCATAATACCCTTCAGTTCCATCCATGTCGAAGCAAATAGCAGGTATTCATCCTTTCTAATGGCTGAGTAATATTCCAGGTGAGGAGATTTAAAGATAAGTGATCTAAAAGAATGAAGCAAGAACTCAGTCAGGTGACCACACCTAACTCCAGGGAAAACTGTGCTTTGGAAGAAGAGACTGAATTTTCATGAGCAAGTGTCAGCCTCTGCCACTATGTCCTTCTACGATTCACTACTTCGCAAATCCACTTGTCTCAGAATAAAATTGTCTATCTCTTTTTCTATTTTAGAGAGCAGACAGGCTTACACTGATCAACATAGAGCTATTGAATAAATAAGTGTAGCTAGCCTTGCTAAACTTTCAGAACTGGAAAGGATATATGAGACTTGATCCCAGTTCTTTGATTATAAACAAAGGAAATAAGATCCAGGAAATCCAACGTTATAGTTTACATTTGATCAGCTTTGTTGCAGTGGTTGAGCTTCTGTAACAAGGATGAAAATACGGGGGCTTGAATAAGACAGGAGTTTATTTCTGTCACATAACAGTCTGGACCAGAGTTGGTGTGGTGGCTTTCCAGCAGGAAGGGAAGAATGATGGGAAAGACAAAGTTCTTTCCTTTTAAAGTCATGATCCAAATTTATACATATTACTTCCTCTCACATCCCAGTGACCAAAACCAAGTTACATGGCCAAACACAGCAGCAAAGAAGGCTGGGAACTGTGGTTTGCTGAGCAGCCACACACTGAAGCAGAAGGGGAAGATGAATAGATGCTGCAAGACAACATTTGCTAACATCAAAAAAAAAAAAAAAGCCAAAATAAGTCCCCATTTATAAAACAAAACTCCTAAGACTAATAGTTTATCAGCCTGGTGGAAAATCATAGGAATCTTTATAATGGTATGACACTTTCACAGAGAATAAGAGCCTCAAATTCAGCTCCATTGGAAATGGACTCTAGAAATATTCTCAAGGATAAGTATATGATCCAAAACAATTATTCCCAACATCATTGCATATCACAGGATCACCTGTGATTGATGTCACTGAGTATCAGGATCACCTGTGAAAATTATTTTACAATATCAATGCCTGAGTCCTGCACATTCTAAATCTGGGTAGGGGCCTGGACTCTAAAAACTTTTTTAAGTTCCCAAGAGTGAATAAGATGTTGGGGCTAAAATCAGTGATAAAGAGAAAATCAAAGATAAATGTTCAAATTCACCTGAAAGTTTAAACTAAAAAGACTGTTTTAAAGAGAGAGAGCACACGCAGTGGCAGCAGCAGAGGGAGAGGGAGAAGCAGGCTCCTTGCTAAGCAAGGAGCCCAATGCGGCTCGATCCCAGGACCCTGGAATCATGACCTGAGCCAAAGTCAGTTCCTTAACTGACTGAGCCACCCAGGCACCCCAAGACTTATTTTAAATAAGCAAGTACTGTTGGATTTTTCTGAGTAACCTCAATCAAAAGGCTGGTTATGAAAGCTTAGGACTGGGTTATCTCCTGGCTCTGCTACTGTTAGACCTTGGGCTAGTTCCTACAGCATTCTGAGCCTGATGTTCTTAGTCCAGAAAATGAGGGGTTTAGCCAAAATGATTGCTTGTAGCATTCACATGTTTTCACTTTTTGCTAGCCGGTTCTCTTCATTATGAGCAACATAAGAATAAACAAAAATAATTAACACTTAACAAATATTTATAGAGGTCTTACTTTGTGCTAGCCTCTGCTAGGAATACAAAAGAAACAAAGATAAAAGCAGGCCAGCCTTCTTCCTTATTCATGGAGCTTACAAGCTCAAACATCAACCACAAAACATTACATGTTACAATGCTGATCATCAGCCCACTGATGGCCACCTTTGGGTATTAGGAATACACAGAGGTCTTTCTTTCCCTCTCTCTGTCTCTGTCTGTCTGTCTCTGTCGCTACCACCCCTTTCCCATTTTCCCCTTTCTCCTTTGCAATCTCTTCTGTTTAAATTCAAATTTTTCTAAGTATGTTCTACTATCCTAATGGAGGAAAAAAGTAAATCCTATAAAAAGCCTTATTTTTCAAAACTTTTTTAAATATATTTTCAGGGACACCTGGGTGATGCAGTCAGTTCAGTGACCAACTCTTGGTTTCAGCTCAGGTCATGATCTCAGGGTCATGAGATTGAGCCCCACGTTGGACTCTACACTCAATACTAGTCTACTTGAGATTCTCTCTCTCCCCCTCTGTTCCTCCCAACCCTGCTTGCTCATGGTAAATCTCTCTCTCTCTCAAATAAATCTTTTAAAAATAAATAAATTATATTTTTAAATTCCTGTTCTCTTTTCTAAGAGAGATACCAAAAGTAAGCAAAATATAGACAAAGAGATATTTGATAAGGTAGAGTTCATCCCAAGCAGAGAGAAAATATGCAAAAGCTGAGTCTCTATTCTATTTCCATAGCTTTTAGGAAAGGAAATGCAGGTCCAGCAGAAATGTCACTGTGGGCACATGTCTGTGTATGTGTGCTGGTGTATGTGTGTACACACATTTGTATATGTTTAATAGAGCAAAGGGGCAACAGAAGATGAATACAAATAAAAAACAGGGATGAAGGAACAATGAAAGAAAGAAAAATAGCACTACTCAAAAACTATTAGTTCCTTTTTTTGTAAGCCAAACAGCCTTGGTAATTGAGGTTTCACAGGCAAGTCCTACAATATTTTCTCAGCTTTCTCTGGTGATCTTCACCTTGCTGCAGCTATTAAATGCTGAGAGGCTAACTACTGTTTGTTTCTTGGATACAAAAAAATGTTCAGTTCTCTCCAAGCGATTCTGTGATTCTCCTAAGGCCAGCAACCACCCCCGCCCAGTCAGCTCACAATCGCTCTGCTAGGGGAAAAGCACCGTAGTACAATGTATTCAAAAGACCAGAGAATCCAAAGATTTGGAACATGTGGTATGATTATTATTATTTTCCCAGCTGTTACCGTTTCCCTCCTTATGTTTTGCTTAGGTTAAAGAATTTTGCATTTCCTAGCACACATTAATGTTGTTTGGGAGGAGCAAAGAGAAACCTAGCCAAGAATAGGGACAAGCAACATAAGAATAAACAAAACTGAAACTAAATTCAGTGTGTCTTAAATGATACCACATGAACTTTTCCGTATTTCATTTCTAAAAAGGTCTCACTGTGGACTCTATTATTAACATTTGCCTTAGAAACAGCTAACACTTAATATACTTTATTGACATTTATTTATTAATAAGTTGCAGGCTTAATCATAGGACTTACTGGTGAAGCCCTGCTCTTTAATCAATATACAGTAGAACCTCCATTTTTCATTACCTAGTAAGTCTTTCTAACAGTATTCTCCCTTGTGACCCTATCAATCAAACAAAGGGGGAAAAATAGTTATGTTCATTCATTACTATGCTTAATGGTAGCCCACAGCATTTTTAAAAGCAACTGTGAAAGTATGCCAAACATATATATATGAATATGTGATGTCTCTGTATGTCAATAAGTAGGAACAGTATTAAATGTTTGGCATTATGTGTTCAAAGTAGAAATGTTTTAACCCTTTTACAAAAAAATAACATGATGTGTACACAAGAAAGCACTGATGATGTTTAGGGTTCAACTAAAGCAGTAGTTGTAAAATGAGGACCATTTTGCCCCTAGGGGAACATCTGGCAATGTCTGGAGACTTTATTGTCACAATACGGGGGCAGCAGGGTGGGGTTGCTACTACCATCTGGTGGATTGAAGCCAGGGATGCCATTGGACATTCTATAATGTATAGGACAGGCCCCCACAACAAAGAATTATCTGTCCCAGATGTCAGTATTGCCAGGGTTGAGACACATTTCCACAGTAACTTCCTTAAGCACTTAAAGTGGCAAAAGGAAATGGAGAACTTTTTCAAAACCCAGTTTTGCTTATGAACCTTGACTCCCCATACACACACACGTGACCCCAGAGTTTTCCCCATTCTGCACTATACATTCTCTGGCCAGCACAACCCAGCTGCAGAATGTCCAAAGGCTCCTTTTTTCTTTGAGTAGTGTTTTATTGCTCTGCAACAAGGCTTCTAATCACTGGGTATGGGGAGGCACAAGCCAGAGATATCTGCTGAGCTTTTCAAAACATCCTGTCCCACTAGTTTGGATGGTCTCTCAGTTTTCTGGGGGATGGAGGATGTGTGGGCACCAACAGACATTTCTGGCACCATGCAAAGTAAATGCAAAATAGGATTTGTAGGAAGAAAACCAGTGAGTAGCTAAAGAGCAGTGTGCATAAGATCACCAAACTCTCAACCTACTGAGCTGACTAGACAGGATGCACATAGCAAGCAAATCAATAGAAAGGGATCCACATACTGAGGCAAACTGTAACTGCAGGGCCTTCTTCCTTCAGAAAGTAATAAGGGTACTCCAGCGCTCAGCCCTGTTCTTGCACTGAGTAACTCAGACCTACAGACCCAAGGTGTCAACTAAGCTAAGAAAAAAGAAAATGGGCCTTCAGAAACATTCAGATTGGTCTCTCCTCAGAAGGGGAATGGAATGGTATGGAGTAGGCAGTAGAGATCACAGTGCACTGCACATATTAAAAGCACACATTAGCTCCAGAAACTGGTATTTTGATTGTGTGTGCATGTGTGTACCAAGTAGTGAGGTAAAATATACTTCTAAGGGTCATGGTCAAAGAGTTTGAAAGCTATGAACTTAATCAGAGTCTCTTTCTCAATCTGTCTCTCTCTCCCTCCCTCCTCCTTTCCCCCTTCTCCCTACACCATACTCATATATGCATTTATACAGGAAAATCAAAATAGAAAATTTCTCTACTAAAATATATATAATATATATAAGTTGATGGGAACGTCAGCACAAATCAAGCTTAGAAAACTCCCCAGAAGCCAGACCACTAAGCAAAGCTTCTGAGACTGCCAGTCATGACTATGGTTCTCACACTAAAGAGGATGATGAGCACTGTTTAAGCCACAGGCCTTCTAGCATGAGTCCAACTGATCTTCACCAAAGAACCTCCTGGCTTCTCTCTTTCCTAGCTAATCCTGTCAAGACTGCAGGATCAGCCACTCATTAGTCTCCAAACTGTGTTTAATAGGGACCACCCATGGGCTAAGCATCATGCAAAATATACATTTTATATATTTTATACATTTATCTAGCTTAGTCCTAACAATCACCCTGGAATATCATTTCCATTAAACAGATGATAAAACTGAGGCTCAGAAAGATAATATAGCACACCCAAGATTTTATATCTGGGAAGGAAGTATTGAAGCCAAGAGGAAAATCCAAAGCTACAGGTTCCAAAACCCAATCTCCTTCCACCACACTGATCTCTGAGTTCAAGAACAGACTCTGATCTTGAGATGTATGTACAGAAGATTATTAGGGTGAACTTCAACATATGTGAGACAGAAAAATATGGCTGGGATGCTGACCCCAAGATCCTGTATAGGGATCTGGAGACGAGATGGCCTTTTAGAGATGTCCGGCCTCAAGCCAACAGTAGACAAGTCTAGATTCTGGTTTCCCCAGGGTAAGTATGACCTGAGATGAAGCGGTCTTCTTATGGGGAGGGCAATGGCAAAGGAATCAGAAAGAGTGAGCTGCCAATACTCCCAGAAGTAGAGGGAATGAGTGCCTTAGACCCACAAAGAGAACTGGGCAGGATCCTATAGCACCCACCACTCAGAGAACACACGCCCCCCACGTTTGCTATCCCTAGCTGTACTGACCAAGTTGAATCCTTAGTCCTTAGAAAAAACTCTTGCCTATTTCACTTTCACCACTTACTATGTGATTCTGAATCAGTAACTTAATCTCTTGGTACTTCAATTTCCTCATCTGAAAAATGGAAATAATAATCACAACATGAGAGCTTTAGAATATAGCTCCTGGAACCTAAGCACCTGGAAAATGGTTCCTTTGCTATGTTTTTCTTACTTTTTGCTTTGCTCCCTCCTTCTCAGCCTCTTCCATATATAAAAGGTGATTTAAAGTTGGATACCAACAGACACAGGTTTCAGAAGTGCCCAAATAACAGTTCAGGACTTTGACCCATTGTTTATTTCAGTCCTACAACTGCTGCTGCCACCTCACCTTACTCGCTATCACTGAGAGTATGATTCCTTAAAGAAAGCTTTAAGAGATTTCTTTATGAATACTTGAAGTACTCCTGGGCTCACTCCAGGACAGTAATTGTTTAAATAATTCATGAGAGTTGTACCTGCAATTGACAAAGACAAGACAAATTGCACAAAAGCAGCTTAATCCTTACATGCCTGCGCATGGTCTTTGATAACACAAGATGACAGCATAGAATTCAGTACTGCTTAAAAAAGAAGACAAGGAAGAAAAAGAAAGAAGAAAGAAGAAGAGAGAAGAATAATAAAGAAAAAGAAAAAAATTAAGTGCTCCAAGGAAGACAAGACAATATTTAAGGAACAGTTAAGCCCAAAAGCAATGTGAAGGTGACAGCTCCAAATGATAAACATAAAAGAGGTACTACATTCTTTAGCCAGGTTTGGAAATGGTCCCTCCAAGAACCAGGCCATTTTCATTTTCAAGAGGATACAATAAAATACAGAGCAGTTTTCTCCACACAGACACCTTGAAGATTTTTTAATGTTCCTGCCAAAACGAATGTTGGGTGATGCTTGAGGCTATTGAATAATGAAGATGTTATCTATTTTTCTAATGCTGTTAGAAAGCACTGCATTACACAGATAAAGGATGTGTAACTACACTGGGTCAGTACAAAAGACGTAATATAGGAATGGCAGTTATATCCTTAAAATGCATTGTATTGAGTTAAAGATAAAAACAGGTTTCTCGGAAGGCCAGCATGCTGATAAGCCAGAATGCCCAGTCATATAACCAACGTGCACTTTCATCATTTTGTTTCTGATAAAGTCATGAGCCCATTGCCTACTCTTTCAACACAACTGCCCAGTGTTCAACAAAATGGAATTATTCAATTTTATCCCATCTCCAAACCATAGCTTCTGCCTCTTTTCTGTAACAAGAACTGCCATCCCTCCATTTTCATCAAACCCTTCTCCATCCTTTAAGATCTACTTCAATGTCATCTTTTAATAAAAGTTGTTCTGGGCCCGCCCTCTCCAAACTAGACATGGCCATTCCATGTAAACTTTAATAACACTTAGCCTGACTCTCCCTTCCAGCAATAATTATTCTTGCCTGTCTTGCCTTGGCTTATTTTATTTCTTTATAACATTTATTTTTCCTCTACCTTGTAAGCATTTTAAGGCAGAAACTATGTCTTAATCCTCTTTGCACATTCTTCAATACCTGAAACTGTGCCCTGAACTTGAAATGTTCAATAAATGTGGCTGAATTTATCAATAGCACTTTCCATTTGGCAGTTTGGAACTCGCTATTTACCTTTTATCATCCCTGTACTTCCTCTCTCATCCTTGCTCATCAGAGTCAGCACAAAGTGACTTCAGCTATCCCTTGAAAATACCAGAAGATCAAAGGTTAGAAATCTGACACTGTTTGTAAAAGGTTGCTACCTTTCTGACTTCCTAGGAGTTAATGGGATTTTGGAGCTCAAATACTCTTTAAATAATATCTGAGTCTGGGGTTAAGTGAACTGCCCAATGTCACATGTGTAGCAAACCTAGAACTAAAATCTAACGTAGGATGGGATTTTTTGTTGTTCAATACTGCTGTCATAGACAGGGTTAGAATTTTTCTCTTTTGTGTTCTTGAGCTCATTCCTCCCAGGAATATAATTTTTTCAGTATAAGCTTAAGAATATTAATTTGCCAAAACAATAATAACCATAAGAAAATATGGGCTTACTTATAAGTTTACATCTACAGCCAGCATGCTCTACCCTGATTCAAAGTTTCAATGATGAGTAAATCAGATTTAAATACATATAAGCATGTACTTGCCTATGACAAAAACACTTCAGGTTCTGTTTGTACTATCGAGAACATCCAAAGAAAAATGAAGTTCAAGTAGAAACGTTTTGCTGATTCTATTCTAAGTAGAACTCAACCACAAACCAAAGTCACATATGAATAATGGTTCAAATGAAGTGAAAATAATGAATCAATAACATGACTGGCAAATTCTGGGGAATGTATCAGAGTTCTGAAAAATCCTCACAAAAGATTTTCTTCCAGGGAGCTTTTGCAGCATCCAAATGCATCTATTATTGGCTCATGCAATTTCTATGGAACAGAAACTAAGCAAGACCCTTCCTGTTCACTTCCATTTTTCATGTGGTTCATATAACCTTATATTCCCTTGTCTATGCACAACCTACAGCCTCTCTTCATCAGGCTAAATTAAAAGATTTTTATACTCTATGATTTGTGATTTTATAGCTTCCTTATACCCCAGAGTTAAGATGACCTTCTGCCCCAAGACCATGTCTGCAAAGTTATCTAGTTTCAATTTGTTTATGATGCTTATGTGTGTCGTTCTCCTCAAGGTGCTATCACATAGGTGAGCATAATACAGTTCTATACAATACTTCTTCCATGTCGTGAGGTTCAATACTAAATGCCTGGTGAGTCTATCTAATTATAATAGAGGCCACAGGAACTATTTAATACAAAATCCCACAGGGCTACATAGACAAAGAGAAGCAAATACTTGTGCTACTATGTGGTAAATTCAGAGGTTGGTACACACAAAATCAAGGAAATTTCAATAAAGGCAGATTTGTCTTTTCAAATCTCTGTAAGTAATGAGAGGTTATATTGAAGATTTGCTGCATAGTAAAAGCAACTTCATCAACCTATCTGTGTCATCCCAGACAGGTCTTTAGGGGAAATTCTATGCAAGGTAGAATGCCAAAAGGTTATATAAAGTATATGAACGAATGTGAACTATAAGAAAAACGCTTTTAGTTTTAGAATTGATGAAATTTGATGATGAAATAATATAACTGGCTTCTAACAGCATAAGATGTAAATTCTGGTTGAAATAGATACTCTCCTTTCAAAATGGTCATCTTAGGAGATAATATATACTCTAACTATGCTACTTTTGTTCCAAATATGTCATCTTTTTAAATTAGTTTCAGGACACATTCTGTCAAAATCTTCATCTGAGCTTTTAAACTGGACTTGATTTCTGGAAAACAACCCGCAGGCAGACTGAGGTGCTCCGATGATCTCTGCCTCCTGGTGTTCATGCTTTTGTGTGACCCCCCCACCCAAGTGTGAGTTGGGTTTGTAACTTGCTTCCAACCGATTTGAAGATGGCAAAAATGATAGAATATACATAATTACATATATAATTACATTATCTAAGATTGTAACCCATCTAGCTAGTAGACATTCTCTCCCTTGCTGCCTCTGAAGAAGCAAGTAGTCATGCTGGGAAGGTCCATAGAGCAAGGAGCTGAGAGTAGCCTAGATAGCAAGAAATTGAAGTCCTCAGCCAACAGTCCAGAAAGAACTAAATGTTGCCAACAACGATGTGATCTTGGAAGTAAACCCTTCTCCAGTCAAGCATTCAGATGAGATTCAGCCCTGGCTAATACCTTGCAACTTATGAAGGACCCAACCAAGCCATGCCCAGACTCCTGACCCTAGTGAGATTGTTTTAAGCCACTAAGATTGTTGTAATGTTATTATGCAGTAATAGAGAACTAATGTGAAAACTTTGATTCTGAGCCAGCAGTAGTCAATATGTAATTTTTTACCCAAGATATCATTCTTAAATTTTATCCTCTTAATTATCTTTTCCTTACCTTGCTTTTCTACCTATTTACTCCTGAGAACATCAAGAATTCTCTTGAAATTTCAAATCTATCCAATACTTTATACATTAGATTCATACCATCTAGCCTTTATAGGACATTTACTACGTGTCAGGCACTGTGCTAAGCACTTTACCTATTTAATTAATCAACACAACACTGTAAGTTAGAAATTCTTACATTCTCATTCTAAAAGTGAGGAAATGGAATAAAATACCTGTCCCAAGGTCAAAAAGCTAATAAACAGCATTCTCAGCTGAGAATCTAACTCAAGCAGTCAACTTCCAGAGTTTATATAATTAACATCTTTTCTATAAAGGATGTACACAAGCATTAGCTCACTTAAGATTCCCATTTTAAAAAAAAAACTATTATAATGTTACTGATAAAGAAATTTGGGGCTTTGGGAGTTGGAGATTAAGTCATTTAACTTGTGAATAGCCAGGCAGACCAAAAGAACCAAAATTTCATTGCTGCTCCTAATCCAGTGCTCTTTCTATCATACAAACGTCAGTTGTTGTTCTGAATGAAATCCTGAAGCTAATTGTTTTATGCACAGGTCTGGTAACCAGGGTGTGGCAATATCTAAAGGAGAATCTCTGAAACAGTTTTGAATGAAGAAACCATAATCCAGACACTCAATGTGAACACATTCAAGGGTTCCATTTTGAAGATAACACTCATCTCCAACAGTATTTCTATGATCATAAAATTATAATCACCATACCTCATAAGCCAACACAAAAATAAGTTAGTGAATACAAGGTATATAACTATGAAACTCAATTTCCTAGACTACAAAAGGAGGAGGGTTGGAGAAGGCAAATATTTCTCAAAGCATGTTCCAGAGAACACTAACTCCACATGACATTAAAACGTGTTTGGAGAAGGAAAAAAAGGCATGAGGAGGGAGGTTTTGTACAGCCAAATAAGTTTACTCTTTTCGCAGCACTCTGGGAGGTTCATATCCATATTAGCACTTAGAGGCTCTGAGAAGTTCTGCACTAAAGAAATTCATGAACTCTGCTGAACGCAGTGGCTCCAGAACTTTTTAACCACATAACCTTCTTTTCTGGGAACACTTTTATTAATGTCTTCTAGGACTCTAATTTCTACTTGGGAAATTCCATGAATTTACCTCAAGGTTAATTTTCATTTCTCAGGAGGTTAAAAATTAAGTTTGACCTATAAAGTGAGTTAGAGGTAGTTTGTTTAAATTACATAAAACTTAGGAAGCAATTGCAAATGTCCCCAAGAGCATACATTTTCTTCAGGCTTCTAATCTATCAATTTTAGCTGCCCATTATCTACTTCTTTTCAAGGTATCTTGAGTTAATGATTTTGATGAATCTCAGAATGAAAAATAACATTTACAGATAATCAACCCATTTTCAGAGCAAAATTTCTTGGTGCAACCATTTATCCTACCAACTTACTTCATGTAATCACACGTTCACCACAAAGAAAGGGGAAAAGAGGACAAATATATTACATTTCTATTACACAAGGAGTCTGTGAAGTCTCCCCATGCTGTTTCCTCATTTCAGCTAAAATAACCATGTTCGAAAGATATATTAATCCTGTTGACCTTTGAAAAGCTCTTTAAAGGAATCTCGTCTCCTCTTTTTCTTTTTCTTCACACTAAAGTTTCTGGTAGAATTTCCTCACTCAAATCAGTTTTGTAGTCTGTAAAGTGGAAACAATAAAGAGGAGGCTTAAGCATTCACTTCATGTTCCTTTATCAAACCACTTCCCACACAGCCAAGTCATTAGTATCAGACGTAACAAAGATATCTTTAGGAAAATCGTGGGTGCTGCTTTACAGCAATTCCTTTGCTCTATGAGTCATCATGGCTTCAGCTCCAACTTTAAGCAAACTATTTCACTTTTCTCAGGCTTTGTTTTTTGTTTTGTTTTTTTTTAAAGATTTTATTTATTTATTCATGATAGACATAGAGAGAGAGGCAGAGACACAGGCAAAGGGAGATGCAGGTTCCATGCTGGGAGCCGGACGTGGGACTCGATCCCGGGACCACAGGACTGCGCCCTGGGCCAAAGGCAGGTGCCAAACTGCTGAGCCACCCAGGGATCCCGTTTTTTGGTTTTTTAATTTTTTTATTTAAATTCTATTAATTAACATATGGTATATTATTCATTTCAGAGGTACAGTTCAGTGATTCATCAATTGTATATAACACCAAATACTCATTACATCAAGCTTAATGTCCATCACTGTCACCCCATCCCACTATACCCCCTTCACCTCCAGTGACCCTCAGTTTGTTTCCTATGGTTGAGCCTCTTATGGTTTGTCCCCATCTCTGATTAATGTTCTATCCTCCTCTGTTTTGTTTCTTATATTCCACATGAGTGAAATCATATTATAATTATCTTTCCTGATTGACTTATTTCACTTAGCATACTACCCTCTAGTTTTCTCCATGTTGTTGCAAATGGCAAGATTTCTTTTTTTGATGGCTGAGTAATATTCCACATGGTCACATCTTTATCCATTCATCTAATGTTTTTTTAAGATTTTATTTATTTATGAGAGACATGGAGAGAGAGGCAGAGGCAGAGGCAGAGGCAGAGGGAGAAGCAGGCTCCCTGCAGGGACTTGATCCCAGGACCCCAGGATCACAACCTGGGGAGACACTCAACCACTGAGTCACCCAGGTGCCCCTATCCATTCATCTGTTAATGGACATCTGGGCTCTTTCCATAGTTTGGCTATTGTGGACATTGCTGTTATAAATACTGGGATGCAGGTGCCCCTTTGGATCACTACATTTGTATCTTCGGGGTAAATACCCAGTAGTGCAATTGCTAGGATAGTTCTATTTTTAAATTTATGAGGAACCTCCATACTGTTCTCCAGAGTGGCTGTACCAGCTTGCATTCCTACCAACAGTGCACAAGGGTTCCCCTTTCTCTGCATCCTTGCCAGCATTTGTTGTTTCCTAATTTGTTATGTTCAGCCATTCTGACTGGTGTGATGTGGTATATCAATGTGGTTTTGATTTATATTTCCCTGATGTTGAGCATTTTTTCATGTGTTTGTTGGCCATTTGTATGTCTTCTTTGGGGAAATGTCTACTCACATCTTCTGCCCATTTCTTGACTGGATTATTTGTTCTTTGGGTATTGAGTTTGATAATTCTTTATAGATTTTGATAATAGCTCTTTTTTTAAGATTTTATGTATTTAATCATGAGAGACACAGAGAGAGAGGCAGACATAGGCAGAGGGAGAAGCAGGCTCCATGCAGGGAGCCTGATGCGGGACTCGATCCCAGGTCTCCGGGATCACGCCCTGGGCTTGAAGGCAGGCACTAAACCGCTGAGCCACCAGGCTGCGGTTTAAAGATATTAGCTCTTTATCTGATAAAACATTTGCAAAAATTTCCTCTCATTATTTATGTTGTTTTTTGGTTTTGTTGATTGTTTCCTTTGCTGTGCAGAAGCTTTTTATTTTGATGAAGTCCCAATAGCTCATTTTTGCCTTTGTTTCCCTTGCCTTTTGGAGATGTGTCTAGCAAGAAGTTGCAGTAGCCAAGGTCAAGCAAGTTGCTGCCTGCTTTCTCCTCTGGGATTTTGATGGATTCCTATTTTACATTTGGATCTTTCATCCATTTGAGTCTATTTTTGTGTATAAGAAAATGGCCCGGTTTCATTTTTTTGCATATGGCTGTCCAATTTTCCCAAAACCATTTGTTGAAGAGACTGTCTTTTTTCCACTGGATGTTTCTTCCTGCTTTGTTAAAGATTAGTTGACTATAGAGTTGAGGGTCCATTTCTGGGTTCTCTATTCTCTTCCACTGATCTGTCTGTTTTTGTGCTAGTACCATACTGTCTTGATGATTACAGCTTTAAAACACAGCTTGAAGTCTGGAATTGTGATGCCACAGCTTTGGTTTTCTTTTTCAACTTTCCTTTGGCTATTCAGAATCTTTTCCGGTTCCATACAAATCTTAGGATTACTTGTTCCAGCTCTGCAAAAAATCTTGATGGTATTTTGATAGGGATTACACTGAATGTATAGATTGCTCTTTCTTCAGTTTCACTGGTAGTGTATAGAAATGCAACTGATTTCTGTGCATTGATTTTGTATCCTGCCACATTGCTAAATTGCTGTATGAGTTCTAGCAATTTTGGGGTGGAGTCTTTTGGATTTTCTATGTCATCTGTGAAGAGGGAGAGTTTGACTTCTTCTTTGCCAATTTAAATGTCTTTTATTCCTTTTTGTTGTCTGATTGGTGAGGCTAGGACTTTTAGTACTATGTTGAATAACAGTGGAGAGACTGGACATATCTGTCCTGTTCCTGACCTTAGGGGAAAAGCTCTCATTTTTTTCCCATTGAGAATGATATTTTCTGTGGGCTTTTCATAGATGGTTTAATGATATTGAGATATGTTCCTTCTATCCCTACACTGTGAAGAGTTTTAATCAAGAAAGGATGCTGTGGTTTTTTTAAATGCTTTTTCTGCATCACTGAGAGGATCATATGGTTCTTGTCCTTTATCAATGTGTATCAATCACACTGATTGATTTGCAGATGTTGAACCACCTTTGCAGACCAGTAATAAATCCTACTTGGATGTGGTGTATAATCCTTTTAATTAAGGTACTGTTGGATTCTACTGGCTAGGAAGTATCTTGTTGAGAATTTTTGCACCCATGTTCATCAGGGATATTGGTCTGGAATTCTCCTTTTTGGTGGGATGTCTGGTTTTGGGACCAAGGTAATGCTGGCCTTAAAGAACAAGTTTGGAGATTTTCCTTCCATTTCCATTTTTTGAAACAGCTTCAAAATAGGTATTAACTCTTCCTTAAATGGTTGGTTGAATTCCCCTGGGAAACTATCTGGCCCTGAACTCTTGTTTATCAGGATATTTTTGATTACTACTACAATTTTCTTGCTGGTTATGGGTCTGTTCAGATTTTCTATTTCTTCCTATTTCACTTATGGTAGCTTCTACATTTCTAGGAATGCATCCATTTCTTCCAGATTGCTCAATTTGTTGGCATATAGTAGCTCATGATATGTTCTTATAATTGTTTGTATTTCTTTGATGTTCATTGTGATCTCTCCTCTTTCATTCATTATTTTACTAATTTGAGTCCTTTCTCTTTTATTATTAATTCTTCCATAGAACCAGCTCTTAGTTTCATTGTTCTGTTCTATATTGTTCTTTTGGTTTCTGTTTCATTGATTTCTGTTCTCATCTTTATTAATTCTCTTTTCCTGCTAGATTTAGGCTTTATTTGCTGTTCTTTCTCCAGCTCCTTTCGCTGTAAGATTAGCTTGTGTATTTGAGATTTTTCTAAATTTTTTGAGACAGGCTTGTATTGCAATGTACTTCCCTCTTAGGACCACCTTTGTTGTATCCAAAAGGTTCTGAACAGTTGTTTTCATTTTCATTGAATAAAATTAATTTTAATTGAATAAAAATTCCAAGAATTTTTTTAAATTCTTCTTTAATTTCCTCATTCATTCTTTAGTAGGATGCTCTTTGCCCTCCAAGTATTTGAGTTCCTTCCAAATTTCCTCTTGTGATTAAGTTCCAATTTCAAAGCATTGTGGTCTCATAATACACAAGGAATAATCTCAATCTTTTGGTTCAGTTGAGACATAATTTGTGACTCAGTATGTGATCTATTCTGGAGAATGTTCCATATACACTTGAGAAGAATATGTTCTGTTGCTTTAGGATGGAATGCTCTGAATATATCTGAGAAGTCCATCTAGTCCAGTGTGTCATTGAAAGCCTTTGTTTCCTTACTGATGTTCTGCTTAGATTATCAGTCCTTTGCTAAGAGTGGAGTATTGAATAATTGGCTGCTCCCCAGTTAGGAGCATAAATATTTATAATTGTTAGATCTTCCAGTTGGATAGACCCTTTAAGTATGATATAGTGTCCTTCTTCATCCTTATTACAGTCTTTGGTTTAAAATTGAATTTGTCTGATCTAAGGATTGCTTCCCCAGCTTTCTTTTGATGTCCATGATAAATGGTTCTCCACTCCCTCACTTTCAATCTGGAGAGGTTTGGGGTCTAAAATGAGTCTCTTGCAGGCAGTGTACTGATGGGTCTTGCGTTTTTATCCAATCTGATACCAGGTGTCTTTTATTGGAGTATTTAGCCCATTTACATCCACAGTAACTATTGAAAGATATGAATTTAGTGTCACTGTATTACCTGTAAAGTCTCTGTTCCTGTAGATTGTCTCTGTTCCTTTCTGTTCTATGTTACTTCTGGGTTCTCTCTTTGCTTAAAGGATCTCTTTTAATATTTATTGCAGGGCTGATCTAGTAATCACAAATAGAATCACAAATTCTATTTGTTCTGGAAGCTCTTTATCTCTCTATTCTGAATAATAGCCTTGCTGGGTAAAGTATTCATGGCTGCATATTTTTCTCATTTAGCATCCTGAATATATATCATACCAGTCCTTTCTGGCCTGCCAGGTCTCTGTAGATAGGTCTGATGCCAGCCTTATGTTTCTACCTCTGCAGGTTAAGGACCTCTTGTCCCAAGCTGTTTTCAGGATTTTCTCTGTCTCTGAAATTGGCGAGCTTCACTACTATGTTGAGGTGTTGACCTATTTTTATTGATTTTGAGGGGGGTTCTCTGTGCCTCCTGGACTTGACTGTTTCCTTCCACAGATTAGGGAAGTTCCCAGCTATAATTTGCTTAAATATATATACCTTCTGCCCCTCTGTCTCTTTCTTCTTCCTCTGGGACCTCAATTATTCTAATACTGTTTTGCTTTATGGCATTGCTGATCTCTCAAATCCTCCCCCCATAATCTAATATTCACTTATCTCTCTTTTCCTAAGTTTCTTTATTCTCCATAATTTTATCTTTAATCACTGATTATCTATTCTGCCTCATTTATCCTAGCAGTTAGAGCCTCCATTTTTCATTGCATCTCAGTAATACCCCTTTTGATTTTGACCTGATTAGATTTTAGTTCTTTTATTTCTCCTGAAAGGAATTCTCTAATATCGTCTATACTTTTTTTCAAACCCAGCTAGTATTTTTATACTCATTATTCTGAATTCTAGCTCTGACATTTTACTAATACCCATACTTATTAAGTCTCTGATAGTACTGACTGTTGTTCTTTTTTCTAGGGTGAGTTTTTCCATCTTGTCATTTTGTCCAAAGAAGAACAGGTGAATGAGAGAACAAAATACAAAAATATCAACGATCACTCCAGCAAAATATACACTATAAAAATCAGAAGATATCAGAAACCAAAAAAGAAAAAAAGAGAAAAAAGGCAGAATACAATCAAACAGGTGAAAAGAACAGGGAAATACACTAGGTCCTGGGTGTATTTTGCTCTGTTTGCTAGGAGAAACTAGATCCCAAGACTGCAAAGAAAGAAAAACTTATATAAATACAAAAATAAAAATGAAGCCAAAAATAAAGAATATATATAAAATTTAAATGTAAAAATGAAAATTTAAAAAGACAAAAAAAGTGATAAAATAAGAAACTAGTTGAAAAAGAAAAAGAGAAATTTTAAACTGAAAGACTGAATAAACATGAGAAAAAACCTCAAATTCTATATACTATTTTCCCCTAGCACTGGAGTTTTTCAGTTCTGTGTGATCCATAAAACTTGGTTTATTAGCTGGATGTTCCTGGTGACCTTCAGGGTGAGGGGCCTGTTGTGCTAATTCTCAGGTGTCTTTGGCCCCAGGGGTTGTTGCACTGCCCTTGCCAGGGGGCCAAGCTCAGTGTACAAGGTTCCAGATTGCTCCATGTGGCTTTTGTTCCTGAAGGCTTTCCCTGATGCTTTAAAGGATGAAAATTAAAATGGTAGCACCCCCATCTCCAGCCATCTGAAAAATCAGAGCCCTCACTCCTCAGTGCACTGTTAGGGAAAAGCAGTCAATCTCTTTTGTCTCCCTGATTTCCATCTGCACTCCAAGTTCATTTAGCCTGTGACCAAGTGTGTTTAGTTTAGGCATATAATCCCAGTTTGAGTCTCCAAACCCTGCAGATTCTTGCAGCTGTGCCTCCCAGGAGAGGGAAGAGAGTCTTACCATGGCTCTGCCATTTGCTGGGCCCCTGATCCAAGAGCAGTTGCCAGATTGTGCCATGGTTCATGGTTTATGGTAACACCAAATTGAAAGCCCACTCCTGGGCTCACTGATTGCAGTCTGCTTCCCTATTCCCTTGCCTGGGAACTCTGCCTCCCTCAGGCAATGTCGTTCTCTCTGTGACCCTAGGGATTCTGACACCATACTGTCCCACCTATGATTCTGTCCTGCTTTGGCACCTGAGTGCCTTTAATGCAGAACATCCGTCACCAGATCAGACTGCTAAAAGTTCTTATTTTGCTCCCCACTGCTCTATCACTTTCAGTAGCCAGCTTGCGAAGGCTCCCTTTCCCTGCAGTTTATCTTCCCATGTATCACCTCAGATTCACTTCTTTGCACCTCCTACCTTCCAAAAAGTGGTCACTTTTCTTTTTGTAGAATTGCAGCAACTCTTTTCTTAGATCTCAGGTTGAGTTCACAGGTGTTCAGAATGATTTGATAGCTATCTAGCTGATTCCAGGGACCAGATGAAACTATGGTCCCTTACTTCTCTGCCATCCTCCTCAAAGTCCCCTCAGGCTTTGTTTTTTAAGCCTGTTTCCTCATCTACAAAATGGGCTTATTCCTTATAGAGTTGTTGAGAGAAGTCAATGAAATAATGTGTGGGAGATATTGTTCAATCCATTTACTCCAAAAAGCATCTGCGGGCCTGGAACTCTGCTTTTAGGGATGTTATTATTATGGCACTTACATGGTGGTTTCCATCATTCCAATTTTCACAAAGAGAAAAGAGCAAAGTTTCATAAAGAGAAAGAGCAAAGTTAAGGGAAGAGGAAAGTTAAAAAATTTGCCCAAGTTTACTCAGCTAATAAATAGAATACTATGAATTTGAACTCTTTTCTATTTGCCTCTTTTTTCTTTCCATTGCACCACACTGGTGTTCAACAAAATGTGTTGAATGTCTCCTATACCAAACATTTACCAAGATGTTGAAACCTATTAAAAATTTTTTAAAAAGAGAGAGAAAAAAGTCTTAAGTCAGCCTGATCTTTAGGCAAAGGCATAAAGTAAGTCAAACTGACCTCTATCCTTGCTGCCCACCAGGGGACAAAGTACTCACGTTGCTCTGATGAGCCCAAGGATCTTCTCACAATGTCTCGCTAGGGCTACGTACCCAGACACTGGCCTGTCCTCTTGATCAATGCTACTCAAAGTAGTGGTCCATATGTCATTTGTTAGCAAACAATGTTGAAATAAGGGGTTTGCACTAGAATGTAAATTAATATGCTGCTTCCTTCAATGAGAAAGTCTTGATAACAAAAGAAAAAATAGCTTAAAAGCTTCTCAGATAGAGATACACATATATTTTCTTTATCCTCTTCCCTTCTCTGAGTAGTAAAGGTGGCTATGCACCCAGTGTGCCAAGAAGAGTGCCTGGCACATGATAGGTACTCAATAAATTCACTAGTTCCTCAGAAAACATCCACTTAGCATTTAAGTTGTGCCAGGTCCTCATCACACAATAGGGAATGAAACAGATAAAGACCATGCCACTCATTCCAGTGGGAGAGCCATTAAAGGGGATAGGAAAGAAGGTGGAGTCTTTAAAAAGTTCAATCTGGGAACAAAATGAGGAAAAAGCAGACTAAATATGTGTAGCCTATATTGTATAGTTTTTCTCTTCACCATATCCAGAATGTCATGGAACCATCATAGTTCTGGCAGCCTGACTGTAGGTATTTACATTGCTCCATAAGGCTGCTGGACCGTGTTTAAGGAAAAACTTTTTACTGGGATAGATTACCATAGGAAGGTACAAAGTCCATTCTCTTGAGTTTTTAAAACAAAATAAATAGCCCAAAAAATTACTAAAATCATTAAATTATATAAAATGATTAAAATCCAGCTCTTACTAGGAACTATAAGAAAAAAGAAAACACTGAACAGGGAATCTGAGCCCCTGCTGTGCCATTTATAAGCTGGTGATGTTGGCCAAGTCACCTCACCTCTATAAATCTCGGTGTCCTCATCTGTAAAAAAAAAAAAAAAAAAAAAGAGAGAGAGAGAGTGTTTGGTGACCTCTGGGTTCCCTTCCAGTCTTGTGATTTCAGTGACACTAAACTCTTCCAGTCTCTTCAAGTCCTCCACTTCTATATTTTCATTATTATAGGTCTTCACCAGAAAAATAGGGTAATTACTTCTGAAAGTATAATATTTTTTAAAGACTTTATTTAAAGTCTTTATTAATTATTGAGAGAGAGAGAGAGGCAGAGACACAGGCAGAGGGAGGAGCAGGCTCCCTGCATGGAACCTGACATGGGACTCAATCCCGGGTCTCCAGGATCACACCCTGGGCTGAAGGCAGGCACTAAACTGCTGAGCCACCCGGGCTGCCCTGAAAGTATAGTATTATCCTCAAGATTTTTTAAGAGTATAGCCCACTATTGAGACTACCATCATACAGAGTCTAAGAGAGAAAGGAAAGAGAGAGAAAGAAATAGGGGCAGGGGGAGGGGATAGGGAAACACGATAATGGTATCATGTCTGCATATGGCTTTAACATGGTTCTTTCTGTCATGGCTGCATCTCCCACTCTGACATCATACACTTTATATAATATATACTGCAAAAAAGCAGTATGTAAACCAAATTTTGGTCATTTAAAGCATATTATAAGTGCACTAGAAAAATTGCTATTAAACAGAATCCTTTGATATCTTTTGTGATGTAAGTAAATAGCCCATATTTCATTTTTGTGATAACCTGGGTTTATACGAATTTATATTTTAAAATTACAGACAGTATTTCCCAAGGGACCACCCTGACTCAGGCTCTATGCCAAAAGGTTTACACACATTATTGTATCAAATACTAACAATAACCCCATGAAATTAGTATTACGGTTGTCACCATCTTATAGATAGGGAAAATGCAGCTCAGAACGGCTAAATGACAATCTAAAGTCACCCAACCAGTAGGGAGAAGAACAAGAAGGCAAATCTACATTTAAGTGGTCTAAGAGCCCAGGTTCTCAACCACTACTCCATAGTACCCATGAATACTAGGCAAAGACCTACTCTGAGCACATAAAGCTCCATAAAGCTATGGGACCTCACTTTTTCCTCTGGCTTCTATTTTCTTAGCCCCCACAGTCCCTCCAGCCATTTCTCAGCTACTAAACTTTGCTTCCCAGTCTGTCAAATGACAAGAAGTTTCCAGGCATAGACAGTGCTCTCAGAAGTCCAGGTCTGTGAGCAAAGATAGACCTTGGGAGACTCAGAGGAGAGCAGCCAGGCCAAGAGAAGGCTCAAAGCCATGTTATCTGGGGACACTTGGAAGAAGTGGGTAGGTTTGGACTGGAGAGGAAAAACTCAGGGGAAACAGATGCTAGTATCTTTTCATAGTTCAGCGGTCTCATTTGAAGAAGTCGCTTCAGCCAGAAGCAGCAGACTCTTGGTACATTCAGCAACACAAATAAATCTTTAAAATATATGAAGAAACAAAATGTGAGCTGCAGCACAATGCCATTTATTTAAATTAAAAATCTACTGAAAAAAAATAAATTAAAAATCTATGGCAAAAGAATAATGCCTATTTTACAAGAACTCATACAAATAGATACATTAGGACTGCTGCCTATGAAGAGTGAGGAGGGAGAATCAAAGGGAAGGGCTATCCTATTTTTATTTTAGTCCACATATATGAAGGAGAAAGACATGTGATAAATAAGCTCCAGATCTGATAATGCTAGAATCAGCAGGTAAACCTTGAAAAGCACCATGCAAAATATTTATATAGAACCCAACCACTTTTCACACCTCTCTTCGTCCAATACACCATCATCTCTCGTCTGAACTACGGCCACAGCCTTTTACTGCTCTCCCTAAATCCACATTTTTCTCTGTATAGTCTATTTGCAGAGCAAATCTTTTAAAGCATAGATCAGATCATATTAGTCCCTACCTCAACACACTCCAGTGACTCCCCACCTTACTCAGAGTAAAACCCGGTATCCTTACAATGGTCCCCATGACTTGGCTCCCACTCCCTTTCTAGTCTCCTATCTCACTGTTCTCTCCTTGGTATTCCCTTCTCCAACCACACTGGCCTCCTTGGTGCTCCATGATCACAATAAGCACATGCCTGCCTCAGGGCCTATGCGCTTACTATTTCCACTGCCCAGAAAGCTCAAGCTCCACACATTCATATGGCTCATTTGGGACTCCACTTGAAAGTCACTTGTCACCAAGGCCTTTCCTTACAACACTCGTTAAAAATTCCAAGTGCCACGCCAACACTGTCTTTCTTCCTTTCTTAATTATCTCCTGTCATACTCTTCATTTTACTTGCCTTACTCACTAACCTCCTCCTGTAGAAAGCAAGTTCAGGAGCATAGGGCTTTCTGATCTACTTTGTTCACTACTACATCCTCAGAATTTAAACAGTATCTGGAAAATGGTATGCACTTAGTAACTATTTTAACTGATTTTTATTCAACATAAAAAAAAAACTTCTATAGAATTGTCCATTAATGAAATGAGATAGCTCATAAGAAAATGAGCTCCCCGGGACACCTGGGTGGCTAAGTGGTTAAGCCACCCTCCTCAGATGCTGTGAGGCTGGAGGAGAGGAACCCTAGGCTGCAGAGTGTCGGTGAATCACCCCCAGAGCAGCTTCATTCTGAAGGAAGGAAGGAAAGGAGGGAGGAAGGGAGGGAGTGGGGGAGGAAGGGAGGAAGGGAGGCAGGCAGGCAGGCAGGCAGGCAGACATGCAGACCCAGCAAATCAGCCGAATTCCACATAGCCTCTGGCCACTCCAAGGGGAAAGCCAAGTGGTTAAGCCTGCACAATGAAGAAGACCAAGAAGATCATCTCAGCCTCCAGGTGTCAAGAAGTCCCCTATACATTCTTCAAGAGAAGGAGCAGAAAAAGCAGATAGCAGCAAAAACAACCTAGAAGAAACGTGAGGAGTTTGGGATGAAAACAGTAAAGCAGGGATCCCTGGGTGGTTCAGTGGTTTAGTGCCTGCCTTCGGCCCAGGGCATGATCCTGGAGTCCTGGGATAGAGTCCCACGTCAGGCTCCCTGCATGGAGCCTGCTTCTCCCTCTCCCTCTGCCTGTGTCTCTGCCTCTCTCTGTGTGTCTCTCATGAATGAATAAATAAAATCTTAAAAAAAAAAAAACAGTAAAGCAACCAAGGGTATATGCAGATGCATTTATTCAGCCCATATCAAATGTGATCTCACTGTGTGCCATGCTCTATTAGATGATGGGGGCATGTTGGCTCTATCCTAAAGTTTGCCAGTGTAGAGGACCCATGCGAAACTGCCCATAGAATGGGTTTTTCTTATTCATTCTGGGAGCTCAAAGAATAGCATTTTCCTTGGACAGTGGGTCAGTGTGATGATCAAGTCTCTGGCATCTGAGTTTTGGGTAGTGGAGTTCCAATTACAACCTGTCCAGGATCCTGTAGGGGCTTAAGTAGCTAATCTGGGAACAGAGAGCATGGTACATGCTAAGTGCTCATTTTTTACCTTTTGGACTTACTGTTGTCACCACATGTCAACCATCTCTGGTAAATATTCTGTTCTACATACACTGTCTGGAAAATGTGGGGGGAAAGGGGGGGAGGGACTCTGAGATCAAGTCCCGCATCATACTCCCTGCAGGGAGCCTGCTTCTCCCTCTATGTTTCTGCCTCTCTCTGTGTGTCTCTGATGAATAAATCAATAAAAACTTTAAAAAAGAAAGAAAGAAAAAGAAAGAAAAAGAAAGAAAGGAAGGAAGGAAGGAAGGAAGGAAGGAAGGAAGGAAGGAAGGAAGGAAGGAAGGAAGAAAATGAGCTCCCCATCCCTGAATGTATCCAAGCAAAGGCTAAATAAATGAATAAATGACCTTTTTGTAAATACCCTGAAGAAAAGATTCAAGCAATGGGTATTTGATTGGACTAGATATTAATCCAAGCTCCTGACAACCCTGAAATACCATAGCTCTGTGAACCACCACAAAAATACTTAAATAAAATGCTCAGAGTCCTAAAACTGGACCTTAGGAGGTCAGCAGATGCTTTAAAAACCAGGATCATACTTCCAGTCTCCTACACCTAGTGAACTGCACAACAGCAGTTTGGGTTTGTTTTGTTTCATTTTTAATCTCTTAAACCCCACGAGTCTATTTGGTAACATTTTCTCCTGAATACAAAAAAGCAGCATACATCTAATTGCAAATGAGAAATTTCAGAACAAGCTAGTGTTATCAAATAACTGTATTATCTGAAAAAAATTCATCATCTCACGTAATTTAAATTTTTGCCCTTTGCTCCCTTGTGTATATTTTTGCATTAAAAAGTCTGCCTAAAATTAGTTCAATTCTTCCCTTTGGGATATATTTTAAAACAAAAACATGGAAGGATTGAAAAGAGGAACTGAATGACTGATAGTTGAGATTTCTTCTATAGAGTCTCCTGATTTATGTATGACAAGAAGGTTGAAAGCCTATGTGAAAAGAGCAAAAAAGAAGAAAATGAATGTTCTAGGGTCCACACAAATTAGTGATGTCGCCACCCTCCAGGGAAGAAAATACTTTGGTTATATTTTTGTACAGTGATGAGAAAATTGCAGTACCCAAGAGAGATAGAGACCCTGCTTTAGAATCGATTAAATGCAGGCTAAAGTAAGGTTCAAATATTTCCTACATTGCCTCTTCCCTCTGCTAGATGAGATTCTTCAGTTGTATGAAGAGTCCAGGGAATACTACAAGTAACTAAATGATAGCAATAAGAGTGGCCCTCTGCTCCTGGAAGCAAAAACTATGAATCCAACCTGGAACAGAGAAGGTGTTCCATCCCTGTTTACAACTTTCCTCAACACAGAAATTGGGGACCCATAAGGCCATCTATTTACAACATTTTATTTTATCTAAGAAAGAGAGGGGCAGGTATATTCCACCACTTTTACAGAAATCTATCCATCCTGAACAAAGAAGGAGTTTTAAGTTTGGGATTTTTCAGGTTATACACATTCTCCCACCTCTTGCTATTATATAGTCTATTTCTGGAAAGGAGACCACAAGTGTACCACAAGAATTGGAGCCAATGATTACTATTTGTTCATCACATTCCTTGCCAGGGCAGGGGATTTTTCTTCAAGTTTTTGTTTAAATCCCAGTTAGCTAACAGTGTAATATTAGCTTCAGGTATCGAATCTAATGATCTAATACTTCCATACACTACCCAGTGCTCATCACAAGTATACTCCTTAGCCCTCTTTGCCTATTTTACCCATTCCCACACACACCTCCCTTCCGCTAACCATCAGTTTGTTCTCTATAGATAAGAGTTTGTTTCTTGATTTTTCTTTTCTTGTTCCCCCCCAAGTTCATCTGTTTTGTTTCTTAAATTCCACATAGGAGTGAAATCATATGATATTCATCTTTCTCTGACAAATCTCACTTAGCAGAATATTTTCTAGCTCCATCCATATCATTGCAAGTGGCAAGATTTCATTCTTTTTGATGGTTGAGTAATATTCCTGTGTGTGTGTGTGTGTGTGTGTGTGTGTGTGTGAACTCTTCTTTATCCATTCATCGATTGATGAATATTTGGACTCTTTCCATAATTTGGCAATTGTGGATAATGCTTCTATAAACATCGTGGTGCATGTATCCCTTCAAATCAGTATTTTTATAACCTTTGGGTAAATACCTGGTAGTGCAATTGCTGGAACATAAGGTAGTTCTACTTTTAACTTTCTGAGGAACCTCCACTCCGCTTTTTCAGAGTAGCTGCACCAGTTGCATTGTCACCAACAATGTAGAAGGGTTCCCCTTTCTCTGCATCCTCACCAACACCTGTTGTTTCCTGTGTTGCTAATTCTGGTCATTCTGACAGGTGTGAGGTGATATTCACTATAGCTGTGATTTGCATTTCCCTGATGGTGAGTGATGTTGAACATCTTTTTATGAATATGCTAGCCATCTCTATGTTTTCTTTGGAAAAATGTCTATTCGTATCTTCTGCCCATTTCTTAACTGCATTATTTGTTGTCTGGGTGTTGAGTTTGATAAATTCTTTTTTTTTAATTTTTTTATTTATTTATGATAGTCACAGAGAGAGAGAGAGAGAGAGAGGCAGAGACACAGGCAGAGGGAGAAGCAGGCTCCATGCACTGGGAGCCCGACGTGGGATTCGATCCGGGTCTCCAGGATCGCGCCCTGGGTCAAAGGCAGGCGCCAAACCGCTGCGCCACCCAGGGATCCCGATAAATTCTTTATAGATTTTGGATACTAACCTTTTTTCAGATATGTCATTTGCAAGTATCTTCTTTCATCCCACTGCTTGCCTTTTAGTTTTGTTGATTATTTCTTTCACTCTGTGGAACCTTTTTATTTTGATGAAGTCCCAACAGTTTATTTTGCTTTTGTTTCCTTTGCCTCGGGACACATATCTATTAAGAAGTTGCTACAACCAATGTCAAAGAGGTTACTGCCTGTGCTCTCCTCTAGAATTTTAATAGTTTCTTGTCTCACATTTAGGCCTTTGCTCCATTTTGAATTTATTTTTGTGTACAGTGGTCCAGTTTCATTCTTTTACATGTTATTGTCCAGTTTTCCTAACATGGTTTGTGGAAGAGACTGTTTTTTCCCCATTGGATATTCTTTTCTCTTTGTCAAAGATTAATTGACCGTATAGTTGTGGGTTCACTTCTGGGTTTCCTATTCTATTCTATATATGTCAATTTTTGTGCCAGTACCATATTGCCTTGATGATTACAGCTTTGTAACACAGCTTGAAGTCCAGAATTATGATGCCTCCTGCTTTGCTTTGCTTTTTCAACATTACTTTGGCTATTCAGGGTCTTCTGTGGTTCCATACAAATTTTAGGATTGTTTGTTCCAGTTCTGTGAAAAATACTGTTGGTATTTTGATAGGCATTGCATTAAATGTGTAGATTGCTTTGGGCAACCCAGACATTTTAACAAGATTTGTTCTTCCAATCCATGAGCATGGAATGCTTTTGCATTTCTTTGTGTCTTCTTCAATTTCTTTCATCAGTGTTTTATAGTTTTCAGAGTACTGATTTTACCTCTTTGGTTAGGTTTATTCCTAGGCACCTTATTATTTTTGGCGCAATTGTAAATAGGATTGATTCCCTTTCTGCTGCTTCATTATCAGTGTATAGAAATGCAACAAATTTCTGTACTCTGATTTTTTATTCTTAGGGGACTTTTAAGGGAGTTCCCCAAGATTGGGCTGAATAGTGGTCTATAAGGTCAGTGGTCATCTTCCTCACATTTTCTCTTTTACACTTCCCATGCCCATCCCCTTCCTGATAATGGAGATTAATAGAGCAGTTCATTCTATAGAACATGTGTCTTATTATAGAAATTGATACCCTAAAAGAAAAATGTTTTTAACAGCTGTTCAAGGGTAGGTTCTGAGCTACTTTCACATGCCTAATATTGTGATCAGTAAGAGGTGAAGATTAGGGAGCAGGGGGAATGATGAAAGGCAGACACAGTAAAGAGAGATCTGTTTATAACCACATGGAGCTCACAATCCATTGGATGGACAAGAATATTACTATAAAATGAAAAGTAACATAATATGGTGTTTCATGCCATAGAAACAATAGCATAGTTAGCACTGGAGACCAAATTCCATGTGCTTTGACCTGGACTAGGTCTTGAATGGTAGGAGAAAGAGAAGATAGTAGAGGTCAGTCTCTAGGTAAGCTTGGCCAAACTCAATCAGACCACCCATCTGTCCCTCCTAAGGGCCTCCCTTTCACAATGTAGTCAGATGGGGCAGTAGGGGCCACAGATAACCTCAGGGAAAGTCAAATAGGCCATAGGTTTGTTGAGGGAGAGAGTAAGTTTTTAATTCCAGTCAGTTTACATACAGTGTTATTTTAGTCTCAGGTATACAATATAGTAATTCCACAGTTCCATACACCCTTAATTTCCATCACCTATTTCACCCATGAATAGGCCATAGGTTTTGGTCCCACATTATTTCCTCCTTTTGGATTGTTCAACACACAGAACCCAATTCTCAGAAAACACAAAATTAAAATGCTAAGACTAAGTCAGCAAATTCTTCCCTTTCTACAGAGAACCATTCTACGCATATATTTGCAATCAGCTTTTCTCCAATGTGAGAATTTAAAACAGGAAATGATTAGCAAAAAAATTTTTGAAAGCAGGTATACAATCAGGGCAAAGGCACCAGGTTCCAGAAAAGCAGGGCAAGAGCTAGTATTCAAATCCCAGGTGGAAGGAATCAAATCTTCTTCAAGTGTGGTATATTGCCATCCTGGCAGTGAGAGTCGCCTCTCTTTTTTTTTTTTTTTTTAAAGATTTTATTTATTTATTCATGAGAGACACAGAGACAGAGAGAGAGGCAGAGACACAGGCAGAGGGAGAGGCAGGCTCCACGCAGGGAGCCCAATGCAGGACTTGATTCTGGGACTCCAGGACCATGCCCTGGGCTGAAGGCAGGCGCTAAATCACTAAGCCACCCAGGGATCCCTAGTCTCCTCCCTTTAAAGCCCTTTTATACTCATGTAAGTGTGACCATACAGGTCCTGGCTGTACGACCACAGGCCCATTACTTACATTCATGGAGAGAAAAGGGACAATCCTACTCACTTCCAAGGGTTAAATATTGGAAATAATCTAGACAAAAGTTTAAGACAGGGCCTAGGACAGAAATTACTCAAGTGGCATTCATTATTAGCATGGTTAGTAATAATAATTTTAATACCACTCTTCTGCTCTATCAAAGCTTGTTGTTTCTTTTTTTCTATATCCAGATAACTAAAAAGTTACATGCTCAGATCCCCACAGGGTTTTCTTCTCCTGTTAGTGCTGTGGGTCATCCTGGTTTAATCAGTCCTTTTAAAGAATCACCAGCCATTCTTCTGGCTGACATTTTAATCAGGTTTTCCCAAGAATCCCATAGGAAGGGGGAAATGGAGTTGCAGTGAAAAAAAAAAAAATCCACTTTTCTCTACATGCCAGTAAATTATAACTTTGTAGCTGCCTCAGAAAAAGAACAAAAGACGCATGGCAGAACATTTTTCTGGCTGAAAAATTGACAAAGCAGTAGAACCAAATTCCTTGCAGTATTGACAGCGGGGTGGGAGTGCCACACAGGGGCAGGGAACAAGTACAGTTCTGTAGAAGCTCAATAAACGCTTCAAATAGTGAATGAATAAATGAATGATGCAAGAAAGATTAAAGCTATTATTATTCACTTTTTATATTCTGCTGCTTCCAGAAAGGATCCAAGGTGGTTGAGGAATTAATTACATGAGTCAGAGTTTATATGTTCTGACAACTACTAGGGAAGGTAAAACATTCAAAGATTCCAAATAGCCCAAGATTGGGAGCATTAATTAATTAATGTTAACTCTTCCTGCCTAAGCAAAGGCCTCAGGCTAATAACATTCTGAAATTCCTTAAAAGCAGTTATAATCACAAAACCAAGGTACACCAGGAGTCCGCTGGGAGCTTGAATAACAGTACACCTGAGCTCTTTATGTCAGGAGGGAACTCAAGAGACCATTCACAGACTGAAGCAAGGTGGGGAAAAAGCCTCACTCAGCAAATAACATGCCATTAACTCGGTGTGTGTGAATGGTACTCAGGGAAGCAGTAATTGAGTCAATAAAAAATCAGAGTGGATAAACAGGCCAAAATGGGCGGGGGGGGGGTAAAACTGCCAGTTGCCAAGGAAATACAGAGTGAGACAAGTTGGAATATGTGTGTCACTACATCAGAATCTTAAATATAATGCACATTAAATAAATGGTAGTAGTGATATTATAATGACGTGATGGATGGACGTAGTCATTTAATAAAAATAATGGCTAAAGTGTATCATGTGCTTACTACATTCACAGCACTGTCCTAAACATTTTACCCATGTCTCATCCTCATTTAAGCCTCACAACAGCCCCACAAGGCAAGTTCCATAATAATCCCTAGTTTGCATTTGAGGGAACTGAGGTACAGGGAGGTTGAGTGACTTATTTTTCATATATTATCTCATTTAATCCTCACACAATGCTTTGAGGGAGTTACTATTTCATAGACAAGAAAACTGAAGCAGAGAGAGGTTAGTAACTTAGTAATCTAGTAACTACTAAATCAGGGCTCAGAATCATCCATCTAACCCTAGAACTGGTACTAACATGCTGGTTGCTGCATGAAATATGTTAAAATTCACCACAGAGACTATCTACCATGAAAAGTTTGGTTTTCAGAGTAATAATAACATATTCTTACAAAGAACTCACTGTGGGCTAGAAACTGTTTTCAATAGTTAACTTATCCTTACAATATCCCTCTGGGGAAAGGAGTCTAGTATGCCCATTTTATGGATGAGGTAATTCAAACAGAGAGGTGTCATGCCTGGCACAGAGTCACATAGTAAGTGGTTGAGGGAGACCATGTAGAGTCTGTGTTTTTAACCATCCTGCTCTCCTGTCTAAGAATTATGTTTTTAGGCGGTGTTGAACAACATGACAATCAATAACGATAAAAAAGAAATCAGCCAACAGCTGGGAATTTCCTTCTGAAGCCTCATCTTATCACAGAAGGGTATTCACATCATCAGTATGTCTCAATGCCAAAAGTCCTTTTAAAACTGGTAGTCTAATCTGGGAGAAAATCTTCTTCCTAAGAAAGAGAAAACATATGAATGGTAGCACCGTGCTATAAGCCAAACTCTGACAAAATGCAAAGACAAAGACAGGACTTGCTGCATCCCAAACAACTGTCATTTCCATCCCAAAGAGCAAATCCCTCTGTTCCCTTCAGGACAGGTAGCAGTCGTCACAACTACTGATGTCGCCCACAAGTAACTAGAACTACAGTTCCACTCCAGCATCCTCTCTGCCTTTGGAGAGCAGGCTATGACTTTATTTTATTTTTTCTATACCCTGCTGGTTTTTTCTATAAATGCTTTTGTGTAAAGAGACCCATAAGGAGATAAAGCTGAGATGCTAGCCTGTTGAAAATACATTTTGTAGCTACTCACAAAATGTGAATATGCCTGCCACTACTAACTGTGTTGATGGGAGGCCCTTCAGAGGTGTGAGCACTGCCTCTCTCCCCGCTGCTTAAACATCTCCATCTGCAGAGCGTACTGTGGAGAGGCAGTCACAAAAGATCAAAGAAAATGGCTGGAAAGGATCAGTCTCTATTTTTATTAATGTCCTAAACTCCAGGAAAGCCCATATACTCCACTGGCAGTGTCTGTCCCACTTTTGACCCATAGGATGACTCATACTTTTGAGACCTTCCCATCCTCATCAGTGATTCCATTCTGCTAAACCTGCTAAGAGGAAGTCTTGTCCAGAGTATGCCCGGGGACTGTAAATCAAAGGAGTAACACCAGGGTCCATATTTAAGGAACCTCAAATGGAGGCCTCATTCAGGATTCCCATATAACCCTATGTTTACCTCATCTCGACACACATCAATCACACTGTTTTGAAACTGCCTAGGAACATCATGGCCTGCCTCACCCAATAGGCAGTAATTTCTCTGTGACCAGAAAAAAAGGTTTAGTTTACTTTTGTTTCTGCAGAACATGGAATTATGCCTAGCTGATCAAAGCACTCAATAAATACAGTGACACAGGAGGCAGCTTATAGGGGTGGTGCCAGTCCAAGCTTTGTTAAAACAAAACCAAAAAGGGAGGAGTTTAGATGCTGGAATAGTAGGGAGACCCTGAGCTTGCCTTGTACCTCAAGCATAGCCAGATCAACATCAAATCATTTTGAACTAGGAAATTGATCTGAGGATTAAGAAAACAATCTGTACAACTGGAGGCAGAGAACATGACAGATGTGTGGTTCAAAGCCATGAGTTAGGAGAGAAAAGCCACAGAATAGGAAGGAGCTCTTTTTGTGGAGGAGTCAGGGAGAGAGGGAGACTGCAAGAGAGAAAGCAGCATGTAGGGTTTGCACAATACGGCCACAGTGAGAAGACCACTCAGTATCACTGAGAGAGATGGCTCCCCTTTTTGGTGTATATCTGTTAGAGGGTATTTTTGCCTCTCCAAGGACAAAGGGCATGCCAGGAGCCAGTGAGTAGCTATTCAGCAGCAAGGAACAGAAGCAGAGGGCAAATAACCTGGTCACAGTTTTTCGCTCTGAGTCACAATAGACTCCAGCCACTATGCATCCACCATGCAACTGCTTTTCTGGGACAGAATGGTGCTGGGCACACCACAAGTCTCTCCTCCAGGGGAGGGGAGCAGGTCTGCACCTTGCCAGGCCCTTTAAGATTTAGAGTTTTGAAACCCAGCCACCGGCCAGAGATAAAACACAGGAGTACTATGGTGCCAACCATGTGGGCACAGACAGGTTGAGGACAGCAATCTGACAAAAGCCTGGGACACAGGAGCGGAAATAGTTTGCTTTTCTGAGAGGGCCTCCTGAACAGTGGTGGCCACAAGTTCCCCTTCCTGGGACAAGGAGGCCATCTTCAACCCCTCACCAGCCCATCCCCACCACCAATATGGTAGGACTTCATAGAGAAACACAACATCCCCAGTGGAGATTGGAGTCACTTATGCCAAACCCTGCCCCCACCCGCACCCCACACCCAGCAGGGGCATCTTTGTGAGCCAGCACAGTGGGCCATTCCCTCAGAAGGCCAACACAGGTCACCCCGCTCATACCAGGTCTGCTGATCATAGAGTGCTCCAAAGTGTCAGCTTTGGTTCTGATGGAAATAGGACCAGGCTTTCTTTCTTTTTTTTCTTTCTTTCTTCTTTCTCTGGTATCAGGCTTATAGTATTTGTTCATTTGTTGGTCTGTTTCCTTTTCTCATTTTTAGATCAGGCTTTTTTTTTTCTTTTTCTTCTTTCTTTCTTTCTTTCTTTCTTTCTTTCTTTCTTTCTTATTCTTTGGAATCAAGCTTATAGTTTTTGTTTTCTTTTTTGTTCCTTTTCCTTTTCTCTTAGATCAGGTTTGTTTTTAACACAGCTTATCTTAACAAGCAAACCAAAGCACACTTAGTTAAAGGTCCAAATACTCCCCACTGCAAGCAAGGAGGAACTCTGTAGAGGACTGACATCTGGGAAAGAGCAGCCAAAACACAACATCAGAGTACACACGGCATATACCAGAAACACTTCTGAAGCACCGGGCACTGGACAGTATATGACTCCTTCTTAGTACAGTATTACTCTCAGGAGCAGGAAATATAACAAGATTCCATAACATGCAAAAGACAGTAACTTAGACATAATGACAAGACAAAGGAATTCTCCCCAAAAGAAAGAGCCAGAAGAAATCATAGCCAGGAATTTGCTCAAAACAATTATAAGCAATAAACCTGAAAAATAATTTAGGACAGCAGTCATAAGAATACTAGTTGGGCTTGAAAGAAGCATAGTAAACACCAGAGAAATCCTGGCTACAGAGATAAAAGACTTAAAAACTAGTCAGATTGAAATAAAAAAATGCTATAATTGAGATGCAAAACCAACGGGATATAATCACAACAAGGACAGAAAAAGCAGAGGATCAAATAGGTAACATAAAAGATAAAATTATGGAAAATAATAAAGCTGAAGAGGAAAAGAAAAACTTATTAGATCATGAATACAGACTTAGGAAACTCAGTGTTTCCACAAAGTGCAGTAACATCCATATTACAAGAGTCCCAAAAGAAGAGTGGGGAAAGGGGGCAGAAAGTTTATTTGAACAAATTATAATGAAGAACTTTCCTAATCTGGGGAGGGAAACAGGCATTCAAGTCCAAGAGGCATGGAGAACTCCCCTCAAAGTCGGCAAAAACAGATCAACACGAAGACATATCATAGTGAAATTTGCAATACAAACTTAAAATACAAAGAGAATTCTGAAAGCAGCTAGGGACAAAAGGTCCTTAACCTACAAAAGTAACCACACGAGTGAGGAGAGTAGCAGACCTGTCCGCAGAAACTTGACAGTCCAGAAAGAGTGGCATGACATATCCAACATGCTACATGGGAAAAATTGGCAGCCAAGAATACTTTATCCAGCAAAGCTGTCATTCAGAATAGAAGGAAAGATAAGGAGTTTCCAAGTCAAGCAAAAAATAAAGTTCACAAACACTACACCAGCTCTGTAAGAAATACTAAAGGGGATACTTTGAGCAGGAAAATGAGACCAAAAGCAATAAGATGAGAAAGGAACAAGACAGTCTAGAGGAACAGCAACTTTACAGGTAATACAATGGCACCAAATTCATATCTACCAACACTTACTCTGAATGTAAATGGACTTGGTGCTCCAATCAAAAGACAGAGGATAACAGAATGGATTTTTTTTAAAAAAGATCCACTTATATGCTGTTTACAAAAGACTCATTTTAAACCCAAAGACACTTCCAGATTGAAAGTGAGGGAGTGGATAACCATCTATCATGCTAATGGACATCAAAAGAAAGCTGGAGTAGCCATACTCACATCAGACAGACTAGAGTTTAAGCCAAAGACTGAAATAAGAGATGAAGAATCATAATAAAAGGGTCTATCCAACAAGATTTAACACTTATAAATATTTGTGCTTCCAGGGACACCTGGGTGGCTCAGCAGTTGGGCATCTGCCTTCAGAGCAGGGCATGATTCTGGACCCGGGATCAAGTCCCACATGGGGCTCCCTGCATGGAGCCTGCTTCTCCCTCTGCCTGTGTCTCTGCCTCTGTGTGTGTGTGTATGTGTGTGTGTGTGTCATGAATAAATAAAATCTTTAAAAATATATATTTATGCCTCCACCTTGGGAGCAGCCAAATATATAAATCAATTAATAACAAACATAAAGAAACTCAAGGATAATAATACAATAATAGTAGAGGACTTTAACACTCCACTCACAGCAGTGGACAGATCATATAAGCAGAAGATCAAGGAAACAATGGCTTTGAATGCCATGATGGATATGGACTTAAACATAGAGCATTTCATTCTGACACAGCAGAATACACATTCTCTTCAACTTTTCAAGTATACATGGGACATTCTCCAGAATAGATCATATACTGGGTCATGAATCAGCCCTCAACCAATACAAAAAAGACTGAGATCATACAATGCATATTTTCAGAACAGAAACTATGATATTTCAAGGCAACCACAAGAAATAATTTAAAAAGACCAAAAATACATGGAGGTTAAAGAACATCCTACTAAAGAATTAATAAAATTTTAAAAATACATAGAAGCAAATGAAAATAAAAACAGGACAGTCCAAAACTTTAGGACAAAGAAAAAGTGGTCTTAAGAGGGAAGTAAATAGCAATACAGACCTTCCTTAAGAAACAAGACAAGTCTCAAATATCCAACTCAACCTTACACCTAAAAGGATTGAAAAAATAACAGCAAATAAAGCCTAAAACCAGCAGAAGAGAAATAACTAAGGTTAGAGCTTAAATAAATGATATAGAAATTTAAAAAAAAAAAAAAAACAGATCAATGAAACTAGGAGCTGGTTCTTTGAAAGAATTAATAAGATCAATAAACTCCTGGCCAGACTTATCAAAAAAGAGAAGAGAAAGGACCCAAATTAACAAAATCATGAATGAATCACAATGAACACCAAAGAAATATAAACAATAAAAACAATACCAAAAAATACAAAGAAATATCTATCATGAGCAATTATATGCCAACAAATTGGGCAGTCTGGAAGAAATGGAAAAATTCCTAGAAACATATGAACTACCAAAACTGAAGGAAGAATAAATAGGTAATTTGAAAAGACCCATAACCATCAAGAAATTCAATTGATAAGCAAAAATATCCTAAAAAAACAAGTGTTCAGGGCCAGATGGCTTTCCATGGGAATTATACCAAACATTTAAAGAAGAATTAATACCTATTCTGCTTAATATATTCCACAAAATAGAAATGGCAGAAAAACTTCCAAATTCATTCTATGAGGTCAGCATAGACAAAGACCCCACTCTTTAAAAAGGAGAATTACAAACCAATATCCCTAATGAATATGGATGCAAAAATCCTCAACAAGACACTAGCTAATTGAATCTAATAGTGCATTAAAAGGATTATTCACCATGATCAAGTGGGATTTATCCCAAGGCTACAGGGGTGGATCAATGTCTGCAAATTAATCAATGTGATACACCACACTAATAAAAGGAAGGATAAGAACCATATGGTCCTCTCAATAGATGCAGAAAAAGCATTTGACAAAATATAGCATCCTTTCTTGATAAAAACCCTTAAGAAAGTAGAAATGGAAAGAATATGTCTTAACATCATAAAGGCCATATATGAAAGACACACAGCTAATCTCATCTGCAATGGGGAAAAACAGAGCTTTTCCCCCAATGTCAGGAACATAAAGGGGAGGACCACTCTCACTACTGTTGTTCAATATTGTACTGAAGAACCCAGCCTCAGCAATAAGACAACAAAAACAAATAAAAGGCATCCAAATCAGCAAGGAAGAAGTCAAACTTTCACTATTTATAGACATGACACTCTATGTAGAAAGCCCAAAAGAGTCCACCAAAAAATTACCAGAATTGATATATGAATTTAGCAAAGTCACAGGATATAAAACCAACATACAGAAATCTGTTGCATTTCTATGCACGAATAACAAAGCAGCAAAAAGAGAAATCAAGGAATCAATCCCATTTACAACTGCACCTAAAATCATAAGATACCTAGGAATAAACCTAACCAAACAAGTGAAATATCAGTACTCTGAAAACTATACAACATTAATGAAAGAAATTGGAGAAGACACAAAGAAATGGAAAAACGTTCCATGCTCATGGGCTGGAAGAACAAATATTGTCAAAATATCTATACTACCCAAAGCAATCTACCCATTCAATGCAATCCCAATCAAAGTAACACCAGCATTTTTTACAAAGCTAGAACAAAAAAATCCTAAAATTTGTAATGGACCAGAAAAGACTCAAAATAGCCATAGTAATATTGAAGGGAAAAAAAAAAAAAAGCAAAGCAGGAGGCATCACAATTCTGGATTTCAAGCTCTATTACAAAGCCATAATGATCAAGACAGTATGGTACTGGCACAAAAACAGACACAGAGATCAATAGAACAGAATAGATAACCCAGAAATGGACCCACAACTATATGGTCAACTAATCTTCAACAAAGCAGGGAAGAATATCCAATGGAAAAAAGACAATTTCTTCAACAAACGGTGTTGGGAAAACTGGACAGCAACAAACATGCAAAAGAATGAAACTGGACCATTCTTATAACATAAACAAAAATAAATTCAAAATGGATGAAAGACCTAAATGTAGACAGGAAACCATCAAAATCCTAGAGGAGACAGACAGTAACCTTTGACCTTGGCCACAGCAATTTCTGACTAGACATATTGCCAGGGGCAAGAGAAACAAAAGAGAAAATGAATTATTGGGACCTCATCAAGATTAAAAAAAAGCTTCTGCACAGTAAAGGAAACTACTGGGATCCCTGGGTGGTGCAGCGGTTTGGTGCCTGCCTTTGGCCCAGGGCGCAATCCTGGAGACCCGGGATCGAGTCCCACGTCAGGCTCCCGGTGCATAGAGCCTGCTTCTCCCTCTGCCTATGTCTCTGCCTCTCTCTCTCTCTCTCTGTGACTATCATAAATTTTTTAAAAATTAAAAAAAATAAAGGAAACTACCAACAAAACTAAAAGGCAACCAACAGAACAGGAGAAGATATTTGTAATGACATTATCAGATCAAGAGTTAGTATCCAAAATCTATCAAGAACTTATCAAACTCAACAATCAAAACCAAATAATCCAGTTAAGAAATGATTAGAAGACATGAATAGACATATTGTCAAAGAAGACATCCAGATGGCTAACAGACACATGAAAAGATGCTCAACATCAATCATCAGGGAAATACAAATCAAAACCACAATGAGATACCACCTCACACCTCTCAGAATGGCTAAAATTAACAACACAGGAAACAACCAGTGTTGGTCAAGATGTGGAGAAAGAGGTACCCTCCTACACTGTTGGTAAGATAGCAAACTGGTACAGCCACTATGGAAAACAGTATGGAGATTCCTCAAAAAGCTAAAAATAGAACTACTCTATGACCCAGCAATTGCACTACTAGGTATTTACCAAAAGGATACAAAAATGCTGATGGAAGGGATACATGCACTCCAATGTTTACAGCAGCACTGTCAACAGCCCAATTATGGACAGAGCCCAAATGTTTATCAACAGATGAATGGATGAAGTAGATGTGGTGTATACACATACACACACACACACATAATGAGATATTACTCAGTGATCAAAAAGAATTAAATCTTGGGGTGCCTGGGTGGCTCAGTCAGTTAGGCACCTGTCTTTGGCTCAGGTCATGATCCCAGGGTCAAAGGATCAAGCCCAGCAGGGGTTGGGTTCCAAGCTCAGCAGGGAGACTGCTTCTCCCTCTTCCCCCTGCTCATGCTCTTTCTCTCTCTCTAATAAATAAAAATCTAAAAAAAAAAAAAAAAGAATGAAATCTTGTTATTTGCAACAATCTGGATGGAATTACAGGGTAGTATGCTAAGCAAATTCATCAGTCAGAGAAAGACAAATATCATATGATTTCACCCATATGTGGAATTTAAGAAACAAAATAGATGAACACAGGGGAGGGGGAGGATAAATAAAATAAGATAAAAACAGAGAGGGAGGCAAACCATAGGAGACTCTTAAATATAGAGAGCAAACTAAGGGTTGATGAAGGGGAAGGTGGGAGGAAGATGGGCTAAATGAATGATGGGCACTAAGGAGAGTGCTAGTTTGGATGAGCACTGGGTGTTGTATGTGGGGGATGAATCACTGGATTCTGCTCCTAAAACCAGTGTTACGTTGTATGTTAACTAATTTGAATTGAAAGAAAAAAGGAAAAAAGGAAGGAGGCAGAAAGGAAAGAAGGAAGGGAGGGAGACAGGGAAGGAAGGATGGAAGAGAGGGAGGGAGGGAAGAAGAGGGGCTCCTGGGTGGCTCAGTTGGTTAAGCATCTGCTTTTGGCTCAGGTCATGATCCTGGGGTCCTGGAATCAAGCCCCCCCATTGGGCTCCCTGCTTGGTGGGGAGCCTGCTTCTCCCTCTCCTGCTCCCTCTGCTTGTGCTCTCTTTTTCTCTCTCTCTCTCTTCTCTGTCAAATCAATAAAATCCTTTTTAAAAAGGAAGAAGGGAAAGAAAGAAATCTATTCCTATAAACTCAAAAAACTAAATAAAACAAAACCAAAAAAATAGAGGCTCATTTTCATCATCCTTCATTGAGTGCTTATGTCGCTGTAGAAGATATTTGGAAGGATTGTCTCATTTTATACTTACAAGCAACCCAATTACATAAATAACATAATTGTTCTTATCTTACAGGTGAGGAAATGGAAGCTCACAAGGGTTAAGTAACTTGCCCAAGACCACACAGTTAATGACCTGAGTTGGGATTTGAAACCAAGAGATTTGATTTCAGCTTGTATGAAATTAAACACACCCTTCCACACCTCCCCTCAAGATCCAAGTTCCACTTTTCCATTTTGTGATTCAACCTCTTCCCCTACCCCAGCCCTCTTTTCCCCTTGGTGCTGTATATCATTAACTTTACAAGTAAATAAAAATGGCTGGAAGGAAGAGTACACAGCACCCTCAGTGCTGAACCTAAACCCAGACTCAACTCTCATATTTCAGATTACACCAGACAGACCTAGGTTGGAACATCTTGGTCCCAACCAGAATCCATCTCTGTGGTAGAGGGAGAGGCCCCTCTGGTGGAAGCATATGCTCCAGCCCCAACTCTGTCTCTGGCCCACAACCCAGCTGACCTTGGACAAGTTTCTAGCTTTTCTGAGACCTACCTATTTAAAACATGAGGATAATCATTCCTGCATTTTTCCTGGACTAGTTTCCATGAAGACTACCTAAGGCCAATATAAATGAAAGCACTGTTTGAATGTTCTGTTGTACTCTCTGCCAATGACAAGATAGTGTTGGGATCCAATGACTCTTTATTTAGGCAATGGAGTTGGATTGCTTTTATTCCCTTATCTTCTGTATCTAATTTTAAAAAAGCAAGAAAGCAAGCCCCCTTCCTAAGAAAGAGACACGGAAACAGAAAGAGAATGAGAGACATAGAGGAGAAAGGCAACAGAGAGATGGGATGTAGGCAGTAAGACAGGGAGGAAGAAGCATAAACTGACACAGAATCAAAGCCAGAGACAGAAGGCTAAAGATAGAGACATAGAGATGAGCCAGAGAGAGAATCCGAAGCTAAGAGAAAGCGTCATGTCTATTCCTTTAGATGCAATAATTAAACTGCCTCCAAGATTGGGCATAAACCTAATTTTAATAACTTAAATTCTTTCTTTCCCCAACTGGCTGACATTGAATTTCCTCCTCCCTAGTTGTCCCTCTACTGCACCACAGTACTCAACCCACATCAACTAATCACTTAAGTATCTATCAGGTAGGAGTAGGATCCTGTTTAGAAAAGCCATACTGCGAAGTGAAGAAGGATTTCAGTTGCACCTGGCTTGTGACTCAGCATTTTCCCACCTAGGTCTTGGAGCATTCCCTGTTCATCCATTACCAGTCCCTGGACAAAGATGTGTTGGCCATCTTGGGGCTCACTATATGAGGCTAAATTATACCAGATTAATTGGGGATGAGAACCCAAACTCTCTAGCCACTATTCACCTGAAGACTATCAACTTGCCACAGGCTGAAGAATGATAAGCGTACTTCTGAAGAATAATGGTAATGTCCCTTCTGCTTTAAAAGGTAGGATCCACATTTGTGGCGGGAACATTAGTCCTTAAGCCCAAGTCTTAAGAGTCTGATGACTAGATCCACAGATCTAGCTCCTGGCTATTGTATAGATCACCACAAAGACTGCTTATTTAGGGCACTCTCTCCATGTCCTTTACTGACACTCTTTTTCTTGCCTAGATGGAAGTGAATAGCTACGTGCTTAATATTTGTCTCTTGCATCACAGTTTCCCTTTCACACACATCTGATCCCTTCAGTCTTCTGAAGTGGATAAGAAAGGTAAGTCTCAGAGTAGGTACATTGCTAATTAATACTCATGGAGAGGGATACCTGGGTGGCTCAGCGGTTGAGCATCTGCCTTTGGCCCAGAGCGTGATCCCAGAGTCCCAGGATCGAGTCCCACATCGGGCTCCCAGCACAGAGCCTGCTTCTCCCTCTGCCTATATCTCTGCCTCTCTCTCCCTGACTTTCATGAATAAGTAAATAAAATCTTTAAACAAAATTGTCAAGATTTTTTTTAAAATACTCATGGAGCATCTGCTATATGCCAGGTACTGAGGCCATTATACAAGTTACCTCATATAAACCTCTGATCCGGGATCCCTGGGTGGCGCAGCGGTTTGGCGCCTGCCTTTGGCCCAGGGCGCGATCCTGGAGATCCGGGATCGAATCCCACGTCGGGCTCCCGGTGCATGGAGCCTGTGTCTCTGTCTCTCTCTCTCTCTGTGTGTGACTATCATAAATAAATAAAAATTTAAAAAAACCTCTGATCCTAGCAGCAAGGAAGTTATTACTTGCCCCTGATTTAGAGCTGTGAAAACTAAGATTCAATGGACTGAGTGGCTCAAGTACAGTCATGTAGAATTCAGAGAGCTGTGGCTGGGACAGGCACCTGCAATTCCACGTTTAGGCATACCTGCAGATTCCCCATATTCACCCCCTCAAGACTGCAGAGGCAGGTTTATTTTTGAAGGGGAAAAAAGAAATCTCACAGTGAGTAGATACAGTTTGTCCTGGCCAATAACAGCTTGAAAAACAAAGTTCTGCAGCTCTCCATTTGTGTACCATGAACAATTCCTTTGACTTGCCACTTCCCCTCTCTGTGCACTCAATAAAATGGAAGTTCTTGCTACTTAAAGAAAAGGTTTCTAAGAAATCCAAAACCTTACTTGTAGTAGTACCCTTACTACAAGTGTCTTGAACAATGAAAATTGCTTTCCTAAGTGAAACGAGACTCGAGTGGTTTGTTCTGCCCTGTTATAGTTGTCCAGTCAGTAGAAGTGTTTGTGTGGTTTTATTTTTTCCAAGTTCTGAAAACAACCCGAGGAGATAATAAAATACCATCCTCTTTATTGAAGTCTGAGATTCCCTAAAGCTGAAGACTGCAAATTGTGGTGTTTGATTGCCCTAAATGAAAATGTTGGAAGATAAAAAATCCCCTTGGCTCTAACCTTCAAGGAGCAAACCATGCCCACAGGCAAGAAAACACAGCCAGTCTAATACATTCTCCCTCTGCTAAATTCCACATTCTGCAAAAATTCTCTCTCCTATCTAACTACATTAGTGCAGAAGGCAATCAATACAAAAATGCCAGGTTCATCCAAAGGGATCCTGATTGCAGAACAAAAACTGTAAGCAGCTCAGTACCAAAACCTAAATGGCTAACCCCTTATTCTCTGTGTGGCACCCTCTTAGAGATACTCACACATCTTGATTTTCAAAGTGAAACTCTTCCTAATGAACAATGGATTGTGTTGTTACACTGTGATGCTAGGCAAGGCCTTTTTAACCAACTGGAGGATCATCAGAAAGCCTTTGTTTCAGGAACCTTCAAGAAGGACTGGTTTAGCTTTATAGCATCCTCTGATAAGACCATCACCTCTCTACAACAACTACACATAACAATGACTCCATATGTACTCTTCCTCCTTTTAGCTGATTCACTGTTTATGTTACAGGTCAATTATAAGAAAGTGCTCCGTACTTTCGGAGGGCACACTAAAGGAAAGCATTGTATAATAATCATAATAAATCGAATGCTTTGTTAGTCCCACTCCCCTTCCTAACACTCTCTACACTGCTTCCTGTCCTGAGAAAATAGGTAAATGAGAAAAGACTTCTTAACATGACTCCCTGTAGAGACATAAGTCATGGTGGTCATGGAGGGTCTGATTAGTACTTCACTTAGAAAAATGGAAGTAGTATTAAGAGACTATGTATATTATATTTCCATTTAACAGAATGTAGGTTCTAAACACTTTTAAACACTAAGTCTTAGGGGGAGGGGCAAGATGGCGGAAGAGTAGGGTCTCCAAATCACCTGTCCCCACCAAATTACCTAGATAACCTTCAGATTATCCTGAAAATCTACGAATTCGGCCTGAGATTTAAAGAGAGAACATCTGGAATGCTACAGTGAGAAGAGTTCGCGCTTCTATCAAGGTAGGAAGACGGAGAAAAAAGAAATAAAGAAACAAAAGGCATCCAAGGTGGAGGGCCCCCGCGAGGAGCCAGGCTAAGGCCGGGGCGAGTGTCCCCAGGACAGGAGAGCTCGTCCAGGAGAAGTAGGAGCTGCACCAATCTTCCCCGGGGGGAAAGGCCTGGCAGGGAGTTGGAGCAGGACCCCAGGAGGGTGGGGATGCCCTCAGGCTCCCTGGGACAGTAAAAGAGGAACTGCGTCCCGGGGAGAGCACGCCGAGCTCCTGAAGGGCTGCAGCGTGCGGCTAAACCCGGGAGCAGCTCGGAGGGGCTCCGGCGGCGACTCCGCATAGGGGGCTGAGCAGCTGGGAGCGCGAATCCAACAGCGCAGGCCCGGGAGCACAGGGCGCCGGGGACACAGCCCGAGATCCGGCCTCCCCCGGGACAGGCAGAGGGCTGGAGGGCCCAGGACAGCAAGGACGCTCCTGCCTGGAGCTGAGCAGATCAGCGGCCCACCCCGGAGCCTCCAGGCCCCTGAAGACGGAGAGCTCCTTGTTACTGCAGGAGCTGACTCCAGGGCTCCAGAGCTGGCCGCCACCACTGGGGTTGTTCCTCCTGGGGCCTCACGGGGTAAACAACCCCCACTGAGCCCTGAACCAGGCAGGGGGCAGAGCAGCTCCCCCAAGTGCTAACACCTGAAAATCAGCACAACAGGCCCCTCCCCCAGAAGACCAGCTACAAGGACAAGTTCCAGGGGAAGTCAAGGGACTTAAAGTATACAGAATCAGAAGATACTCCCACGTGTTTGTTTGTTTTTTTTTTATTGCGTTTTGTTTGCTTTCCCCACCCCCCTTTTTTTTCCTTTCTTTCTTTTTCTCTTTTTCTTCTCTTTTTTTTTCTTTTTTTTTTTCTTTTTCTCTTTTCTTTCCTTCTTTCTCTCCTCTCTTTTTCTCCTTTCCCACTGTTTTTGGCCACTCTGCACTGAGCAAAATGACTAGAAGGAAAACCTCACCTCAAAAGAAAGAATCAGAAACAGTCCTCTCTCCCACAGAGTTACAAAATCTGGATTACAATTCAATGTCAGAAAGCCAATTCAGAAGCATTATTATACAGCTACTGGTGGCTCTAGAAAAAAAGCATAAAGGACTCAAGAGACTTCATGACTGCAGAATTTAGATCCAATCAGGCAGAAATTAAAAATCAATTGAATGATGCAATCCAAACTAGAAGTCCTAATGATGAGGGTTAACGAGGTGGAAGAACGAGTGAGTGACATAGAAGACAAGTTGATGGCAAAGAGGGAAACTGAGGAAAAAAGAGACAAACAATTAAAAGACCATGAAGATAGATTAAGGGAAATAAATGACAGCCTGAGGAAGAAAAACGTATGTTTGATTGGGGTTCCCGAGGGCCCCGAAAGGGACAGAAGGGCAGAATATGTATTTGAACAAATTCTAGCTGAAAACTTTCCTAATCTGGGAAGGGAAACAGGCATTCAGATCCAGGAAATAGAGAGATCCCCCCCTAAAATCAATAAAAACCGTTCAACACCTCGACATTTAATAGTGAAGCTTGCAAATTACAAAGATAAAGAGAAGATCCTTAAGGCAGCAAGAGACAAGAAATCCCTGACTTTTATGGGGAGGAGTATTAGGGTAACAGAAGACCTCTCCACAGAGACCTGGCAGGCCAGAAAGGGCTGGCAGGATATATTCAGGGTCCTAAATGAGAAGAACATGCAACCAAGAATACTTTATCCAGCAAGGCTCTCATTCAAAATGGAAGGAGAGATAAAGAGTTTCCAAGACAGGCAGCAACTGAAAGAATGTGTGACCTCCAAACCAGCTCTGCAAGAAATTTTAAGGGGGACCCTTAAAATTCCCCTTTAAGAAGAAGTTCAGTGGAACAATCCACAAAAACAAGGACTGAATAGATATCATGATGACACTAAACTCATACCTTTCAATAGTAACTCTGAACATGAATGGGCTTAATGACCCCATCAAAAGGCGCAGGGTTTCAGACTGGATAAAAAAGCAGGACCCATCTATTGCTGTCTACAAGAGACTCATTTTAGACAGAAGGACACCTACAGCCTGAAAATAAAAGGTTGGAGAACCATTTACCATTCAAATGGTCCTCAAAAGAAAGCAGGGGTAGCCATCCTCATATCAGATAAACTAAAATTTACCCCAAAGACTGTAGTGAGAGACGAAGAGGGACACTATATCATACTTAAAGGATCTATCCAACAAGAGGACTTAACAATCCTCAATATATATGCCCCAAATGTGGGGGCTCCCTAATATTTAAATCAATTAATAACCAAAGTGAAGAAATACTTAGATAATAATACACTTATACTTGGTGACTTCAATCTAGCTCTTTCTATACTTGATAGGTCTTCTAAGCACAACATCTCCAAAGAAACGAGAGCTTTAAATGATACACTGGACCAGATGGATTTCACAGATATCTAGAGAACTTTACATCCAAACTCAACTGAATACACATTCTTCTCAAGTGCACATGGAACTTTCTCCAGAATAGACCACATACTGGGTCACAAATCGGGTCTGAACCAATACCAAAAGATTGAGATCGTCCCATGTATATTCTCAAACCATAATGCCTTGAAATTAGAACTAAATCACAACAAGAAGTTTGGAAGGACCTCAAACACGTGGAGGTTAAGGACCATCCTGCTAAAAGATGAAAGGGTCAACCAGGCAATTAAGGAAGAATTAAAAAGATTCATGGAAACTAATGAGAATGAAGATACAACCGTTCAAAATCTTTGGGATGCAACAAAAGCAGTTCTAAGGGAGAAATACATCACAATACAAGCATCCATTCAAAAACTGGAAAGAACTCAAATACAAAAGCTAACCTTACACATAAAGGAGCTAGAGAAAAAACAGCAAATAGATCCTACACCCAAGAGAAAAAGGGAGTTAATAAAGATTCGAGCAGAACTCAACGAAATCGAGACCAGAAGAACTGTGGAACAGATCAACAGAACCAGGAGTTGGTTCTTTGAAAGAATTAATAAGATAGATAAACCATTAGCCAGCCTTATTAAAAAGAAGAGAGAGAAGACTCAAATTAATAAAATCATGAATGAGAAAGGAGAGATCACTACCAACACCAAGGAAATACAAACGATTTTAAAAACATATTATGAACAGCTATACGCCAATAAATTAGGCAATCTAGAAGAAATGGATGCATTTCTGGAAAGCCACAGACTACCAAACTGGAACAGGAAGAAATAGAAAACCTGAACAGGCCAATAACCAGGGAGGAAATTGAAGCAATCATCAAAAACCTCCCAAGACAAAAGTCCAGGGCCAGATGGCTTCCCAGGGGAATTCTATCAAACGTTTAAAGAAGAGACCATACCTATTCTACTAAAGCTGTTTGGAAAGATAGAAAGAGATGGAGTACTTCCAAATTCCTTCTATGAGGCCAGCATCACCTTAATTCCAAAACCAGACAAAGACCCCACCAAAAAGGAGAATTACAGACCAATATCCCTGATGAACATGGATGCAAAAATTCTCAACAAGATACTAGCCAATAGGATCCAATAATACATTAAGAAAATTATTCACCATGACCAAGTAGGATTTATCTCCGGGACACAAGGCTGGTTCAACACTCATAAAACAATCAATGTGATTCATCATATCAGCAAGAGAAAAGCCAAGAACCATATGATCCTCTCATTAGATGCAGAGAAAGCATTTGACAAAATACAGCATCCATTCCTGATCAAAACTCTTCAGAGTGTAGGGATAGAGGAAACATTCCTAAACATCTTAAAAGCCATCTACGAAAAGCCCACAGCAAATATCATTCTCAATGGGGAAGCACTGGGAGCCTTTCCCCTAAGATCAGGAACAAGACAGGGATGTCCACTCTCACCACTGCTATTCAACATAGTACTGGAAGTCCTAGCCTCAGCAATCAGACAACAAAAGGACATTAAAGGCATTCAAATTGGCAAAGAAGAAGTCAAACTCTCCCTCTTCGCCGATGACATGATACTCTACCTAGAAAATCCAAAAGCCTCCACCCCAAGATTGCTAGAACTCATACAGCAATTTGGTAGCATGGCAGGATACAAAATCAATGCCCAGAAATCAATGGCATTTCTATACACTAACAATGAGACTGAAGAAAGAAAAATTAAGAAGTCAATCCCATTTACAATTGTACCCAAAAGCATAAGATACCTAGGAATAAACCTAACCAAAGAGGTAAAGGATCTATACCCTAAAAACTATAGAACACTTCTGAAAGAAATTGAGGAAGACACAAAGAGATGGAAAAATATTCCATGCTCACGGATTGGCAGAATTAATATTGTGAAAATGTCAATGTTACCCAGGGCAATTTACACGTTCAATGCAATCCCTATCAAAATACCATGGACTTTCTTCAGAGAGTTAGAACAAATTATTTTAAGGTTTGTGTGGAATCAGAAAAGACCCCGAATAGCCAGGGGAATTTTAAAAAAGAAAACCATATCTGGGGGCATCATAATGCCAGATTTCAGGTTGTACTACAAAGTTGTTGTCATCAAGACAGTGTGGTACTGGCACAAAAACAGACACATAGATCAATGGAACAGAATAGAGACCCCAGAAGTGGACCCTGAACTTTATGGTCAACTAATATTCGATAAAGGAGGAAAGACTATCCATTGGAAGAAAGACAGTCTCTTCAATAAATGGTGCTGGGAAAATTGGACATCCACATGCAGAAGAATGAAACTAGACCACTCCCTTTCACCATACACAAAGATAAACTTAAAATGGATGAAAGATCTAAATGTGAGACAAGATTTCATCAAAATCCTAGAGGAGAACACAGGCAACACCCTTTTTGAACTCAGCCACAGTAACTTCTTGCAAGATACATACACGAAAGCAAAAGAAACAAAAGCAAAAATGAACTATTGGGACTTCATCAAGATAAGAAGCTTTTGCACAGCAAAGGATACAGTCAATAAAACTAAAAGACAACCTACAGAATGGGAGAAGATATTTGCAAATGACATATCAGATAAAGGGCTACTTTCCAAGATCTATAAAGAACTTCTTAAACTCAACACCAAAGAAACAAACAATCCAATCATGAAATGGGCAAAAGACATGAAGAGAAATCTCACAGAGGAAGACATAGACATGGCCAACATGCACACGAGAAAATGCTCTGCATCACTTGCCATCAGGGAAATACAAATCAAAACCACAATGAGATACCACCTCACACCAGTGAGAATGGGGAAAATTAACAAGGCAGGAAACCACAAATGTTGGAGAGGATGCAGAGAAAAGGGAACCCTTTTACACTGTTGGTGGGAATGTGAACTGGTGCAGCCACTCTGGAAAACTGTGTGGAGGTTCCTCAAAGAGTTAAAAATAGACCTGCCCTATGACCCAGCAATTGCACTGTTGGGGATTTACCCCAATGATACAGATGCAATGAAACGCCAGGATACCTGCACCCCGATGTTTATAGCAGCAATGTCCACAATAGCCAAACTGTGGAAGGAGCCTCGGTGTCCATTGAAAGATGAGTGGATAAAGAAGATGTGGTTTATGTATACAATGGAATATTACTCAGCCATTAGAAATGACAAATACCCACCATTTGCTTCAACGTGGATGGAACTGGAGGGTATTATGAATGAAGTAAGTCTATCAGAGAAGGACAAACATTATATGTTCTCATTCATTTGGGGAATATAAATAATAGTGAAAGGGAATATTAGGGAAGGGAGAAGAAATGTGTGGGAAATATCAGAAAGGGAGACAGAACATAAAGACTCCTAACTCTGGGAAACGAAGTAGGGGTGGTGGAAGGGGAGGAGGGCGGGGGGTAGGGGTGAATGGGTGACGGGCACTGAGGGGGGCACTTGACGGGATGAGCACTGGGTGTTATTCTGTATGTTGGTAAACTGAACACCAATAAAAAATAAATTTATTAAAAAAATAAAATAAAATGGAAACTCTAAAAAGAAACAATTAAAATTAAACACTAAGTCTTAATGTGAAGGAGTTTTTTTCATTTATGTTCTCCAAAAAGACCTGAATGACAACCCAATTTAAGATCCATCACTTTCTGTTTGATTCTTACAGAATGATCATGAAGAGTGTTATGTTTGCAAAAATATTCAAAGGTTTCTTCAGTTTTCTCATGGGTCTCTATTTTCCTTTGAAATTCATATCATTTTCTTTTGAGGCATTCTTCTAGTTATTATAGCCTTTAACAGTTTACCCTCAAAACTTAGTGGCTGGGAATAACATCTACCTTGTTAATATAATCTCTAACGCAATCTCCCTCTGCTAAATTCCACATTCCACAAAAATTCTCTCTTCCATCTAGCTACATTAGTGCAGAAACAGCTCAGTATCAAAACTTAAATGGCTGACTCCTTAATAAGCAATCTGAGCAGGGCACAGTGGGAACAGCTTGTCACTGCTCCACTTGTCATCAGCTGGAACAGTCAGAGACTGGGGGCTAGGATCATCTGCCAGCCTGCCATTCATATGTGTGGCACCTGGGCTGGGAAGACTCAGCTGGAAGCCAAAACAGCAAGGATTCCTCAGGCTTCTTCCTCTCTCTTCCTGGTCTCACCACATGGTCTATCCAACCTAGTGGCTTCAGGGGACCGGATTTTACACATGGCACCTCAGGGCCCCTGAGAGAGAAGGCTGATGCCACATCACTTTTCATGATCTACACTGGCAAGTCACACAGCATCAAGGTTCTGCCATATTCTATTCCAGAGAAGCAAACCTCAAAAGCTAGCCTATTTTCAAAAAGAGAGGAATTAAAGTCTACCTTTTATGAAACAGGTGTCAATGATGCCTGGGTGGCTCAGAAGTTGAGCGTCTGCCTTCAGCCCAGGGCCTGATCCTGGAGACCCGGGATCGAGTCCCACATCGGGCTCCCTGCATGGAGCCTGCTTCTCTCTCTGCCTATGTCTCTCATGAATAAGTAAATAAAATCTTAAAAAAAAAAAAGAAAGGGGTGTCAAAGAACTTGTGGACATGTTTTAAAATTGCCAGAAGTGGACATCCCGGGTGGCTCAGTGGTTTGGTGCCCGCCTTCGGCCCAGGGTGTGATCCTGGAGACCCGGGATCGAGTCCCACGTTGGGCTGCCTGCATGAAGCCTGATTCTCCCTCTACCTGTGTCTCTGCCTCTCTCTCTCTCTCTCTGTGTGTGTGTGTGTGTGTGCGTGTGTATGTGTGTGTCTCTCATGAGTAAATAAAATCTTTAGAAATAAATAAATAAATAAATAATAAATAAATAAAATTGCTAGAAGTGTCTACCATGTCATCTTCTTTGTTGATTTTCTCTTCTGATTTTTGACTGATCCAACTCTGCCAGATCCATTTGTCATTATTTCTGTGTAAATCTGGTGTCAGGTCCATAAGGGCTGGGATCTTCATGTTTCATGCGGGGCTAGTCTCTGATACCTAGGACCCATTACATGAAAAGTACCCAATAAATATTTGTAGAATTAATGACTGATTCAACAGTTCTCCAGTATTAATTTAGTCACTTCATGAAATCCCGAAACCTTTATATGATTTGCACTTTTCCTTTGTAACTAGTTTTCCTTGTTATCTTACTCTATCGTGTGAAGTTAACAACTTGAGGTAATCAGCAAGAGACTAGTTTCGAAAAAAAAAAAAAAAAAGTTTGATAAGATGAGCTGAGATACAAAGCTAATACTACCCAAAGATACTGAAATGGGGGTTAATATTGTAAGTGGTCACTTCATTTTGCAGGGGAACACAAGGAGCTCTGTTCCCCATATGAAAGCTCATAATTCTAATAGCCTAGATAATGAAGACTCAGATAACACGGACTCCAAGAATACCTTTGAGCAAGTCAAAATCTCTCATCACTTCAGGCTTTCCAGTTGCAGAAGGGCATTACCTCCTAAGTTTTAGCTTCCTGATGATTTTAGAACTTAGAATTTTAGTTCAGGGTCAAAGATATAGATGGACAGATATTTGTTATCTATAATAACAAAGTTATGATTAACACTACTCAGCATCAAGCTCCCTGATTTCAAACTATATTACAATGCTACAGTAATCATAACACGAGGGTGTTGGCATAAAAAAAGACACATAGCTCAATGGAACAGAAAACAGAGCCTAGAAATAAACTCACACATATATGGTCAATCAATTTACAATAAAAAAAGCCAAGAATATACAATGGGAAAGGATACTCTCTTCATTAAATGGTATTACGAAAATTGGATAGCCACTTGCACTAGAATGCAACTAGACCACTGTCTTACACCACACACAATATCAACTCAAAACGAATCAAATCCTGGAATGTAAGACTTGAAACCATAAAACTCCTAAAAGAAAACATAGGCATTAAGCTCTTTGATGCCAGTCTTGGTGATGACTTTTTGGATCTGATGCTAAAAGTTATGGCAACACACACACACACACACACAAACTGGTAGGACTACATCAAACTAAAAAACTTCTGCACAGCAAAGGAAACCATCAACAAAATGAAAAGGTAACCCACCAAATTAGAGAAAATAGTCATAAATCATGTATCTAATAAAGGGTTAGTATCCACAACATATGAAGAACTCACACAACTCAATAGCAAAAAAAGTAATCCAATTAAAAAATGGGCAGAGAATCTGAATAGACATTTTTTCTAAAGACCTACAGAAAGATAGCAAGTACATGAAAAGAAGCTAAACATCACTAATCATGGGGGAAATGCAAATCAAACCCACAATAAATGATCACTTCCTCCCAGTCAAAATGGCTAATATCAAAAAGATGGGAAATAACGTGTTGGTAAGGATGTGGAGAAAAGGGAACATTTGTGCACTATTGGTAGGAATGTAAATTGATGCAGCCACCATGGAAAGCAGTATGGAAGTTCCTCAAAAAAAATAAAAATAGAACTACTACATTATCCAGTAATTCCACCTCTGGGTATTTACCCAAAGAAAATAAAAACATGAATTCAGAGAGACTGGCAAGATGGCAGAAGAGTAAGTGTCCTCAACTCATCTGGTCCCACAAACATACCTAGATAACTTTCAAAACATCCTGAACACCTACAAATTCGACCTGAGATGTAAAGAACAGCTGGAATGTCACAGAGGGAAAAGTTTTCGCTTCTAACAAGGTAGGAAGGTGAAAAAACTAAAAAAGAAATAAAGTAGGGGAGGGGAACCATGACTAGCAGGGCTAAAGCGGAGTGGTGAAAGCCTCCAAGGCATGAAAGCCCAGCTCTGGACAAGCAGGAACTTTAAAAATCCACACTGGAGTTTTCCCTGATGGAAAAGTGCTTAGCAGGGAAACTGGGCTGAATCAAAGGAGAGGCAGTGAAGCATCAAGAGTACCAGAGTCACTGTAAGACTGGGGTGCCCAGGAGAAAGCTCACCACAAACCACGGTCCAATCTTGGTAACGGGCTGGAGTGCCACAGCCCTCCGGGGCATTTGGGAGAAGCCCACAGGTTACACAGACCAGCTCCAGAGTTCCCTTTACCCAGAGTCTTAAAACCAACAGAGGCAGCTGTCCTCCATTCCCTTTGGCAGAGGCGGTGCCCAGGAGCACAGGTCTAGAAGTGCAGGGCCCTGGATCCAAGGGTGCTGAAGCAGACAAAGCCAGCTATCCTCCATTCCCCTGGGACAGGCAGAAGTGGGGAGTCCTCTTTCACAGGAAAGCAAGAACTCTCCCGCTGCTGGGTGCCCAGCAAGCTGTGCAGATCAGTATACCCACACCTGCCCCCAGGAACATCTAGGCCAGTGTGGACTAGGAGAGTGCGGTTAGGTACTCACAGGGAGCTCAACTCCAGAGCTGGAAATCTGGCCACCGCCATTTTTTTCTCTTCATTTTACCTTGAGCCTGGGAGAGGCAGGGCCTCTAGGGAACAGAAGCCTCACAGGATAAACAGCTTATACTGAGCCCGGCACCTGGCAAGGGACAGGGCATCTCTGCCAAGGCAGGGACACGTGAGAATCAGTGCAGCAGATCTCTCCCCAAGAAGAACTGCTGGAAGATAAGGGAAAAGCAAGTTTACTGAACAAGAACACTGGAAAGCTCCAGAATGAGGGAAAATAGTATATAGAACTAGAGTATCCTTTTTTTTTTTTCAACAACTCGTTTTTATATAGGGCTAAAAATCTCCAATATTTTTTTACAATGGTGGAAGTTAGTACCTTCTAACACACGACCAACATACACCCAAAACCAAGTGTAACACTGTGGTGGTTCATTCTGGGAGACTATATTCTCCCTTCCTTCCCATTCTTTTATCTTATTGATGGTCTTGTGGTCGATGTTGGGTCTTCATTTAAGTATTGCTGGTTTATATAAATTTGGGATTGAGCATCTTCTAACATACAGAACAAAATACACTCAGAACCAAGAGGATCACCTTCCAGGTCCTCTCAGGGAGACTGCATTCCCTCTCCACCACCGTTGCCCCTCCTTTTTTTTTTTTTTTTTTTGTATCTATTTTTATTTTTACTACTTTTTTTAATTTGTTTTTCATTTTAGTGGTCCTTTTGTTTTACTTTGTTCTGTTCTTTTTCTTTTATTTTCTGGTCTCTGACTTCTTTGGAATCATCTAGGGTGTATTTTACTTAGGTCGTGGTTGATATTTTTGACTCAGCTTGCTCATACAGCCACTCTGCACTGGAAAAATGACTAGAAGGAATAAATCACCACAAAAGAATGAACTGGAAGCAATACTTTCTGCCACAGAATTACAGAATGTGGATTTAAATATGATGTCCGAAATTCAATTCAAAAATACAATTATAAAGTTTCTGGTGGCTCTGTAAAAAAGAAAAAAGCATAAGGGACACTAGAGATGTCGTTACTGCAGAACTGCGATCTAATCAGGCCGAAATTAAAAATAGTTTATCTGAGATGCAATCCAAACAAGATGCTCTAACTGCTAGGTTAATGAGGTGGAAGAGAGAGAGAGTGACATAGAAGACAGGTTGATGGAAAGGAAGGAAAGTGAGGGGGGAAAAAGAGAAAAATAATTAAAAGCCCAAAAGAAAAGGCTTAGGGAAATAGATGGTAGCCTGAGAAGGAAGAATATATGTCTAATTGGGATTACAGAAGAGGCTGAGACAGAGAGAGGACCACGAAGTATATTTGAACAAATCATATATACTGAGAAGTATCATAGCTGAGAAGTTCCCTAATCTGGGGAAGGAAACAGGCATTCAGATTCAAGAGATAAAGACCCCCCCCAAAAAAATAATAAAAACCATTCAACACCTCGAATTTAATAATGAAACTTGCAAATGTCAAAGATAAAGAGAAAATTCTTAAAGCAGCAAGAGAAAATAAATTCTTAACTTATACAGGGAGAAATATCAGATCAACAGCAGACCTCTCCACAGAGACCTGGCAGGCCAGAAACAGCTGGCATGGTATACACAGTGTACTAAATAAGAAGAACACGGAGCCAAGAATACTTTATCCAGCAAGCCTGTCATTCAGAATAGGAGGAGACATAAAGAGCTTCCAGGATAGGCAGAAACTGAAAGAATATGTGGCCACCAAACTGGCTATGCAAGAAATATTAAGGGGGATCCTATAAAAGAAAGAGGGAGCCCAAAGAAACAATCCACCAAAAAACAGGAACTGAAAAGGTAATACGAGGACACTAAATTCATGTCTTTCAATAGTTACTCTGAAAGTGAACAGGCTAAACGATCCCATCAAAAGATACAGGGTATCCAACTGGATAAAAAAGCAAGACCCATCTATATGCTGTCTACAAGAGACTCACTTTAGACCTAAGGACACCTCCAGCCTGAAAATGAAGGGGTGGAGAACAATCTGCCATTCAAATGGTCCTCAAAAAAAAAGCTGGGATAGCAATCCTCATATCAGATAAATTAGAGTTCATACCAAAGACTGTAGTAAGAGACAAAGAGGGACACTATATCATACTTAAGGGGTCAATCCAACAAGAAAACCTAACAATCATGAATATTTATGCCCCTAATGTGGGAGCCACCAAGTATATCAAGTATATATAATCTCTTTACCAAAGTAAAGAGATACTTAGATAATAATACACTAATAGCAGCAGACTTTAACATGGCACTCTCAGCAAATGACAGATATTCTAAGCAGATTATCACCAAAGAAACAAGGGCCTTGAATGATACACTGGACCAAATAGATTTCACAGATATATACAGAACATTCCAACCTAATGCAACAGAATACACATTCTTCTCAACTGCACATGGAACTTGCTCCAGAATAGACCACATACTGGGTCACAAATCAGGTCTCAACCGATACCAAAACACTGGGATTGTCCCTTGCATATTTTCAGACCAGAATCCTTTCAAACTAGAACTCAATCACAAGAAGAAATTTGGAAGGAACTCAAACACTTGGATGTTAAAGAGCATTCTCTTTACAAAAAAATAAATAGGTCAACCAGGAAATTAGAGAATTAAAAAGATTCATGCAAACAAATGAAAATGAAAGCACAACTGTGCAAAACCTTTAGGATACAGCAAAGGAGATCCTCCTAAGAGTTTTTTTCCAAAATTCAAATACACACACTAACCTCGCACCTAAAAGAATTGGAGAATGAACAGCAAATAAAGTATAAACCAAGCAGGAGAAGAGAGACAATAAAGATTAGAACAGAACTCAATGAAATAGAGACCAGAAGAACTGTAGAAAAGATAAACAAAGCCAGGAGCTGATTCTTTGAAAGAATTAATAACATTGATAAACCCCTAGCCAGGCTTATTAAAAAGGAAAGAGATAAGACTCTAATAAAATCATGAATGAAAGAGGAGAGATCACAACCAATACCAAGGAAATACAATTTCAAAAACGTGTCATGAGCAAATATATACCAACAAATTAGGCAATCTAGAAGAAATTGATGCATTTTTGAAAAAACACAAATTACCAAAACTGGAACAGGAAGAAACAGAAAACCTGAACAGGTCAATAACCACTGAGGAAATTGAAGCAGTCATCAAAAACCTCTCAAGACACAAAAGTCCATGGCCACATTGCTTCCCAGGGGAATTCTACCAAACGTTTATTTTTTTTTTTAATTTTTATTTATTTATGATAGTCACACAGAGAGAGAGAGAGAGAGAGGCAGAGACATAGGCAGAAGGAGAAGCAGGCTCCATGCACCGGGAGCCCGACGTGGGATTCGATCCTGGGTCTCCAGGATCGCGCCCTGGGCCAAAGGCAGGCGCCAAACCGCTGCGCCACCCAGGGATCCCTCTACCAAACGTTTAAAGAAACCTATTCTACTAAAGCTGTTTTGAAGAATAGAAACAGAGGGAATACTTCCAAACTCATTTTATGAGGCCAGCATTACCTTGGTTCCAAAACCAAAGACCTCACCAAAAAGGAGAATTATAGACCAATATTCCTGATGAACATGGATTCAAAAATTCTCACCAAGATATTAGCCAATAGGATCCAAAAGTACATTAAAAGGATTACTCACAAAAAAAAAAAAAAAGGATTACTCACCGAGCTCAAGTGGGATTTATCCCTGGGATACAACACTCAAAACAATCAACATGATAGGTCACATCAATAAAAGAAAAAACAAAAACTATATGATCCTCCCAATATATGCAGAGAAAGCATGTGACAAAATACAGCATCCATTCCTGATTACAACTCTTCAGAGTGTAGGGATAGAGGGGACATTCCTCAATATCTTAAAGGCCATTTATTAAAAGCCCACAGCAAATATCATCCTCAAAGGGGAAAAACTGAGAGCCTTTCCCCTAAGATCAGGAACACGACAGGGATGTCCACTCTCGCCACTGCTATTAAACATAGTACTAGGAGTCCCAGCCTCAGCAATCAGGCAACAAAAAGAAATAAAAGGCATTCAAATTGCCCAACAAGAGGTCAAACTCCCCCTCTTCACAGATGACATGATACTGTATATGGAGAACCCAAAAGACTACACCCCAAGATTGCTAGAACTCATACAGCAATTCAGCAATGTGACAGGATACAAAATCAATGCACATAAATCAGTGGCACTTCTATACACTAATGAGACTGAAGAAAGAGAAATTAAGGAATCAATCCCATTTACAGTTGCACCCAAAAGCATAAGATACCTAGGAATAAAACTAACCAAAGAGGTAAGGGATCTATACCCGAAAAACTACAGAACATTTCTGAAAGAAATTGAGGAAGACCCAAAGAGGTGGAAAAACATTCCATGTTCATGGATTGGAAGAATTAATATTGTGAAAATGTCAATGATACCCAGGGCAATTTACACATTCAATGCAATCCCTATCAAAACACCATGGACTTTCTTCACAGAGTTGGAACAAATAATCTTAAGACTTGTGTGGAATCAGGAAAGACCCTGAATAGCCAGAGGAATATTGAAAAAGAAAACCAGGGATGCCTGGCTGGTGCCTGCCTTTGGCCCAGGACATGATCCTGGAGTGCCAGGATCGAGTACCGCATTGGGCTCCCTGCATGGAGCCTGCTTCTCCCTCTGCCTGTGTCTCTGCCTGTGTGTGTGTGTGTGTGTGTGTGTGTGTGTCTCAGGAATAAATAAATAAAATATTTTTTTATAAAAACTAATACCAGGGGCATCACAATGCCATATTTCAAGCTCTATTACAAAGCTGTGATCATCAGGACAGTATGGTAGTGGTACAAAAACAGACACATAAATCAATGAAACAGAATAAAAAACCCAGACATGGGCCCTCAACTCTATGGTCAACTAATATTTGACAAGCAAAAAAGACTATCCACTGGACAGTCTCTTCAATAAATGGTGTTGGGAAAAATTGGACAGCAACATGTAGAAGAATAAAACTGGTCCATTCCCTTATACCATACACAAAGATAAACTCAAAATGGTTGAAATATCCAAAACTGAGACAAGAATCCATCAAAATCCTAATGAGAACACAGGGTCCTTTTTTACCTTGGCCACAGTAACTTCTTGCAAGACACATCTACGAAGGCAAGGGAAACAAAAGCAAAAATGAACTACTGGGACTTCATCAAGATAAAAAGCTTCTGCACAGCAAAAGAAACAGTCAACAAAACTAAAAGACAACCTACAGAACGGGAGAAGATATTTGCAAATGACCTATCAGATAAAGGGCTAGTATCCAAGATCTATAAAGAACTTATTAAACTCAACAGCAAAGAAACAAACAATCCAATCATGAAATGGGCAAAAGACATGAAGAGAAATCTCACAGAGGAAGACCAACAAGCACATGAGAAAATGCTCTGCATCACTGGCCATCAGGAAATGCCGGGACACCTGCACCCCGATGTTTATAGCAGCAATGTCCACAATAGCCAAACTGTGGAAGGAGCCTCGGTGTCCATCGAAAGATGAATGGATAGAGAAGATGTGGTCTATGTATACAATGGAATATTACTCAGCCATTAGAAACAACAAATACGGGGATCCCTGGGTGGCGCAGCGGTTTGGCGCCTGCCTTTGGCCCAGGGCGCGATCCTGGAGACCCGGGATCGAGTCCCACATTGGGCTCCCGATGCATGGAGCCTGCTTCTCCCTCTGCCTGTGTCTCTGCCTCTCTCTCTCTCTGTGTGACTATCATAAAAAAATATATAAAGAAACAACAAATACCCACCATTTGCTTTGACGTGGATGGAACTGGAGGGTATTATGCTGAGTGAAATAAGTCAATCAGAAAAGGACAAACATTATATGGTCTCATTCATTGGGGGAATATAAAAATTAGTGAAAGGGAATAAAGGGGAAGGAGAGAAAATGAGTGAAAATATCAGTGAGGGTGACAAAACATGAAAGACACCTAACTCTGGGAAATGAACAAGGGGTAGTGGAAAGGGAGGTGGGTGGGGGTGGGGGTGACTGAGTGATGGGCACTGAGGGGGGCATTTGGTGGGATGAGCACTGGGTGTTATGCTAAATGTTGGCAAATTGAACTCCAATAAAAAGAAAAAAACATTGCCATGCATAGTTAGGAAATGTTTTTTTCTTCTAATGAGAATCTTCAGGATCCACTGTCCATATTTCGTTTCAGTCATTTCAAATATACAGTTTTGCATTATTAACTGTAGTCACTATACTGTGCCTTACATCTCTATGGCTACTCATTTTATAACTGGAAATTTGTACCTTTTAACCCTCTTCTCCCCTCTCGCCTCCTCACGCCACTCTAGAAAACCATAATCTATTCTCTCTATCCATGAACTTGGTTCTACATGTAAGTGCACACAATATACACACACACTACATCTTCTTTATTCATTCATCCATAGATGGACATCTAGATTGTTTCCATGTCTTGGCTATTGTAAATAATGCTGCAGTGAATGTGGGGGATCTTTTGAATTCATGTTTTAAAAAGAAACACAGTAGCATCTTTTATTTATTTTTCATTTTTTAAATTTAAATTCAATTTGACAACATATAACACCCAGTGCTCATCCCATCAAGTGCCCTCCTCATTGCCCATCGCCCAGTTACCCCATCCCCCCACCAACCTCCCCTTCTGCAACTGTTTGTTCGGTTCCCAGAGTTAGGAGTCTCTCGTAGTTTGTCTCCCTCTCTAATTTTTCCCACCCAGTTCCCCTCCTTTCCCTTATAATACTTTTCATTATTTCTTATATTCCATGTATGAGTGAAACCATATGATGATTGTCCCTCTCTGATTGACTTATTTCACTCAACATAATACCCTTCAGTTCCATCCGCGTTGAAGCAAAGGATATTTGTCTCTTCTGATGACTGAGTAATATTCCATAGTATATATAGACCATATCTTTATACATTCATCTGTCAAAGGACATCATGGCTCCTTCCACAGTTTGGCTATTGTGGACATTGCTACTATAAACATTGGGGTGCAGGTGTCCCCATGTTTCACTACATCATTATCTTTGGGGTAAATACATAGTAGTGCAATTGCTGGATCATAGGGTAGCTCTATTTTTTAACTTCTTGGGGAACCTCCACACTTTTTTCCAGAGTGGCTGCACCAGTTCACATTCCCACCAACAGTGCAAGAGGGTTCCCCTTTCTCCACATCCTCTCCAACATTTGTTGTTTCCTGACTTGTTAATTTTCACCATTCTCGCTGGTATGAGGTGGTATCTCATTGTGGTTTTGATTTGTATTTCCCTGATAGTGATGATGTGGAGCATTTTTTCATGCACTTGTTGGCCATGTGTAGGTCTTTGGAAAAATTTCTGTTCGTGTCATTTGCAAATATCTTCTCCCATTCTGTAGTTGTCTTTTACTTTTGTTGACTGTTGTCTTTTAGTTTCTTTTGCTGTGCAGAAGCTTTTTATCTTGATGAATTCCCAATAATTAATTTTTGCTTTTGTTTCTCTTGCCCTCATAGATGTATCTTGCAAGAAGCTGCTGTGGCCAAGTTCAAAAAGGGTGTTGCCTGTGTTCTCCTCTAGGATTTTGATGGAATCTTGTCTCACTTTTAGATCTTTCATCCATTTTGAGTTTATCTTTGTGTATGGTGTAAGAGAGTGGTCTAGTTTCATTCTTCTGCATGTGGATGTCCAATTTTCCCAGCACCATTTATTGAAGAGACTATCCTTTTTCCAGTGGATAGTCTTTCCTGTTTTGTCTAATATTAGTTGACCATAGAGTTGAGGGTCCATTTCTGGATTCTCTATTCTGTTCCATTGATCTATGGGTCTGTTTTTGTGCCAGTACCACACTGTCTTGATGACCACAGCTTTGTAGTACAACCTGAAATCTGGCATTGTGATGCCCCCAGCTATGGTTTTCTTTTTTAATATTCCCCTGGCTATTTGGGGTCTTTTTTGATTCCACACAAATCTTAAGATGATTTGTTCCAACTCTCTGAAGAAAGTCCATGGTATTTTGATAGGGATTGCATTAAATGTGTAAATTTCCCTGGGTAACATTGACATTTTCACAATATTAATTCTTCCAATCCATGAGCATGGAATATTTTTCCACCTCTTTGGGTCTTCCTCAATTTCTTTCAGAAGTGGTCCATAGTTTTTAGGGTATAGATCTTTTACCTCTTGGTTAGGTTTATTCCTAGGTATCTTATGCTTTTGAGTGCAATTGTAAATGGGACTGACTCCCTAATTTCTCTTTCTTCAGTCTCCTTGTTAGTGTATAGAAAATGGCAATGGATGTTAATTGGACTTACTATGGTGATCACTTTGCAATATATACAAATATCGAATTATTACACTGAACACATAAAACAGAATGTTATGTCAGTCATACCTCAACAAATAAAACACTTAAAAATAATTTTTAAAAATATAGATGATCTTTAAAAGAGCTATCGAGTTATCATTTACTATGATCAGGACTTGTGATTTCAATTTCCACGTATTATCTCATATAATCTTCACAGCAAACCTTTGAAATAGGTGTTATTATTTCCATTCTTGCAATGCTCAAATAAATTGCAGACTTTCCTCTGCTAATGTGATGGAACCAGGACCAAACTCAAGACGAACAGCAGAGCCCAGCCCAGCCATGCCTTCTCACCTCCCATTATTGCTGTACAGAGTGACTACATTAGGCCTGGCTATGAAACTAGTCATACTGGGCCGGAGAACCCTTGTAAAGATCTGTCTCGGGCCTCAGTAAAGGACATAAAATTACAAGAAGACCTATAATGACCCAGTTATAACCTAGCTTCATAAACAGCTTTCTGTAGATCCTGCCACGTATCCTTCTCTCTGCTGGTTTCTAGACTGACTTTCTGAATAACCCTAATTCAAAACTCTCTTTTCTCAATTAAACAGAGCACATTTTCCCCCCGATTATTAAGTCATTGACTTCACCCTATCTTAAGATTACACAGAGACCCATTCTTAGGTGGTATGTTTAGACTACCATATTTTTAAAGCAACCTCAAAATGAGAGGTAGCAAGGCCTTTGCCCCCTAAAGCTGATCCAAAACGACTCAAAATAGTTTACAGACATTATCAAATTCACTGTCCCAACAAAGCTAGCATTATTCTCTCCATTCTGCTTATGGAGAAACTGAAATGAGAAAATTATATGATTTTGATACTATGCAGAGGTGCTTCTGTTAACCCTGTTACAGGAGCTGGCTGGGAGGAGACTGGAGGAGAGGGAGACTAGAAGTGGTCTGGGCCACTTTTCAAACAACTTCATCAAACATGGCTCAATACCCTGGAGATAAAAGGGTGGCGGATGCGCAGGGCCCTCTTCAACTAGAGCGGCCTGGCTTGGAATAGATTTTACTGATTAGGATTTTGTGAAAGATTTCCTTTTAACAAAGGTATCTCGACTTCTAAAGAATCTGCTAAAACCACTAACCTGGAGAGATGTAGGGTACGCCACTTTTAACAAATACCCATTTAGTAATACTCAGGGGCTATCCAAAAATCCAGAAGCAATCTTTAACGACAAACCCGGAGCTTCTCTGAGCCCAGGACTTTGCTCAACACATGACAGGCATTAACATTTCATCCTCGTAAACTATCACCTTACTGAGGAAGACACTGAAGCTTAGAAAAGTAGCTTGCCCATGATTACGAAGCGAGCAAGTGGAACCAGGATGAAGCCATGCAGTTTAAGCTTCTTTACGGGATCCGAGCGCGCGCTCCTGCGGCGCCAATCTGACGTCTGCCATGGCACAGGGCTGCAGCGACCAGAACACTGCGTTCCGTCGCCCTAGGGGCCTGTTGTCCACCCCACCCCACCCCCAGGCCCCCGACCCACCCCCGCAGGGCCTGGCAGTAGCCGGAGGCCCAAAAGTTGTCCCTAGAGCCTTTCCACGAAGCACAGCCTCAGGGCAGCCCAAGCGCGAGCACTCTGCAGCGGGGCAGCCGGCCTCCCCATTGAAGCCCTTCAACCAGGAAACGTTCTCCTGTGACGCCATGCAGGTTGTCCCCGGGGCCTGGTCTGGTGAGTACGATGAGCTTTCCCAGGAAGGGAAGCAGGATATGGCTATCGCCTTTGGGGCATTCACCTCGTGGCTTAGGCTAAGCACGAAGAGGGGAAGTAAGGCCAAGTTCCAACACCTGGACAGGAGCATCATGGGACCGGATGTTGCCCCCAGCTGGGGCTTCTGGGAGGCCGACCGGAAGCACGCCCAGGACGTTGCCATCTACTCTCGCCAGGAGCAAGCCAATCTCGCGAGATCGCAGGAGTTTCCCCCCCCCCGCCCCCCGGGCTGCCGGGATGGCCCCGGGGATGAGGAACCGGCTGACTGTGAGAGGCGCAGCCCTGCCTTTAGCCGGTGTGGGTTCCGGTTCGTGGCAGGTAGACCCAGTCCTGACAGACCCCTCTCCACTCCGCGCACTCCGCGCACCCCGCACAGCCATCGGGGCCGCCGTGCTGCAGGGGCTCGCCCGGGGGCTTCGTTTGGGCGCGGGGCAGCGAACTGCGCATGTGCGGCCGGGGGGCGGGAGGAAGCAGGGGCTCCGCGACCGAGTGACCCGAGGCGGCCCGCGCCTGTGCCGGTGTGTGACTCCGTCTCTAACCCAAAGAATGACCTCACCCACTCCGGAAGCTCCCGTCGGGGAAAGATAGAACCAGCAACTTGTTGCTCCGTGCAAACTACGGAACAAAAGCAAGGTGTCCTGTTACAGGAAACGTGGATGGCCTTTGTCCTGAGTTCCTGGAAGGGAGCCTGTAAATCCTTGGAACTTCCGGAGTAATACAGGTGTCTTCCGTGCCTCGTTAAGGAAGCCCCAGGAAAAATTCGACAGACTGCATCTCAGGTGAACTGCCCTGGTCGGTGGTGCTCTGCATTGTTACACATCGAGGAGCTGAGAGTTTGGTGCATTCGGACTCCACCAGGAAAGGACGTCTCATGCTTTGAGGCCCTTTGATTCTGAGGTGTCTGACCTCTTGGCTGTAATACAACAGTGACTGTAAATATAACACTTACCTGTGTTCTGTGAGTCATTCTAGGAGATTATCCCAAATTTGTAGCCAATTGGCCATAAGTCAGCCTGGCCTGAGAACCCCTGAGACTGTGGGTGGTGTGTACAGTCTTGTGGAGGACTATGCCTCTAACCTGTGAAGTCTGGTCTAAGTCTGGGTGGTTAGCATCAGGAGTCCTTGCCCAAGGCTGTGTGGAATATCCTATATTGATGTTACTTGGCTAAAATTGATCTTCAGGATTCAAAACTGACCATCGCCTGGCTTCCATGAGCAGCATTTCTGTAAGGCGCTGTTGCTTCCATGTCCAAGTTTCATTGTTCCGCTTAACCAGGTGATCTCACTTTAACACCCTAGACCCTAGGGGGGTCTGATGAACCAGAGGGGAATTTCTGCTCATTTGGCTCTTTCAGTTTTCCTCCCTTACATTTTTACTCTTTTTGACCTTAACTGTGTAAAAATCTTAAGATTTGGGGGTGCCTGGATGGCTCAGTTGGTTAAGCCTGTGACTCTTGATTTCTACTCAGGTCATGATCTCAGGGTCAAGATCCAGCCCCACTTGGGGCCCCATGCTGGGAGTGGAGCCGACTTAGGAGTCTCTCTCCCCACCTTTTCCCCTCCCTACCTCATGCACTTGCGTGCAAGTCTCTCTCACTCTCTCAAAAAAAAAAAAAAAAAAAAAAAAAATATATATATATATATATATATATATATATATATATATAAATTTTGTTCCTCATTAAAATAAAAAACAGTATCTGGGTGCACCTAACATTCTTTTGCACTGTCCTTCATACCTCTAACTAGCTATAAGTCTGGACACAGACTTGAAAAACACTAAGTGTATTTATAAGAAGATAGGGACGCCTGGGTGGCTCAGCAGTTGAGCATCTGCCTTCAGCTCGGGGCATGATCCCAGTCCAGGAATCAAATCCCACATCGGGCTCCCTATGGGGAGCCTGCTTTTCCCTCCCTATGTCTCTGCCCCTCTCTGTGTGTCTCTCATGAATAGGTAAATAAAATCTTAAAAAAAAAAAAGCATAGAATAGATCGATCAGTGATTTAATGTAGGATTTGAATTAAGCAAAGGAAAGAGGATAGGATCTTAGAATCATAGAATTTATATTAGTCACTCTTATAAAGAACTAAGTAGCAAATTTGGGAGCTATAAAAAGCCTCTGAGATAATCTAGTTCAAAACCTTCATTTTGGATGTTAACTAGCTTTACCATGGTGATCACAATATACACAAATATGAAATCATTATGTAATATACCCAAAACTAAAATAATGTTATATATCAAGTATATCTCAATTTTTTAAATTTTATTTTGTGGGTGAAGAAACTAAGGCCCAGAAAAGTTGCAGTGAAATATCTTTCCCTGAGTTAGAAACTATGGTATCTGAAGACAGCATTTCCTTGGAATGTATTTTATCCTTAGTAGTCATACTTGCTAAAATTCCTCTTTCCAAAGCAGAAAATCCAAATCACCAATGTGATATCTTATTCACAGTGTAGTTTGAAAATGTCACAATTAATAGTAGAATGACCTTACCATTATGTCATGACAATGCAGGAATCTTCCAGGTTTTTGGACAGAAAAGTAGCAGTTTTTATTTCAGTGGAAGCTATTCTCTTTCTAGGAGAGTAAGGAAATGAAAATCAGGTATCCTGGATCCTCTCTAGAGTTACAGACAGTTTCTATGATTTTTTTTCTGTATTATTGCCAGTTCTTCAGTTATAAAATGGATGGCATAAAACATAGCTTGTTTTCATAATGAATGTATTTCTGAGAGAGAGTCTCAGTCACAAACCAAATAGAATAAGGGACTTTGGTATTTAAAAGAAATCCTAATGTGATTCCTTTTGTAAAATCAAAAAGAAAATTATTTTCTAATGTAAGTAACCTCACCACAATTTTTCTGTTTTGTAAATTCAGGTTTCTATACAAAGGTGTTTCCTTTAAATGAGGTTCCTCTGTATTACATACTCTACATTATTCTGGGATGACATGTGAAAAAGGCAGATGAATGTGGCAAAGTGCTTGGAAAGACTCAGAAAGAGTCGCCTGATATAGGTTCAGCAGGCAAAAATACAAAGGCTTTATTTCCTTTATCCTGAACTAGCAGGCTGTTTTTTCAAGATCCAGTCAGAATGTGCCGCAGCAAATAGCTCACGAATGTTTAATACATGATCAAGTGCACCTCACAATTTCACCCAAACACCCAATGTATTATTCCAGTAGGTGTGAGAGACAAGAATCAATCAACATTTAGGCTACCTCATCCTTTCTCAAGGTGAAAGAACTAAAACAACTGTATTATCTGTATGACAATCACTCCTGTTTTATTTGGAGCTGCGTTCCACTCTGACCATCAGAGAAGCAATGACATAGTTTTACGGCTGCTCTTATTAAATATTATTACTGTGGTGCAAGCTTGACGGTCGAGAGAGGAGAAAAAGGAGGCAGCTTCATTGCCCAGAGGAGATCCAGTAATCAGATGGTCTGCAGCCTGAAGAGAACATCAATCTTCTGAATCCAATTCTGACTATACGCTTTAGCAGTGACTGTATAGCCTCAGTATAAAACGTTGATATTAAGGCAATTGCTACCCTAAAAAGTGTGTGTTTAAGAAAGAGAACAAAAGGGACGGCTCTAGAGATTCAGAACACTGTTAAGAATACTAATTGATATTTCTAGAAAACAGTACTGAGGAAATACACTGGACTGGCCATTGGATTTTTTTTTCCATTGTAGTGCTTTGTCTTCTTTGTGTTTTTTATGTTTTTGTGGGTTTTTTAAAAAAGATTTATTTATCAGAGAGAGAAAGAGAGAATGCTCATGAGAGCAAGGGGCAGGAGAGAGAATAGAATCTCAAGCAGACTCCCTGCTGGGTGTGGAGCTTGATGCCACAACCCAGAGACTGTGACCTGAGCAAAATCAGGAGTTGGTCGCTTAACTGACTGAGCCACCCAGGTGCCCTTTGCAGGGTTTTTTTAAATGCCAGTCTAGTGTCCAACCTGCTGCTTTCCTGGTTTTTAAGGAGTACCTAACTCCTTGAGCATAGTCTTAGAGGGTTTCCACAAGCTCCCACAGATAAAGATAGAGAGACTCAATCCTTCCTTTCCCCATTCCCTAATAGGCAATGCCAACATACAAGGCTCAGTGTGTCAGATGCTCTCACTCACCTGAATTTTGAACAAGTGAAGCAAAGATAGAGTTGGCTAAATGTACTCATAGCAGCAGCACAACCACACAGAGGCATAACCAGCTTCTCTTGTTTCTTGACTCTCTGATTCTTGTTCATTTTCCAGACATGATCTCCCAACCCTGACTATGCCCCTTATTTGCTTTAGAGTCAGAGTTATTCTCAGTTCCTTGGAAGCCAAAGCATCATAACTGACACCCATCATTATGAGACATCCATAATGAGACTGAAGCCTAGAATGGGGGACATCCTAAGGAGAGAAAAAAAGTTTGCTTTCCCAAAAACTCATTATCATTTAAGATTCTTATTTTGTATCTTATGTCTCATATCTCTGATATGAGAAAGGCATACAGAAAACATATACTCTTTCCCTTGTATTTTTATTACTGCCACTGTATGTGTGAGACATTTTCCAGTTGTTACCTATTCCTCTGGTGGGTGAATCCCCAAGAGTAACTAGGGAAATGGAATGATTGGTAACATGGCAGAGTTCTCTCAATAATCCCAGGTCTGTAAAGGAGCGTAAGACATATGCTTTAGGACTGAAGAAGGAACAAAGTAAGAAATACAGCAGGGGATGCAAAGTTCTTAAGCCAGAAGAAAAGCAGGCTTTGCTTACACTGACAGGAAGCTGAACTGGGGTGAAGAGCCTCTCAGGATGGATCTTCAACCACAGTGACTACAGAACCTTAAGAAAAAGCAAGCCCAGCCACTGCTCCAGCTCCGTGAGTAAACAAGCCAAGTGTCACTGCAAATGGAGAGTATGTAATCCAGGAAAGGTGAGAACAAAACACCAGATAGCCTATATTCTAGGCAGGAATTGTGGCACGACAGAGAGAAAAGCCTCCCACCTTCAGGCAAGACTTGTCTAGGAAACAGAGTGACTATACAGATGAAGGAGAGCCTAACCAGAGCCAAAGGGAATGACCGACCATGAGGCTCATATGCACAATTAAAGGCTCAGAAGTAAGTCCCAGAAATGCCAACAAGAAACAGTCTACCTTGCTTCAGATAATCAATCTGTGCTCTGAAAATGCATCTCCATCTATGTTGTATATATTCTTCAAATGCGTGTGTATAGGTGTTTAGAGATTAGTGTTGATAGTTTTTCCCATTGTTTTCTAAAATGTGTCACTCATCTTCACTGAATTAAGAGAAAAAGATCCCTAGGAGAACTACCATACTCAATTTGACCTTCAAATAAAGGAACACTAAGAAGTCTTTCTAAAAAGAAGATGAGGGAAACCCTATCAGCAATTGCTAACTCTCCAAGCCAGAGAACACACACATACGTACATACACACACACACACACACACACGCGCGCGCGCGCGCGCGCGTAATATGCAAACCAGGAAGTCTGGGATTAGATTAGTACTCACTGAAGCCAAAATATGTACATGAAAATTGAAAAAAAAAAGAAAAAGAAAATTGAGCCCATAGAAAGCCTAGGCCATCACCACCAGTTCTAGGAAGTGTACAAAAACTAAGAGCCAGTGGTCCTTTAAGAACTCATCTTCAAGGTGATGCATCCGCAAAGACCACCAAAGAGGTTCACTTCTGCAAGGCTAGAGACTATTGAGTAAAGTCCTCTGCTGGGAGCATGGGGCATCCTGACTAGAAACAAAGGACCTAAAGTCAACCAAACCTGAGGATGCCACCCAGCTGGGTGACCTCCACCAGTCACTTAAACCTAGTATTGTGATCTGTGGGTAATAACCTCCATTCTGTAGGGCTGTTTAAGATTAAATGTTACATGTTTTATGACCTGCATGTTTGTGTCTCAAAAAAATCCATATGTTGAAATCCTAATTCCCAGTTTGATGACATTAACACATGGGGCCTTTAGGAGGTAATTAGCTTTAGATAAGGTCATGACAGTGGAGCCCCCACAATGAGATTAGCTTATAAGGTCATCCTATGAGGACACCTTATGAGACAAGAAAGAAACTAGGGCTTACACTCTCTACCATATGAGGATACAGTAAGACAGCTGTCTGCAAACCAGGAAGAGAATCTTCACCAGACACTGAAGCTGCTGACACACTGATCTCGAACCTTCCAGCTTCTAGTACTATGAAAAGTAAACTCCTCTGTAATCCAACCAATTTATGGTATCTTGTTATAGCAGCCTGAATTGACTAAGACATAATATAAAGCTTTTTGTGCACTCCTTAGTATATAGTAAATGTTTAGGAAAATAAGAAAAGCCATGTAAGTAAGAACATAGATAAATAAAAATAAGTGAAGCCACTGACTAGGGAAGTCTGGATTTCAGTCAAGTACAGAAAAGATCTCACACCACTAATCTCATTCCACCAGGAAAACATCTGGGAAGATGAACTAGGATGGACACACTTTTTAACTATACTTATTTGCAGTTTTTATTTTGAAGAAGTGGAAACAACAGCTGCCACCATCCCCATGATAGGCCAGGCAGTTGACAAGTATTGGTGGAGCTGCAGAAGGCTCTGTCAGGGGAACAGGGACTCTCCAGCCGGTTTCATGTGGGAAATCAGGAGGACAGATTTTCTTAGGCAATGTTCTCATTCATTCTGGTTTCTGCTTGGCTAGAAAGAGTACATAAGCTGTTTGTCTCAAATGAATGCTCCAGTAGATAAGACACCAAAAGGGGTTTTGGGAAACATAACAAAATAAGAATTGCCACACTGGCTTAGACCAACTGTCTGACAATAGTACCAAGAGACATTCTGTAGCAAAGAGTTCCAACTTCCTCCATAATCATGGCTTCATAAGCTTGGAAACAACTCCTAAATGTCCTTAAATTCCTACTAATGCTCTATCATCCACAACTTAAACTCTCCTTGAGTTTTATTATTAGCATTTCCAGTTAATACTGTGTATGTGTCCATGAGTTTATTTATGTAACCAACTTTCATTCCTGTGTTGTACTCCACTTGACCACAGCCTTGATTCACTTCACAACCTGAAGCATGTCCCCAAGCTGATTCTGTCTTAATATCTCCATCTATAAAATGGAAAAATAATAGTGGCTCCATATTGAGGTCACAAAAGGAAGAGATTCCTGGAGCTACATTTTTCTCTGCTGAGCTCTACAAAGGAAGAAAGGGACTTCAGACTAGATACTTAAGTTCCATTTTCTTGTGCTAATTCCTATCAATCCCAGAAGAATCAAATAGAAGAATAATGGAAGAGGAAACAAAGAAAGGGAATAGACAAAATCTTGGGATCAGGTTATATTGTCAGCCACTGAACCAATAAAAATGTGCCCATCCACAATTCAAAGGTTATTAGAATTAGATTACTCACCTAGATTATAATACTACAGAATCTATATGGCTTCAACAAAATGGTCACTTACAAATAAAAATGTTTGGTGACAGTAAGAATAGAAACAGCATTTTTTTTTCCTTTCAAGCCAGAGAAAACCCAAAGACGAGTAGTGCTGAATTGCCAAAGTAGTAAAAATCAGTAAGAGATATGTATATACCTGAATCACCCAGATCACACTGGAATTTGACAAGAAATTTTTATTGTCATACATCAAATTGGCTCCAGACATGAGTTACTTTAGTCATTGTTTCATATCATATAGGAGTAATAATTAAAGGTTTGGAGAAAAGATTTGATATTTTCTATTCAGGAAGAGGAAATGTGGTAAAGTACAGTTGTGAAGAAGTTAACATGCAAGGCAGGATAGAGTGAGTGATTAAATGACACAGTGGTCTTTCCCTTTCTACCTTATTAAAAGCAAAAGAAATTTTTAATAAAGTAATATAGTCAGTTCCAGAAAGCCAAAATGAGTCCAGTGTGAAACATTTGTATGTAACTAAGTCATCTTACTTTATTTGAAATTGAATTTGAGAATTTATTGAGAAAATAATAATTAAAAGTAAATACCCTCTAAATAATTTATTACAATCTTACAATGCTCACATTTGTTAACTATGTAAAGAGGCAAAATTTTGCTGCTAGAAGAATATATGTTATACCTAAGGTAGTTCTATTTGTTATAATGCTGAAAAATGTTTTTAATTAAGTGATATTAATATAAGTGCAAATAGAATTCTTTGGGGCCGCTTCCTCTTACAAAGAGGTTTTAAATATTAAATGAAGGAAAATGTAAACTACCTTAGTTTGTCTATCTTAAAGATGAAAGTTGTATGACCTTGTATCAAGGGAATGCAGTACAGATTAATTAGCTAATTAGATCTTTGTTGTATCCAGTGTTATAAAAGGCAAAATGTGCCTGTGGCTCTGGTTCAAGCCAACCCTTTTATCTAAAACACCAAGCATTTAAGTCAATACAAGGTACTGTCACCAGATCAGGGCAAGCAAACAAACCATAATTAAAGGTGTGGTTTAGTGCCTGGAGAATCAGGGCAATTTGCCCCTCGCTAGTGTCTGTGGCCTTGTCAAGTTACTTGACCCTTTGGGACTCACTTTCCTAATCAGTGAAATGAATGGGGTTGACCTTTCAGGAGTTTTTCTGCACTAAAATTCTATGGCACACAATTTTTATACTTAAGAGAAGCAAACAAGTCACTCTCCAGAGAAAGGTGCTGATTTGTTGTGGATATATCTACATGTATATATATCATGTGCCATTCCACATAAGGTCCAGGGACATGTCATGTATCCAGAAGTCCTCTTGCCTTCCTCTTGCCCAGCCAACCAGTCAACCCAGGGTGCCCAGGAAAATCCTGAGAATGTGAAAACAAAGTAGGTATCTACACATCCCTTCTCATCAGTTTCTTCTTGACCTCCATAACTCCCTTGTAAATCTGTTTTACCAATAACTGTGTTGCACCTTTGGTCTAGAAACACTCCAAATGCTTCCTTCTTTCTTCACTCACACAAATGACATTGTTAGGTTATTCTCATTCTTTCACTCGTTAATTCATTTATTGGCTGGTCTAGCATTTACTGAGCAACTGCTATGGGCAGCTGTCTTCACTAGGCCTTGATCTCCTTTGAATGCTGTGTAAAGTGAAGCCAGTGTGTTGGTTCGGGGTGGCTGACAGCATTTTCCATGGAGTTAGACTGCCTGAGTTCAAATCGCAGCTCTCTCACTTACTGTGTTATCTTGAAAAGTGTCAGTGTTCTCATTTGTAAAGTGTGGTTACTAATAGGAACCACCTCATAAAGTTTAGTGATGGGTTAAATATGTCAATTTGTGTTTAGTGCCTTGAAAAAGCACGATAAGAGCTGATAAGCACTAGGTAAATGTTAGTTCTTACTGTTATCCCCAAACTATCTGAATTAGTCTGAAATCAGTAGCCCCTCCGTGAGCCACTGATGACACTTGACACAGTGCCTTCCATATAAAACATGATATTTCATGGTTGTGGAGTTGTTTGTCCACTTCAAAGGGCCATTGGGAATGGATTTGAGGAGTATTTGTCACTGACAAGGATTAGTGAAGCAAGCAGAGTTGCTGCTACCTCAGAGAGTTCCGGGCAACGACAGCCACTTTGTCCAAGCCTGAGCAGTAGCAAAAGGATGGCAATAACCCAAAGAAAAGATACAGATGAGGAAGTATTATTGCCAGGCAAACCCAGGATGACCTGGAAATTTGCTCTAGCTACTCCTTTTTGAAGATACATAAGTCCGTGCTGCTTATTTATTGTAAAGAAAGCATTTGCCATGCCTGGACATTAATAGTAATGGTAGTGATAGTAATTGTAATTATTGTAGTAACAGTAGCAGTAATAGCAATAATTGGAGTATTTGAAATAACAGTGACAATAGCAGAGGTAGTCAATAGGAGTAAGAGTAACTGATAATAGTAATAATCCTACCAACAGTAGAGTAGCCATAGCAATGGTATAGTAGTAATCATGGCAGTGGTAATGGTAGTCATAGAGCAATAGTAAGAGCTGTGATGTGATAGTTGGTAGGAGTGATGGTGTAGTAGTAATGGAAGCAGTGGTGATAATCATAGCAGCACTTGCAGCAGCAGGAGTAGTGCAGTGGTGGGTGCAAGAAAATAACAGCTACACTTTTTTATAGCACTATTCAGAGTACTTTACATTTATTAACTCAATTCATACAACTACCCTGTGAGGTAGGGATTATTATAAATGTCTGTTTTACAATAGCACCTATAACATTTTGAATTAGTACAGTTCTAACTGATACCAAACTTGGTTATGCTAGCTCCACCAACATCTCATTAAGACCATGGTCCTCCCATCTCCAGTCCTCCAGATCCCACTCACTGAATCTTCCCCCTCCTGGTCATGTAAGCTGAAGCCCCAGAGCCTCTGTATGCATGCTGTTGCTTCTAGTAGGAAAGACATTCCTTATGTAATGTGAAATTGCTTGCTTGCTTTCAATAAAGGTGTCCCTCTTGGCTGAAAAAAAAGTGGGAGAAATGTTGCCCTCCAGTGGTGGGTATGTTCTACAATGGTTGGCTAGAGCAGTAGAAGGAAAAGAGGGAAAGGAGAAATGGTCCCTCACCTCCCTCTTGATTGAGGCAGAGTCCTCACACCTCCTCAGTGTCAGAAAGACGCCTGTCCTCGATTTCCTGTCACAACCTACCTTCACACGTGACTCATTCTTTCCCTTTGATGAGTTAAGGTGTCTCTAAAATGGCCATTTCAAATAGTGATTAGGAGTCAGATAAACTGGTATGCAAATGTCACTTCTCTCCCAAATTGCTTCTTAGACTTTCTTAGACTTGGTTTCCTCCTCTGTAAAATGAGGATAATTATCACCTCCTAGAGCTGTTATAAGAAACAAAAGAGAAGATACATCAAAAGCCTGATCCAGCATTTGGCACATGTTAAGCCTAAATGACTATTAACCAACTACTAGTACTGAGGTTACCACCATTATTCTTTTCCTTCAAACCATTAAATCCATTATTGCTGTGAGTAAATATCCAGGTGTAATCCCTGTCCCCTCAAAGATCTTCTCTGTTACCCAAATAACACAGAAAATGAAATTTCAGGTCTCTAGTGTCAGAGAATCATCCAGACCTCCATTCTTTAAAGACGCGTATTAGTCTCCCATTGCTGCTGTAACAAATGATCACAAACTTAATGGCTTTAAGCAACACAAAGTTATTACCTTACAGTTCTGAAAGTCAGAAGTCTATGGTGGGTTGTCAGGAGACTCTAGGGAGAACATTCTTCTTGCTCTTTCTAGCTTTCAGAGGTTGCCCACAGCCCTTGGTTCATGACCCATCACTCCAGTCTCTGCTTCCATAATCACATATATGACTTCCACCTTCCTCTTTCCCTTACAAAGACCTTGTAATTATATTGGGCCCATACAGATAATAAGGGTAATATTGCCATCTCAAGATCCTTAATCATTTTTCTGCAAAGTCTCTTTTCCATGTAAGGTAACTTAGAGTTTCCAGAGGTTAGAACATGCGTATCTTTGGGGGACCATTATTCAGCCCAACACAGATGCCCTGAAGGACTAGCTATAGGAAACACTGAGTTCTCGCCACTGAATTCCACATTCCTTATTCAGTGTTCAGAGGATCAGCTGTCCTCCCCTGATCTTTAATATATTACCCAACTTCTTTGAGGGTCAGTTTTCACATGTGTCAAACTGGAATGGCTGCACTGCATATATCAGAGTGTTTGAGGAATCATGAATGCACTTGGGTTTTAGCAAATTTTAGAATAAAATGCCATGGGATCCCTGGGTGGCGCAGCGGTTTGGCGCCTGCCTTTGGCCCAGGGCGCGATCCTGGAGACCCGGGATCGAGTCCCACGTCGGGCTCCCGGTGCATGGAGCCTGCTTCTCCCTCTGCCTGTGTCTCTGCCTCTCTCTCTCTCTCTGTAACTATCATAAATAAATAAAAAAATTAAAAAAAAAATTTTAGAATAAAATGCCACATAAAAATAAAGCAATAATTTAACTTTCTTACAAGTCAATTAATAGACTCAAACTGCTTTGAGATATTTGGATAAAAGGCATTTTCCAATGCCAAGTATATGTTGGTGTTTTGCCTTTGTCCTCGCTGTCAGCCATATATCATCAAAAGCATATTTTATTTTTCCTGTTTTAGATAAACTAATTTTCTGTGCCTATGGTTTTCCTGAATGTCTCCTTCCCTCAAGCCTTGCAGCATCAGAAGTGTAGCTCATTTTCTTCACTGGGTATTCTGTGGGTGGGTAGATTTGGCCACTTTAACTAGTCTTTTTGTCTCCCTTTGTTCTCAAGCTACAGCTTTTGCTGCCTCTGACTTGGTTTTTGCTGCATAGTTATGAATTTGCCACCTCTCTTTTGAGCCTCATCAAGAGCTGCTCTGGCCTGATACGTAGGTTTCTTTCTAGTTTTACTGTCTCCAAGGGAAATGGAGTCAATATGGTTGTTCACCTGCTGAGTTAAGAGTTTGCCCTCATACACATGCCATGTCATTTTATTCTAGTTACAGGGAGCATGCAGCGATTGCACTTCCATGGACTCTCACATGAAGAAGAAGCCACTGTGTGTCCTTCACAATCCCTTATGCATTGCCTTTGCTTCCTAGGGCAAGGATGTATACCAACTACACCCAGGAAGACGGTACAGATGACTCTACTTTTTGAAGTTGACCCTCCCCAGAAACCAGGACCTGCAGAAAAGCAAACCTCTATTTGCTTTAAAAAAAAAAAAAAAAAAAAAAAAAAAATAAATATATATATATATATATATATATATATATATATATATATATATATATATATGAAAGAAACCAAAAGCTGCATTTGGTTTATACGTTTTTTAAACATCTAAAAAGACATGACTGCATTTAGAATAATGTGATGCTCCCGTGTATCTCCTTCTCAGGAAAAATAGTTATGTGGATGTATCAGTTCCCATTCAGATATTTAAGAGAGAGATTTTAATATAGGAAAAGAATGACAAAGGTGTTTAAAATGCTGGCCAAGGGAAAGAAGGTATTATCTAAAGGTCAGCCAACTGCAGGAAGTTGCCATTGCCCCTATAGCCGGAGGAGCAAAGAGGTGAATATGGTGCTACCCACAGTCTACCACTACATACCTGCTTGCCCCTGCTGGAAATGATGGATCTGCCCTTGGATTAGTTATCTATTGCTATTATGTAACAAATTACCTCAAAATGTAATGAAACAACAAACATTTACTACCTCCCACCCCAACTGCTCTTTTAGAACCCCTTCTGGTCCTCCTCATTTAATCAGCTGATGCCCCAACATTGTCTGCTCTACATATAAAGTCTCACCACTCTTCACCAGAACCTCTCATCTAGACTTGCTTTCTCAGACCATGGGTACACCAGGTTCCCATCCCTTCCTGCCTCTGCCTTTCCCCTTCCTTCAAAGCTTAGCTATCCTACTTTCCCTGTCCTTGCCTCCTCAGGGCTCTTTTATCGTCAGTTAGCACTGAATAATGGAAAGCTGTGAGATTTATTCAATTCAACAAAATCTATTATGCAGATGTTATGTTTCAGGCATTATGCTGGGGGCTAGGGATGCAAAAAAAGAAATAGTTCCTGCCCTTGAAGAGTATGCAGTTATGTCAGGGACACAGATGTCTATAAAACAAAGTGATAAGTGCTACAATACAGGTACATTCTGGCAGATTGATTGACAAACCACACAGATCTGTCCTCAATTGGCTTCAGGTTATCTGCATCCTTGGTTCTTGCTGGGGAAAGAAACGCAACCTTGAATTCTCAGTCATATAATCCTTATCAAATAAACTTACAATAAATAATTTATGGTGGTTTACCTAAAAGACAAACAGCCCATCTATTACTTTAGAGATCCTAAATTTTATTGTTCATGTACACAGAAGCATAATTCAGTTCATTAAAAAAAAAAATCTATAAAAAACTAAAACAACAAAACAACATGATCCATGGCCTTGTTTTCATACCTCAGTAGAACTGCTTTTACTGAGCTGTATGTTGATGTCTCATCTGCCTAGATAAGCAACATTTTAAACACTGCTAAATGAAATGAAATACATCCCCAATGTAGAAATATTGTGAGAGTCTTCCTGTACATCCTGTGTCCATTTTCTAAGGACTCCAGAGGGAAGTTTTTCTCAGATCTCAGATTCAGGAAGAGCCTTCTCAGAACAATTCATTTGTTTTTGTCTTATGGATAGAGCAAAAATCTTATAATCCATTCATTGTGTCTCCATTTTTGCTATAGGTGCTGGAAGTTAAGATCAAATCGTAGTGCTCCTCTAATAACCATACGAGAATGGGTGGTAGGCATTTGTTTTGCTGTCCTGATTTCCCCTTGATCCCAAATCCTCCTTTACCCTTTTGTAGGTATGTTGGTAAGATATCTCAAGCTCTCTATAGAATGGGGAGGTTTATATTGATTACAAATGAATTGTGCAGGTGTATATATGGTATTAGTCCTATTTGGGAAGAAGAAGCAAGAAAATCATAGAAAGAAATGACTTTTGATCTGATTCTTGGAAAATTATGACACGTATCTAGTCTGAGAAGATCTTTCCAACTCAGGAGAATAACATAAGCAAAGACTTAAAGTCATAAAAATACCCATGGGTTATAGGGCCAGATCCAGAGGAAGGGAGGCTCTAACATGGATGTATTTTTTCCTATTAGTACACTATCCCTCCCAGTTAAAAGAATAGTTAAGCTATTAAAATGCAACTTTACACTGATGAGCCTTTAAAGAGTGACTCTAATAATAGCAGTTTCTATCAAGAGAAATTAGTTGGTTTTTGTTTTGTTTTGCTTTGTTTTTATCAAGTAAGCATCTTTCTGTTCAATTCACAAGGACATCCCACTCTGTCTGCAGGTTGGCTAAGCTAGATGCTAGGCCACCAAGAACAGCAATAGTTGTCACAAGCCTCTGCCAGAGTAGGTATGGCCAAGGTAAAACCAGAGCACCCATCCCCCAAAGCTCTGTTCATGGTCCTCTGCTCCTGCAAAGCCATTTCCTGGGCTGGCTAAGCCTGCTTTAAGGGCAAAAAGAGCAATGTGTGGGTACGAGCAGATCTTACATATCAGGAGAGATGCTGCTCTGTTGTTTGGTACTCACAAGAATTGAGCAAGATTTTTCCCCCTTACTACTCATTTTCTTATGATTTGGATGTCTTTAATGTGATATTTTTACCCGATCCCCTTTTTCTATAATCACACTGCCTATCTGTGATATTCACTGATTTTTCCAATCTACAAACCCATCTATATACATCACAATGGACTCCCAGTAGCTAGAGACGACTTTAAAAATGAGTCATTCACCCTGCTCTAGGCAGGAAATTAAGACTTGTAATGTTGAGATAGGAATAATTTTGGGTACCTTTCATTACTTTGATTTCTTTTTTCTAGTAAATATTACAATTATTTAAGCAGCTGAAAACATCATGTTAAAATGTCAGTAAATACAGTAACAAATCTAGCTCTTAAGTGAGTCCCCACCAAGGCCTCATGCAAACAGCAATTTGCTGGAATCACACATGAAAAACATTAGGCTATTTGAGGATTTGGGGTGATTTCAGTCTGAAAATTGGCCTATTTGAGAAGAAAGAACCATCTCCAGGAGGAATTAACAAAGCAATGGCTTTTGTTGTTGGTTAAGTAAATTTCCAAGGTTTTTAAATGTTGCTTTTTATAAATACCAAAGGAGAAAAATTGGGTAGCACTGATCGCAGTTTTACTATTTAGCTTTAACAGAGACCTTAGGCCAGCCTGGGACCCAAAATGAGGGACAGTCTCATGTGGGGACCACACAAAAAGAAAATCTGCCTCTTGTGTCAAAAAGAGTAGTGTTGGCCTGAACAAGCACCTCTCTGAGTGCAAACACTCCACTAGCCTGGAAAGGCACTGGTAGCAAAAGGGATGTGCAAGAAACCAAATGTCCTAGATGTACCAGCAAGAAGCAGTGAGGCAAAATAGCTGTCCTTGAATACAAATAAAAAGAAACCCTGCAATGAGAGTTCTAGCCCTGAGCTGCCCACATACACATCTCTCACTAATCACACCTCCGACCTAGCCCTGACTTCCTCACCCATCACACATTTACCCAGCCACCTCTAGCCATCACATGTGCCATGACGCTGTGCTAAACACTCAGTAAATTATCTCCAGATGGTCTTCAGACTTTGTCTTCCTTTACAGATTTGCATGTGCAAGTTAGCTTTGTAGATTACCCATGTATGCCTGAGATCCATGCAGTTTTCACTGGCCAAATAGCTATGTGTAGCCATTGTCGAGACTCTCCCCAGTTGCCTTAGGCTGAGACTATGAATACTTAGAACATTTATTTTTATAAACCAACCCTCATTTAGACAAAAGGCTAAATTATCTAACATATAAAGAGCTTTTACAACCAATAAAAAAATGCCAACAATCTTTGGAAAAGGAAAATTTATAAAGCAACATCTCACTAAAAAAGAAATGCAACTATCTTTAAAATGTGACCCAAAAAAAATGCAACTGTCTTTCAGACTCTCTTATAATGAAAGAAAAATTAGAACAATGAAACACTTTCCTATATCAGATTAGAAAAGATTAGAGTTTTTAAAGTATATAGTAAAGTATCAGAGAAACCAGGTTAATGAACTATTGATGGAAGTATAAATTATTATAATCTCATCATAGGGCAATTAGGCAATAACTATTGAAATTTTAATACTATTGAAATTTTAAATATATACTTTGACTACTTTCATATGTAAGAATTTATCCTTCAAAAATATTGTACATAAACAAGTGAGTTGTGAGGATATTGCAATATTAGCATAACAAAAGCAATATACCACAGATGACAACTGATATTTGAAGACCTCCAAATGTCCAGGAGTCTATGCAGTTATTAAAATGGTTGAGGTGGATCTCTACCAAAAAAAAGTCCAAAACTGCCTACAGGACAAAGAACTTTGACTGCCACATAACACATCACAAAGCAGTCACCCCCATGGCCCTGAACTCTAGACAACCAAAGAAGCCCACCATCAGGCAGCATGCCAAGGCAGTACAGGTAATATCTGGTAATCTGATAAGGATTAAAGATAAAATAAAACTTCAGGCAAGTATCTGTCTTTGGGCGTCTTAAAATTTCCATCTCATTGTGCTGAAAATATACCAAAGTATGATTTGCCCAGTTTGGCAGGCTCTAGAACAAGGTCTTATTTTCAGAATTAAAAAAAAAAAAAAAACAGAGTTAAGCTTCAATTCAATTAAATAAAATATAAAAGCCTTTCTTATTCATTTGTTAAAATATACCACAAAATACTAGTTGTCAATATTTTGCCAATATGTTTAAATAAAAATTTAAGACAACCAACTCTCTTTCATAAAACTTCCAATCTCTTCTCTCATTGCTTAATAATATCTCTTTCTTCCCCCTGCTTTAAGAAAAAGCTTTAACTTTCCTTCACTGAAGTTCAGGTATCAAAGCTTGTCCACAGTTCCCGGAATGCTAGCTTAGGGCAGCAGCTATCAGATTCCATTGATTTGCTGCTAGCAAATTGGAAGATTTAATGGTGTGACTTCCATATGTTGCTGGTTGGTGATCAGGTCTCACTGGGGTCTCTCCAAATGGGAAAAGAATTGCTTCCTGCTAATCTCAGGCAGCCGCATTGCATCCACATCCATTTGCTCACTGATCTTAAACAGAAAGAATACAGAGAAAGATTATGTTTCATTCTCCCACTGCGTCTACATAAAACCCAATTGCCGTCCCTTTCTGATCAGCAAGATGTTACCTTGGCAACTACTTTGTAGAGCTCTTATTCCTCCCTCCCCTGAAGCTCATCATTTATGTAAAAGTTATTTTGCCTCCTAATGACTAAGATAAGATATCAGCCAGCCTGACTGGTTCCCTGGTTCTTGTAGACAAAGGTTATAAAACGGATAGCCTAGGGGCCAAATCCAACACTAAGTGCATTTGACTACACAAAGATTTTTAGGTTTTGTGGTTTTTTCTTTTTTTTTTTTAATGTAAAATAAGGTATTAAACCAGAAGATTTGACATAGAAATCCAATATTCCAGTTGTCTTTAAAAATATTTAGACCTGGGAGTGCTGAGGTAGTTGTCAGTTAAGTGTCTGCCTTCAGCTCAGGTCACGATCTCAGGGTCTTGGGATCAAGCCCTGTGTCAGGCTCTCTGCTGAGTGGAGAGCCTGTTCCTCTCCCTCTGCCTGCCGCTCTGCCTACTTGTGCTCTCCCTGTCAAATAAATAAAATCATAAATATATATGTGTGTGTATATATGTATGTGTGTGTGTGTGTAGAGAGAGAGACCTGAAGACACTGCGTCCACATTGTAAAAATTCAGCTGTAAGCATAGTACTGGTTGTTTCCCTGCACTCAGGCCTCTTCCTTTGATTAGATTACCTGGTAGGCATTTAGGTTGTGGCCTCTGTTTGAAGATACATGCCCTTTTAAAAATGAAAATATTCAGAACAGAACAAAAGTTGTTTCTAAGATGTTTCTCTTTCTCAAAATTCAAAGGAACTTCAAACTCACCAAATGTCTTCAGAAGTGCACCAGGTTTTCTAACATTATCCTTAACTTTTTGCCACCATTCCTAATTACAGCCAGCAATATAAGATACTCTGAGGGTTTCAACAAAAAAAGACCAAGTTAAGGAGTGAAATAACTCATGTCTACTGATCAGTTAGAAGGGCAGTGAGGGTTTTTTTTTTTTTTTATTGGAGTTCAATTTGCCAACATATAGCATAACACCCAGTGCTCATCCCATCAAATGCCCCCCTCAGTGCCCGTCACCCAGTCACCCCCACCCCCCGCCCACCTCCCTTTCCACCACCCCTTGTTTGTTTCCCAGAGTTAGGAGTCTCTCATGGTCTGTCTCCCTCTCTGATATTTCCCACTCATTTTTTCTCCTTTCCCCTTTATTCCCTTTCACTATTTTTTATATTCCCCAAATGAATGAGACCACATGATGTTTGTCCTTTTCCAATTGACTTATTTCACTCAGCATAATACCCTGCAGTCCCATCCTCGTCAAAGCAAATGGTGGGTGTTTGTCGTTTCTAATGGCTGAGTAGTATTCAGCCATTGTATAAATGTGGTCATTGTATAAATAGACCACATCTTCTCTATCCATTCATCTTTTGATGGACACCGAGGCTCCTTCCACAGTGTGGCTATTGTGGACATTGCTACTATAAACATCGGGGTGCAGGTGTCCCGGTGTTTCACTGCATCTGTATCTTTGGGGTAAATCCCAGCAGTGCAATTGCTGGGCCATAGGGCAGATCTATTTTTAACTCTTTGAGGAACCTCCACACAGTTTTCCAGAGTGGCTGCACCAGTTCACATTCCCACCAACAGTGCAGGAGGGTTCCCTTTCCTCCACATCCTCTCCAAAATTTGTTGTTTCCTGCCTTGTTAATTTTCCCCATTCTCACTGGTGTGAGGTGGTATCTCATTGTGGTTTTGATTTGTATTTCCCTGATGGCAAGTGATGCAGAGCATTTTCTCGTGTGCTTGTTGGCCATATCTATGTCTTCCTCTATGAGACTTCTGTTCATGTCTTTTGCCCATTTCATGATTGGATTGTTTGTTTCTTTGGTGTTGAGTTTAAGAAGTTCTTTATAGATCTTGGATACTAGTCCTTTATCAGATACGTCATTTGCAAATATCGTCTTGAAGGGCAGTGAGGTTGATAAAGAAGTCAGTGGTCTTCAAACTGAAACATGCATTAAAATCATTAGGAGAGGGGATCCCTGGGTAGCTCAGTGATTTAGTGTCTGCCTTTGGCCCAGGGCGCGATCCTGGAGTCCCGGGATCGAGTCCCACGTCAGGCTCCCAGCATGGAGCCTGCATCTCCCTCTGCCTGTGTCTCTGCCTCTCTCTCTAGGTCTATCATGAATAAATAAATAAAATCTTTAAAAATAAATAAAGTCACCAGGAGAGCTTGTTAAAACACAGATTTCTGAGGGCACCTGGATGGCTTAGTTGGTTAGGTGTCCAGCACTTGATTTCGGCTTAGGTCATCATCTCAGGGTCTTAAGATAGAGTCCCACATTGGGTTTTGTGCTGAGCAGGGAGTCTGCTTGAGATTCTCTCCTCCCTCTACTCTTCCCCCTACTCATGCCCTCTATAAATCAATCAATCCTTTAAAAAAAAAAAAAACTCCAGATTTCTGTATCTGAGTTTCTGATTCAGTAGGTCTAGGATATTTGCATTTCTAACACACCCCAGTGATGCTGATGCTCCTGGTCTGGCAACCATACTTTGAGCATCACCAATTTCTTGCTGTACCAAATATATCTGTAAATGTATAGTGGCCAAGCACAATAGAAGTTTATTTCTCTTTCACAAAACAATCCATAGCAAGTTTTCTTTCATTCATTGAGTGAGGAACCCAAGCTCCTTTGAGCTTATATCTCTACTAACAATTAGGAGCATATACAGTTGGAAGAGAGGAAAGGTATCCAGAAAGCAGACCACTTTTTTTTTTAATTCAAGCATAATTAACATACAGTATTATATTAGTTTCAGGTATATAATATAATGATTCAATAATTATATAAATTACTCAGTGCTCATCATAACAGATGTCCTCTTAATCCCCTTCCATCTATTTCACCCATCTCCCTATCCATTTCTCCTCTAGCAACCACCAGCTTGTTCTCTATATTTAAGAGTCTGTCTGCTTTTTGGTTTGTCTCTTTTTTGCTTTGTTCTTTTTGTTTGTTTCTTAAACTCCACATGAGTGAAATTTTATGGCATTTATCTTTCTCTTACTGACTTATTTCACTTAGCATTATACCATCTAGATCTGTCCATGTTGTTGTAAGTGGCAAGATTTCATTCTTTCTATGACTCAGCAATATTCTATTATATTATATATGTAAATATTTTTTGTCCATTCCTCTATGGGTGGACATTTAGGTTGCTTCCATATCTTTGCTATTATAAATAATGCTGCAGTAAACATAGAGGTCCTTCTATCTTTTCAAGTTCATGTTTTCATTTTCTTTGGCTAAATACCCAGTAGTGCAATTACTGGATCATATGGTAATTCTATTTTTAATTTTTTGAGAATCTCTATACTGTTTTCCACCAACTGGCATTCCCACCAATAGTGCACAAGTGTCCCTTTTTCTCCACAGCATCTCCAACACTTGCTGTTTCTTCTGTTTTGATTTTAGCCATTCTGATAGGTATGAGGTGATATCTCATTTTGGTTTTGATTTGCATTTCCCTGATGATTAGTGATGTTGAGCATCTTTTCATATATCTGTTGGCCAGCTTTATGACTTCCTTGGAAAAATATCTATTCATGTCTCCTACCCATTTTTAATCAGATTATGTCTTTTGATGTTAAGTTGTACAATTTATTCATATATTTCAGATATTAACTGTTTATTGGATATATCATTTGCAAATATCTTCTCCCATTCAGTGTGTTGTCTTTTTGTTTTGTTGATGGTTTCCTTTGCTGTACAAAAAGTTTTGTTTTGTTTTGTTTTTTTGGTATAGTCCTGATAGGTTGCTTTTGCTTTTTGTTTCCCTTGTCAAAGGAGATGTATCTAGAAAAAGATTTGTTCAGCTGATCAGTCTACTTTTTAAAAGCGTTGTCATAGAAGTGTCCCATATCACTTCAATTCAATGTTTCATTGGTGAAAACTAACCACATGATAGTATCTAGATGCAGAGAATGCTGGGAAACAGTCTCTGGCAGGACAGCTACTTCTACAAAATGGAAGGGAGAACACCTGTTTTTGTGTACATCTGCATCTCAGCAGCTATGAATGTGGCTCACTCTTCCTCTGCCAACTTCTTTCCCCATTACCAAAAGGCTCTTCTCCCTTATTCTTGCTCATCCAAATCTCATCACCCTCTGGTTATATTTAACTTCCACCAGAATTCCCAGTAAAAAATATCTCTAGTCTTTTATCTTGATAAGTAGCTAAAGTAACTTCCCTCAAAGAGTTTGTTGTTTCCTTGAGGTTATTTTGATAATTATAACCTTAAGAACAAGATTCATTCTTCTCTAGCTAATCAGAAGGAAAATATAAGCTGTTTGCATTTTGAACGTTTTAAAGACTTCCTAGAGTCAAGTATCACATCAAATTATGTTTCCAAAAACTAGACAATGGAAATAAGTAATGAAAAGTGCCTAAAATAATTAATGTTGTGACATTATAACCTAACTACTCTCCCTGTAGTAAATTAATACTTTCTAAAGTCCTCTCTAGCTCCTGGGATCTAAAGTGAGTTATAGAGGTGATCTGTGGGCTTCTAAAATCAATCAAAACTAAAAATATGATAATAAAATGAAATGTGGTTCATTTACCATTGCAAGTAGCATAAAACTGAACCCAAACTAGCTAGGCAGAAAGAGAATCTATTGTTTCACTTAGGATGAAAAGTCTAAAGGCATACTTAGCTTCAGAAATGGCTGAATTCTGAACTCAACTAATGTCATCAGGACTGTTTTTCTCATCTCTCAACTTCATGGTGGAACAGAATGGCAACAAGGACTCTAACTCCTATGCTCTCTTTAGGTCCAACAGATAAGATCAAGAGTACCTCAAAGAGAAAACATCACTGTGGGTTATTGGAATTGACTAGAGAGTCTTATGCTCATCCTTAAACTAACCATTGTAGCCAAGGGACACTAATTTTGGTTTTGTGTGTGGAATAAGTTTCACTTAATCCAAACTGAGTTGGAGAAGGTGGTTCTTTTTTTTTTTTTTTTTTTTTTAAGGTGGTTCTTTAGAGGGGAAATGTATGGTTATTGTTGGAGTTTGAGGCGGCTCCATGCCCTACCCTTGGAACCAGTTGAAGGACCTATGAGCCAGGTAGACACAAAAAGTTACCTTTATTACATGAGTTTAGGTCTGTTAACCAAGAGCTTGCTAATTCCTGAACCAAATGAATCTGCCCCATCACAGACATGCAGTCTCCCACAGGGGCTTGTCCCTATCAGATTTATGACAAAGAGAAGCACAGAATGTTCTCTGCATACTGATAGGTGACGTCAAAGGAGGAAATGGGAATTCTGGTGCAGTGGCTGAGCCCTATCAGGTAAGTCACTCTTCCCCTGCTTGGGGCAAAGGGAGAACAACCAGTGGGTAGATGAGCTAGGATTGTTACACTGAAAAATTTCATACACACAATATAGGAATAGAAAATACATGTCTCCTAACATTTAACAAGAGAATAAATGAATGCTGATAGCAACAACAGATGTCCACTACCAATAGAAAGTAAGACTTAGTTTTAAATACGTAGATACATAGAACAAAATATATGCATCCAAATGGTTAGATTCCTTAAGCTTTTTAGTTATAAAAGAATATTGAACCCACCTGTTATGAAAACACCATAATGCCCTTTAGATACTGTACTTCACAATTATTGTCTTTTATCTAATTTAGTGTGTTTCTGTCTATGAAAAGTAACCAAGTATAAAAGTGGACTTTAGCTGAGTGAAGTAAGTCAGTCGGTGAAGGACAAACATTATATGTTCTCACTCATTTGGGGAATATAAATAATAGTGAAAGGGAATATAAGGGAAGGGAGAAGAAATGTGTGGGAAATATCAGAAAGGGAGACAGAACATAAAGACTGCTAACTCTGGGAAACGAACTAGGGGTGGTAGAAGGGGAGAAGGGCGGGGGGTGGGAGTGAATGGGTGACGGGCACGGGGGGTTATTCTGTATGTTAGTAAATTGAACACCAATTAAAAATAAATTTAAAAAAAAGTGGACTTTATGTTAATGCCCTAGGATTAAATGAGTTGCCAGAAGAATATGGTTGAGAGCTTAGGGAAAACAAACAAGACAAAGAGGAGATTCATACTGATCTGGACCTGATTCTACAATATAAGTTCTATGAGATCAGACTCCTTGTCTTCCCTGCTCACCATTTTATCTTTCCCTAGTGTCTAGAATGTGGCCTCTGACATATAGTAGATGCTCAATAAGCATTTGTGGATTGGATAAATTGCGGAGGGGGTAGGAATCAGAGAAAATTAAAATCTTGTTTGGAGTTACAGTGGCCCCAAAAAAGTAGTGTCAATTTGGAACTAAACTGTATTTCGACCTTAACTAAAAGGACCTAATTTCATGCTATCTAGGATGTATTCAGCTGACCTGGAAGAGTTCAAGAATTAAGGAACCAAAAATATCTGAAATGATAGGTAACACGATGGTAACAGATCTGGAACCTCAGCCTGGCCAGATGCAGGCCCTCCCCGTCCCCCAGAAAGAGGGAAGCCCACTGTCCTGGGCCTGCAGGATTTGGGTCCTGCCCACTAGCTGCACTGACGCTGCCCCTTTCTCCCTGCCCAACTTCCCCTCACCTCAGCTCCGGACATCCGGGACTTATTTAAACTCTGTTGCAAGTGCAATAAACCCGGCCCGGTGCCCCCACTGACCAGAAAAAAAAAAAAAAAAGGAGTCTTACAGGTAATTTATTAATTCCCAACAATGACTGCATATTTAAAACACTTGGGGAGCTCTTTAAACAATTAAATACCCAGGCGTCTATAATTTGCAATAGTTCCCAAATGATTCTGACATACAGCTTGGGCTGAGAACTGTTCTACTACAACCACTCCATCCTTTAGAAGAGGCTGCACTTAAAAAGGTAAAGGATTCAGAATGTGATTTGATTATGTCAGTGTTTAGATATATTTTGAAATTAAATCATGAAAAAGAAATAGCTACTTCTTAATGTCAACCCTAGTCGATTCCTGAAATGAGTAAGTCTCAATCTTTCAAAATATTACCAGAACCAACTATTTTTATAGGCAGAGAAGGATGGTTATTCCAGCCCAGTAGTCTGCCTTGAAGGCCATGGGGAAGCCATTGAAAAGTTTTGCAAAAGTGTCATGATGAAAAGGTAGTTTCCAGAGATGGACCTGGCTATGGTGGAAGGATAAGTTTGAAGGAACAAGTAGAAAGACAGGGAGGTGACACAATAGCTATCCCAGAATGAGCCCTTGATCATCCAACATAAGATAGAGACAGTGAACATGAGCACTATCATGTAAAGCTGTCAACAGGGCTTCAGGACTATTGGCTTGGAAGAGTCAACGGTGAGCTGGCGCCCAGAGCAACTACAGGTGCCAGCTCTTGACTTAATCCAGTTTTGCATTCTAAACAGCTGCCTGGCCTGGAGCTGCCAGAAGCTCTTTTAAAGGAGGAGAAGGAAGGGTATAAAGGAAGAGAGTATAAAGCATGGGCCTGGGGGTGAGGGGCAGGTCTAACCATTTCATCTACCTGGGGAGCTTAACACTGTTGTGTTTTGTGACTAGAACCAAGTAAAGAGATGGTTGTCTCAGGAAAATCCACTTCCCGGCTACTTGGGTGACCTCCAAAGTCCTGCAGGACATTGGGCCATTGGGGAGAGGGGGTAGAGGAGTGACACCTTCTACTTGGTAGACACAAAGCTGTTTCATCACCATATTTTACTTAAGTAAAATTAAGTGTGCTAGATGAGTAAATCTATCCACCTCAAACACATTTTGCAAACCATCATCTAACCACTGAAAATTTTGTTTTCAAAATTTCCCTGATTGGATCCCATACCCAAGGTGCTGTGGGGTGTTCTGCATGTATTTGCAGATATGCATGCACAGTACCTACCTTTTGCAGAGGCAAAAAGTCACTCCAAGGTGAAATGATCCTGCTGAAAGAGCTTGTGGCTCTTCCAACAGAACTGAAGGGGTTGTGGGGGGAGAGGTGGTAGCCCAAGCAATCTGCCTCAGGCCAGCTCTGGTAGGGCCCCAGCCCTGTGAAGGAGCAATGCCATTCCTGGGAGCCCACTCCCCTCTGCCCTGGGGGGTTACCTGCGCCCCCTCAGATGCCTCCAGTAATGGGTCTTTCGAAACTTCCCTCAGGAGAGGATGCCATGGGCTAATAGACATCACTATCAGGAAGACTTTTGTGCTGCGCAGCTTATATTTTCTTTTCCGCAGTTTCAGCTCATTGCTCCTAATTACCTCCCCCTGGGCACCACCACCCCCCCCCCCCCAACATACAGGATCAACAGCTTGGCCTGCCTCAGCACCTCTCTGCCGGAGGCTCTTCATTCAGAATGGCCCACTTAAAATGCAGCCCCACACTACCCAGCTCCAACTCAGGTACAGGTCCCTGGAGTTGCCCGCCTTCCTGCTACCCTGGCCTTGCTTGGGGCCTCCTACTGGCTAAGCCCAGGAGCCCCAGCAGGTGAGAGCACACTGCCATCTCCTCCCCCTTTCTCTGCCTGGGCTTTCTCATAGGGTCTGCGTTCCTCCAGTATGGGGGGCACAGCCGATGGAAGCAGAGCTCTGGGTACCATGCCAAGGGGACCCAGCATTAATTATTCTCTCTTCTCCAAGCAAAGGTGTGAGAGCTGTGCCCTGCGATGATCACGGACTTGGAGTACAGTCAGCACTACATCTACAGGCTGAAAACCAGAGAGGTTCATTCAATTCCCTCTCCTCCTGTGCCTTTTAACTCACTTTGAAATTCCTCACGCTGCTGCAGGTGCCTCCGTGCTTTTTCCAAGGGCTAGAGCCCTGTGCAGATTTATTTGGTAACCATCGCAGGAATTTCAAAAAAAAAAAAAAAAAAAAGAAAGAGAGAGAGAACTGGAGGAAGAAGCCAGGCCTGAAGTAATTAAGATGATTTGTTTCACATGGTTCAGGTAGGTACAAAGGGGAACCTGAACACAGAGAATGGAAGATCAAAGGGACAGCAGTGAGAAGGTGGAAGCTCAGCTCTGCCAAATGAAAACCCCTCTCCATATTTTTAGCTTCTCCCAGAGATAAAAGAGAGGAAGATAACATTTGTTTTAACGTTTGCTTTCAGCAGTTAGCTTCCAGAATAAAATATTCAAATGTATGATGCCAGATTTACAAGGTCATAAGATCTCCCCCTCTGAAATCATTTGTGGGTAGAAAACACTGCTCTACTTAAGCCCCAGGAATTGAGCTGCAGGAATGAATATTCCTTAGGAAGTACATGTACTTGGCAAGCTTATTGGTGGCTCTTGAGAATCCTCTCTGCAATGGGCCCTCTTCTGCCCCTGGCACCCTACCAGCCACGGTATGTAAAGGTAAGGTTGAGCAGCAGAGGAGCCAGTGCAGGGGGCACATGCATACATCTGAGCACACCACTTTTCAAAACCACGACATGGTATTTATGAAACAGCATGGTATTTGGCTGTGGGGTTCTCCTTCCCAACAATATGCATCACCAAGAATCAGCCATTGTATTATTTTCCAATGCTATTGATACCCCGGATCTTCTGATATTTTGCCACAAGTATATACACGTCTCTCCTCTGCTAACTCTGTGGCTTCCATCTGACCTGCACTGTGACACACCTGCTGCTCACTCATATTTCGTCCAGAGTTCCTTACAAGCCCTGGGAAGTTACACTTGTTCGGGACCACAGTGACAGATCTAGAGCTAGAATCTGGGGCTCTGGCAAAATGAAGAGGCTTTCTCTTTGTGGTTTTTCCTTTCTCATCCCCTTTCCGTAAGGTGACTGAGATTTCTTACCTCCTGTGAATATGACTAAATCTGAGTATTACAGAGTGAATACTGAGCTTAGTATTTATAATATGCCCATTAAATCAGTACCATTCAGATAATCAATTTTAAAATTATCTGAATGCATGGCTGGGTGGCTCAGTGGTTGAGCATCTGCCCTTGGCTTAGGTCATGATCCTGGGATCAAGTCCCACATTGGGCTCCTCACAGGGAGCTTGCTTCTCCATCTGCCTATGTCTCTGCCTCTCTCTGTGTCTCATGAATAAATAAAATCTTAAAAAAAAAATGGAAATAAAGAAACTAAGGTTGGGAAAGTTAAATCACTTACCCCAGTCAGGGCTAGCAGGTGGAGGATAGAGGGGTCTCTACTGCCTCTGTGAATAAACACCTGAATTCCTTTAGCACCACAGATAGCATTCACCGATGGCCTCCGAACAGCTGTGGAGACTAGACTGACCAAACAATCGAACATCCATGAGGTGTGTTTTCAGTGACTGCACTTTTGACAAAATTGACCTGAGTAGGTGTCACTTTGGGAGACTTCCCTCTACTTCACTAGCCTTTTCCTAGGAGGCTGCTGCCACGGTGGCGGTCTTGCTCCAGGCCCCCTGGAGGCCTACATACCATTGGTAGGAAATGTCGGCAGTATTGACCATGATTCTGGAAAGAAGCAAATTAATCTGTGCAGTGGTCTCCAACCCATGACATGGCCTCATTATCCCCTTGCTCTGAGCAGAAGGTTCCAGCCCATAACCCAGAAAAAAAACCCTGCAGACGCCCTATTGACTCCTCAGCTCCAGGGGACAGGGATGTCACAAGACTAGCTTCCCTGGACCAGGCTTCAACGGAGGTGTTTTTCTGTGGTGGAGAGAAATGTGTGGACAAAAGAGATGGCCTTTTTTGTGAGTATCAGCACTTCTCAGGCTTTGGCATACACACGAATCACTGGGGAGCTTGTTAAAACACATACTCTGTTTCAGCTGCTCTGGGGTCCTGAGATGCTACGTTTCTAGGAAGCTCCAACACAGTGCCCACACTGCTGGTCCCGATGCTGAGTAGCCAGGTTTTCTCTGCACATATGTTTTCACAGTGAAGCCCTTGATGTCGCATTTTGACAAAGAAGTTCTGTAAAGACCAGAAGCCGTGGCCTTACATCACTGCTATGAGTAGAAGGAAGGCTTTCTTCTGAAGCAGAGAACATTCTTCAAGTCACTCACCTGGGAAAAAGCCCTTCAGATCATCCAGAAAGGAAATTCCTCACCCTCTGCTGGAACTGCACATCCAAAGTCAAGGCTGGAGCAGTCCTTCAGGGATCAAGGATAGGCCACACATGAGGCCATAAACTCTACCATGTAACCCTTCCTGCTTGTAGTTCCTTTTGTGGCCATACTGACTCAGCTGTAAGTCATCCAGTGGGTTTGCCCCAACCCTCAGTGGACAGGTGCATGTGTCTGCCAGGGCCCACCAGGTTGCACGTGTGCCAGCAAGCATGTACCACCCATCTGTGTGCCCACTGTGGGGTGGTACAGACGGGCCCAAGGTTGGGCTAGCACCACACAGGGCTCCTGCCCCAGGCATCCCGCATGTGCACAGTCACTCCTGGTCATGTGTTTATGACCTAGCATCTGTGCAGTTCATCTGGGGCTCCGGGGCCACACTTGATTGTGTTCTTATTGACTCAATGTCTCCCAAAGTCAGATAAAACCCATGGCTGTGAACTAGGCTGGACCACGTTCTTTCCATCACATCTGCACACATACATGGATGTGTGTCCACATTCCTTCGAAACTGAAAGTCTAATTTTAGGAAAAAAATTTCCAGGGCATGGTGATAGCCTGAAGTTTAAAAACAAAATTTAAGTCTCAGAAACTTGGTTCCCCAATAATGCTGGTGGACATGACGTTGCCAGTGCTGTGGCTAAAGATGAGAACACAGCTCAAGAAAGGGAGACTGGGTGAGGCCAAGCAGCCTGGTTTAGCAACCCCTGCTAGAGGAGGAGATAGCATGCATGGTCTTTGCTTCTGATTAGCTAAGGGACTTGAGCATTGGGATTCCTTGAAAGGTCATTTCTCTAAACAGAAATAACCTAAGTTCTGATTTTCCCTAATAACATAACTACTTGGTACACATTTGGGCAACTATAAAATAATGCCGGTTCTAGAGGCAGAGAAGCTGTGGTCAGACCAGCCTTTAATGAGCAACCCAGGGCCTGGCCAGGTTTTGAAGGAACTAGCATATAGAGATATTAGCTGAACCTCAAAAACAATAGGTGCCTGCGCCCTCTAAGTAGCTCATGTGTTACAGATCTGACAAGTCTCATTGATTTAAATGGCTGGAGAACTGCTTGGATTTTAATCTCCTTCACCCTTATACCAAGGAGGTCACTGTTTAAATGCTTTTACTTAATAATGTAAACACCTGTCACACGCCAGGGGCAAAGCTATTAAGGAGAAGGATTATTTAAAGCAATGCTCCTGAATACAACATTGTTATTATTGTCTTATTCTCAGTTGCCAGGGCTTTTTTCTTAGGACTAGAGCCAATGGCCAAGTCACCTAGTGCTCTGTCCCCCAGAGAGATCTGCAGAGGGTTCCTTTGACCCATACACAGAATGAGCATCTGCTCACATGCTGTCATCTGAAGGTCCCCAAACATCTGACCTGCAAAGCCTCTTGCAGTCAACACCATGTGTCTACCAAAGTCCGTTATTAAAATGGAAAGCTATTTTCATAAAGGAGTATTAAGCCATTAACCTGGTAGCTACAAGGCACAGACTAAACTCTTTACAAAGTATCATCTCTTATACCTACAACAACCCTATGATTTAATGCTGTTGTCATCCCCATAATCTGAAGTACAGAATGGTTAAGTGACTTTCTCAAGGACACACAGTATCTAAGATTAGAATAAGAATTAGATAAGAATAAGATTAGAATCTAGGGCTGACCTCAAAGCACCTACTTTTAGGAACCAAGCACTATGCTGTATTATCTCTCTCACTTTCAAGGGTCCATTAGTGTACCACATAACCTGATGAGATGAAAGCCTAAAGGAATGATTCAGAAGAGAGTAGAAAAAAATGAGCCAGAACCTGCAGGGCTGCTGGGGAGGAAGGGCCTGAGGCTAGACTCTAAGGCCTGGACTGGGGGCTCTGGAACAAAATATTGGCATCAGGAGGCCCAGGGGTTAGAACCCGAAGGCAAAGGACCCTAACACATTTAAGAAGATACCAAGGCTAAAGATGTAAGAGCACCACCTATAGCCCAGCTTAAAGAAGGGACAGCCCCTGCTCCCTGCTCTTTTATTTTTCCCAAACTGTCTCATCAGGGGAGGCACACCTGAGGCCAACACAAAAAGGCCTTCCCCACCCTTACCTGTCCATGTCTTCTGAATATTCACCATAGCACTGGTCTTAGCAAAACCCAGGTCAGCCTGGACCCTGCCAACAGTACCCAAAGCCCCAATGTCTAACCAACTGTGGGTTAGTGACATTGGCCCTAGAAAGGAGGGCAAGCTCATGTGACAGTGCAGGTTGCAACAGACACTGGTCTTTAATCCAAGTTACCGATCAGATATTGGTGTGGTTTATCAAGACCACTCCTCCACAAACTTACCTTTGAGAGAAAAGCCAATCCCTTTGGCTTAGTCTCAGCACCTGAATTCAGGAGTGCTTTGATGAACAAACTCTTCATAATGATACAGAACAAGAAGAGAGGAAATGGTTTGTTCACTCAACAAATATTTATCGAACATCTTTTGTAAACCTGGCACTACCTTTGGTACCGGGAATAAAGCAAAGAATAAAGTTGTCAATATGCCCTCCCCATGTGGAGCTTTCAGTTGTGCAGGGACAGCAAATCAGTAAAAGGAGGGAAATAATGTTATGTTTTGAAAGAAAAATAATCAGAACATTGTTTCTCCAGGAGTGGTGGCCAAACCAGCAGCATCAGCATCACCCAAGAACTTGTTAAGGCACAGATCCTTAGACCTACTGAATCAAAAACTCTGGGCATAGAACCCAGCAATCTGGGTTTTAACAAGCCTATGAGGGGAATCTGATCTGTGCTAAGGTTCCATTGGGATATAAAGTAAGGGTGGGGAGAGGAGTATCTTTAGGTAGGATGATCAGGATAGGCCTTTGTGATATTCAGACTGAGACCTGAGAGATGAAAAAGAAACATCCCATGCAAAAGCCAAGAGAAAAAAGAATTCCAGAGACAGAGAACAGTAGGTGCAAAGTCCCTGTGGCAGGGAAAACTTGTTATGATCAAGTAACAGGAGAAAAGTATGACTATAGCATAATTATTAAAGAGGAAGCTGAGAACAGAGGCTAGATCCTGCAAGGAATTATAGACCTCAGTAAAAGGCATAAATTGAGAATTAACATAAATGCTCTAACGAAAGAAGCATGTTCCTATGTTATGAAGCATGAATCTAACCCAGATTGAGGGTCAGTGAGGGATTCTCAAAGGTAATGATTTTTGAGATAATCAACAAATACAAGATTACTAAGGAGCCATCATGTGCAAAGGCCCGGAGACAGGAAAGATCATGACACGGTCAGGAGAAATTATAATTTCCCTTTTTTTTTTTTTAATTTCCCTGACTTTAAAATAGGCAAAAGTGACTGGATAGTCTAACATACTCTTTCCTACTTACCTGTGCCTTCATTATCTTTGACCTACTTTATCACTATTGCAAATTGTAGAAAACTGAGAGTAATGCCATGACTCTTAACCAGAGAAATGCAAATTAATGTTGCCCAACGTGTAATTGATTATTGCCCTATGAATATGGCTAGCTTCACCTCTGTTAACCAATTCATTTCAGCATTTCTCTTTTATTTTTTTAGATTTTATTCATTTATTCCTGAGAGAGACAGAGACAGAGAGAGAGAGAGAAAGAAGCAGGCTCCTCGAAGGGAGCCCGATGTGGGACTCAATCCCTGGACCTAGGATCACACCCTGAGCCTACACTAAACCACTGAGCCACCCAAGCATCCCTATTTTAGCATCTCTTGATTGTATATATGTGCGTGTCTTCTATGTGTGTGCTGAATTCTCTTTTGAACCAATTGTAACCTCCTACTGATTCTTTCATTAATCAGTGAGTTTTTTAAAACTTTGATGGGGGCATCTAGGTGGCTCAGTTCAGTTAAACGTCCAACTCCCTTTTTTTTTTTTAAAGATTATTTATTTTAGGGAGTGCAAGTCTTAAGCAGACTCCTCACTAAGCAGTACTGAGCATGGAGACCAAAGAGGGGCTCCATCTCAGGACCCTAAGATCAAAACCTGAGCTGGAACCAAGAGTCAGAGACTTAACCAACTGTACCAATCAGGTGCCCCAAGCATCCAACTCTTGATTTCAGTTCAGGTCATCATCTCAGGGTTGTACAATGTAGCCCCGTGTTGGGCTCTCTACTGGGCGTGGAGCCTGCTTAAGATTCTCTCTCTCTCTCCCTCTCCCTGTCCCTCACACCCCCTCCTTAAAAAAAAAAAAAAATTCTTTGACACATTTGTTTATGTTTATATATGAGTTATAATTTTATCTCTTTTAGAAATTAGTTTTTAACAACAGGCTAGTGTGGTAGCAGGCTGCCAAATAACATACAGGACACTCAGTTAAATCTGAATTCAGATAAACAAGATTTTTTTGCATAAATATGTCCCAAATATCACATGAGATATATTCATGCTAAAAAAGTATTCATTGTTTATTGGACATGCAAATTTAGCTGGGCACCTTGTACTTTTATTTGCTAAATCTGAACACACAGTAGCATGGTCACTGCTGACTGTACTCCCACAGCAGGCCCCTATTTGCTCTCAGGGTTGGGAACAGAAAGAAACACCTTTCATTCAGTCTTTGACTTCTGCTTAGAGGCTACATCAACACATCTTAGGACTTACACAGTAGGATTTGATAATGTTTCAGATCTCACACACCCTCACCCCATCCAAAATTGCCTCTCTTCCCAGTGAGGATTCACTGCTTTAGTCTGAAGCTCTTCCATATTCAAGCTACCTATTAAAATGCAAATATCCCCCCATGAGGATATCTGAACATTGGCTAACATTTTAACAGGAATGAGCTGACATGATACACAAACCAAGCACTTGATGGGAGGCGGAACAGCAGCTTAGGAAAAGATGTAGGGAACAGGCAGGAAGGAGACCCCAAGAGAGGGGGAAGATATGCTGGAAACCTGGAGTCGTGCTTTAGTCCTCAGATCAATCTTGCAGGCAAAGTCTTTAATATAAAATCTGGGAAAGAATCATTTCAAATTTAAGGCCAAATGCTCTTGTTATTTCCCATGCTTTTCCCAAAATGTGATATAAGACACCTCCAAAAGGCCTATCCTCATGGAAATATATTTTTGACTCAGTGGGCATCCCCACAGGCTGGCAATAGAAAACACCTGCGAAATGGATAACCCCACACAGACGCATAAAAGGCAGTTCCAGTCACCAGCAGGGCTTCAATCACATTCCCCTGAGCCCAGTTAGGTCTCCGAGGAATTATTATCACTTTCTGCATGTAGAGGACAATGAATGGGCCTAGCTCTCCCTGGAATGTAGGAGTGGGAGCCTGGCAGACCGAATCTCTCCAGACTGAATAAATGCTGGCGGGGGGAGGGGGAGGCTCGGGGGAAGGATCACCATCCCCAAGAAGCATCCATCCCTTTTCAAGCAATGGCTCACACACCAACTTTGGATCCCAACTTCTGTAATATTTCTATGTTATAAATTGAATAGCGCAGCATGTGGTCAAGGAGCCATTACAAGCCCACTCAAACAAGATTTTTTTTTCCAGGGGACTTAATTTCCTACAATGTTGGAGCAATTATTCTCTTGGAATGTAGGACAGGCTCTCAGCCTGCCAGACAAAAACAAAAACTAAACCAAACATAAAAGCAAAGTCTCTGAAAGGATAACGCACGAGCAGACTTCCTTCTGAGCACCTGGAGGCCCCTCCCTCCCAAGCTGAAGCTGCTAGATCACTCTAATGAGAACAGATGGCACCTGTCGGGAGATGGCCTCCACATTACATGCTTCCCATGTCCTCCTCCTGAAACCAGATTTTAGCAGATTTGGAGCTGGTTTAAGTGTTAGCCTAGTCATGTGCCAGGAAAGTGGGATGTTAATATGCACTAATACATTTGCTGCTGATTTTTGGAGAGCTCAAGGCACTTCATAACAGAGGAGGTGAAGTCTTCAGGAGGGCCAACTTCAAGGATGGAGGAAAAGGTTGCCACGAACAGCCCACAGGAGGTGACTCATCTAGTCATTGGCAGAGAAGAAATTATACCCCCAACCCCCCACTCCATGATTCCAGCTACCTGATGCCAACATATGACTGGAACACGGAACAGTCCAGGTGCAGGGTGTGGAGTGTGGGAGGGCAAAGATTCCACAGGAGGGTCGGGAAGCTCATTTGAGGTAGAAGAGGCTAGGCTGAACCTGGTACCTCTGGTCAACCCCGCCCTCACCCCTGCAAGTGGAGGTCACCTGCCTGCATGTGGTAGTCATTTCTTAGCCTTTCAGGTTTCAGCAAGTGGATCGGGGTGACCTTAGAACACCACTGCAGGGGTATCCGCAGAATAAAGGCAGAGAGAGAGCTAGGTTTCCAGAGCAGCAAACTCCTGCATTTTAAACTCTACTTTTCACAAAAGGTGTTTCATTGTCGTCATAATTGCCAAATTTAAATTACTTCTATTTTCAGGTCTCAGGAAGCCATAAAGAGAGAAAGGAGAGATTTTCACGGTGAGAAATGAGAAATGATGAGGGGAAGAGGGCAGCCTGTGGAGCAGAGACATAAAGAGGAAAAATGTTTCTGGAATCAGCTGCGCTGAGGCTGAGTCTGGAAAGGAAGGAGAAGTGGCAGCAGGTGAGTGGACAGGGAAAGGGGGAAGGGAGAGAATCTGGACATAGAGCTTTGAATCAGGTCAGAGGTAAGCCCCAAAGGAAGTTCTAGGAAGGAACTTTTCAACAAGAGTCATTGAAAACGAGTATGAAAATGAAGCAGAAACTGAAATCATGTTGTTTTGTGTGCCTGTGACCAGTGTTCACCAAGGATGGTGAACCCTGAGTTCTAGATTTCTTCTTCTAGATTTCTTCTGTGTCTTTAAAAAAAATAATAGAGCAAAAAACAGGAGTTGTTGGAGAAATGACATTGATAATATAGTGACTTATAAGAAATACATACTTGGTCTTCCTTCCGTTTCTGGCACAGAGCTTCTAAAACCCTAGGAATTCCGTAAGTAATAAGAGTGATCAAGGCTTCTTTTTTCATGCCAATGTGGTGGCTTTTAGATGCCCCTAGGCCACCTGAGGATGAGGCCTGGCTGGCAGAGGAACCCACCTGGTGATGAGAGGGTTGGAATCTTTAGTCTGGGAGAGAAGTACCGGAGCTTGGCTCAATCCCCAGTGGCCAATGAGTTAATCAATTATGCCTGTGTAATGAAGCCTGCATAAACCCCCAAAAGGATAGGGTTTGGAGAGCTTCCAGGTTGGTGAAGAGGTGGAGATTCAGGAAGAATGGAAGCTCCACACCTCTTCCCCACATGCTGCCCTATGGATCTCTTCCATCTGGCAGTTCCTTTTATAATAAAACAGTCATCTAGGAAGTAAAATATTTCTCTGAGTTCTGTGAGCCACTCTACCAAATTAATCAAACACAAAGAGGAGGTCATAGGAACCTCCAATTTATATAGCCAGTCAGAAGTACAGGTAATAACCTGCATGTGTGTCTGTCATCTGACCATCTCCCCCACCTGGGAGGACAGCGGGGCTGACAGACTTACAGGACAGACTCCTTAACTTGTGGAATCTGATACTATCTCCAGCTAGACAGTGTTGGAATTAAGCTGAAGTATTGGACACCCTCCTGAGGTTTAGCAATTTCTTGGTGTTCTGTGGGAGGTCTCTTGCCCCCTCACCCCACCCCACACACACACATACACACACACAGGGATTGGGTCCAGGAACCTAAAACAATATAGGCTGTCAACATAGGCTGAAATCCTTTTCCCCATTATTGTTCTTATATCAGCTAAGTGTGTGTGTGTGTGTGTGTGTGTGTGTACACTTTTCAATAATTTTTAAGGGCTTTGTGCAGGGGTGAACTCCACTTTAGTTTCTAAATAGATGATCCCTGGGATCCCTGGGTGGCTCAATGGTTTAGCGCCGCCTTCAGCCCAGGGCGTGATCCTGGAGTCTCAGGATTGAGTCCCACATCAGGCTCCCTGTGTGAAGCCTGCTTCTATCTCTGCCTGTGTCTCTGCCTCTCTCTCTCTCTCTCTCTCTCTCTCTCTCTCTCTGTGTGTGTGTGTCATCAATGAATAAATAAAATCTTTAAATAAATAGATGATCCCTCTAAGTAATATCCAGAAACATAAAAAAGTGATTATCTAAAAAAAAGTGATTATCTCTTGGTAATTAGGGCAGATAACTCTCCTTGATTGAGTACTTATTACATATACAAACATTATATAATGTAGTTTTTATAAAAACTGTGCATTATTCTCCCAGTTTACAAAAGAAGGAACTTAGTCTCTGGGTGTTAAATAAATTGCCCAAGTTTACTAGTATGGATTAAATGCTTGCATGAAAAAAATAAAATAAAATAAATGCTTGTGTGTCCCCCCAAAATTCATATGTTGAAGCACTTAACCCCCAATGTGATGATAGTGGGAGGTGAGACCTTTATAAGGGAATGAGGCATGAGGGTGGAGCCCTCACGAATGGGATTGGTACCCTCACAAGAAGAGCTAGGGGACAGCCACATAAGGACACAGCACGAAACAAGAAGAGAGCTCTCACAAGGAACTGATCAGCCCAACACCTTGACCTTGAATCTCCCAGCCTCTAGAACTGCAAGAAATCAATGTATCATTTAAGCTACCTAGTCTTTAATAGCATTTTAAGCTGATTGCAGTTACACACCCAGTAAATACTGGAGCAAGGACTTGGTACAAAGTCAGTACTCTTTCTACTACACCAGACTGCATCTCAGCAGCAGCTTCACTCAACCCAACTCAGCTGGACATGACAACCACAGTAATATCCTTGTGTATATGTGTCTCATAGAGTTAACAAAGCACTTTCACATCTAGCACTTAGGGTGTTATAAAAAAGTAAGGTCTGGAATCTTTAGACCTCAAATCCTAGATCCTAATACCCAGTGCAGAGACCCATCACGGCATATTATTTCTAACAGAAATAAACCGGTGAAACAGGGATCCCTGGGTGGCGCAGCAGTTTGGCGCCTGCCTTTGGCCCAGGGCGCGATCCTGGAGACCCCGGATCGAATCCCACGTCAGGCTCCCGGTGCATGGAGCCTGCTTCTCCCTCTGCCTGTGTCTCTGCCTCTCTCTCTCTCTCTCTCACTGTGTGCCTATCATAAATAAATAAAAAATTTAAAAAAAAAAAAAAAAAGAAATAAACCGGTGAAACAAACTTTAATAACATGCAGCGCTGCTGAGGATTCTCTTGCACCTGGCTGAACATGCCATGTGGCATGAACTTTCTGGATAATCATTTAGTAATAAAAGTTTTTAAAAGCCACATTCTTTGATCCAGTAACTCTGCTTCCAGTACTGTCTTACAGGTGAGGAATGCATAGAAAGATTAATAAAAAGGATATTCATCACAAGATAATAAATAAGACTCAAAATTTGGAAATAGCCTGAAAGCCCAAAAATGCATTAATTGACCAAATAGTATATATTTATAACCTAATACCATACATCCACTACATATCATGCCATCGAAGTATACACAAAGGTATATGCAATGTTCCTAATATTAACACTTTAGGTGAAAAAGCAAGTCAGAAAACAGTATATAAGGTATATGGTTCCCAATTTTATTCTTAAAACATGTCTACACATAAATGTGAGCAAACATAAATGCACTTACTGTTATCAATAAGGTTGCCTCTGGATGAAAGTTCTAGGTAATCTTTCCTTTTCTCTATATTTTCCTAAATCATCTGTACTGAACATGTATCTTTTCTAATCAGAGAAAAAGAAAATAGAATGTAATTTTTTGTTTATAATATTTGTACAGTAAAGCCTCCTTGCTAATCATTTCTTTGCCAAGAGGCCTCACACTCACATTCGCACCCACCCTTGGCCTCAGGTTGGAATTCAGGCCCATCTGCATCATCATCATCCCTCCCAATGTTCTTGCCATTCACATATGAGACTTGCTCTTAGCTTCTCTCCAGCATAGTTCCTTCTGTTTCTATATAGAAAGTCCCGGATAATTTTCTTTCTTAAAAAACTGAATTTTCGGTTGAAAATTTGGAAGCTTGGCAAATACCAGGTCACAGCCCCTGTGATAACTAGCCTCACAGGTGATGTTTTCCCGAACCTGACTTGGAGCAAGCAAAGAGATCATCACTTCACTTCTAAATAGCCTCCAATCAAGCAAACATTTCAATTAAAAAGTTTACTTGAGGTTTTGTGTTTTTTTTTTTATTGCTGTGCACACACACAAATATACCTGCTATGTCTTTTTTGAGGAAGGAGTGCAGGGAACAATAACTAGGAGGCAATATAATCAAGGATTTCATCTCTCCTGTCTTATTTCTTATCCTACCATCTTGTACTCTCTGACCGGCCAATTTAAAATAAGTTTCCAGAGGCCCCTGGGTGGCTCAGTTGGTTAAGCATCTGACTCTTGGCTTTGCCTCAGGTCATGATCTCAGGGTTGTGGGATCAAGCTCCACATCAGACTCCTCATCCAGCAGGGAGTCTGCTTGACACTCTCTCTTTCTCTCTCTCTCTCTCTCTCTCTCAAAGTAAATAAATCTTTCAAACAATAAAGATAAAATAAGTTTCCAAACTGACATGCTGTCCACACCTTGGAACTTGCACACTTTACCATTCCTTCAAATTGACCTATTAACTCTAATACATCCTCAGGGTCTCAGTTTGAACACCTGTGCTCCAACAAGCCTTTTCTGACCTCCAAGACGGGGTCAAACAGCTTGTATCACTCTGACTGCTCTTTATTAGAATTGCCTCTTTCACTTGTCAGTATCTCCACCTGGACTATAAGCATCTACAAGGTAGGGACTGTGTCTTATCTACCTTTGTTTCTCTGGCATGTGGTGTGATGTCTGGCACAAAGTAGATACTCAGTAAATGTTGGTTAATGAATAAAGGTATCATGCCCCCACCCCCACCCAAAGTCCCTAGCAGTTCTTGCTCCACACACAGCAGCCACTGATAGGACCACACAGTATATCCTACAGTGTCCACAAATGCTGTATTTTAGTTACTCATGGAGTCTGGCTCCAGGCATGGAAGCTTTGGAAGCTGCTGGTTATGATGCTTGGGATCAGATAAACTTAAAAAACTAGAGTGAATGATCCTATATCTACATCTGTCTGTTAAAATATTTAAAAGGGAATTTATCCCTTTAATGCAAAGTTCATCCCACCTACAACTCCAGTAGTAGTGGGCTAGCAGGGTAGTGGCCCTGTTAGAGATTTACTTAGACATGTTTAAGTGTCATGCTGTAGTCCTTGCTGACTGCATTGCAACTCAATGCTGAATAGGCATTTTTTTAAAGATTTGATTTATTTATTCATGAGAGACAGAGAGAGAGAGAGAGAGAGAGAGAGAGTCAGATACACAGGCAGAGGGAGAAGCAGGCTCATGCAGGGAGCCTGATGTGGGACTTGATCCCCTGTCTCCAGGATCATGCCCTGGGTGAAGGCGGCACTAAACCGCTGAGCCACCAGGGCATTTTTTAACAAGAAGAAATGATTCAGTGGGTGTGAATTGGCAAATGTGCTACTTTAATGGCTATTCCTATTAGCTCTGTGTAAAAAGGTCCCAGGTTATGTCTCCATCTAGTCTGGTGTTTATTTAGTGTTCAGTGTTAGAATGAGTAATAAGACCCTTAGCTTTGTGACAGATTGTCCTTTAAACACCAGACCCATCAGCACGCTGCCCTTGAGTTCCTGCTAACCAGAGAAGATTCCTAGGGAGTAACTCCTCGGCCCCATGGGAGTTTGTGAAATGTGAAATGGGAGGTCAGTGACAGCGTAAACAAATCTGAAAATAGCTCTTGTGAAAAATCTGCTCTGCAATATAGAACCCACTTCTGCTAGAGCTGGTTGAGACCTTCCATGGGTCCCAGATCCCTCCCACTGAGACTAGTGGGAGGTAGGAAGAAATGTGGATTTAGCACTTGTAGCTGACTTGGAAAGGCCAAGTTTGGATACAACTAAATCTTTGTAGAGTTTTTTTTTTTAATTTTTATTTATTTATGATAGTCACAGAGAGAGAGAGAGAGAGAGGCAGAGACATAGGCAGAGGGAGAAGCAGGCTCCATGCACCGGGAGCCCGATGTGGGATTCGATCCTGGGTCTCCAGGATCGCACCCTGGACCAAAGGCAGGCGCCAAACCGCTGAGCCACCCAGGGATCCCTTTGTAGAGTTTTTTTAATCCCAGGGTCTTTTTCTACACCTCTGTAGGGACAGAAATAGATAAAATACTCTTATCTTTGTTTTATTGATGGAGAAAGCAAAGCTTAGAGAATGGCTTTCCCCATGTGGAAGGTGCTACTTGATAAGTTAGTAGTGGCACTTAGGATTCTGGAGCCTAGAACATGTCCTGACCACTTGCTCATGTGTCTGACACAGTGTCTGGCATATAACACTTGGGCATACAATAAATGCTTATTGAGTAAATGAATGATGAATGAATGAAACAAATGTCCCTCAAATTCCTTCAGAGAAATAAGTTTCTTGACCCCAGAGGTTATCTATAAAACCTCAATTTAAACTTCATTCTTATTCTTTGAAATATCTACCAGTAGCAAATTATCATTGCAAAATAGAATTTCAATCCTTATAGTTGATAAAAATACTTTATTAGTATTGAAAGAAAAACACAATTTTTTAAAGTTCTCATTGAATTCATAGATCTCAGTTAATATCAGCCAATCTCATTTAAAGGGAAACTGTACCAGATTATAAGCCCTTAAGGGAGGGCTGGTCTGAATGTTGTCCTTTATGAGATCCTCAGCATCTTCGCCTGGTACTCTCTTCCTCTGAGAATAATGATGGTGATCTGATTGTGGCCAAACTCCACCCTAAATAGGAAAGGATAGCTCTCCCTGCCAGCCAGTGAGTGCCATGCACAACAGGAGAGTTCTGGAGAATGATGCTTGAATGCACTCTAGCTAAGCAGAGCTCACGTCCAGCTGGGCATTCAGAGAACGTATCACAGGGAAGGTGGAATGTAAACTGGGCCTGGCAACATGAAGAGGACTTGGTGACACAGAGAAGAAGGAGGAGAGCTTTAGCAATGAAGAAAGGGGAGTCTTTTCCTTTCCTGCTGATTTGCTGCCTCTTAAACTGGATTTGCCAACAAAGACAGGCCTTGAGGATATCAGAAGTCCTGGCCAAACCTCAAAAGACTGCATGGGTTTTGAGTAATGCCCAATCAGAAAGGACATAATAGAAAGATAATTAAAAATCTGGGGGCACCGGGGTAGCACAGTCATTTAAGCCTCCAACTCTTTTTTTTTTTTTTAAGATTTTATTTATTTATTCATGACAGACACAGAGAGAGTGAGAGGCAGAAACACAGGCAGAGGGAGAAGCAGGCTCCATGCAGGGAGCCTGACTTGTGACTTGATCCCAGATCTCCAGGATCACACCCTGGGCTGAAGGCGACGCTAACCCGCTGGGCTACTGAGGCTGCCCTAAGCCTCCAACTCTTGAGTTTTGGCTCAGATCATGATGTCAGGGTCGTGAGATGGAACCCCATGTCAGCTCCATGCTCAGTGGGGAGTCAGAGAATCCCTCACCTTCTTCCCCTGCCCCTCCCCCCAGCCCATGTTTGCTCTTGTTCTCTCTCTCTCTCTAATAAATCTTATCTCTTTTTTTTTTTTTAAGATTTTATCTATTTACTTGACAGAGAGATAGCATAAACAGTAGGAGTGGCAGACAGAAGAGGGAGAAGCAGGCCCCCTGCTGAGCAGAGAGCCTGATTGGGGATCATGACCCAAGCCAAAGGCAGTTGCTTAACTGACTGAGCTACCCAGGCATCCTTAGAATAAGTAAATCTTAAAATAAAAAAATAAAAAAATAAAAAAAAACACCCTAAATAAACTGTTATTCCTCAATGAAAAAAATCATCTGAAATCGCTGGAGGAAATTATTCTTTTCTACTACTTTGTCTTCATTCTCCCCACTTCTGAGTATAAAAATGACTTTGGACTACCCAGATCCTATTCTTGAAATCTGAAGTTTGTTTTCTAGGCTCTGAAACTTGCCTATGTTTTCTTTTTCTTTTTTTCTTTTTTTTTTTTTAAGATTTTACTTATTTATTCATGAGAGATACAGAGAGAGGCAGAGACATGGGCAGAGGGAGAAGCAGGCTCCCTGCAGGGATGGGACCCAATCCTCAATCCAATGTGGGATTTAATCCCAGACCCCAGGATCATGCCTTGAGCTGAAGACAGATGCTCAACCACTGAGCCACCCAGGTGTCCCTGTTTTCTTATGTTTCCTAATGACAGGCCCACACCCCTCCACAGGGGGTCCTTGAAGTCAACTATTGTGTCTTTTTGGTGTGTATTTCCGTAACCTACTGCCAAATCATACGCAGGTATTCCATAAACATTTTCTAAAAGAATCTGTTTGGCCAAATAAGTGCCCAGAGTTATTCTATGGTCCTGTCTCTTCTCGTACATCAAAATGTACTCCTAGCAAAGGAGCTGATCACTTCAGCCACATTAAGATCTAACTAACACCACTTAGTATGTTCCCTGCCCAGTGACATTTTAAGTCCCATGTAAATTGAATTTTTTCACAAACAGACTTGGGAGATAGTTCAAGGCTAAGTAGGAGTGTTTTTTGTTTCTAAGCAAATAGGTCTATCTTCGTATGGCTGACTTTGAAGCCAGCTCTTATCAAAAAGATGAAGTGAAATTTTGGCATACTTATAAAAGGGCGGTATAGTTGATCCTGTGATAACAGATTTGAGCTGCAAAGAGCTGCCAAAAAAAAAAAAAAAAAGCTACAGTCTACCCTAGCAACACTTATTAGGATGAGATTTAACCAAAGACTATAAAATCTTAAATGGTAGATAATAAGGTCAAGCTAAGTTACTATTTTCAGCTCAGAACAGATGATAAGACAGGAGGACATAAATGGAAATTAAAAGAAAAGGGATTCAGAACAGATCAGAAGGTCACCAAAAATAATCAATGGCTGAAATGACTTTCTGGACTCATTCACTTGTACAGAAAATATTGGGTCATTGAAAAAGTAATGAGATGATATTCTTGGGAAATGGAATAGTTAAAATGAATGAGTCCAGATAGGCCCAGAGACTTTAATCATTCTGAAAAGTAACACTTGCTGGGACACTCTCTCCTCAACCAAGTTGAAATTTCATTCTAGGGATAACTAGGTATATGGTAAGAAGACTTCACTTTTCACATTCCCTGAGTATTTGTAGTTCCTTCAAAGTTATAATGGTATATAATATCAAGGGGCCTTTTATGAATGCTGGCTCCTACAGGATCTTAACAAGAAAAATGAGCAAGACAACCACTAGAGACATGGAGACTTGGAGTTCATTCTCAGCCAGGCTCCCATCCAAAGTTGAAATCTCTGTGTACACACAAATCATGCATCTGCCAATGCATAATTCCAGGGCCAGGACAATGCCGAGGCAGCCTACTCTGCTACTGGGCAGCTGTAATTGTTAGACAGCCAAAATTGTTTCTTGCAGGGTCTGGTCTTCCTAGTGTCTACCCAATAGGCAGATCCTTTGTATCTACACCACATGTGTCTACTTCTGCTTCTAAATAGTAACTAGCAAATATTTAAAGGTAACACAAGCTAAGTTTTCTCTTTTTCAAGCTATATATCCCCATTTCCTTCATATGGCATATTTTCCAGATTCTTTGCCCTCCTGACCACCATCTTTGCAAAGACTGTTAATGTTCAATCATGCACACTCATATGAACATACACACACATACATATCTTAGAGTGGAGTCCTCCAAATTGAACATGTGTCCCCAGATGAAACCGGGCATTGTACCAGCTACCTTCTTTGATCTAGAGATGCCTACTCTGTTTACACAGACAAATAATAGTAGTAGTAGCTACTATTTATTACAGTCTACCATATGCCAGGTACTGGGCTAGCCACTTTGCATAGGTTATTTCTAATCACAACCACAGCCAATTTTAATATTCCTATTTTATAGATAAAAAAATTAAAACTCAGAAAGCAAATAACTTGCTCACCTTCATAGGACTAGGAAAATTGAAGAAAAACATGCTGATTAAGAAGTATCCCCTGATAGAGCTGACCTAAAGCTTCCTAGAAACCAATGGAAGCTGTAGCAGAGCATCTAATGAATATGGTGACATTAAACATATTTCCACTAAGGAATGGGCTATGATTGGTTAAACTGTTTTACACCTTTTAAAATTTAAATTCAATTTGTCAACATATAGTATAATACCTAGTGCTCATCCCATCAAGTGCCCTCCTCACTGTCCGTCCCCCAGTTACCCATCCCCCCACCCACCTCCCCTTCTGCAACTGTTTGTTCGGTTCCCAGAGTTAGGAGTCTCTCATGGTTTGTCTTCCTCTCTAATTTTTCCCACTCAGTTCCCCTCCTTTCCCTTATGATCCCTTCCACGATTTCTTATATTCCACATATGAATGATCTGGTTAAACGTTTTACCAAGCTTTTTAAAGATGATATCCAGTATCTGTTAACAATGGACAAGCTATGGTGGAAAAGGAAACCACCAGTTCTGTTGGACTGGGCTGAAGTACAGAATCAAGGAGAAGAAACCAATGAATCAGATCAACAAAATGAACTCCAGTTAGGTCTGCAAGACCAGCAGGTTCTAGAGTAAAGAGCTATACACCTCTTTTTTTTTTTTTTTCAAAGAGCATTGAGACTTTGAGAGTTCATTTAACAGAAAAGGAAGATGGAACTGAGCTCGTGTGGGGCAAGGATGACCTGTCTACAATGGGTCACCTCTGCTGCAGACCTCATGCTGCTTATTTTCAGTATGAATATGAAGAGCAGATTTGGTAGAAAATTAATGGCAGAGAACATTATTCCTGCTATTGCTACAACTAATGGAGTGATTGCTGGGTTAATAGTACTAGAAGGATTGAAGACTTTATTAGAAAAGCAGACCAGTAGAACAATTTATTTTTTAATAAATAGCCAAATGCAAGAAAGAAACTTCCTGTACCTTGGCACTGGATCCTCACAATCCCAATTGTTAGACATGTGCCAACAAGCCAGAGTGACTGGCTGAACATCCACAAAATGACTGTTCTCCCATTACAGGATAAGATAGTGAAAGAAAAATTTGCTATGGTGACTCCAGATGTCTAAATTGGAGATGGAAAGGAACAATCCTAGTATCTTCAGAAGATGTAACTGACCTTAGCTACTCAGTCTCCAGCCTCCCCAGGGTATGGCTCATGATTCCAGGCAAACAAAAATAGGCATTTACCATATATCACATTGTTAACATAAACTGTCATGGCCATGGGCCCTGGTTAAGGGCGAGTTTTTTTTTTTTTTTTTTTTAAATTTTATTTGAGAGAGAGAGAGAGAGAGAGAGAGAGAGAGAGAGAATGAGCAGGGGGAGGGGCAGAGGGAGGGGGAAGAACAGACTTACTGCTGAATAGGAGTAGGGATCTTCCTGATAGGAATAGGGATCTTCCTGATCCCAGGAAGAGCAAGTCCTTTCTTTGAAATATGCAGAGTTTGGGCACCCCAGGCCTGCTGAGTTAACCGTTTACTGCACAGGAGATCAGGTTTTACAAGCTTGGGTCTAGTTCTCCTTTGTCTGGGTCTCCTGGATACGTAGAGTGTTCATATTTTGCACCCCTTTCTAGATCATGGGGGCAAAGCCCTATTTTATTGTCCTCATGACTTTATATACTGTTCTCTCAGGCCCTGGTGGAGGCAGAATTTGTGTAGGATCTCTGGTTAGCTTGACATTCTCATGGTCAGTATTTTAAATCTCTGAGGCTGTCTTGTCTTCCCACAGATCTCCCTGAGACCCCTGCAAATGGGCTGCATTGGCTGTATGTCTGCTTGGATTAGGGTTTGGACAATTGATGGCTTATACTGGTGCCACAGCTCTGCCCACAAAACCCTGTGTCCCTCCCAACCTGGGTCCAGCTCTTTTCTCCTAGAATTCCCTGTGATGAATGCCACTGCCTTGCAATGTAATTTACTCCCTGTGGAGTACAAATCTTTAACATATATGAAAGTGCAAGATGTGTGGAGTTGATAAAAAGTTTTTTTTAAAACAAGTATGCAGATACCATTTATTTGGTCCATGAGTACCATATAGTTGTAATTTGATGTTTTAATGAAACATCATATATAAATAACCTGAAACTATAACAATACACAAAAATTGGCTCCTTACACAGACATACCAGGCAGTAACAGGCTGAAAACTTGAGTAAATGAACACTGTTTTACATTAGTGTACGTAGTGCCAGTTAACATTTAAAAACAGGCTTCAGTGCATGGCATTTGATACTTCTTTGAATCTGTTTCAGTCAGTTAAGAGTATGAAAATGGTTAGATCTAGGCTAAAAATAATTCTAACAAAAAATAAAAGCATAATATTTATAACCAGGTATCAACTTGACTAAACTATGATATTCTATTTTTTTTTTGAGATTTTATTTATTTATTCATGAGAGACACATGAGGGAGGCAGAGACCTAGGCAGAGAGAGAAGTAGGCTCCCTGCAGGAAGCCCGATGTGGGACTTGATCCAGGACCCCAGGATCACGACCTGAGCCAAAGGCAGACGCTCAATCACTGAGCTGCCCAGGTGCCCTAAACTATGATATTTTAAAACTGTTAAATGATACCTAAGGTTATTTACATTAGAAAGGCAACATGCATTGTGTTCTTTAATCTCACAAATAGTTATGCACACACTTTGAAGGATTTTAAAACTATATTCCTACTATGAATATAGCATACTGCATGTTTCTAATTATTCTAGCCAAATGAGTGCTTTCAAAGGAGCAGAATCATTTTTTTCAAGTCACTGGTGTCATTTTTTCCCCCCTTTGGAACAAGAGACATAACAAAGAAGCTGGTTCTGCCCAGATGACCTACTGCAGTCAGAAGGTTCTGTTTAGAGATCTTTCTGTTCAATCTAAAGCCATAACATTATCAAGCTCTTCTGTCTGTTGTGCACATGACCTCTTTGCGCTGATATTCTCTCTTATCCAATTTCCTCTTGTGACTTCTCTCTTTGTTGATGTTGGCATTATCTGAAGGACCTTCTTCATCTGAATCAACTATGAGCATTATCTTGCTCCCGTGAAGTGGACGTGGAAGGCTGAGCTCCATCGTCACTGCCATTGCTACTTATGCTTTTGGCATCATCTTCAGTTAGTTTGGGGCCTCCCTTTTTCTGGGGAATCACCAACAACATCAAGTTCAACATCCTTCCCTAGGGCCTTACTATGAAGGATGTTGATCAATAAAGTGTAGTTTTGAAGAAAGTCATCGGCTTGAAGCAGGCTCCCATTTCCAGTTCCAAATTCTGACAGCTTATTGTGATTATTAGCTTCTGCCTCTCCGAACACTCCATGTCTATACGACTGACCCCTAAAAGTTGGCAATACTTCATGTGTGTTGTCCTGCATTATTGCTGGGGGGATTGAGTGGTATCCATGCAACTCCACTGGATGAGGACAACTGGAAGCTCATACCTGGTTTCTCCCGAACTCCACCCTATACATGTTTTTCCTTCACTGGCTTTCATCTGTATCCCTTCACTCTAGTAATCTATACCTCTAACAGTTTTTCTAAGTTTTGTGAGTCCTTCAAGCAAATCATCAAAGCTGAGAGTAGCCTTGGGGATCTCATACATATCTCCCAATGCCAGAATATGTAGAGGAGTGGTTAAGGGGCTTAGAACACCGAGGTAGAGCCCAACACAAAGGCCAGTTCTAAACCTCCCTCTTTGTTGCCATATGCAACTCTTATTAACAGACCCACTGACCTCTCAGTGGGACTAGGAGAGAGCCAGATCAGCCTGCAGAAAATGGGGTTGTCATTTGAGATAACTGGGATGGATCTAGGACAGGGGTAAAAATTCACACAGATGTCCCCATCTGGTATCCGTTCAAATGAGTATGTTTTGAGTTGTTTTTTTTTTTTTTTTAATGTATTGGCAAAATCTATGACTCTAATTGTGAAAGTAATACATATTCATTGTCAAAAATCTGGAAAACATAACAAAATACATTAAAAAGAAAACAGCCCATTGGAATCCCACCACCCAGAGGTAAGCGCGGTTAATACTGTGATATAGCTCTTTCCAGTCAATTTCTTTTTCATGAATATGCAGCAGTGTCCCTGATGAGACAGAATTTAAAATTTTTTGTTAGCAAGAAAATCTGCAAGTTAAAAGTTGCCAGCCACTTCCATGTCTAACAAGTCATCTTGGGACACATTTTTGTTCTGGAAACAATCACATGGGCAGTTTCTTTTAGTCTTGCAGATGTAAGGCAGAGGCACCCATCATAAGGCAACGATGGGTTTTTTTTGTCATGGAACATGTTTCTTGTCAAAGGCTGCCCATCTCACCCTGCTGGTACTAAAGCCAAATGTCACTGGAAAGTAAGTGAGCCGATCTGAGAGGGAGCCTAGAAGCTTCCTAAAAAAAAAAGAAATCAAGACCCCAACTACTTCTTGGCTTCACTAGTTTTCAGCATTTCTGATGAGTTCACTTAGTCTTATGCAGGAGCCCAGATTACTGAACTGTTGGTGTTTTAGTTTAGGCATAACACATGGACCCAGACAGGAACCCTCTACTGCAGTGGCCACCCAGGCACCATGCGTTTGAGGATATTATGTACGAGGGCACACTAAGAAACTGAAACAAAGAGATCCCAGGCCATTACTGGTACACAATGGTAAGAAGAAATCTCTTCCCAGCACACTGAGAACTATCCCCTGACCAGCTGTGATAGCACAGCCAGGGATGGCTCCAGGGAGTGGTAGCCAAGTCGGTAGACAACCCAACACACAATAGGCCAATAAGATTCTCCAGGGTTCTCTCCACAGGCACTTGTTCTTTAGTCTGAATAAAGTGGCACAGAGGAGCCTTAAGTACATCACAAGAAGGGTATCACTGAGAAAGAGAAGAAAACTTTCATGCTGAGTGAAATAGGGCCTCTACCCTGTGCACTGGAGACATGTGACCATATTTTATACCCCAAGCTGACAAAGCAGAAGATATACACCAAACAAAAATATAAACCTACATGATGTGTAACAAAAAGGGGATTAAACCTCATAATGTAGTTTTTTTTTTTTTCTCCACTTAACATTTTTTTTTCTCCAACTCTTATGCCATAAGAGTTGCATATGGCAACAAAGAGGGAGGTTTAGAACTGGCCTTTGCGTTGGGCTCTACCTCGGTGTTCTAAGCCCCTTAACCACTCCTCTACATATTCTGGCATTCTCTCCTTTGAGCCTTGAATAACACAGGTTTGAACTGTGTGGTTTTTTTCAATAAATATAGTCCAGCACTGTAGATGTGTTTTATCTTGCTTATAATTTTTGTAATAATATTTTCTTTTCTTTAGCTTACTTTTCATATACAGTATATAATACAGATACAAAATATGTGTTAACAGTTTATGTTATTAGCAGGGCTTCTGGTCAACTATAGGCTCTACAAATAGTTAAGTGTTGGGGTAACCAAATGTTATGTGGATTTTCAGCTGCACAGGGAACCCCCATGTAGTTCAAGAGCCAACCATATACTGAGCATTTTCTGACATTACACTTATTTGGAAATGCACTATTAATAGGTAATAATAATAACTAAGACTTAAGACTTACTTATGTAGCACTTGTGTAGCACTTACTGTGTGAGGTAGTATTAGTAGCCTTATCTCTAGATAAGGAAACTAAGGCACAATGAGGTTGTATAACTTGTTAATGACATGGCTAGTACATGGAAAAACAAGCATTTGAACCCAATTTTGTATACATAGTATATATAATCACTTTTCCTATAAATAGTTCATTTTCCCTATTATAAATATATAGTGATAAACATCCTTATACATAAATCTTTAAAAGTCAATTAAAAATTTTAATCTAAATGTAGAACTTCACATTTGTTGAACTCCACCACTTAAAAAAAAAAAAAAAACCCACAAGTTGTCTACCTGCCACCGTGTTGGTGCTACAATGTCATGGACTATATTCCTTCCGCTGTGCCTCTTATTCCCCTAACTTATTCATTCCAGAGCTGGAAGCCTATGTTTCCCATTCCCCTTCAGCCATTTTGCCCATCTCCCCACCCCTTCCCTCTGCCACCCAACAGTTTGTTCTCTGTGTTTATAGGTCTAATTCTGCTTTTTGTTTATTTGTTTATTCATTTGTTTTTTACATTCCAATATAAGTGAAATCATATAGTATTTGTCTTTCTCAGTCTAACTTATTTCACTTGGCATAATACCTCTAGGTTCATCAGTGTCACAAATGGCAAAAACAAAAACAAGCCCTCATCCTTTTTATGACTGTGTAGTATTCCTCTGTGTGTGTGTGTGTGTGTGTGTGTGTGTGTGTGTGTGTGTGTGTTATATACACCACATCTTTGCTCATCATCTGTGGGTTGCTTCCATATCCTATTGTAAACAATGCTGCAATAAACATAGGGGTGCACAGATCTTTTCAAATTAGGGTTTTTGTTTTCTTTGAGTAAATCCCAGTAGTAGAATTATTGGATCATACAGTTTTTCAATTTTTTGAGGAACCTCCATACTGTCTTCCTCAGTGACTGCATCCATTTATAGTCCCACCAATAGTACATGAGGGTCCTTTTTTTTTCTTCACATCCTTGTTATTTCACTAGTTATTTCTTTGAATTCCAGCACTTTTAATTTAGACCTGTGAGATTTTTCTGGAATCTTAATTCTGCAATTCAGATTTTCCACTCTCCCCTCCCCCCTCAACTTTTGTGTCATTCTGAGTTAACTGACCTGTTCTCCTCAAATTCACTCTTTCTTTCTTTTTCTTTCTTTCTTTCTTTCTTTCTTTCTTTCTTTCTTTCTTTCTTTCTTTCTTTCCTTCCTCCCTCCCTCCCTCCCTCCCTCCCTCCTTTCTTCCTTTCTTTCTTTCTTTCTTTCTTTCTTTCTTTCTTTCTTTCTTTCTTTCTTTCTTTCTTAAATCTTTTTTTTAAGTAGCCCTTACTCCCAACATGGGACTCAAACAATCCTGCAATCAAAAATTGCATGCTCTACAGACTGAGCCAGCCCAGGCACTGACAGATACTTCATCTTAAACTTGACCTGGACAAGACAAGTTCCCATGGCTTGGTTCCTGTCTCTCCCACCAGTTCATCTCACATTCAGGCTTCCACTTTGTCAACCATACCATGTTTCTGTGGCCTTGCATTCTGCTCCCCTTCCTGACACCCCCTGCCTTCCCTGGTGAACTCCCAACAGTCCTTCACATCTCAACTCAAGCTGAGGCCAGAGTGAGTTTTTTGTTATATAGTCACAGAATCATATTCTTTTCCTTCCAAGTGGGAAATTCATGCACTCATTCATGAAATTATCTGATTGATAGCTGTCTCCTTTATTCAATGAAAGATTCCATGACAGCAAGGGCTACACACCTGCTTTCACATCCTGGTACCCAGCGCTATACTTAGTCTGGAGTGATAGTCAATGAATATTTGCTGAATGAATGAATACAGCATCCTGTGGCAAAGCAATAGAACAACTGACCTTCTGTGTTCATAATAGCATGCCTGGATTCATCAGCTTTCTTCGAGTATGGTACTGTAATTAGTTATAATTTATGACCTACCCACATTCTCATCTTAGCCCCAGGATATTGCTAGAGAGTGTCAGATACAGCTGACATCAAGCCATACTGTGATTGACCACCCCTACTCTCTCCTCCCTCCAGACAACCTCTATACAGCCTCCAGTTGTCCTTCCTAAGGCAGCTCTGAATACACAACTTCCTGATTAAGAACCTTTTTGGGGGACGCCTGGGTGGCTCAGTGGTTGAGCAATGGCCTTTGGCTCAGGGCGTGATCCTGGAATCCCAGGATTGAGTCCCACATTGGGCTCCTTGTGGGGAGCCTGCTTCTCTCTCTACCTATGTCTCTGCCTCTCTGCCTATGTCTCTGCCTCTCTCTCTTTTGGGTTCACAATGTCCTCTGGATGACGTCCAAGCTCCTAATCATGACATTCAAGGTCCTTCACATTTTGGCAAAGGATCACCTGCCTTGTCCCTATTGTCTGCTGCCCCTCACACTGCCACCCACTCCCCACATAGTGCAATACCACAAGTCTTCCCACACACCACGTGCTTGCATATCTCTGAGCCTTTGCCCTCTGTCCCCAGAATGCAAACCTCTCTACTCTGACAAACCCCTACTCATCTTTTAGGTCAAAAGTCACTTCCCCTCTTAAGGTCTCCCTGTCTCCTTCCCACCCTCATCAAAGGCAGAACTAATGATTCCTTCTTAAATTCTTGTTGCATTTTGTCTACTTTAGTATTTTCAATCTATGTTACATTTAGATGTTTGTGTCCTCTGAAGGATTTTGAGTTCCTTGAGGGCAGGGACCATATCTCATCCACCACTCTCTCCCCGCAGAAACCACCTCTGTTCCCAACACAAAACAGGCACTCAGTGAATGTTCATGCTGCTACGTCTTGGGGTACTATCCCATTCCACAAGTCTTGTGGTACTTTCAAAACACATTCAACTTTTAGAGCCATTGCTGACCAACTCGCCTAAGAGCCACTGGTAGATGGGATGTGGAGGTTCTCAGCCACAGAAGTGGTAAGTGCGACCTGAGGGCCTTGAGTCTCTGCTTCCTCCACCATCACACCAGCCACTAACCTACCCAGCGCCTGTCAGTCCAGTGGGGGTACCTGCTTGATCCTGCTAGTCCTCTCTGCGGCCCATCTTTTCTTTCTTTGCTTTCCTGCTCTCTACTTCTTCATGAATTAGTGACAATTCCGGACTGGCTCAAGGTGAAGAAGCTACTGAGAGAATATAGAAAAACTGATATTCAGAAATCAAGGGCAGAGAAGACTGCTGGGTTTTTAAAAAATTGAAATGGAGACATTCTGGGGTTCTAACCCTCACCTCTTTCTTCCTCTTTCTGCTCAGCTAGCTGCCTCAGTTTGCCCATCTTTCACGCACCCCACCCCCTGCCAAATTTACATGACTTTTCAGCTCAGCTCTCCATATTAAACAAGACCGTTCCTTTCAGTGTTCCAGTCCCAAAAATCTTAAAAGAAGGCTCTGATCATCCCATTGCCACCCCAGTTTTGTAGCTTTGGATCCGGTGTCCTGTCCCAGTCCAACCAGCCAGGGCTAGCACAAAGGTTCAGATCATGTGGCCAGCTTCCCTCCACAGAGGGTGGAAAGAGAAGGGATGGTTAGATTCAGCGACTGTATCTTTAGTTAGGCACTAGACTAGGGCATTTTTCAATCTCAGACAAGCCTTGAAACAGAAGTACCAGCTGTTTGGAGGTCAAGTGTTGCTATATAGGAGACCAACACTGCCCCCCATCCTCAGTGTAATAGCCCAGAGACTGCTTTCTCAACATTGTTCCAAGCAGCCCCCATTAGTCTGGCAAAATGAATAAATGGGTCTGTAGCTCAACAGAGAGATTTTGACCGGAGATGAAAATGTAGTCATCATCAGGATTAATGAGCAATAAATGGTGGTAGTGGAGAAGGTGGTGGTGGGTCTCGGGTCTGTACATGTAAACAGGTCCTTGGGGAGGTTGAGCAAAGTGAGGAGGAGGCTGAAGTTGCAGGGACCAAGGACATGGGAAGTTGGCAAAGGAAGAAAATTTCTGAAGGACAGAAAAGAACAGCCAAGAGCAATGGAGGTCTTAGAGCCAAGATCTGGCCAAGGTGGGATGGAGTTTGGAGGAAGGGAGAGGGTGTCAAACCTAAGGAGATCAAGTAAGACCAGGATGGGCTTCTCAAGAGGAGACGAACTCCTAACTCTGGGAAACAGACCAGGGGTGGTGGACGGGGAGGGGGGCGGGGGGTGGGGGTGACTGGGTGATGGGCGCTGAGGGGGGCACTTGATGGGATGAGCACCGGGTGTTATGCTGTATGTTGGCAAATCGAACTCCAATAAAAAATAAATTTATAAATGAAAAGAGGAGACGAGGAGGTGGGAGGGGATTGAGTTAGCAAACCACGGGGGGGGGGGGGGGGGGGGGGCTGAGACAGGTGAACAGAGAGGAACTTAGTGTCACAGGGAATTTTTTTCCCCAAGATGAAGTTTAGGTGAAGAGGTTTAAAAGCCAGAGAGGCCGCGAAAGGAGCGAGGCGGAGGCCGGTGGAACGGGACTCCTGAGTCTTGAGCTCCGAAGCCGCCTGAGAAGGGTCGGTGAGGCCTGAGGGCGAGGGGAGGCTCCCACGCGCCGTCCCGGGCCCAAGGTCAGGCCTAGGACCTGCCCGCCGCCTCCGCCGCGGGGCTCCGCGCAGCGCGTGACGCTGGTGCCCTCTAGTGGCTCGAGTCGGCATCGCGGGGGCGCTCGGCACCGCCGGCGGGGAGGGGCGGGAGGACGCGCGGGTCTCAGGATACGGCTCCCGGCACGAAATGGGCGGGGGAGGAAACCATCTAGATGGGGACAGTCATCAGTTTCTCCGGGGGGGGAGATCTGGGCCAATTAGCCACAGCATCGGTCACGCCCGGACCCCGAGGCCGAAGCCCCAGGACGCCCGGGCCGCGGAGGCCACCTGCAGAGCAGAGCGTGCGGCGTCCGCGGAGGCGGGAGGCGGGAGGCGGAGGCGGAGGGAGGGGCTCCGCGGGGACAGGACGCGTCGGCTGCGCGATGCTGCCACCTGCCGGGCACGGCCGGAGCGCGCGGGCCTTGTGGGCGGCTTTCAGGCTTTAGCAACAGTGAGACTCACCTGGCTCGCGGAACAGCTGGAACAGCTCGGGGGAAGCATGCAGGTGCTTGGTATTTTCCATCTTCAAAGAACAAAGAAAAATCCTCTACCTGGAACCAATATAACAACGTTCGTTAAGAGTCAGGAATTAAATTTTTTGAAAATAACAATGACAATGAAGAAGCTACTAGAAACAGAACCACTCCCCTGACCAAATAAATTCTCCAATGAAATGTACACAGCAGGGACCCCTGGGTGGCTCAGAGGTTGAGCGTGATCCTGGAGACCCAGGATGGAGTCCTGATCGGCCCCTTGCAGGGAGCCTGCTTCTCCCTCTGCCTGTGTCTCTGCCTCTCTCATGAATAAATGAATGAATGAACAAAAGGAAAGAAGGGGAAGGAAGGAAGGAAGGAAGGAAGGAAGGAAGGAAGGAAGGAAGGAAGGAAGGAAGGAAGGAAGGAAGGAAGGAAGGAAGGAAGGAAGGAAGGAAGGAAGGAAGGAGAGAAAAGAAATGTACACAACAAAGAGTAGATCAGTGACTGGGGTCTGGAATGGTGTGGGTGGCAGTCTCGGGGTCAAAGGTCATTCTCAGCCTTACAGATCTGTAGAGTACATGGAAAGAAGGTTTGGGGCTCAAGCCTGTTGTTTCTCATTTGCTTTTGAGCTTGGTTCCTTCCTTTCTAACGTGGCGGTAATGATGGCCTCAAAGGAATGCCCTGAGGATCAGAAATGTTGATCCTTGGAAGGAGTGTGGCAAGTGTAAGCTGCATGTCGTCACAGATGCGATCAAGTGCAAACTCTTGTTCCCTATCAGAGGTGACTGAGCAAAATGCTGCCCATCCAGGAGTTGTTGGTGTGGAGGGGAGAAGCTAAGATTCTCCATTTCGTTTCCCCAGATCCTGGTTTTAATAAAACCTGTCTTTCCTAAATGGTCTTCCCAATACCATCACTGGGATGCTGTAAGGAAGAAATTAAATCACTTATATAAAAAGCTTACCTCTCCCTGAAGAGAGACTGACAAGGGTGTTTGCTTTTTGGAGTTGTATTTGTCAAGTCAAAACGTATGTCAGTCTTATTTTTGGCAGCTAAGCAGACTAAATGTTAGACATTTTTGCAGTGAGCATGATTTTTCCATGATTCTTAAGAGAATACTGAAGTTCACAGAGGTTAATTTTCCAAGACCACCAAGCAAGTAAGCAGTGGGTATAAAACTCACAATTGGAGAGAAAAATCAATAAACTTTGGATAAAGCCAGCCTTGAGCCTAGGCAATACACCAGCCCTGCCATAATGTCAATTCAGATCCAGTATGAGGACTTTCCTGCCTGATAAAAAGCACTTACTCTGCCTACTTATAAAGAAAATTAGACTTATAAAAATCATTAGAGAATGATTCTTCAGGTTTAAGACATTTTTGTTCCCCTTTTTGAAAAGCAAATTCTCCTGAGAATGATAATAACTTTAAGCTTTTTTTAGTCATTTATACCTACAGAAGAAAAAGTTTATTGTATTCTTCCCCAGAGAGAAGCTTGATGAAGAAATGGATGAAAAGCACATGGAGAGTCTGAATACTCACAGGAAATAAAAAGAAAAGGAACACAAAAAGGGAGGCAGGTTGCCCCAAATTGCCTATTTCACTATTTTACCTAGAATTTTGGCTGTGATGATAGGATGTGTTTTTGATGCCAAAACATCATATACTGAAGACAACAAAGTTAGAGGACTGACATTTCCTCATGTCAACACTGGAAAGCTACAGTAATCATGGTGTAAGTATCCTACTGTCACAAGGATTGACATAGAGATAAATAGTATAAAATTGAAAGTCAGAAATAAACCTTAACATCTACGGTCAATTGATTTTTGACCAGGATGCCAAGACAATTCAATGGAGGCAAAATAGTCTTTTCAATAAATGGTGCTGAGAAAACTGGGTATCCACACGTAAAAGAATGAAGTTGGACCTTTTAGTCACATTATATGCCAAAATTAACTCCATATGGATTATAGATTTAAACATCACACCCAAAACTATAAAACTCTTAGAAGAAAATATAGGAGTAAATCTCCATGAACTCAGGTTGGACAAAGACCTCTTAACTATGACATCAAAAGCACAAGCAACAAAAGTAAAAATAGAGAAGTTGGACTTAAATTTTAAAACTTGTACTTCAGGGACACCTGGGTGGCTCAGTCAGTTAGGTGTCTGACTCTTGATTTCAGCTCAGGTCATGATCTCATGGGTCATGGGATCACCCAGCATTGGGCTCCATGCTCAGTGGGGAGTCTGCTTGAGATTTTCTTTCTCCTCTCCCTCTCCCCCTCTCCCCATTCGCACACTCACTCTCTCGTTCTCTAAAATAAATAAATAAATCTTTTAAAAAAAAAACAAAAACTTGTACTTCAAAGGACATTCCTAAAAAGTGAAAGGACATCCTACAGAATAGGAAAAAAATATTTGCAAATCAAATATTCTAATAAGGAAATTGTGTCTGGAATATATAAAGAACAGAGTAGAAGCAGAGTAGAAAGGCAGAGTAGAAGTCAATGACAAAAAAGACAACCCAAGTTGAATGCGCAGAGATTTTAACTAGATGCTTCTCCAAAGAAGATAATACAAATGGCTCATAAGAACATCAAAAGATCCTCAGCGTCATTAGCCCTCAGGAAAATGCTAAATCAAAAACACAATAAGATACCTACCACTCCATACCTAGCCAGATGCCTGTGAAGAAGCCTCTAGATGATTCCAGCCCCGGGGCATTCACATGTTCCCACTGAGGGAACAGACAAGTCAACCCTGTGTGCACTGTCCAGATCTCTGACCCATGTGACCCACATACACAAAACGGCTGTTGTTTTATCCTCCTCGGTTTGGGGTAGCGTGTTATGCTCTCACAGATGACCAGAACATGGTTTAACTTGAGTGCTCAGACGCCTGTTCCTCTGTGAGCCTGCACAACATAGGACCAAGACACAAGAGAAGAATGTAGGGTTTTCCGATGAAAATTACCCACTGTATCAATAGAGATGGTTAATTGGCCTCTGCTATATGCTAGAGTGGTGCTGGATGCTTTCCAGACTTATCTCTGCTCTTCCCAGCAACTAACCCAGGGGTTCTATAAGCCCCATTGTACAGATGAGGAAGCTGTATCAGGCACATTTGAATGACTTGCCCAGGGTCACACAGATGCTAGACAGCCACGATTGACGTCCACACTGATGTAGTTTCCGCCGCGTGCAAAACCTATATGTTGCCCCCCGCAGCGTGGCACCCACCCACCCCACCATCGCAGCCGTCCACCAGGAATGCAAAACTGTTCTGAAACTGCAAGCAAGGAGTTGAGATACATAACGAATAGTGACTTTTTTTATTCCCCTGCCAAAACTACACGAAACACGCAGAACATCAAGAGGCAGAGGCGGTCAAGGTGTTTGTTTTAATAATTCATCTTATCAAAAAATTATTAAATAATAAGAAGGAACTGAGGGGAGCTGAAAAACATATTTCATTTTTCCGGCCTCCCCTACCTGGAGTCAAGACTGGTAAAGGCATAGGGAGAGCCTTTTCTCACTTTGGGCCAGACTTAATATCTCCACACCTGACGGGGTCATTTCTTACCCTGTGGACACAAAGTGGTGTCCAAATTGTGGGAGACGATTCCAGTGGCCTAGGAAAAAAGCCAGAATCTACAGTCACCCTGAGGATGTTAGAATAGACTTAGCCAATCAATCAATCAATCAATCAAAAGAATAGACTTAGCCACTAGATATTTCCGTGTCAACATACCACATGCCACACGCTCAAGCAGTTGTACCATTATTCAAGTATGTAAATTGTTTGTTTAACATTAGACAGGGATCTCCAGAGAACCGCCAGGCTTTATGTATATAAAACCTTCTACCCTACCCCACCGCCCCACACTTGCATGCAGACTCTCTCATAAAATAAATAAATAAAAAAGAAAAAACATTACATAAATATTTGTTGAATGAATGAAGCATAACCCTAGGAGACTTCTTCATTGACATTAAGCTGCCAAGTCCCCCACAAACACTTGATTATGACCGCGCTTACCTGAGTATGAAATAGCACCCACGTTGAATGTCAAGGGTGCTATTTAAATGTCAAGGTCTAAAGGCAGCCGGCTGACTCAGCTGGAAGGGCATTGGAGTCTTGATCTCGGGGTCATGAGTTCGAGCCCCACGTTGGAGGTAGAGGTGACTTAAATAAAGAAAACTTTAAAAAAGAAAGAAAAAAGAAAAAAGAGATGTCAAGGTCCAAAGCAGATGACCTGCCCAGTCACCACCAGTAACAGTGATGTCGAATGAAGAAGTAGAAGCTAAGAATAGAGTAAAGGCATTTAGGGATGCCGGTGAACCTGGAGTAATCCAACAGAAATGCAACGTGAACCACGTGGGGTATGTTTAGTGTTCTAGTAGCAACAATCTTACAAATTAAGAAACAGCAGGTCAATTTAATTTCAATAACACACTTTATAAATTATGATTTTTAAATATAATTATTTTACCCATATCCAAAATATCATTTCAGCATATAATCCATAAAAAATCATCAGTGAAAATGAATAAATAAATAAATAAATAAATAAATAAATAAATAAATAAATAAAAAAAACTATCGGTAAGGTAGTTTGCCTTCTTTCATACTAAGATTCTGAAATTCATGCTTACCGCTCATCTTCATGTGAACTGGCTCGTTTCCAGTCCTCGGTGGCCACAGGCGGCTCACTCCGGTGCTGTCTAGAGGCAGCAGCATGATGTCTGACCACTTGCAAGTCAGGATGAGTGGCATCCTCTGAAGCCCTGCTTGCTCAGTGAGGCTGACTTGACTCTCCATGGGATTCGATGTCCATGTCCCCGTGTCTTCCCTGATTTGAGAAAAGTCAGAACCAGGGTCACCATGTACCTGGAGTCCATGGAGACAAATGAGGCCAAGACTCAAGACCTGCTATTCACAACTGGTCAGACTTGGGGCACTCTCCGGGTGTCGGTATCCTCACAAATGAAATGTAGAATTGCTGAGAGAGTTCAGTTTGAGCACCTTAAACCCTGCACAGGAACTTCGAGATGCCAGCCTGAACCCCCTGAACATGGAACTACTTTGAACTCCTACTACTGGCTGCTTCTGAGAATGGCTGAGGCTTCACTTTAAAAAAAGAAAGAAACTGGGGCGCCTGGGTGGCTCAGTCAGTTAAATGACTGACTCTTGATTTCAGCTCAGGTCATGATCTCAGGGTCATGAGGTTGAGCCCCACACTGGGCTCCGCACTCAGCGCAGAGTCTGCTGGAAATTCTCTCTCTCCCTCTCCCCTTGCCCTCTCCCCTGCTTGCTCTCTCATGTGCTCTCGCTCTCTAAAAATAAAAATAACTAAAATCTTTTTTAAAAAAAGAAGGAAATTCTACAATATGTGACAACATGGGGCACCTGGGTGGCTCAGTGGCTGAGCGCCTGCCTTTGGCTCGGGCCGTGGTCCCGGGGATCGAGTCCCATGTCAGGCTCCCTGCATGGAGCCTGCTTCTCCCTCCGCCTTTGTCTCAGCCTCTGTCTCTGTGTCTCTCACAAATAAATAAATAAAACCTTTTAAAACAAAATGTGACAATATAGATGGATCTTGAGGACATCGTGCTAAGTGGCACAAGCCAGACACAGAAAGACAAGTAGTATGTGCTTCCACTTTTATGAGGTATCTAAAATTGTCAGATTCATAAAACCCAAGACTAGAATAGTGGTTCCCAGGAGCTATAGAGAGAGGGAAATGGATCATTATTGATCAATAGGCATAACATTTCAGTTAATAAGTTTAACTTTTTACAAAAATAAGATTTTTTTTTTTAATGGCCGAGGCTTGAAGGAAATCTCCCACTTCCCTAGAATTTCCTGAGACCCCTGAAGGAGGCTAGCCCGTGAGAGGCCACTCCAGAGTGGATTTCAAGCTTGCAGTCCATGGAGGGAGCTGGTGGTCTTTTCCAGCCCCTGACTTGGGCTTCTAGCCCAGACATGGGAGATTTCACAAAGAGCCCATCGAGGGCCAGAACACAGAATCCGTGGCACTCTCGATAATGCAGCCAAGCGATGCACACGCTCCCACTCTCTCTGCCATTTTTGCACCATCCCAGAAACTCAGAGAGATGTGGATGGAACACTATAGATGTTGGCATCTCCAGGGAATGACGCCAAGGTCGGTCATATTAGGAAGACAATCCCAAACTCCTCTGGGGTCCTCACAGCTGCTTCCAACCCTCTGCCCATGGTCTGGTTTCCCATCACCGGCACACCTTCAAGTGTCTATAAGATAAGCTTCTGAAAGTCATAGCCATTTAGAAATCTAAATGTTCTCCTAGTCTCTAATTTATACATCGGCTTCCTAGAGCCCTTGACATTAACCTCCCAAATGTTACCAAATTCAAATCCCCGTTCATGATCTGTCAGCCTCTTTATCTCTTAGAAAGGTAACAGAGGGAAAAGAAACAAGCCCAAATGGCTTTTTTGGCTGCCCACAGTATTCTTGGAAGTCGGTACGCGAGGCATCCAATGCCTTCTCCCCTATTGTTAGTACCAGCTGGCAGGCCACGGGCTGACAACACACTTGCCAGCGTCTGTGCTATTCCATACTGTGGAATAAAGCCCGGCTGTTTCCTTCTCTCTACCAAAGTAAGAGAGTTAGAGTCATAGGCAACTGGTAAATTCTCTGAGATTTTTAAAAAATGTTTAAGATACTCCTTGTTTAAATAGACCCCTACAGGAGGGCTGCTGAAGCAGGTACCCTTTCTAAGGGTACCTAAGAAGCCCCCTACCAGGGGAGGCGGGGACTGCTGGGGAGGGCGGGATCCGAGGAAGCAGGTACAAGAGAAGCAGACAGATGGAGGATGGAAAGAAGGTGGAGAAAGGATGGTTCTGGTGGCAGGAAGGAGATGTGTCTGCTGAATGCGTATGTGGGAGCCCCACAGCTAAGCCACCCAGCCTTCAAGAAAGTGCTTGCTGTTCCTCCGCAGGAATGTGGCCAGCAGACAGCCTCCAGGTGCCAGCGCAGGGTCTGTCTCCGCTGCAAGAGCTGCCTCACACAAGGGGGTGCCCTTTCCAGGGCAGGCACGTCTGGCAGTTGAGGGAAGCAGGGCCCATCACCATGGCCCCTAGTAGGACAACTCATTGCAGGGCTCCTGGGTTGGCTGAGGCCTTGCGGGGTTCACACTGTGTCTCAGCTTCTCCTTCTGTCCGGCCCTGCTTCCTCCTCTTGCTGCGCACAGGAGCGGGTCCCTAGCAAATGCCCATACATCGAACTCCATTTCAGCATCTGCTTCTGAAAACCCAAACTGCAATGGCCTGGATTTGATTATACCAGATATTTTACATGTTACCCCACTTAACGTACACTGTTGTATGTAGTAGGTGTGTGTGTAAATACTATATTGTATATAGTATGTATATAATATATAGTATACATAGAGCATACTGTATATAAAATATTGTATATGGTATAATATTGTATACAGTGTGTGTGTGTGTGTGTGTGTGTGTGTATGTAATCAGTCCCCTTTTATAACTGAGGAAGCCAAAGCTCTGAGAGGTTTAGTAACTTGCCCTTGGCTTGCACAATAGCAGAAGTGGGGTTCAGAAGACCCCCTGAGTGAATTACTGATGACCTAACGTGTACCAGAAAGTCAGGGAAGAGCAAGCCCTTTCAAGGGAGGGGAAGAAGAAAAAAAAAAAAATGAGAGGGGAAGAGATGGGAGAAAAAAAAATGCAGTCCCCTTTTGGTGACTTTTGGAAACATACTCTATACCCAAAATACTCCTCCTCCTCCTCCCTGGCCAACTGCTGACTACAATCCCTTTCTTTCCAAAATTGGAGAGAAAAATTAACATACAAATCCTGAAAACAGAATTGCACCCACATGGTTAAGTCAGCAAGCCCCCGGCACCCGCACTCTCTGCTTCTCTCATCCTCTGCTTTGCTTCCCTGCTCCTCTGTTGCCCTAGATCCCTGCTATCATGAGAGAAGTGATCTGATAAACTAACTCCTTCAGAGGGACATGCAAATGACAGCGTGTGTACATTTTGCGAGATAATTCAGGACGCAGCTAATGTGTAACCTGAGCACTGGGGTTCCAGATTGGAAAGCTATTTTGAGGCAGGAGGATCGTGACATTTGCTGTCACTTTGCAGATTTGTGTTTGGAAGGCCAGTACTCCCAAAGCTGTTTATCTCTTCCTGTTATGTTACCCATAATTGAGATAAGGTTGACAATGGTCCTTTAGAAATTGTCTAGTGGTAAAAATAGCTATTCTTTCCATGGACACAGTTAACATAGATATTTTCTAAAAGCCGAAGTAGAATTCTTCATTAGCAACATCATTAAACACCAGTCTCTAAATATAACAACAATTAAGGGAAGTTTTTTAAATAAAAATAAATAAAATCACTTGAAGTCCAATTTTACTAGTTCTTCCAATAAGTGCTTAATCTAAGCGTAGCTTCCCTCAGGCTGGATGACTATCGTCTGACTCTTTCACCCTCCGACACTGCTCAAGCACACATCTGAGTTTCTCCAGCTCTGTTGTTGGCAAGACTCAGAACCCTCTATGCAGTGAAAGGGTCCAAAATGTGCCACCCCCAAATGTGCCACTTTGGCACAGGATTACTTTGAGCTAAAGGCAATGGAGAGTCAAAAGTTGTAAGAACTTTTTTGTAAGAACTGCCCTCCCCTTACCTGCTTAAATTTCCCTTTGGGCGTATCCACCCCCCCAATCACCACCCCCACCAGGAATATAATTCTTTTTTTTTAAAGTATCATTGACATATGATTTCTGAGAAGAGCTGAGAAAAGCATTCTTATCATGCTGAAACGAGTTTTCATAAACATATCTTACTATAATAATCTTTATGTTCCATTAGTTCTCCCATATATTTCCTAGTCACTCCCTCACAATTATGCCTTGAAGCCTGTTGGGGAAGGTCATCAAAAAGATGTGACTGCCAGATGACCCATGACTTAGAGGCTCCTCATCCCCTCCCCTGTCCTTGGAAGGTGGTTCTGATTGCCTTTCCCATTCTCAGAGGCGGCTCCAAGGACACAGCCTTGAGATAGTGATGTGGTGTTGAGAACACCCGCATAGTGTACATGACTAAACCCCTTAAGGCTTCTTTATAACTTTAAAGATTTGGTGGGTGGGTACAGGGATCCATCCATCTTGTTGCTGCACAAGACAAGCTTATTAAAACCTGTCACCTACCAACCTGGAGTAACCTGTCTCTTTCTTTCATCCCTATGGGGGCCAGTTTCAGATTACACCAGAGAAGCTCCCAATAGGGTTGTCTAACCACTTCTTTGAGTTTCATTTCTTTTCTGTGAACTTCTGTGCTAATAAAATTTGGTAAGTTTTTATGCTATCTTCTCTTGTCAATCTGTCTTTTGTTACTTTGGTTTTTTTAAGATTTATTTATTTTAGAGAGAAAGAGGTAAGGGAGGGGCAGAGGGAGAGAGAGAGAGAGAGAGAGAATCCCAAGCAGACTCCCCGCTGAGCGTGGGGCCCTGACACAGGGCTTGATCCCACGACCCTAAGATCATGACCTGAGCCAAAACCAAGAGTCAGATGCTTAACAACTGAGCCACCCAGGCATCCCTGTCTTTTGTTAGTTTAATTCGTAGATCCCCAGTTACTGAAATTAAGAGTAGGGGATCATTTTTCCTCCCCAACATCAGCTATAGGCATCTTTTACTCAAGCCAGAGAGCCCTTTTGGTTACTATTGAGTTTCCCTCTGTCTGGACTCAAGATTTATTCTACCTAACAATGTGGGCTCTCTTTGTTCCCTACGTCAAAGGAAAATACTTTCTGAATCATCTGTCTCCTGAAACAGAAAGGCCATCATCTCTTGGGCTTTCTCTAGGAGTGGAAACCCTTGAGACATAAGGAGTAAGTGCCAGCCTGGAAGTTAAGAGGTCTGGGTCCTTTTCTAACTCTGTTCTATGACCTCTGCAATAACCAATCTGGGGCCCAGTTTCCTTACAGAGGGAAGGGAAGGGAAAGGAAAGGAAGTAGAAGAGTTGACTCTAACTCCAGCTCCTCTGCTCACTCTCATGAGTTGAGACCCTCTCATCTCTCTAAGTTTCAATTTCCCCCTCTATAAACTGGGGGCTAGGGAAGTTACTAGATCAGCACTTCTCAAGGTGTGGTCCTCTTCCACCTCCACAACCTCCCCCCCATGACCACCAACCAGCCCAGCAGCAGCAGCATTGGAGAATTTATTAGAAATGCAAATGTATGTGCTTGCAGAGATCTACTAAATCAGAATTTCTGGGATGCAGTCCAGAAATTCTGTTTTAGTAAACTTTTTAGGTGATTCTCACTCAAATTTATGAACCACTGGCAGAAATGATATCACAAGTCTCTTCCAGATTAGCAACCCTTAAACTCTTTTGACCCCAACCTTAAGATCTCTCTCTCTCTCCTTCTTTCTTTCTTTCTTTATCTTAAGAACAAAACAAAAAATCTGCTACAAATGTCTCTCTCTATAGACTACTAACTTTAAGGGACTTAAAATAAAATTTGCATTCAGTTATTTCCATAGCAACCTTAACAAAACCACTAAGATGTTTTTGTTCTTTAATGTACCTGCTACTTCTTTTAAAGGAACTGTGTTCCTTTTCCAGTTATAAATCCAATCTTATGTAAGGAGATCTCTTAAAAACATCTCAGTAGTACAACCAGAGTCCCAGCCAGCAGTACAAAGATTATCATTTAAATCATACCACCTAATTGACCCTATATGTCAACTCTCTTATAAAGGCCACCTCTCAAGATGAGACATAATCTAAGATCCCAGATCTCCAGGAAAGAATCTGTTTCCATAATAGTATTCCATATACCGTTATTGATTTCACATTCTATCCACTGACCCTACTTCTAGAAATAGCTGCCAACTCTGACTGATGAGCCACCCACCCCCACCCCACCCCAGACCGTGAATTTCTGGTGCCGCTGATTCTACACCCAGATCCAGGTTTGGCCCATAAAAGCCTCCTAGCCCTGGACGCATGACCCATGTCATTCAGAAGTAGCAATATGACCCATCGAAGCCAATGAGATGTTGACTGAAACTTTTGGAATATACACATGTGATATTTCTCACTGGACTATAGCCAGGAATGATGACATCTAAAACTTCACAGTTGTTTTAATCTCATGACAGAAGATTTATCCAAGATGGAGCCACTGAACAGGTGGAACTATGAGGCCAGGTGAGTGAACATGGGGCCATATATCATTTCTGAGCCTGTATCCAATAATGCCTGAAACCAGTTCCCCTTTCCAGACCTTTTGGTACAAGATCCATTAAATTTCCTTTATTCACTTTGGGTTGACTTTCCTACCACCTGGCACCAAAAACATTTTAATGGGTACAGAGTATAAATTAATACATCTTTTGGTAAGCAACTTGTCAGTGTCTATAAAAAAAAATCCCATGTGCATAACTCTTGTCCTAGAAATTCTATTTCCAGAATATACTCTTCAGAAATGCTCTCACAATTTTGGAAATATGTACACACACACACATACACACACACATTCATTAAATTCACTGAAGTATTGTTTTCAGAGAAAAGAGTTGGAAGCAGCCTAGTGTCATTTGATAGAGGAATGGACCAATAAATCATGTTGCATCTGTACCATGGGACACTGTGATGCCACTAATATAAACGAGGCAGATCAATATAGTGATGTGAAAGAAAATTCAGATTTCTATTGATAAGTAACAATAATCAGTTTCAAAGGATATTTTTATACTATATTGGAAGTAGGAGACATGAATATATGAATTGAAAAGGTCTGGAAAGATCAAATGGTCAATTCTATGGAGTAGGGTGAGGGGACATTTAAAGCATTTTATATTGTTAACTTTTTACCTCAAATATAAACTACTTTGGTAAATAATAAAACCCAAAAAAGGATAAAAGAAAAACACTAAAAAGCAATACATTGAGTTGTACTTTGTTTCAGCAAACACTTAATCAATGCCTACTGTATGCTAGGCTCTATGCCGGGCCCTGTACATCCAAAGATGAGCCTCATTGTGAAGATAACACTAAGAAGTATACCTGTGCCATAAGGTAACTGTGCCCCACGTACTGTTTTGAAGGTTTGGCCATAATGAGTCATAGACTAAATCCATCTCTTACAAGTAAAGCCATGGGTTTTAGTGTGTGTAGGGTAAAGTTATTACCACTAAGTTACCATTCAGTGCTATCAGGAAATTTTTTGTTGCATTTTTACAACCGACTAGTCTTTCAAGGGCTCCCAAAAAACCCAGAGCTCATGGTTGGTTGTGCGACTAGTGGGAAAGCCAATAGTTGGTATAGATTTGAACCCTGGTGGCTCCATAAACAATACTTGCTTTTACTCTGTGAAACAGGCAAATGAGGCTTTGATTAAAAGAACATCTCAATGAATGGATAAAGAAGATGTGGTTTATGTATACAATGGAATATTACTCAGCCATTAGAAATGACATACCCACCATTTGCTTCGACATGGATGGAACTGGAGGGTATTATGCTGAGTGAAATAAGTCAATCGGAGAAGGACAAACATTATATGGTCTCATTAATTTGGGGAATATAAAAAATAGTGGAAGGGAATAAAGGGGAAAGGAGAAAAAATAAATGGAAAATATCAGAAAGGGAGACAGAACATGAGAGACTCCTAACTCTGGGAAACGAACTAGGGGTGGTGGAAGGGAGGTGGGTAGGGGGTGGGGGTGACTGGGTGAGGCACACCAATAAAAAATAAATTTATAAGAAAAAAAAGAACATCTCAAAAACCAAGGTCAACAGGGCTTCCCATGTGCTGGGCTCATGCACCTCCTAAAAACTGATCCAAGACCATCAATTAATGTCCCAGAGGCCACCAAACACTGTCTGAGGAGGGAGAGTGTGCAGTGGTTTTGAGAGAGCACTGGATTCATTCTAGCAATGGAAAGGTTTTAGCATCCCTGTTGTATCCTCACCCCTGGGCAACCCAATCTCCATGAAGCAATGAACTATTCACACTCTATTAATGATTTATCTGATCATGTGTTTACTCATGCTCTTGCCACTGCACAGTTAACTCCATTAGATTAGGACCATGTCTAGCCTCATATCTCCATCTATAGCATGAGGTCTGACACATAGCAGGGGCTCAATAGACATTGTTGAATTAATAACCTATTCTTTAGTCAAACCATTTTTAAAGGTTTTTAATGTGAAGTACAGTATCTTCACTTCCCTGCTCTGAGCTGTACTACAAGAAGACTAAGAATTATAAATTAAGAAGCACATGAGATGGCGTATATGGAACCTTCTGCAAACTTCAGTCTCCTATACAAATCTTGGTAAGTGGTGCTCAGGAAATTGGTTAACTTCTAAGTAATGGCTCTATCATATTTCCAACTTAATAGCTGATTTGAAAATAAATTGTGGAGCAGTTAACACTTCAATGCACAGGCTAAAGTATGTTTTTGTTTGTGTATTTTTTAGAATCCTGCCTCATTTGTGCATTTATGATGTTAATGATGAGTAAAGCACAACCCCAATCATAGAGTCAAAGACTTTTTTTTTTTTAAGATTTTTTAAATTTATTTATTCCTGATAGAGAGAGAGAGAGAGGCAGAGACACAGGCAGAGGCAGAAGCAGGCTCCATGCAGGGAGCCTGACATGGGACTCGATCCTGGGACTCCAGGATCAGGCCCTGGGCCAAAGGCAGGTGCTGAACCGCTGAGCTACCCAGGTATCCCCAGTCAAAGACTTTTAGAGCTAGAAAGGACCTAGGTCAAGTATTGTACATCTATCACCTGACAGATGCAAAATCTAAATCCACAGAGGTAAAGTGACTTGGCTGGTGTCACTCAGCTAATTCTTCACAGAGCCAGGAGAAAATCCTTTATCTTCTGGTTGCCATTCCTCCTCTACATCATGCTGGGTCTGAAATTCTGACTGTGCTGGTCATTGTCAGACAATGGCTGGCATCTGGCTTTTCACTGTAAAATCAATACCCCAATGCAAAAGTTAAATCAACATTATGCTCAGTGTCAAGGATAACAAATTAAGCTGCTTTAAGCTTGACAAAAATAGCTTTTTCTCTGCATACAACTTTTTTCTTTCCCTCTCTTCTCCTTCTCTTCCGTCCACCAAACTCACACTTGTCCTGGATACACCAATGCAAGCGGCAATTCAGAAAGCTTCAGCAGCTAAATGCCAGTCAGAGTAAAGCTCTATTCTCAGCCACAGTAATAAAGCAGTTGAAAATGCTGTTCATTCAAGTCACAAAAGATATGATTTCTGCCTGAGATTGTCCGATAACAGAAATGAATGATGGTTCTTTGCCTGAAAATACGTATTGATTGTTGGCTGTGAATTTCACCATGTTTAATGTGGAAGTCACCATCCTTCAAATGTGTGTGAATTGAAGTTGCTGTTGCCCATTCCTTGCAGGATGATTTGTAGCAAGAGACAAGACAAAGCAGGAGAAATGTCTACATCCAGGTCAGGCTGGACATTCTCCAGCCAATTTTCCATCCTGGATTATTTGATCTTCACTTCTAAGGCCCCAGTTTATTGCATTCGAAGGGCAGATTGATTGCCTGCATTTGACTAAGATGGAGGGGCCCTGGCATTCTTGAAAATCTTCTGCAGAACTGAATTCTTTAAAAATCACCCCATATTCCCAGGCCAAGCCACCATTTAACAACTTAAATCTCTAGTGGCCTCACCTAGCCTACTTTCTGCTGACCTGTGAATGGGACCAAATAGAAACCAGCACCAATACCAGGTGTCAATCTTCTCTCCCTAAGCCAGACCAAACTTCATCCTTCCTGCTCCAATGCAGCAATAGCTCTTTGTATCACTTCCTGATGCTTAAAAAGCATTAGGCTTTACTGACTGATTTGGCTACCAAAATTCCTGCAGAAGGTAGTTGGCCAGTCAGTGTTAGTCAACAGAGGAAGAGAACAGTCTGCCTCAGCATCAGTTTCATGCTACTCACAACTCTAAGACATCAGAGTCCAGTGAGCTCAGAGATTCTAAGTAGGAAGTTTCTTATGCTATAGAATTCAAGGGCTCCTAAAATTTTCCCCTAACCCAAAATGCTTCCCCAGCAGCCTATTACAATATCTAAAATCTCACCATTACAAATCTGTTTCATGAGAGTTCTATCAAATTAGGGTTTCTGAATGCCCTTCATAAAAATTCCAGAACCACTAAGAGGACTAAATATTATCTTCATTTTAGCAGAGATGTCTTCTAAGCTCTTAGCACTGAACAAAAGGCTTTATGAGGATATGAAACATCCAGATTGCGGAGACACATAGGTGGTAGTGAGACAGTCATGGAATGGAAATGCTGAAAGATACCACAGATTTCCAATTTAGCCCAGGATCAGCTGGAGGAACACACCAATCCAGTTTATAAGAGAAATCAGTCCCAGTGAAATGTTCTGAAGACAGCAGTAGTAAAATTCCAGAGGACATTCCTGGAGCCTCAGTAAATCCCAGAAGAGGTTTTTGATGCCTTTCCAGTCCTGTAATTCACTTCATTACTTTCTCCTAGGTACCTAATAGGGGAAACAGGACCAGTGGATAGACACATGGAGGATTTGAGAGGAGAAACATACATTTTAATATAATTGACTGTCATTAAAAAGGGTTTAATGCTTTATATAGTCAGCAAGACAAATTAGTTGACTTCACCTTCTTTTTTTTAAAGTATAAAATATTACAGTTAGAGCAGCGCACACACACAAAAAAATCCCCTTAGATATACCAATGCTTTATCATTGTTGTCAGTTCTTGCTTTGTCTAACTAATGACTTAATCATCTTTCTCCTTCCCCCAAGTTGGAATGGACTCAGTTACCCCCTACTCAATTGAGGCTTAGGCTACACATGTAGTCATGGCTCTTTTTTTTTTTTTTTTTTTTATGATAGTCACAGAGAGAGAGAGAGAGGCAGAGACACAGGCAGAGGGAGAAGCAGGCTCCATGCACCGGGAGCCCGACGTGGGATTCGATCCCGGGTCTCCAGGATCGCGCCCTGGGCCAAAGGCAGGCGCCAAACCGCTGTGCCACCCAGGGATCCCTCATGGCTCCTTTATCATGTCTTTCCAGGAAAGTCTCTACTGACTGAAATTCTACTCTTTATGGATCCTGTAATTTGCCCAGAGATGCCACATGCACTAACTCCTTTTATGGTTTGTTCTATGTAACCATTATAGACAGAGGTGTACCAAACATACATGTGCCCCCATCCCACCTACTTCATGTGTATCTATTTTACTCTGGTTTATAACACTAATTAAAACAATTTACTTCTTGCATGTTAGGACAGCCAAATGCATCCAAGATTATCCACTGTAACTATCACAGTGCTCACTGGCCTCTGAGGAAACCTGCCTACGGATAAATCCTCCAAACTCTCTCCTCTCAATCTTTGCATGTGCTTTCCTCATATCCATCATCCTCCTTCAGATCATCTCAGGATAAATGCTATACTACATCCCTTCTGAGAAAACCACCTCAACCTTCTCTCGGTCTTGTCCATTTCGCCTCCTACTGTATCTTGAAATATTAACTTTCTACCCCCACCCTCATCGCAGGACTCACCTTCCTCCACCTACTTACTCTTATACTCTAAATCTGCACCTGGCTCCCCAAATTAAAAGAACATTTCAATTCTCTCTCCATGTAGAAAGTGAAAGACTAACACAATGACTAAATTTTCCATCCCTTAAACCATATTTCTAAAGTGCCAGTCATAGAATGGATACTCAAATGTGGTTATTCTTTCTACCAGCTGTGATGGATTTGCTCCTCAGCCTTCCAGCCAAGCTGGATGGTACAGCATAGTAGGAAGGGCAAAGGCAGATCTTCAGAGTCAGGCAGATCTAGGTGTACCTCCCGGCTCTCCCACTTACCAATTGTATCTAAATAATGGTGTGGGGCATTGACAGTTTGGTGGGATCGTGCATAAAGAATCAATGTGGGGCTTTCCCCTCTCCCATCATCAAGTGGGGACCATGATTTCAATGATCATTGCATCTATCTCCAGGCACAAGAGACACACCTGGCATACAGAAGCCACTTACTACATATTTGTTGAACTAACATGCAACAAAGATAACAAACATAACAGATATTAGACCCTATAGACACGGGAGGGAACAAACACAAGGTTTTCAGAAGCACCAAGAAATCCCTGGAAGTCAAGAGCCACTGTCCAGAAATGGAAGAGAGGGAAAAGGGTGAGGCAGGGAATGCCATGATTCACCACAGAACAAAATGTAAGAAACTAAAGATTGCCAGAACAACGGACTCTGACACGTGGTTCCCTAGTCCTTCTTTTAAAAGGAGATTTCTATTTTAAAAAACTTTTTGAATGACTCCACTACAATATTGATATGGGCATTCTTAGTCATAAAATGGTTTTTTTGTGTGTCAATCCCCCCTTTTGTCAAAAATGAGCAAGAATTTTAAACTTACTTGGCTAGCTACAGGGAGAAGAGATGGAAGAAACTGGAGGAGGGTTAATTATCTGAAAGAACATCTAGGAAACATATTCAGGCATGGAATTCCAGAAATGAAAAGGCATCTATCTCATCTTAAGTTCAGGTTGAAGAAGGATGCAAGTTTCCCTAGGGAAGGTTCCTTCCAACCCTTTTGAAAAGGCATCCTTGACAACACTCTGCCCCCCTGCCTTGGACATTTCAAAATCATGTAGCATTTTATACTCCATAATTTTAGCCACTTATTTGTTCTGCTAAAAGAGTGTAGAGAGGGTTACAGAAGAGAGTCCATATATAATGAGAAACTAGAAGCTCCCTATGATTATTAAGCAAAAGATGGCTGAGCAACACTCTCCACATAGAAGAGAATTCTCTGTCACAGAAGGAAGGAAGTCTCAAGGCCTCTGAGACTGCAACCAAAGCATCGGTCACAAGTTCCAACAGCCAGAAGGCCTTGATCAGAAAGAATGGTCATCGTCGCAGACACAAAGCTAATGATGACACCAGAGTGCCATTATCAAGAGAAGCCAGGGGCTAGCAAGTTTCCATCTGCTTGAAAAGAACATGATATTTTCTGATGTGCTTGCTCTCCTTGGAGGAACAAAAGATAATAAATGTGAAATACTAGTGGTTACCATATTTTAATGGTATTCTGCGGGGGGGGGGGGAGAAAAACAATAGATTCTGAAGATAGGAATATGAATTTTTAACACCCTCTTCTTTGTTTCCCCTCTTTGTGACCCAGACAAAACGGGATATTTCATGGTCAGTCTCAACACAGTTCTACCTGCAAAAGAAACCAAAAGAAGATATTGAAAAGCAATTTAAATTTTTATAGAATTCCCTTGAAGACAAAGGAAAGGGTATTGAGGGCATGACACTAGGGAAAGCTCCTTTAAGTCTTTCTCTCCCTCTCTCTCTCTCTCTCTCTCTCTCTCTATCTATCTATATATATATATATATTTCTCTTCAGCAAAATTCCATCTTTCAGTACTGAGGGGGGCACTTGATGGGGTGAGCACTGGGTGTTATACTATATGTTGGCAAATCAAACTTAAATAAAAACAAATGTAAAAAAAGAAAAAGAAAAAGATCAGCTTCCCCACCCCCACCCCCCAAAAAAAACTCCATCTTTCTTCCTTTCCCTCCCACCCCAACCCCTTGCTCAGAGATCTGTTTTGTTCTTCTAATAGCTCCAGGCTCATCCCACTATGGGTCAATCCTGTCTCCTTGCTCCTTCCAGCTCTTCCAGCCTCACATTTCCATAATTAGCACAACAGTAGATCCTAGCCTCCTTAGAAAAAGAGGGGCACCGGGGAAAGCTATGATTGTTTATACACTAGTACTTTTTAATATCAGGGATGCTATCATACCTACACTTTCTTAAAATTTTTAACGAACATGTATAATTTTGTGATCAGGGGGAAAAAAAGCCATGTTTCCTTTTTTCAGTAAAAAACAGAGTGTCTTTAAAATAGAGTATCCTAAAAACAGTGGTGCCCAGATTTTAGAATGTTATAATCGAGTACAACTTTCAGAAAAATCCTAGGGAATAACACAGGGCTAATAATTTTATAGCTTGACCCAAAAAAGGATTATTTTTAAAATCTGCTACCCTCATCGTTTTATCAAAGAAAGAGCATTTTAACAACCTTAACAGTGGAGAGAGGCACGGATTCTCCTGACTGGCTAATGGTTTGGACCCATTCTTTAAGTAATGGGTGAGAGTATTTAATGAGAGTAGAAAGAAATTGACTTCTGTTAGAAGATACCCTTTTATGTTCAGAACAAGAGACAATTACATATGCTTATCATTAACATAATATTTGAACTTATTTGCAATTGTTTTTCATTTCACTGATTTTCCATTATTCCTAACTACAAAGCACTGTGCACTCATCCCCAGCCCCTCAGACTCACCAGGCATGGAAGCCGCTTACGTAGCTTTTTCAATGGGCTTTTATACTGTTTTGCTTAGTCTTTGTTAACAAAACACTCCCTTTTCTGATATGTGTGTCCTTCTTTAGGACGTGAATCTGGATGTATCCAAACCAGATACATTTTAGGAGACCTTAAAGGGCTTAAAATGCATGTGATAAAATAAATCACTTGTTCTCAGTAAGCGGGACCAAGGAATGCATGCTGGGTTTCAGAATTTCAGCTGATTGCAGCTGCCAACCTCAGGCCACTGGCGGCCGGCTGGCTAGGCTTGGTTGGGGCTGACTGAACTTGGTGCATGCTGGAATCATAAAACTATTCAGACAAAATTGGCCACCACCATCAGAGAGTGCTTTGTGTTTGCTTTTGTTTTTGTTTTTGCATCCACACGAGGGCCTCTAAGACTTCATTAGGATTAGGAACAATACACTTTTTAATGCTTTTGAAAATTATGGCACCTGAAAACCTGAGTTAAAAAGAACCATATTTCTGGGGCGCGTGGGTGGCTCAGTGGGTTAAACATCTGACTCCTGGTTTTGGCTCAGGTCACGATCTCTGGGTCTTGAGATCAAGCCCCACATCTGGCTGAGCATGGAACCTGTTTAAGATTCTCTCCCTCTCCCCCTGCTCCTCCTTCCCCTCCCCGACCCCCAACACTTGCACGTGCACACTGGAACCCAATCTCTCTCTCTCTCAACCAAAGCAAAAACATATTTTCTGATTTACAGCATCCCTTCTAATTACTTCCCTAGGAAGTAGCTCAGCTGACCTGGTTCTTAATCCAGACTCTAGAAAAGTCACTTGAATAATGGATTTGACTTTTACGTACAGTTGAAAAACCACAAAAGAATAAGCGCATGCATCCAGGTACACCAGAGATTTACCACATGTAGTTGCAAGATGAAGAGTATTTTTAAAGTCTCACCTAGTTATTGATCGCCGACCTGTTTCCCCAATGAGCATCTCGTCCAGCCCAAACTGGTAACAATTGCTTTACCTTTGAAGTAATTAGCTTTGACTGCTCCCAGATGTGGGAAGGGGGATGGGGGACATGAAGGGGACACCCAGGTGATGGCTGACAGCATGTCCTCTCGCTATCCCATGCAAGTGAAGAGAGTTGAGTCTGTCCCATCTATGTCCCTCTCCCCTGCCCTGTAATTGGCCTATATATTGTCCCCTGTGGAAAATATGTTCAACAGCAGCCACCTCTTCCCCTTCCCCTTGCAAATCTGCACCTATTTTTTTGTGCCGACGTGGACGGTTCATTCGATGTGCAGAGAGGAATGTGCAGAGAGGACCCCCCGCCAGAGTGAGAGAATCAAGCCCAGATTCCCCTCCAGCATCCTGGGGAGCAGCCCGGCTCCACTGCCCCCTGGCAGCCCAGCCTCACGGATGGGAGATCAGGGCCGGGAGGACTTGGCACCTGCCGGAGCTGCCCTCTGAAGCTCATCCAATAATCCCCCCACTGGAAGCAGGAGGTATGGAGATAATGACTATTTCCTGAATATCGTGCTGTTTAAACAGCCCTGCTGTGGTGTTTGGAGAGATCCAGGATGTTTTTGCATCCCAGGTGCTGTCGGAGCTGCCGAGCTAAGCTAAACACAATGCTCAGCCTTTGAGAACAGGTGGTGGCTGGCCAGATTGCTGGCAGTCAGGGTGCTGGCGGGTGTTTTCCTTGTTCCAGAAGTTGGCAGAGGAATGCATGCTTCGGTACAATCGGTAGCTTTCCATCCTCGAAAAAGGAATGTTTTCCCTGACACCAGAACAGGAAGACACACTCTACGCTGCTCAAAAGCCCTTTCGGAGACCCAACAAAGTCCAAAACTGCAGACTGCCGTTCAGAATCATCCTCGCTTTATCCCTGATTTTAGCTGGAGCATTTTGGCTTGGAAAATGAGCAATGCACTCAAGCTAGCTCAAGAGGCTATGTGTGGGTGTGGAGGTGGCTTTGAAGGAACGCAAGGGAAGAAATAGCTCTGGGGCTCAAAGGAGCTAGCAATCCAATCTCTCAGGGACTATGTACACCCTCCCATCTCTAGTTCCCTCACGGACTCCTTTCCTGTTGGCCAAGGCCCCCAAGTCCCCTAGTCTTTGTCACCTTCCTGGAAAGGCCTTCCCTGACCCAAGTCCTTGCTGCTGTCTCTCCCCATTCTCTATCAGATAACCCTGTTTTATCATTCCATTGCCTTTACCATTGCAATGGATTGAACGTCGTTGTTCCCCAAATTCAAATGTTGAAATCTGATCCCCAAAGTGATATTTTTTGGAGGTGAGGCCTTTGGGAGGTAATTAGGTCATGAGTAGGTCCACCGTTAAATGGAACCTTCGTGAATGCAATTAGCACCCTCTAAATAGAGGCCAAAGAGCCACCCAGCCTGCTTTCCATCATGCAAGAATATAACAAAAAGCTGGCTGTCTGCAAACCAGGAAGCAGGACGTCACCAGAAGGTGACCATGCGGGTGCTCTGATCTTGGACTTCCAGCCTCTAGAACAATGAGGAATCAATTTCTGTTGTTTATTGACTGAGCACCCAGTTTGTGGTACTTTGTTATAGAAGCTTGAACTAGGATGATTAACACCTGAATTTTTAAAAAATTTATTTGCTATTCTTTTCCCCACTTTAACATACACTAGGTAAGAGCAGGACTTTGTCTTATACATCACCACAGCTGCCTTAGATCCTAAATAGCATGAAGCAGGTCACTCAGGAAATGCATGATCTTTCGCACCCGGGGCCCTCTGCTCCAGAATTTCTGTGATAATGGGTTCAAACTCCCAAGAGAAAACATCTCATTGGTTCTCTAGCCAGCAAATGGACTTATGCCTATAGTTCTGGCATCTGTCCCTCGTTCATTCAGCCAGGGCAAGTGCCAGGGGTCATAGACCACCCTTTGCTAGGTCTCTAAGGGATCTGTGGGTGAAGAAGAGTGGGGTCTCAGGGGGGTCTTGCCACCTTTCCAGAGTTACCTCCCACTACACACGAATGTACACAAGTGTGTGTGCAACCCACTTCCCCCCGCCATGCATGTGGGTCACCCACCAAGATGACGCATAGCTCAGATTAGACATTCAAACTGATGTATTCCTGCTTTCAGATCTTGCCCACGCTATTCCCTCTCTGCCAGAAAGGCTCACTCCAACCAGTCCAACCTCCACTATCGGCCTACAGATGTTATAACCTTATTTCAGAAATCAACTCAGATTTCATCCCTTGCCCAGAGTCTGCCTTTCTGAAGTAGCCACTCCTTTCCCCAAACTCAGGAACCGCCTTGTGGCAACCTCTATTAGCAGCTTATTCCACGCTTCTTGCCAAGAGAAAGGTAAGAATCAGATAACAAAATGTCACACAAAGACCCCTAGCAGTGAAAACCCGAAGACTTACATTAAGACAGAAGTAAAGTGTGACATCCATGCCAGGTACAAGAGGCCACTATGGGTGTGTTCACGCAGAGGACACAGCTTCTTGAAGAAGGCCATCAGAAAGAGGCTTCAAGGGCCATAAGGTTACATTTTGCCTACTAACAAAGACAAGCTGAGTCTTTACCCAAATGCAGGCTGTCACTAGATTTTACCCCTGAGACCAATGGTCATCAACTTTGGCTGCATATTAAAGTTACCTGGGATGCTTATGAAAACTCTCCGTGTCCAGACCCCACTGTAAGAGAATGGGATTTAATTGCTCTGAGGTGGGGCACGGCCACTGAGAACCGCTTAAACTGTGTCAAACACATAAGAGACAAACAAGGGCTCTGATTCCAAAGTGGACAGAGCATAAACCCCAACTCCATTCTTTCCCAGCTTCACCATCTCTGCAAGTCACTTAAAACGTCTGAGCCTCCCTTTTCATACACCCAAATAGAGCGATGCTAGTAATTCTTATCTCATGTGATTAGTGTAAGGATTAGAGAAAACATATTTAAAATTCCTAGAATGGGACCCCTGAGTGGCTCAGTGGTTTAGCACCTGCCTTCGGCCCAGGGCGTGATCCTGGAGTTCCGGGATCAAGTCCCACATCGGGCTCCCTGCATGGAGCCTGCTTCTCCCTCTGCCTGTGTCTCTGCCTCTCTCTCTGTTTCTCATGAATAAATAAATAAAATCTTTTAAAAAAATAAAATAATAAAATAAAATTCCTACAACATAATAGACCCTCAATGAGATGCTGGGTATAAGCACTATTAAAGCCTCTCCGGACAACTGGCTGCAGAGTGCTATTTAACACGCTGTGGTTTAAACACCTAAGAGAGTGTTGCCTACAAAACAAAATATTAGTGCTGTAAGGAAGAGGCTTGCTTTGTTTGTATATAGGCCACCTCAGCCCCATCACCGAAGAAAGTTGGTTGGCTTTCTCTGAAAAGTGACATCGTCCAGACTCTGGCTTTTCATGGAGGCAATATGCCCTTAAGAAGTAACATTTGTGTCAGCAACTCCAGACCAGAAGGCAGCTATCCTGTCACAAAGCAAATGACAGGGAAGTCCATAACCGCCCTTGAATGAGAATGCTGTGCCTACAGAAAGCTACGGGTGGCAAAGGCACGAGGGGACCATCACATGAATGTGAGCCAGGCATCTCTCACATTTTTCAGGCACATTTGTATATGAGGGGAAACCATCTGCCAGGCACAAAAGACAAGGAGAAATACATTTCCTGTTCTTCATTAGCAAAATAATAGTATCCCATTCCCAAAATCCCTTAGAGACATACTTCCTGGCTTTTTCACTGTACTGGACCCTCTTCCCACCCAACACTAGAACTAAGTCTATAATGCAACAGTATGAAGCTGAGAGGTGGCAAAATCTGGCTTGATTTCAACCAAGTTCGTGGGGAAGATAAACATGCTGTCATTTACAGTCTGAACCACTAGGGAAGAGAAAATGGCACATTGTAATCAGGATAATTATTTGCTGACTTAATTTAGACTGTGGAGATATTGAGAAGCATAGGACCCTACTGCAAAATATAAGATATGGGAGGAAATTCCAACATGGAAATTTACAGATTAAATTGATACGGACGATTACAAGGCAAACGGAAAATATCTATGACAACAAAAGTATCCTGATGGAGACCCTAATTTATGAATTAACCTATTGATTTTTCTCAGCTGTGTATATTAGTCAGCACTTGGTTGTTCTCTTCCCTAGAGGGTCAACAAACTACGGCCCATGAGTCAGACCCAGCCCACCACCTGTTTTTGTAAATAAAGTTTTATTGGTACACAGCCACACTCACTTGTTTACAAGTCATCTATGCCTGTTTTCACGCTACAACAATAGAGTTGTAGAGTGTTGCCATTGTATAACCTGAAAATTTTAAAATATTTCCTATGTGACTCTTTGCCAGTGAAGTTTGCCGAGCCTTACTCTGTTAAAACAGGGCCTACAATCATCTCCCCACCAAAAATACTTAGGCTAACCATGATAGCGTCAGTAAAAATATATTAAAATATATGCTTGAAGATTTACGCTTTGTATGAAGTACTCAGTATAGCAATAATGTGTTTATTATTTGTTACATACCATTTGGGGAAAATCACTAAGTAAAATTACCTTATACCACTAAATATCCATTTTTATATAGATAAGAGTTATGCTAACAGTAAAGATTTCATTTCAGTCTTTATTAGTAATTACTAGATGGTTAGTTATTTTCACCTATCAGGGCAACTTGGAAAAGAAATACAGTTCATATTATTTCTGTCTTAGTTTTTCCACAGATTAAATGTAAAAGGAAATGGAGCTGGTGTGTTTAATTCAACTCAGCACTTTCTAACAAGGATGAAATAGTGTCAATTATATGCACTGCAGTTGTTTTAAAGCAAACTGAAACATAAAATATACTCAATTTAATTAAAGCATAAAAATAAAATGAGGTATCAATAGTAAAAGAGTGAGAACAGCAGTATTGGTATGGTAATCTTATTTATGCATCTAGATTTACTGCATCCAAAATTGTGTGGGTTTTAAACAGTCATTAATGGGAATCCGGTTAAAATAGAGCAACAAAGGAAGAAAAAAACAATTTAAATAAGTGACATTTTTCTTTTTTACATTTAGCCATCGTCTAAAGAAGGGGCTATTAAAATTTTAAATCAGTTTTTAATCAAAGTTTAGTAGTATAATATTTAATTGAAAACACCACCAGATGTTCTTTATCAAAACATCTTTCATAATGGCTAAATCAAGGTCTAAGAAGTTATTTAATGAGATAATTGTTGGTCTGTGAATACAGCAGCAATTTCTTATTTATTTGTAACACTAAAACACACAAGTTTGGAGGCTAGCCGAGGTTCTGTTAACTGCTGTTCACGTCTCGTATCTCTCCTTGTGTGGTCCAAGCAAAGATGCCTGCTTACAACACCAAACCTCAAAGTCCAAGCCAACAGATGAGCCCCAAGTATCAGTGCCCTGGGAGATTAGCCCCTTCTTTGAACCCCAGGAAAAAATACCATTGATAAGATATAGGGCATAGGTAACAAACTGCAAGGTTCCCAGGCACACAAAAGCCAGGAAGAGAAATCACAGAGCTTGGCTTCAGGGAAGAGTTATCTTCAGAAAACAGCATTTGACAATTTTGGTAGGCAGAAATCTCAACTGACTACCCAAGATTTCCCACTCTAATCACCAGGACTATAAATATGATGATAGATCATGCCCATGATTATGTGACATTACAAGGTAAAAGAGATTTTGCAATAGAATTACATTATTACTGATCAATTGACCTGCAGTTAAGCAGGAGGAAGATTATCCGGGTAAGCCTAGTCTAATGACGTGACCTGCTAAAGGCAGAGTTCTCTTTGGTGGCAGAAGAGGAAGTTGGAGAGACACGAGGCTCTAGAAAGATTCAACACTGCTATGGCTGCTCCGAAGATGGAGGGGGCCACACACAAGGATCAGAGAGCTGTCCAGCCAACAGCCAGCAAGAAAACAGGGTCTTTAGTCCTACAACCACAGGAACTAAATTTTGCCAATAATCAAAATGGTCATGGAAGTAGAGTCTTGTCCCAGAATCTCCATATAAGAACCCAATCCAGCCTACACTCATTTTAGCCTAAGAACCCAATCTGCAAGCTACCAAACTTGTGTTAATTTTTTAAGCAGCAATAGAAAGTTAATACCACCATCCCCTCCGTTATCAAGGCCAGAATGACCAGGCATTTCCAAAGCATCTATTGGCTTTTCTTATTCAGACTCTTGCTTGATCAAATTCCTAAGATCCCCTTGACACTCACTATGAACTTAATAAAAATTCCTCTCCCTGGAAGAAAAGATGAAACTGAGAATCTATAAATATTAAGCAAGTTACACTGAGATTGGCAAGCACCTTTTCCAAAAAGACAAATACTGTACCAGAGGCAGCATGTAACGTTTCTGAGATTCCCAGGAGATACCTCTCTCAAGAAAAGTTGTGCTACTTTGCAGTTCAATATTGCTACTTTCAGGCAGAAGCCAACTTAACTATGAACCTGCTTCAAATGGGATGATTAAATTCAGGGCAGACATTACCACCTCTGCTATGTGGGAGGTAATAAAAAGGTCCCTCCCCAAGCGCTCCACATCAGCCCATTGGTGCGCAGAACCCTCTGTGTGCATTTTCCCCTTAAAAGTGAAAGGACTAGAACTGCTTAGCCTTTGGGAAAAATGTATCTCACCAGCAGGGGGCTGAAACCAGCGTGGGGAATATTCAAATGTCATTTACTATTCTCTGAGATAGAGAATTAAAAAGCAGTAGGAAGCCCGTCTGATGCCTTCAAACCTCTCTGCCTTATCGCTTATTTGAAAAGAACGAGGAATGAGAATCCCCAAACCTGGGGAGATCCTAAGGCAGCAAGCAGGAAGCCGGAGAACTCCTGGGTGTAGAGGATACTATGCTTTTCAAGACTAAGTCCTCTTCTCCCAGAGACCTTCTGCTCAGCAGATGGCTCAGAGATCCAGCTGGTAGGCTGTGCCAGTTTGGTAAGAAAGACCAGCGCTCCATAAACCAGTTTCCATTTTGTCCCACTCACCATTTTAACTTCATCAGTGCTCACAATAGGGTTGTTCAAAAGCAGGGGGGTGGGGAGGTGGGGAACTTATAAAACCGCTGAAAGATTTTCTTTTTTAAATGATTTTATTTATTTATTCATGAGAGACACAGAGAGGCAGAGACACAGGCAGAGGGAGAAGCAGGCTCCATGCAGGGAGCCTGATGTGGGACTCGATCCCAGGACCCCAGGATCATGCCCTGGGCCGAAGGCAGATGCTCAACCACTGAGCCATCCCAGGCATCCCATTACTGAAATATTTTCAAACTTAAGGCAAATATTAGGTATCTCTAATATTCTAAGTGTGACCCACAAAGCCATTTAGCCCTACGGGACACCAACAGAGGTACCCACCAACCCCACCCCCGCCCCAACCCTAGGTACCTCCGAAAAATAAGAGAGGAATCAAATGAAGGAGTAAAGAAAAAGAAAAATTAATCCATGTTTACATAATTCCCCCCACACCTAGTGAGACAGGAAGGTCCAACAGTGATCTTAGTCTACTAATCAATTTTGACAAAATCATTGGTTTAGCAATCCTGTGAAAACACCGAGGAATGCACAGGAAATAATTGAATAATAGCATTTACTTAAGGTTCATTAGTTCTAAGCACTGTTTTAAGTACTCTAAGTGTATTAGCTCATTTAATGTCCCTACTACCTTGTGAGGAAGGAACTGTTCTATTCTTATCCTCATATTACAGATGAGAAGACTGAGGCATAGAGAGGTTAAGCTACTTACTCAAGCTTGTAGGCCTAGAAAGTGCTAGAAACTGGAATAAAAGAAGAAAGGGAGCCAAAAAATTATATATATTTATATTTAAATCGACATACACATATAATGTGTGGTGCTGAGATGTCTTAGAAAACAGGTAACCAATGAATTCACTCATTCGTTCATGCACGCATTCATGCATGCATGCGTTCATTCATGCATGTATCCACCTGTTGGGCTGAGTGCTAGAAATACAGCAATAGTAAATCAGTTTTTAAAGCCACCCATTCCTTGAGATTGCAGAGTCTGGTGGTTAGATCCAGGGCAGCAAAGCTGAGACAGGAGATGGGCCCAGGGGGGAGCCCACTGCGAGACCTGAGGGGTAGAGAGGGCTCTTCCCACAGACCCTGATGTGTGAGCAGAGACCCAAAGTATGAGGATGCTCTGGGACTCAGACCAGATTGCCACTGCCCTTTGAGAAGGACTTTTGTCCCCCCCCCCCAACACCCTCCAGCACTAACTGTTTTAAAAATAGACCCAAAAAGAAGAGAGAAAGAGACTGTGGCGGCCAAATTCCAAAGGAGCCCAGTCATTTCCTCCCACCCTGAAAGTCCCGGGAGAGAGAAAGGGCTGGGCAAAGGCAGAGCAGGACAGGGTGGACTGACCCGGAAAGGCTGGAGGCTGGGATGCGATGTCCTCACCCAAGGGAAGGAAGCTCTGGAGGCCAAATCCAGCTAGAGATTGGAAGCAGATAGAAGCACACCTGCGGTATGCACACGTGCGTGGAGAAGAGTGAAAGTAGACCCCGCAAGCAGCCAGCCCGGGACAAGAACTGAGACTCCTGCAGCTCAGGACCCCGAGGTCTACACCCGCAGGTGGGCGTCAGACCGCGCAGTCGAGTGGGGGCTTGGCTGCGGTTCCCAACTGCAATTCTCAGAAGGGAACCGGACAAAGGAGGAGGGGTTCAGTCCCAGAGAGAGAGAGAGAGAGAGAGAGAGAGAAGAGGTTCTGGGGAATGAGATAAATGCTCAGCTTCTCTAGGGAATTCCAGAAGGCAGAAACAAGGTGTGAGACGTCTAGAGAGGATGGCACGCTCAGGACATTGGAGTCTTTGAGTTTGGTATCAGCGAGGTCAAAGGGCAAGTCTAGGGATGCCCTTTGGGAAATTTAAAATACTCCCAAAATTTTTTAAGCAGTCTGGCGTGTTTCTTATCCACTGAAGGTGGTTAATCAACAGGATTTATTTAGGTCTAAACCTTCGATTGACCAGGGCTGCCTCGAGGGGCCCAGATTAAAAATTTCCTATGTTCTAATCGGTTTGATGCAGTTATACCAGAGAAGAGCTTTAACTGGGTCCCCAGTGAGCCTCTTCTTGCAAATGCTTGTGGTATAGAATTACATTAAGAATGTAACCGAAACAGATTTATCGAGCCATCTTCTGAGAGGCACATGAAGCTGGCCAGTGTTGCTTTCCCACCTTAAGCCAATTTCCTGGACTCCCCAATGTCCATGCCGTGGGGTCTCATGGCCAAAAAGGTGGAAGGCTTCCCACAGTCACCGTTGCCACATTGTCAAAGCCCCTCCTAATATTCCCACTGTGTACTAACAGGACACCTCAGTTGGGTCTACTTCCCTCCCTGGGGGCTGCTCAAGCCTCCGGTAGACTCCCCAGCTGTGGGCTAGCCTGTCGTACAAACTCCAGAGACCTGGGATCACACATAGAACATGAGCGATTTCACCAAAGGTCAAGGAGACACGAGTTCCTTTCTCCTAGAGTTGTATCCTCTCTTCCCTCTCTTGAATATCTGATCCCCAGATCACTTTTTCTGCAATAAGAAAATCACTGGGGAACCTCCCCGACCCCCCATCAAGCCAATCACCAGTAAGTACATCTCATGGGCTTCCAGAACCCGAGGCCAAGTAACACGAGGACAAAAATTTCACCTCTGAACCTTGGAGAAAACCTAAAAATGTTACTTCTCAACAAGGCATAGGAATATACTCAAGTGACCCAAGAGAATTCCACTCAACAAGAATCAAAAGAAGAGGGACTTTTTCCAGTATTCCCTTTAATCTGGCATATCAACATTTCTCTTAAAAAACAAGCATTTTAATAAAACATTAATGCTATGAGAAGGCAGTAATGAGGGAGGTGCCCTGGCATTGGGGATTTGGATCTGAAACTTGATAGCTCTAGATGGTGACAACACTGGAATTAGCTTGCTACTCACCCAAGAGGCTGACACACCAGCCAGGTACACTGCTGTAGTAGATAAAGTAACAGTCATGTCATTCGGTTATCAGCTTTTTAAAAAGTGAATCTTTAGCACCAGTGAAAGGAATGTTGTTATTCTACTCCCTTAACAAGTTTAAAAAAAAAAAAAAAGAAAAGAAAAGGAAAAGAAAAAGAAAAAAGCAGTATCAGTGAAGGAAAATTTGCTACTCAACATCTTAACCTCCTAGCTGATGATCTGTTCAGAAGGGAAAAGATCAAAGCTCTCGGGATAAAAATCCTCACAGACTTTCAGACACCCAGATAACCCCCTCAGAAGCATAAAGTTTTCCTCACAGTTAAGTTTGTGACTGAACCACTTATTCTCTGAAAATATTTTATTCATCCTTGTTTGATAGTCTCGGGCCTCTGACAACGATGAGGAGACATTCTTTATTTTTTATTTTTCTGCTTTGCCAAGGTGAGTTATGGAATCGGGCAACTGGAAGATGAATATGGGGGCACTGCATCATTTACCACCAAATGATCATATCATTTCCCCCATAACAAAAAAGGATGGAGCCTAATTATGGAATAACCCAAGGAGATTTCTTTCTACTTGTTGTCACAAGAAGCAATGCTTCTCTAATTTATTTTATAGGGGGATGCAAATGTAAAAGTCCGTGCTAATTCAAAGTTAAAGTGTAAAATAATGAATCTGAAGCCAGGAAATGAAGCTCCCAGAGATTTAACAGCCTCGTGTGATATATCTGGTATAGTGAGGATTAGAGCGTAAACCTAAATTTTCTTTGCACTTGTGTGTATTTGGAAGTTAGTTTATTTTTCAGTGACCTTCCAAAATCTTGAAAGGTTGTCAAATAATAGAGCAGAATCTGAGAGAGATCATCTTCTTTGATGATCTCTAAAAGTCCTTTAGGGGTCTCTGTGCCCCTGATGACTCATGATCCGGGCTAATGGCATGCTCCAGCTTCACCTCGCTTTCAATGACCTCTAGAGAGTCCTTCAAGTTCTGTGTCTCTAATATTGAATTTTATAGGCTTTTAATGCCTTTTCAATTATATCATTAGCTATTTCCCTGCATAGCTGTAGCTCTTTTAAGAGATCAGATGTGGAATGCTGATAAGAAATCGGTTTCTGTCCTTTATTAAACAATGAGATTTTATCATCGAGGGTCTTCATATAACAGAGAGAGAACCGACGTCAAGGGCTGACTCTAAGTCAAATTTCCGGCAGTGTCTCCGCAACAATGTGATATGATCACTAGGGAGGCCCCCCTTTACCTTTCTAGAACTATCCAAAGAGGATAGACCTGGTTTTATAAAGAATCAGCATGTCCAAAATCAAGCTCATCATCGTCTCCTAACACAACAGTGTGCCAACAGCAGCTTTCACCAGGTCTTCCAGGCCAGAAATGTCAAGGTTTCTCTTGCCTTCCTCTCACAGTTACTTTCAGAGGCCTGTGTATTAACGTCTTAAAAAAACCTCTCATCCTCTATATAGGGTCACTGCATGTCCCTCTTGTCCCAGGCAATCTTGATCTATGCCTGTTTGTCCCAGCATAATTGCGAACAGTACTCCCTTTTGCTCATGAAAGTGTCCAGGATGGACCTCATCCCTTCCCATCACAATTCACTTCAAGCCCTCATTGATTCCTGCCTGGATGGTAGTTGTAGTGGGCACTAATAGTTACCCTGCTGTCTTCTCTCTCGCCCACTGACTTTTTAAAAATTCTAAGTCAGAAAAAAAAAAAAAAATTCTAAGTCAGTGCCAGTTCTGTATCACACACAATGTTGGCACCGGGCTGGGCCTCCCTGTACGTCTGTGCAGTGTGCACACAGGAAGCGAGTGAGGCTGAAATTCAGCCCTCCCATCACCTGCTAGGCCCTATATTTTGGGGCAGGCTTGGTTCCCCTCCCAGGAGGAAGAGGCGACTTCTTGGCACAAAGGCACCATCTACATGCCAAGTCTTGCTCTCTCTATACTGCATCTGCCTGGGTGGCAGGCGCGGGGGCGGGGGGAGCTTTTTTCTAATTTACATAAAGACACTACAAAGACTAAAGGTAGCTCCTATTTTGTAAAAATTACACTCCTTCTTCAAGTCTATCCTATGTGAATCCATCCCTGTTTTCTGGACCAACCTTTCTACACTGCAAACCTGATCTTGCGTCTCCCCTGCATCCTTCAGCAGCTCACTGTCATCTATAAAGCTCCAATCCAAAGTCATGGGCGTGGTGTGCAAAACCCTTGGTCACCTCCTCTCTGCCTTCTCTCCAGAGTCATTTCTCCTCCCACACACCTTGCTTCAGCTATCCTGGACTTTATCCAGTTGTTGGGATGTGCCAAAATCATTTCCACTGGCTTCATCCTTTTCATGTGCTGTTTATCTGGGCTGGAATCATCATCCACACCCGTTCCCACCACCTGACAATCTACTTCCTGACGATGATGAAAGAAGGGGAGGGAGAGGAGGAGAAAATGAAATGATGATAGAGATGATGAATAATTATCACAACAGACAGTTAGAACAACTTTTCCTGTGCCTGGAAATGGAGCAGGATCCACACCCCCAAAACACAGATGCTATGTGTCTCCCCACATTCTAGAAAAGAGCCAGCAAGAACTGGAGCAGAGTGCTCCTCAGTGCTAAATGGCCTACAACAATCAACCCCACCCAGCACACTAACCCCTACTCTATAAAAGCAGGTTGAGTGAGAGCCTAGTGGAGGACACAGGCGGGTTCTCCTCCGCTTCCATGCCTACCCCCGGCTACCCAAAGAAGCCAAGGTGGGGGGAGCAGCCAATGTATCTGTGGTGTTTCCAGAAAAAGGGAGACAGATGTTCCATTTTCCAGTTAGATATCTGCTGGAGAGGCAGGGCACAGAGGGACACAGCAGAGGAGGCCGCATGGCTCCATGAGCTTCCCATAGATGCCACTGAAGTGTGCTGGCCGGGGAGTCTTGGAGATGCCCCACCAAGATGGGTGCTTGTCAGGTACATGGATCCATTGGCAGAGGGTTTGGGGGTGTGCTATGGGTTGGGGTGGGAAAATGTTGAGCTCAAATAAGACAGAAAAGAAGGAGCTGGAGGGCAAATCTCTCATGTGCCACTGCCCTTCATCCAAAGGCCACCAGGAGCACACCTATAGTCAAATAATTGGCTTTCTTACTCATTGTAGGAGAGAGAATGAGCTCCATATGGAACTGAGGGGTTCCCGCAGTTAAGAGGGTGTTAGAAAGAACCTATTACAGAATTTGGACTTTGGTTGAGTAATTTTGGGAAAGGTCTAAGGAAGCAGGAGTTTACTCTGAATGGAACAATTCTCTGATTATCTCAATAACTCTTATCTGTAGGGAAGGCAGATCCAAGTAAAAAAAATAATAAATGATAAAGTAAAAGACTTTTTTCCCCCAATTTTTTATTTAGATAAAGTAGCAGTCTTGTTTAGTGAGGGAGGGGGTGTTCAGTATTTTGTGGCTGGCACCTTGTCTACAGTAGGAAGAGGACCTTGCCTTTACGCCCTTGGAGGAAACCAACCCTCCCAGCATCTTGATCTTGGACTTCGAGACTCCAGAATTGGAAGAAAATTAATTTCTGCTTATTTAAGCTGCCTCATCTGTGGTATGCAGAAGGAGCCCGATGCCAGGACTTGATTCCAGGACCCCGGGATCACGACGTGAGCCCAAGGCAGACGCTCAACCACTGAGCCACCCAGGTGTCACTCACTCTCACCACTTCTATTCCACATTATACTGGAGGTTCTAACCAGAACAATTAGGCAAATAATAATAATTATAATAATAATAATAGAGGGTATCAAGATTAAACAGGAGGAAGCATAAAATTCTATTTGCAAATGACATAATCCCTTCTCCAACACCCAGGTGTTTCATCTCACTAGAACTGAAGCTGAATAGGTGGCAACATCTTCTTTTTTGGAAGCAAGGAGTTGCCAAATTTCTTTGTAAAGGCTCCATCTTCCTGCCGTTTCTTCTTCCTCTGAGTAGCCAGGTCTGTTCCTATTTTCAGGTGCTCCGCATTGGCGCTGTCACCACAGCCCAGGTGCCCCCTTCAATGATGAGAACCCCGCTTTCTCTCCTGCTCACTGGGCAGTGAGGGCCCCCAAAGGAACTCTACTGTCCCATGTGCCTGCTTTCTAACTGCTGGCTTGGATGCCGGGTTTCAAAACACCACACAGCTGTGGTCGGTGCCCCCCACCCCAAACGTGTAGAGCCTGAGGGCTTCATCTGGCTGCACACCCACCTGGGAGCTAACTTGATAAGCACCTGTACCGCCGCC